>NC_052646.1:5703125-6332916 GCF_016161935.1 Mauremys reevesii | reverse complement strand
CTCTGGAGAATGGACAAACAAGGGTTTGGAAAGAGAACAGAAATTCTTTGATTTTAAAATCTTCAATCAGTCAGTAGCTTCTCTATACAGTTGCTTTTGGGCAACAAGGAATTACTGCATGCATTAAAAAGGGCTTTAGAGGAGTTGGATACCATGGTAGCGCAACGGAGCTAGATAGTGAGGATGCTTTTTATTTGCTACTGATGTGGCCTATATTGAGCATGCAGTTCAGGAAGTCCAAGCTGGTCAGATTTTTATCATATTTTGGAAAGCATAAACAAGGGCTAGAATCAGCCAAATTATATGCCATTTAAACCAGACCTTGAAATAAATAGTCTAATTCAAAGCTTCCCTTATAAATTCAGCAAGAGCCTGTCTTAAATTTGTTTTGTGTTTAAAGACAAAATTATAGATAAAAATTTGAAGGCATTACAGTTAAAATTTTACCAGATGGTGTAATGTAATTAATGTGTATAACATTAGCAGTTACTGTTTTAGTAAATAAGGTTCAGTTTTTCATCGAATCTTGCTGTACTGCAGAGATCTCACAACGTTGTGTGATCTTGTCTGGGGTTTGCAGTAACAAGTTGGTCCAATTTAAGCCAATTTGCCAACCTCAAAGAGCAACTTGCTTCTCATTGTTTAGAAACAACTCTGAGGCTATGGCTACACTTAGCGCTGCACAGCGCTGCCGCGGGAGCGCTCCCACAGCAGCGCTTTGAAGCGTGAGTGTGGTCGGAGCGCCAGCGCTGGGAGAGAGCTCTCCCAGCGCTGTCCGTACTCCACCTCCCTATGGGGATTAGCATACAGCACTGGGAGCCGCGCTCCCAGCGCTGGGGCTTTGACCACACTGGCGCTTTGCAGCGCCGCAATTTGCAGCGCTGGAGAGGGTGTTTTTTCACACCCTGCTGCAGCGCTGCAAATCTGCAAGTGTAGCCAAAGCCTGACATTTACTGTATTTTTTTTCTTTATTGACATTGGTAGCAAAAAATTAGATCTGTTCCTAGTTCATCTCTTCTTGCTGCCATAGTTTCTCCACATATTTTCACAATCCTCTTTCTGTAATATTTTGATAAAAGCTTATTTGTTGTACTGTCTTACAAAATGACACATTAAGGAAGTTTCTGGTGGCATCACAAAGGATTGATAAGTGGAAGTAACAAGAAAAAACTTAGACTACAGGCCAAATTCTGATTTTATATATCTGTGGAACCCAGTTAAGTGCAATGTAGAGAAGAATTTGGCCGTCTGTCTTCATACAGCTGTATAGTAACAAACTGAAATAAAGAAAGTAAATACAGGATGTGATCACTAAACAGAGTAAGTGCTTTGTTCAGTTTTCTCTAAAATACAGGCTGCTTAAACTAACCCTAGGTATACTGCAATTTTTTAAAATCTGATTAAATATTTTATGTTGTGAAGGATGAAGAAGATGACGATGACTATGTTGAAGAAAAAGGTGATGAGGAAGAAGGTAAGTTTCACTAATTGTGGAAAGTAGCATGTTTCAGAACCCTTCTGAAGTGATTCTTTCAACTTCTTTAATTTAGGAGGTTGAGACTAGCAGTCCATTAGTATAAATTATGTCTGTCTAGCTGGTCTGTTTGAAGGTATGTAAACACAGGGAAAGAAGGTATCCTGATATGGGCTTATGAAAGATTTCAAAAGTTAGGCATTTAGCATATGAATTAATGCATGGCTGCTCAGCTATCTCTTCTCCCTTAACCAGTATATCTTAACACTTAACTTTTGAGTAAAAGTGAACAAAAACAATTTTCTAAGCATTTTTATAGAAATATTTTAGTGTCCTGAAGTGTATTGGGAAAAGTTGCCAAATGAAGGCGCTACAGAAATCTAACTTCCTAAGATGGGGATGTTGCATGAACTTTTGTAAACTTAATTTATCGCAGGTTTAAAAGAGGTTCATTAATAATGCATCAGAAGTGTCTGAATTCCCTGGTTAGGGCTTAAAAGCAGCACTTCTGGGACCCCCTATCCCATCCCCATGGCATCTGCATAAAATATTTTAAGGGGGTGTCATTTAAGAAAAAACAAAACCCAATGTCCTGTTTAAGGGCTGCATACTTAAACTCATTAGATGGGGGGAAAAAATCCAACTAGTCTCTTTCAGTAGCTTCTTAAAGAGTTGAAGCGAAATTCCATACATTACTGTCTTATGTAGTTCCTATAAATATAGACAAAGGCTTGGAAATAGATGTTTGAGGGAAAAGAGTTCTGTTTGACTTCGTCTCGAGACCTAAGAACGTTTAGAATATAAACAAGCAAAGTGCCGAGCTGCCTGGTAACTAACAAAAATAAAGGAAATTCATCCTACTTGAAGAATATATTGGTACAAAGTGTATTGCCAGTATCAAGGAATAGTGGCATGTCATACTATTAGAGGGAATGATCTTAAACTCTGAGAATATTGAGTTCTCTTTGCATGGTACCAATGGGATATTTCTGTATACTCATGCATACAATAAGTATGAAAAGAATCAACGAGAAATTGGGTAAGCCTTACACTTAATAGGCAAAGGCTACAAACAAACTGCCAATCAAATGGCAAATAGACAAAAGTGGTGGCAAAAAAAGTGCAAAAAAGGAAAACCTTGGATTGTACCCTTCCCTCCCTTTAGAGTGTCTGTTTACATGTTTATAAAATGCCAGCATGTTTTTGGATACTAGATTAATAATAATAATTGTTCTGTTAGTGGCAGTAGTATAATCCTGCTACTGAGTTACTTATGTGGTTCTGCTCATTTTCAGTAAGGACTGGCCAGATTTAGATTTACAGGGTGAAAAGATTTTTTTTGAATTTTTTTTGTGTAGTCCTTTGAAGCCAATTTCTATATTAAATGTAGACTAGTAGACAAATGTAAAAATTCCTGATTGTATTAGTAGACTTTTGTTCTACACACTTGGCTTAACTGACTACCTCTTTGGAGATTTGTAACCTGGATTTTAAAATCACTGATATTGAACTATGCAGTGTCGTAGCCATGTTGGTCCCAGGATATTAGAGAAAGGTGAGTGAGGTAATATCTTGTATTGGATCAACTTCTGTTGGTGAGTGAGATGAGCTTTCAGACTTACACAGAGCTCTTCAGGTCTGAAAAACGTACTCAGAGTGTCACAGCTAAATACAAGATGGAACAGATTGTTTAGTATACCGTATATTCCGGCGTATAAGACGACTTTCTATATTTAAAAAAAAAAACCAAAAATCGGGGGTCGTCTTATACGCCGGGTATAAATCCCGGGCGGCTGGGATTTAAAAGGCTCTGGGCTCCCCGCCGCAGCGGGCAGCCCAGAGCCCTCTGACTCCCTGCTGCAGCTGGGATTTAAAAGGCTCTGGGCTCCCCGCCGCAGTGGGCAGCCCAGAGCCCTCTGACTCCCGCTGCGGCTGGGATTTAAAAGGCTCTGGGCTCCCCCCCTCGGAAGGGGGGGTCGTCTTATAGGACGAATATAGGCCCAAAACCGGGGTCGTCTTATACGCCCCGTCGCCCTATACGCCGGAAAATACGGTAAGTAGTTAATGCACATTTCAAGGGACATTCAAGACACATTCAAGGTGTTAACAGTCCACTTCGTCTTATTTACCGTGACAGTAAAGCAGTCAGTGAGAATGTTTTAAATGGCCAGAAAATGATTGCCTGAGAATGTCAAATCTTAAATTTTTTAAATTGCATTTCATATTTTGGCCACAAGAGTGCATAATAGGCCACTTGGATTAATTATTGCCACATTTCCTATATGAAACTGTTGAAAATTAAGAAAAGTAGGTTAGTAAAAGCAAAATCAGGTTAAATGTGTCTTATCTCCATTTTAATTCGCTATATAATCTGGTTTACTGAATATATACTCGTTCATTAGCCCGTTCGTTTATAAGCCGAAACCCCCTCTCCCCCAAGATGGATAGGTAAAAATAGCAAAAATTGTATGCCCCTTTCATAAGCCAACCCTATATTTCAGGGGTTGGCAAACTTTGGCTCCTGGCCCATTAGGGTAAGCCACTAGCGGGCTTGGACATTTTGTTTACCTGGAGTATTCACAGGCATGGAGCCCCTCAGTTCTCATTGGCTGGGAACGGCAAACCGCGGCCACAGGGAGCTGAGGGGCTCTATACCTGCAGATGCTCCAGGTAAACAAAACAACAATGTATTAGATAGTCAATGATTCCATAGAGTTTAAAATCATCAAATTTTGGTGTAGACCTGTTTATAAGCCAACCCCCGCTCTTTGATGCATCACTTTTTTAACCAAAAATATTTGGCTTTTGAACGAGTATATACGGTAACTTACAGTCCAGACATGAAAGGATTCAGATGACATCAGACTGAAGAATAACCTGTTTCCAGTATGAAATGTAGTATGTTCAGTTTGAGTGTTCAGCTTAATATGTCTCATCTGAGTTACTCAGAATAAATAAGAAACTGGTTGTTTCAAAAAGATCCATCAGTAGCACAGAGATGTATAGTAATGAGTGCATATAAGGAGAAAAAAGATAATTTGAAATAGCTAGTTTTTATAGGTAAAAGCACAACACGTGTTAACTTCTTGATGTTTAAGTTGAGTGTAATCAAATGTATACAAACTTCTTTTTCTCAGCAGAGGGTGTCCAAGGGGAGAAGAGGAAACGAGACCCTGAAGATGAGGGCGAGGAAGAGGATGATTAAGTCACTATAGAAATAAATAGGACCAGATTCTTTAAGTTACAGAATACGCAATAGTGATCATGCAGATCTGTATGTCTCCATGTACCATAGATGTCCTTACAAAAGATAACATGTTAACTTTTTATAGGAAAGGTGTGGTTTTACTATTTTTGCCCTTTTTATCATTCCAAATAAGATGTAATAGCCTGGTAGTGAACATATGTAGAAAACAACTTTCAACCCTATAATCACTGAACCCATTGTCAAGTTTTCCCCTAGAATTTTATTTGGACTTCTTTTGTTTTATACAAGCTTGCAGTGTTTGTCATTATTAGTCCACAATTAAAAAAGACAGACTTTTACATGGGTTTAGTATGGTGAATTTCATTTAAGATTTTAAAGTTATATATAAACTGAAATCAAAGATGCTGTAATGTGATAAAGTCACCAGTTTATTTCAAATGAAAAGTTAGTTATAGCCAATTGAACTGACCACAGGTCCTACTTGGAATCAACTTGATTATTTGAACTTTAAAAAAAAAAAAAAGTGACCTGTAAATTATTTTTTGTGCGGGAGGGAAGGAAGCTTATGCCCTCTTTTACTATGTTATTACTTATGAGGGAAGGCCTAAACAGGTTTAAGGCCTAGTTTTCCCTGTTTATTCTGAATATCAACTGTGCTTGGAGGACTTGTTGGATATGTTTGAGGACGTATATTAAAAGCTCTCATGCTTTAATTGAAGTGGTGGAGATGCGGCATCCTTAACAAAGGCTTTCTTTCTCCAAAATGTTTAGTCATTGAAGTTAAATAGTATTTCAAACAAACTAAAAAACAATCCAAAGTTTAACAGTCTAACCAAAACTCCTTTTCCCTGCTGCTTGCTCAACTTTCACTCACTTGGCTCTTAGGTTGTCATTTCATTAGTTCTCTGATTATCATAGTCTTTGAGGTGAGACAGGACCTGAATTTCTAATGTAAAAACTAGCAGATATCCCCATCAAACACTCTTCTAAATTAAAAAATAAATAAATAAATTTAAAGCCTTTATAAAGCATAAAAAGGCAAAAAATGAGTGTGAGCTCAATTCTCTCATCTTTGCAGGTCACTTTTTTTAAATTTTTGTATCTGGTTGCAGCTAAATCATTAAAGGCCCTATTTCAACAGTAAATAGTTCTTAGTTTTCTATCTTGGAAAGCTGCAGGAACTTGTTCTACTTCACGTAGTCGGTTGCAAGTGCAGAAGATGTGCAGGCAAGGCTTTTCTCTAGCAGACTGTTAATTGTGGCTGGCAGATATTAATAAATTCTGCCCCAATGGCCTCTCTCTCTTCCCATTTGAGCCAATGTGAAATAGAAGTTCAGACACAGCACTCCTCTTTTGCAGTTGTAATTTGGATTTCAAACAAGGCATCTCAATGCAACACTAACATGCATTGTTTCAAATAGATACTCAACCAAATATCACACACAGCTTTATTCAAGAGACTCTATTTTTTTATTATGTATCTTTCTTGGCTGACAGTAACTGCGATTAAACTGTGGAAAGATACCAGGGGTATTTCCTGGACCTGTATAGTGGAGTCACCCATATAGCACAGTTACCTGTAAATATTTAATAAGGCATTTCACACACTGGCAGACTTTAAGGCTATGTCTACACCATGAGTTAAGAGTGTGATTTCCAGCTTGCATACACATACTTGTGCTCGCTCTCATTGAGCTAGCATGAGTATAAATAGTATTTAGCATGGCAGCATGACTTACCTGTGCTGAATATGCACCCATTGGGTTCAGGTGGGTTTGTACTCAGCACTGCTAAACCATACTGTTACTGTCCGTGCTATTGTGGCTGAACTGAGAATCACACTCCTAGCTTGTATAGACACAGCCTATATGTGATTCCTGAATCAAGTTAAGACAAACCTCATGAGCAAAGAAGTCCACAAAGCCCAATTTCTTATTGGTTTTCATCCTTAATAGAGCCTTAAATCATAGTTCATGTGGTTGTAAAGCATAGCCAACTTTTAAAGGCATTTTAATGGAATGTATGAGGCAGTTAGCAAAAGATTTGGAAATATATTGATTAAATGGGTTAAAATTTTAAATGGATATCTCTCTAAAGACAGTAGAAAAGTACTTGGTGAAACAGCATTTGCAACCACAATCTAAGTTCCCATGTTTGTTGTATGAATTAAAAATCTTAATTAAGTGCACACCCCTTCTTTCGTCATGGAGGCTCTGTGTTCAAAGCAGTTGCTTTGTATTCATCTTTACTATCTCAAAGTTTTTCCCCTATATGTTTGTCTTTGAATGCTAACTTTTTTAGTCTCAGCAAATGATAAAACCTTCCTATTTACAAATATGTACTTAAAAATCTCTCAATATAAAGGTTATACTAGACTGTCTTGTACCGAGGCATACATAAATTCAGAGTTAAACTGAAATTAAATTAAGAGATTTTTTTATGGAAATTACTAAAATTATCAGCAGTCTTGTTTCAGTTAACAAGTCTGCCTTAAATCATCCAATGTTATAAAGGTTAAACTATTTAATTATCTTTGGAGGGTTTAGTAGATCCTTCCATAAAACATGCAGGCTTACAGTTTTTAAAACCGTTCACAATGTGGTGCATCAGCTGCTGGTGACAAAAGTCTGAGCCTCACATGCAGTTGTGACTGTCTAAGTAACTTTGTCTTTTCCACGGTGTTACCATTTTAAATATAGTTCCCACATTTGCCAGTCAGCTTGACACGTAACCAAGATAGCACAGCTTTTTTTTTTAGGTAACACATAGAGCCTCCAGATAACTTTTAAAAAAATTTTGCTTGGTGGGTGGTCTTTTCATGCAAATATGTAAGGGTGGGTTTTATATTTTGTAGAGGTTTTTGTCCTATTTTAATGCTCTTTGTATGGCAGTATGTATATAGTGTGTTCAGTTCCTTATCAAACCCTTTCCTTAAAAACTTTGAAGTAATTGATTTTGTGCAACTGTGTTTTGAATAAAGCCATGACAGTGTTAAATAAAACAAAACAAAAAACAACAACCCTGCAGCACTCTTCTGATGACTTTTAGTTGTAACAAAATGTGTTTCTTCCCCGTGTGCTGTAAATTTTAAATTAAAGTTTTTCAAACTGAATTATTTCAAATAAATTTATTGTTGTATTGGATTAATTTTTCTAGCATATAGCTTCCATTCAGTAGCTGCATTTTTGTTTGTATCAGAGGAATAAGCAGTATTTGCTATTTCCCAGTATTGTTCTCAGTTAATGGAAACTTGCACTGTAAATTTTTTATAACCGCAACTACCTGTCCTTGTAAAGTTGTTATTGAAGTAATAGCACTTCCCTCAAGTTTTAAAATACATTGTGTTGTTCATATGTCAGTCGGGTTGTCGTTGGGGGGGACGGGAGAGAATCAATTCTGCCTTGTATAATACAGTAATACCTAGCACTATACTACAGTAATACCTATAGCGCTTTTCACAATAGCATTTTGAATTCCATATTTCAGAGAAACAGCTACAATTGTGAAACGATGATTCCAAGAAGATAGTAGATTGACATGCTGTTTTTTTTAAAAAGTGAACTTGTTAACAGGTTTTGATATTTATTTACATTGCAGTAGCTTCTACAGACCAAGGTCCTATTTGCTACATACTGTCACTGTCCCAACGACCTTACACTGAGTAACCGACCACCCAGATTCATATTGGCTTCCTGAAATAAACTTCTAATTAAGTAACTTTCTGTAGAATTATATTTTCTTAAGCTTAGCCCTCATATTACCAAGAAATTTAGTCCTTTAATTTTGTTGCTGCGAGTTCTCTGTGCTGAGATATTTTTGACACCTGTATATAAACCTAAAATGTCAAGAGAACTGAAATGCTTTCCCACATAAACTCAATGCAGAAATGAGTGTGCAAGTGCTAGCTCTGCCTGCCTTCCTCCATAAACTGATGCAATTCAGTGACAGTAAATAGACAAATCTGATTCAATCTTGTGAAGTAAAATCAATAGTGGGATAACAGTCAAGAGCTTGGACCTTGCTTTTTTAAAAGTGGTTAGCTAGATATCTCTTGGAACTAAACTTCTGGCTCAGTCTCTTACTCTTCTGATGTAGAAACATTGAGGTCTCCTTCAGGTAAGAAAGCTACTCCCTCTACTCTCCAAGGAGCTAGAGATCCCATTGCTTTGATTTTGAGATTGGTCCAGTATCCTTGACAAAAGTCCCCTGGATGCACTTGAGCAAGCTAGTTACCTCCCTTGTTTCTGGCCTAGATGACTGCTTACTCCTTTGATTATTTCTAAAGCACTTCCAGTGGCTCAGAATGAAAGGCATTAAATTAGCTTCACAAAATCCTATGTGACTATTTCCTCGGGGGATTTGTTTTTTGGGGTGAGGGTCAATGGTTGGGACTGAGTGAAATATTAGGCTTTTATAATGGCAAAGGGTAGATGAGTATATCTTGGGTGTGAATTGGTAGTTTCATAGCCTTGTAAGTCTGCAAAAAAGTAAAAACTTTTACATTGTGGTATGCCAGTATACAGAGGGGAAAACTTAACTGTAGTGAACAGTACTTTCTCTTTAGATACAAAAATAACATGAAGACTTGACATTCATGGGGATAGGTGTTCTGAAAATGAGTGCTATGTTTACAGGCTCGTGTGTTGTCCTGACCTGTAGTAGCATGCCTTTTTCTCTACAGTCTAGTAAACCTTTAAAAAAAAAATCAAAAAACAGCTTTTGTCTGCCGTTAATTATGCTATAGTTGCTGCCTGGACACATTTATGGAAAGTGGAATGGTTCCTGGGGTAGGGCAGTTATGTCAGTATCAAGGGTGTTTTCTCTTAAAGAACAGTTGGTTACTAGTATCAGTTTGTACTGTTGCTTATGTCATCCATTTTGTCACAACCTGCACAGGAATCCCATGCATATTTTTTCCTCATACTTTCTCCATTTACCTCTTCCTGCCCCTTCCTCTAGTCCTATTCCCTCCCTTCTCTTGTGTGACTCGCTTTATGCCCCATATTTTTGCTCTCCCATGGTCCTTCTCCCCTCCCCCTCGCTATGCTTCTGTCTCAGTGCTGTCCTGCATCTCCTCATTGTGTTTCTGTTCCCCACCGGGTCAGTGCACACTGACAAGTGGGACACAGCAACCTCTTTTCAGAGAAGCCTGTGGTGATTAAAATGGGGGCGCCCTGCCCCATCCCCATCACCCAGCCAAGCGCAGGCTGCCTGAGGCAAGAGCTGATTGGCCCCTGAGCGCGGGAAAGCCGTTATCCACGGGTTTTCCCCAATGGCGCAGCAGGGGCTAAGCAGCCACCCGCCGCTGACTGGCTGAAATTTGCCGCAGTTCCCCCCCCCCCCCCCCTTCCAGCCTCGTGCGCAGCCGGCGCGCGGGGATTAAGCTTTGAAGTGGCACGAGCGCTTCCCCCTCGGCTCCAACGGTCGCTCCCCAGCCCCTCCGCTTCCCGCCCCCGCCCTTTTGCCCCACTGTGGCTCAATGATTTATGTTTGTCGGGGAAGAGGGAGGAGGGGTGAAACTCCCGCCGGTGCCATAAATTCCACCTTTGAACCGCCATTTGCTACATAATGTCCGAAAAATAAATTAATTCCTGTCAGCTGGTTAATATTTTTCATCCCCCACCTCCCCCAACCCTGGACTTTCTCCTCAAATCTTGACTGAAAAATGTGATTTTTGTAGTGGGCGAGAGAGCTCAAGGATTGTTTTAAATAATCATTTCCCTCATACTTTTAAAAGTTAAGTTTAATTTGTCAGTTGCTGCCTGGTTTAACCAAAGATCAGAAAAAGGCAAATTCTGTCAAGTACACAGTTGACAAAATATCCTCACCACCCAGATCTGCTCCCTACCTGTGAGTTTGTTGCTGGTCTGCTGGGAGATTCTGAGGCCAATCAGGCCTCCACCTTTCCTCTCAATAAGTACTGGCAAGATGTCATAACTCCCTCAGAGGCACACTTGGGCACTATGGCTTTTATCCCCGGTGGGACAGGCACCCTATTCTTGTTTCTCTTACTTGCTAGCTGTTTTAATCTCACCCCAGGTAATATTTCACCCATGGGGTATATTTTAATTTGGATATAAATAACTGCTGAAGGACCAGTCACTGTTGCCAATCTCACACAAAAATTACTAGATTGTCTTGAAAATCAGGATTTTTTTAAAAGAAAATAAAAAATCTGTTTTTTGTTGGGTTTTTTTTTTTTGTTGGTTTTTGTCTTCTGGTGCTGTAGCCTTTACGGGTAATGTTTTCAATCTTCTCTCTGCAATTGTGAGAGCTAGAAATACACTTTTTAAAAGACAGAAGCTGAGATTCTCATATAATCACATGAATTCAGGAGCTGGGGCTTAAAGAAAAGCATCAAATATTGTGAGATTTGTGATAAAGTTGTGAGAACTGACAACTCTAAAAGCCCCCATGTCCTTACAAGCAAGATGGGTAGCACATTTTGAGCTTGGCAGCACCTGGTTTGGGGAAGAGGTGGTTAAAAGAAAATGGGATATATACCTGGTGTTGCTAAACGTGAGTGTTAAAAAAATCATGAGTCAGGTCACAAAATAATAATGAAATTGGTTTAAAAATAGATTCAAACTAAAACAATGTTGGTTCCTTTTATTTGCCTTCTGGTTTCTGTGCATTTGGGATGCACTCGGTTCACATTTTCAATGTTTTCTCTAGCCATAAGGGCTAGAAACTTTAAATGAAGGTCAAAATTCTTCACTAATCACATGCCTTCAGGAAATGGGGCTTTAAAAAAAATATTATGAGAGTTGGCAGCTCTATAAACCCATCTATGAAAGGGGGACCCTGGGAAAAAGCAGGGTCATAAGTGACTAGAAAAGCAGAGAGCAATCCCATTCTGTTATTGGAGCCTAATCTGATTTCCTTTAATGATAGACTCTCATTGATTTAAATGAGTTTAATTGGGCCCTTGGAGATAGGGTAGCTTAGCAAAGAATTGCCTTCCATTTGGTCTTGCTGTTGGAGATGGTTAGTGTTGCTACCCTGATCCTTCAGCGGAAGGTGAGGGATGGGGGAATTGAATGAGGACTTGCCTCTTGTGCTGGTCTCAGGATAGATGCTTGCTGTCTACTCCAGGCCTGCTGCCAACAGGGGAGGTGGGGAGTAAGTGAGTTCTGCTGCTGAAAAAAGAGATTGGGCAAGTCTATGACTTAGAAATCCTGGCAGGGCTCCTAGCAATTGCTTGGAATTAAGTTCCTGCGTCAAGAGCAAAACATCTATCAAATTACATGTATCGTGTGATTGCAATTTGTCATATGGCTAACACAATTCAATGTTCCATTTATATTAAAATACACAAAAATGTACTAACATTCATGAGAATGGGAATGTCTCCAGTTTGCTAGTAGGTCAGACTAAAGTGGCTGGGGAGGGAGTTCTGAGTGTGCTGCAGTTCACATGGATCCAATACCCTACTTAATCACAAGAATGGAGCAATCTGGCACAGTAGAGAGAGATGACACCGTGTTGTATGCATAACTTCATGGTCTGCATTTGTTGCTCAGTGGCCAGTCACCTAAAAAACTGGGATTTTATTGTGTTGTAGCCTTAATTTTCTAGGGCTGATGATTTTGCCTGGACAAAGAGAAACATTTAAACCATAGCATATGTTAAGCTTCAGTTTTGGACTTTCCACCTTGACCATGTCCTTTTTTAAAAAATAACTGAGATGAGGAAACCCTATCCTCATGCCTCTTAACTTGCCTGCCAAAAATGAGGGAAGATCCAAAAATAAATTGAATGGACACCAGGACAAATCAAAAGAAAACCACATATTACATAAAAGCTGGCAGCTTATGGCATTGGGGAAAGGGAGCCTATCCCAGAAAATGAAATGGATTCAGGTTACATATTTATTTTTGTGTTGGAGAGAAGTTACTTTTGCCATTTTTATGTGGTGCTTTAAAACAATATACATGATGTGTTCTAGTATTTACTAGTTCTTCTTTCAACAGTAAAGATAAAGTCAGATTAAAAATTTGCATTTATGCATTGCTGATGGTTGGGTAGCAAATGAAAGTTACTTGAATCCCAGTCTCTGAAGCACTGTCTGACAGCTCACACGCAGAATAGAAGGGTAAGTGGGAGAGGGCCTGTCTCTGCCATTTAGAGATTAGGATTCTAATTTTTCTGCAGCGCACAGATCATATGAGAGTGGAATGTGGGCGGGAAAGATAGGAGGCAGAGAATATTTTGAATGAGATGGGAGTAAAAGTATTTAGAAACGGGTTGGGAAGGGAAAAGGTAGTGCATTTGAACACAATAATAAAAAAGGAACCGGATAGGAAGCAAAATCAAGAGAGTGGTAGAAATGGAACAGATCTAGTGGATAAAGGGGAGACAACCTGAGTGAGGGGTGAGAATTTAACACACAAAGCAAGAACTGAGTAGGGAAAGGAAACAAATGAGAAGGCCAGGAGAACAGTAGACAGTGTCAATGCATAGAGTAACCAAAAAGAAGGCATGAGAAAGTGACAATACAGACTGGATGGAAAGAAAGAAATGGAGAAGGGTAACACGAAATTGGGGAGGATCAGAGGGGAGAGCTAATTCAGCAGAGAGAGGGAAGGAATAAATAAAACTGTACTGAGCACTCAATTAAAAATAATTTATTTGAATTTAGAGTAACTGTTGTAAATACTTGGGCACAGTTCTGACCTCAGTTAACCAAGTGCATCTCCCATTACATGCATTCTCTTCCATCCTTCCAGTGTGTCTGCTCCATTTTTGCAAGCAGGAAAGACTTCTGCTCTTTGATGCAAACACTAACTAAATAAACAAGTAGGAGATATCCACCTTTGGAAAACGGTGTTTTCTTATGGATAAAAGAGGAACAAAATAAATTTTGAAAATTTTCTGCTAAAAGGACAGGATTAAATAGGGTTGCCAACTTTCCGATTGCAGAAAACTGAACCCCTCTGCCCCACCCTCTACCCCAGTCCTTCTCCAAGGCCCCACCCCCGCTCACTCCATCCCCCCTCCCTCCATTGCTTGCTTTTCTCCACCCTTTCTCATTTTCACTGGGCTGGGCTGGGCAGAGGGGTGGGGTGCAGGAGGGGATGAGGACTCGGGGGTGGGGCAGAAATGAGGGTTTTGGAGTGTGGGAGCAGCTCCGGGCTGGGTCAGGGGGATAGGGTGTGGGAGGGAGTACGGGCTCAGGGCTGGGGGTGTTAGCTCTGGTGTGGGGCTGGGGCTGAAGGGTTCGGAGTGCAGGAGGGGGTGCGGGCTCTGGGAGGCAGTTTGGGTGTGGGGGGTCTCAGGGCTGGGGCAGGAGGTAGGGGTTTGTGAGGGGGTGTAGGCTCTCGGAGGTATTTGGGTGTGGGAGGGGATTCAGGGCTAAGGCAGGGGGTTGGGGTGCAGGAGGGGATTTGGGGTGCCAGCTCCGGGCGGTGTTTACCTCAGACAGCTTCCAGACGCAGCCGACATTTCCCCCCAGCTCCTAGGCAGAGGCACAACCAATGGACTCTGCCTGCCCCCATCCGCAGGCGCCGCCCCCACAGTTCTCATTGGCCGTGGTTCCTTGCCAATGGGAGCTGCGGAGCCGGCACTTGGGGCAGGGACAGTGAACGGAGCTCCCATGGCCATGCCTCTGACTTGGAGATGGAGGGAAATGCCGGCCACTTCCGGGAGCTGCACAGAGCCAGGGTAGGCAGGGAGCCTGCCTTAGCCCCGCTGCGCTGCTGACTGGACTTTTAATGGTTTGGTCAGCAGTGCTGACCGGAGCCACCAGGATCTCTTTTCAACCAGGCGTTCCAGTCAAAAACCAGATGCCTGGCAACCCAAGGATTAAAACATCAAAGACACATGAAAGGATTTAAGACCACCTAAATGATAGTAAACTACACAACTGGAAAATTAGTAAAATTAAAAGGAAGATTCCATGTTTTTGAAAATTAATTTTATAACATTGATTATACAATTCAATATATATAATAAAATGGAGACTGGATTCAGAATTTACAACTGCTGAGTGATTGTATGTTCTAATTAACAAAGGATGGAAAATGTTTAAGCATCAAATGAAAGTATTTGGAAAGAGTGTCAAATAAGATTTCTTACAAATATCCTTCTAAACTATGCAACTTTCCCTTTTCTCTCAGGTCACAAGACTGCATACCAGGTAAAATCTTTATTATTATTTATTAGGCAGGAATCAAGGATATATTAAAACATAGTTGTAATCAGAGAAGTGACTATTAAAAACCAGCACCTTCTTACTCTAAATTTCTGCTTTTTGTGCACCTTCAATTTCAATCTGTTTACTTACTGGACACAAACAAATTTTAAATACTGTTAGCACTGCAGAGCCAATACAGTTTTATTTGAAAGAGATATATGCATTGTCAACAGAATCATCAGTTAAATTCTGAGTTTAGGATCTTTTGTACTAGTTAGTGATGATGTAAGGAGGCAGTAATAATGCAGTTGGATTTTCAGGTCACAGTGCTGGTTATAGAAAAATCATTTTGATATATGTACTGAACACACTGGATCTGGTCATACTTGAGGGAGAGTTACATATGGGACACCACAATGTGATTTTTAGAGTCAATTTTTTGACTATAGCAACATTTTAAAGGTATATTCTCCCTATGTAATGAAAGTGATTAAGCAAATCATTAACCAAATGTCATGCTTCAGATGAACTTTGTTTTGCTGAAAGTATCTTTTTTATTATCTTACATTTTAAAAAGTTCAGTTTAAAAACAAAAGTTTGCTCCTGGATAAAGACCCGGTGTTTCCAGCTGTTGTAAACCTTTAAACAACTATAAGCCCTTCTATATATAATTACTTGATAGCACAGCTGAGTTGTTTAGTCTTTTGGAAAGAAACTCAAAGGTTTAGGTAAGCTTGTGTGTAGACTGAGTTCTGTGATGCACTTTGTGAGCAAGAATGATGGAAAGATTTCCCCATTTTTCAGACTCCACTGAAACTGATGGGGTTTCATGATGGATGAATTTAACCTAGCATCTAGATCAGGGGTAGGCAACCTATGGCATGCGTGCCGAAGGCAGCACACAAGTTGGTTTTTAGTGGCACTCACACTGCCCAGGTCCTGGCCACCGGTCCAGGGTGTGGCTCTGCATTTTAATTTAATTTTAAATGAAGCTTCTTAAACATTTTAAAAACCTTATTTAGTTTATGTACAACAATAGTTTAGTTATATATTATCGACTTATAGAAAGAGACCTTCTAAAAACGTTAAAATGTATGACTGGCACACAAAACCTTAAATTAGAGTGAATAAATGAAGACTCGGCACATCACTTCTGAAAGGTTGCCGACCCCTGATCTAGATAGTATACTGAAGCACTTTAAACTTTTATTATAGCACTTCATTTAAGTTAACTGATAGGTTCACACACATTTAATAATAATGTCCTTATGTTTATATTATAACTCTTACGTATTTTGATTTTAAAATACTTATAAAATTCACAATATCACAGGTAAATCAGTGACAGCTTCTTTCATCAGAAAGAACCCAAGATACTTTAAAAATGGAGATGACACAAATTGTATTCAGGAATTACTTCATCTACTGTTGAAATTCAGCCAGTGCTTAGCAGCATGCAACAATAATACTTAAATTTAGTAAAGCAAGTGGAAAGTATCTTCTAAAAATGAAACTGGAAAGGAGAGTTTAGGTAGGAAGAATAGGAGTATCTATATTGGAATTTATTCAGGACATCAGGGTTAACATGCTTTGCAGAATAATCATGGGATTTTTAACAACAGTAAATTGCTATGAACTTATTTTATACCTTCTGCGTATTTTGCAGTACAGTGCTCTACAACAGAGCATTTGATTAAGCACTGATTCTAAAGAAAGAATACCAGATATTTAAAGACCAATACTACTTCCAGAAAGTTCCTTAGGTTTCTCACATCCAAATTATGGCTCAGTCCATCCCGGCTTTTACTATGATTCTGTCAGATCTCACAATTACTATTGAATTTAGATTTTTGATAGCATAGGTCCTGGAACTAGGAGTGTTGTGGGTGCTGCAGCACCCCCTGGCTTGAAGTGGTTTCCATTATATGTAGGGTTTACAGTTTGGTTTAATGGCTCTCAGCACCCGAACTATAAAAATTGTTCCAGCACCCCTGTTTGATAGTTGTATTTACATTTTCTTTTGAGTGAAACAAACACATTCACTCATCTCAATTGATTAGACTCTTCCTGTTGGTATGCATACTTCCACCTTTTCATGTGCTCTGTATGTATAAATATCTCCTGTCTGTGTGTTCCATTCTATGCATCTGAAGAAGTGAGCTGTAGCTCACGAAAGCTCATGCTGAAATAAATTTGTTAGTCTCTAAGGTGCCACAAGTACTCCTGTTCTTTTTACATTCACTACTGCCTTTAGAAGTGTAAACACAGACTAACAGGACTCCTCTTAGTCTCTAAGGTGCCACAAGTACTCCTGTTCTTTTTACAGTATTTCCTGAATCACTTATGTTTTTTAAAGGTCAAATTAACACAGATTGACAGCTTTAAAACTGATTTAATGAAGTCAAGAAGATCTAGACCTGATATTATCATAATGCCAAAGGAATCAGGTAAAAGTAGATCATATTGTTCTTGTCTGAGACTATCATTTGAATATATAACGCACCGAAGACTAAAATTGGTAGGAGTGTCTAAATCTGTTTTGTATGTGTTTTAGCTGCATAAGCACTCTTATTAAAGATAATGCTGTATTGTGTTAGCTTTTTTGATTTGTTTATTCTATTAACGATTGCTTGGAACTTTGATGCTTCTTAATTAAAGGGAGGTAAATAGCACAGACTAGCTCGAAACATAGTGATATTCAAGTTTGGGGCTTCTTTTGTTCTGAGTAGCGACTATTTGTTCTGTGGTGATTCTGAGATATGGCTAAGGATCAGTTTAGGCTTCTTAATTACAAAACTGTGTTTTGGTAAATTTGATTCAGGACTCCTGAAACCTAGATACTGATTGGCACAATAGTTATGAATTTAAAATGCTTTGAATATTATCCTTACAACCTTCTTGATGTCTTGAGATATTTTGGGGTTTGTGGGAGCCCAGCACAAATTAGACCAGTCTCATTTATGCTAGAGCTCTAGCCTGGCACAGAGCAGCTCCACTGTACATAAAGAGGGCAGTACTATTCAGAAATGGAACTCTAGTTTGGAAACATTATTACATACACTTGTTAATAGAGTAATCTCAATGTGAATATAAGCACTGTTACTCAAGAAGTGAACGGTTGCAAAGACAAATTGTCCCCTGCTGATACTGCCTCATTCTGAGCAAATTGTACCTACTTATGATAGAGCTCTTAGTGTTCTGTCTCTCTTACACTGTGGCAATACTTGTATAACTCATCAGGCCAATAAAGTATTACTGAATTGAAATAAAATTAATTGAATTGATTTTGGTTGCCTGTCTGTGTGATTGGGGCATTACAAATACTGATGGAGGGGAAGTGCAAAAATAAGGGTGAGGTAAGTCTTCTGACAGGAGGAGATGGAAGAGCTGGGGAAGATGCCAAGGACAGCCATGGGGTATGAAGGCAGGGGTTCTGGAGGCCCTGCTGTGACTTCTTATCCTTAGTCTGTAAATCCGGACTGCAGCTTTTATCTAATACAGTCTAAGTTGGCTTCATTGCAGCAAAATGCCTTCTCTATCTGTAGTAAACAAATGCCTTCCTTACATTATCATAAAATGCATTCATCATCAAATGTATTTGTTGTCAATACATGGCATAAATGGAAGTAGTTATGGAATAAGCTGTACTTTATTGTGTAAATGTTAAATTAAACACATATCCTATACTAATTAGTTTTACATTTCTAATTTCTAGCAATATTAAACCAGAGGGGCACAAAGAAATGTTATAAAATCAGTGTACATGAAAAACAATATATATTTTAAAACACTTCTAATTTTATTAAACCTATTCAATGGAATCACTTAAAGCTTTCACATTAAGTAAAATATTTGATCCCATTAAAAAGCACTATGAGTTTGGGAAGTAATTTTTTTCCCTACAGAACTGATTAAATAAATTCACAGTTTAACTATATTTTTCAAGATTTCTTTTACTATGGAGTCACTACTAGCATCTTCATAATATATATAAAATGAGGTTAAGGTACCTAATTGACTCTGCATAGTTCTGAACCCCTTTGTAATGTCCAGGCAGAGTCCTCCTTTTATCCAGCCCATTTAAAACATATAAAATGTTCAGATGTATTCTAAACAAATATACTTTATCAAATAATTTCCAAAAATGAATGTACACTCAAGCTATTGTTTGTTTGATATATTTAGTCCATCCCTATGACAGTTTTTTTTATGATGACACTTATTTCAATAGAGGAGGAATTATTGACATCACATATGCACCAGAGCAATGAAGAAGTTAATGAAATGATGTCGAAGATTCTGGGAGATTTGGAACCAACAGAATTAATACTTAGGAAACAGTTACCTTTGAAGGTAAGAATGGAAAGTTAGATACAATTACCAAATACAATGTAAAGACTGATCATTCTATTACTTGGACCAAGCATAGAGGACACATTGTGGCTGATTTCCCCCATTTTGTGCAGATGAGGGTTAAGGGAATAAGATGGAGAATATCTTATTGCCCTTATATATATCCATGATATGCCCACATCTTGAATACTGTGTACAGATGTGGTCTCCTGATCTCAAAAAAGATATACTGGCATTTGAAAAGGTTCAGAGAAAGGCAACTAAAATGATTAGGGGTTTGGAACAGGTTCCATATGAGGAGAAATTAAAGAGGCTAGGACTTTTCAGCTTGAAAAGAGGAGACTAAGGGGGGATATGATAGAGGTATATAAAATCATGAGTGGTGTGGAGAAAGTGAATAAGGAAAAGTTATTTACTTGTTCCCATAATATAAGAACTAGGCGGCACCAAATGAAAGCAGGTTTAAAACAAATAAATGGAAGTTCTTCACACATCACACAGTCAACCTGTGGAACTTCTTGCCTGAGGAGGTTGTGAAGGCTAGGACTATAACAGGGTTTAAAAGAGAACTAGATAAATACATGGCGGTTAAGTCCATTAACAGCTATTAGCCAGGATGGGTAAGGAATGGTGTCCCTAGCCTCTGTTTGTCAGAGGGTGGAGATGGGTGGCAGGAGAGAGATCACTTGATCATTACCTGTTAGGTTCACTTCCTCTGGGGGATCTGGGATTGGCCACTATCGGTAGACAGGATACTGGGTTGGATGGACCTTTGGTCTGACCCAGTATGGCCATTCTTATGTTCTTACATTATGTTCTTCTGACCTTAAAGTCTATGAGTCTATAACTATGGACTTAAGGGCCGGAGGACCTTATTTGCCTTGTTGGAATCAGAGCAAATTCCTAATCAATGACCATCTATTATAGCTGAACTAATGTAAACCTCAAATGTAGATAAGGAAAACTCCTATGTGTACTAGGGGAGCTTCCCTTCAGTTTCGGGTAGGAGTATGCGCCACTGGTGCAAATCATAGCTTTCCTTGTCTAAAGTCAGGGTTTGCAACAGTGCAGCTGCAGTGATAGCTGCAACCAGGATAAATTCTCAATGTAGACAAGGTCTGATTCTCTGCTTCCTCGTATCTTGTGTAGTAATTTACAATGTGCAAACTGAATGAAAGTAAGGTGTAAACTGCTGCCACTCTGATTTTGGTGATATTTTATACTCAATTTGCATATGTATAAATGACTACACAACCATCAATGTGAAGAATCAATATGTATATATTAAATTTAGTCTGTAGCTTGCAGACTGCTTATATGATTAAGATAAGCATTATGTGTTTTCTTAAAGCATTTGAAGAAGAAAAAACCCAAAACACTTCAGAAGCCAGGCAATAGTGTGTTTGTATGGGAATTTTTTTTTTTAATTGGAGAGATACCTATCTCCTAGAACTGGAAGGGACCTTGAAAGGTCATCAAGTCTAGCCCCCTGGCTTCACTAGCAGGATCAAGTACTGATTTTTACCTCAGATCCCTGGGTAGCCTTCTTGAGGACTGAACTCACAACTCTGTATTCAGCAGGCCAATGCTCAATTCACTGAGCTATCTCTCCCCTCAAAGTTTACCTTAAACAAAAACAAAAACAAAACAGCATAATTAACCTCTGGTACTCTACTACAAACTATCATTGTGGCTAAGAGTATAGCAGGATTTAAAAAAATGGAATAGGGACATTTACATGAATAATGAGAACATCTACAGTTACATAAGTTAAGATTTTTTTTTGGTACAATTATAAACCTTTATGCTTCAGATTATAAACTGACCACAAATTTATGGATGTCAGGAAGCAGCTTCTCCTGTTATTCCTAATCTTCTACAGTTGTTCCAAACTGTTAATTTGTGGGATTTCTTGTTCATTTCTCTGGTAACAGCCACTGTCAAAGGCAGGATACTGGACTAGATGGAACAGTCCAGTATGACAATTCCTAGGTACCTTACAGATGTAAATAGGTAGTCTGTGACTTGCAGCAGATAGCAGATTTATCTATCTATTGTGATAAACTCAGGACAGATAGTTGCAAGGGAGGGGGTAGAAATCAGTCTCAGAGGGTTAAAAATCCCTCCTCCCTATCAACTGGGGAGCAGGTGGGGGGTAACTACAGGTCAATCAGGTTCAGCTGAGAAGGGGTTACCAGAGTATCAATTAGAATCAACTGAGAGGGAGCTACCTGAGGTTAATTAGGATCAGCTGATTCTAACGAAGGGCTGCCTGAGACCTTTTTAAACCCTCCCCGGGTAGGGGGGGGGGGGGGAGGATAAGGTGGAGAGAGAAGGAGCTTTGCTGCTAGTAGGGCAGGTGCAGCAAGACAGTGAGCGTCACTAAGAGGGGAGGCTGCATTCCCTCCCATAAGGGAGAAAAACATGCTAAAAAAGATTGGTGGAGGGAAGGAATGGACTTCCCCTGTGCCACCAAGAGGGACTATTTTACCCAAGCCTGTCTTGCTAGGGCTAAAAGCAGCAGAGGTTGGGGAGACTGAGAAGGTGCCTTGCCACACTATCTAAATTACACACACGTACTATGGAGTGTACTAAAATTTATTATATATATATTGTTTCTTTTTTAGAATCTTCAGGAGATCATTACTCAGAAAAAGCAAAATACTTATGTAGACTCTGATGTTTCACAGAAGATTAGGTGGGCTTCTGAAAAAAGGAGAAGAATATCTTTGGAAAAAAGGAGGAAAAGATTTATTTTAGCAAAGTCAATACTAAGGGCCACAAGAAATGACAGCTGGATTTCCAGAAAATACAATAAAACACAAATATGTATGATAGAAAACAAACAGACCAGTAAAGGCAAACGGCAGGAACAAGATAGGAATATAAAGTTTAGAAATCAGAAACAAACACCTAAATATGTCAGAGGATTATATCCCAGTGCTGGAAAAGCCAAAAAACAACAAACATTAAAATATACTAAAAATATTAAGAACAGAAAAGCTAACTGGAGAAAAAAGAACTCAACAAGTAATGCCAAGAAGGAGCAAATGTTAGTACTGAAGGAAAGAAGAAAAAGAGAAATATACATACAGAAAAGAGTAAAGGTTTTTAAAAATCCAGTAGTTCACGATAACTCATCCAACTATTTTACAGTTTATGGTACACCAGTTACTGTTCAGAATAAATTATCAAAAAGACTAAGGAGAAACCTAATTGGTTTTAGAAGAAATACAAGAGAAAGATCTTTAAATAATTTCTTGCAGAAATTTGGTGATTTTCTTAAATACCTTGCAAGACACAGAACAGTTGGTAATGAAAAAGTTACAGGGATTGATATTAGTCTTAAAATAAAAAAAAAAACAAATAAGTTTCATGTTCCCATGGGAACACAAAAACCAAACTTGAAAATTCTAATATTATCAAAAAGTACTGCTCAGCCTCCAGGAATACTGTCCTTCCCAAAACATATGGGAAGAGCAGAAAAGAAAAGAAAGATGTCACACATGAACTCTTGGAAAACTCCTCATTCTGTTTCTTTTAAAAAAATAAAACATAATTCTGAGCATAAATTCAGACTCAATACATTTAGAGCAAATGAACAGAATAGTGTTTTAAAAACCAAAGGAACAGAAACAGTAAAGCAGATGAAGAAAATAGAAAAGGGAATGGCAGAAAGGCCTAGAGGCACAAAATTATAGCTTTTATTCAAAGGTTTAAAAGATAAACAGATGAAAAAAATCACTTTATAAAATTCACCACAAAATAGTAAATGTAGGGTTGATTACTAGAAAATCCCCATTCACAGCAAATTTGGAAGTACCAGAATGATGTCAACTCATTTTAAGAGACAGAAGACAAGTAATTGGCACAGAAAGGAAGCAAACACTGCTAGCCTAGTTACTCATTTGAAGCTGTCAGAAACAGTAAAACACATACCAAACAATTCTAACAGCAGATCAAAACAAATGCAACTTGGCCACATGCATGAACTGCTAAGAGAACTAAAGATATTCATTAGGATTTTACTATAGCAGATGCTGAAGCAGGCACAGAAAAATGTTAAGCATTTGACCAAAACTTCTGCCAAATCCCCCTCAGAAACTCCTTACCATGCCTCAATTTAAAAAATTCTGGAATAAAAAAAATTCCTGTGAAACACAGACTAAAATCTAAAAGTGTTGAGGTGAAATAAATTCTCATATTGCAAATTGGGAGGAAAAAAGCAAAATTAAACTCTATAAAAATATCTTCATCTCAATTTTAGTCTCTAGGGGAGAAGGAAAAGAAACTTTGAAAAAGATGTGGATTTGAACTTTTTCTTTTCCTAGAAAAAATCATTAATTTGTTTAATAAAAATTCTTCAAGCTAATGTTATTCAGTCAAAGTGAATTCAAGTATTTTACCACCAAAATAAAATACTAGAAGTTTGTTAGTATTTAATGCTACTTTATTGAAATATGGCTTTGTTTAGCTAGACTTTTAAGTTCTTATTCAAATATATTGATTCTCTATGCTCATTCATATGAATGTGTTATATCAAGCATATATAGTAGCTTTGATATAAGTTACTTTGGATAAACAGTAAGCAAGTCCATTAAAATAACATCGCATAAGTACAGACTCTAAAAGGGTTGATTGCCCTTTAGGCTCTATTACAATATTTTCACTTGCATATCCTTGACTTTCTTTTTGTCTTTGTAACTTCTACACAGGTCAGTGGGCCAAATTCTGGCACTGCAAAATAGCCAGCCTCCAGAAAACCCAGAGCCAGCAATAGGAGCACAGGGCAGAAGTTGGCTGTACTTATTCTAGTCTCTTACAGTCACAATCAGAAAGCGGTTTCCCCACAGACTTTCCATGACTAGAGCTGCAGAAGGGGCTTTATATATGGTGTGATCTAATAGTCAGGGGATATGATTGAGATATCTATCCATTTATGCTCCCTGATGTGGTCATGCCTTCCACTCATAGCCCCTCTGCAAATTATTCCCATCTTGTCTAGAAATAGACTGTCAGAAGGAACTGTGTCTGGGGTTGATTTTGGCTGGAATACACTTTTACATTAATGCTAAACTTCAAGGGGCAATAAGTGAAATAATTACTCTTAATATTAGCATAGTGAAATAATACTATATTAAGTCAAAGTACACAATCACATGTACAATGTTAATTCTTGAAATCAAGAGGGTCAATTAGTCTTCAGCGGATGGGCCACTTTAAAAAATGATGGGTCATACGCTGAATATTCATTCAAATTTTCTTCCAAAGTTAGTGTTGAATGGAATTCAACTTTAATGAATCATCTTACCAACATGCTGAGAACTTGCTATCACAGAGCAGCTACTGGTCTTTGTTGAAAACACTATCAAATGTAATATAGCCTTTTAACACTAACCTATCAGGCCAGCCTGAGTTGTAAAGATCTGTGCTGGAATTCCTTTCTTTGGGTTTTCCCCCATTTTTTTCTTCCTTTTTTAAAATTCTGCTTATGCACTGGAGATGTATTGTAACTAACGTTAGACTAGTTTCAGACTTGGAGCTTTCATAGTTAGCTAATTAGAATTAATTTAATCTTTTACTGCATATGTCAAACACTCTACAGGACACTCTATACTACTGTTATAAACTGTGTTAAAGGTCAGGGTTGAACCATGATGTGGCTCTGAGGCAGTAATCTCCATGAAGATCCCCTTGTGGGGTATCACCACTATCTGTGTGGAGGGGCTGGGGAGAGTATGGACTCAGTGAACAAATCTAGTGGTTCCCAGAGAATCCGTGATAGGCCCTGATCATCCGTTCAGAGGCCCAATGCCTATGAGCTCCTACTCTCAGCAGCTCCCCTCATAGTATGGCTTTAATAGGGCCTCTACTACAGACCCACACTGGCCGCAGCTTCCTTCTGAAATTCCATTGGCGCTTCACTGGGTGCAGAATATTTTTGGGTAAAATATTTGTGTCCTGCTTCTGGCCTGTCTACCCTGCCCTGTATTTTCTTTAGCAGTATTAAAATAGATATTCTATATTTTCTACAAACTTTTATATTTCCCTTGTTTATTTCAGTGTACCTTTTATCTTGCATGTTCCTTGTAAAATAATTGTTTATATCTTATATTGTATTTTCTACTGTACATTTATATAAAAATGTCTTTCATTATCCTTTAGAAAATATTTTTGTTGTATTGGTTGCAAAAGCCAACCATCTGCTATTTATAAAACATTAATTTGTAAAGTTTATCTGTTTTACAAGAAAATAGAGTGGGTATATGAAAAAAATGTAACTATGGGGAATATCTTGCCATTGATTTTTATGCAAAACCCATCACTAAGTTGAAGAAAAGTTCTGCATGCAAGATGGTGGGCATGGTATAATAATAAATATTTTTCTTGTTCAGAATGCTTTATAAACATCAATCCTCATAATATGTAGGTCAATAAATGTTCAAACATCATTTTACAGAAGGGAAATATTAAGTAGACTTGCCCAAGTGGATAAGAAGAGTTACAGAAAGCCACAGTAGAAGTAATTGTCAAGGCAGGGATTGGAAATCAGAAAGTCCTGGCCCCAGGCTTCTGTTCCCATCATTAAACCATTCCTCTTTGACAGCTGATATTATTAAATATGTTGCGTAATAGTGTAAATTGTTATTAAAGGCCCAATCTTGAATTTTTCACACAGGGAAAAGTCTCACTGAAGTAAAATTCAGCTTTTCTTCTGTAAGGAGTGCAGGATTGGACTGTAATACTGTTACTGTGATCACATTACACCGTGTTAACCAGAAGTCAAATGCCAACAAAATTTATTGTTTTTTTCTAAAGGAGTTTAAGTGCTGTGAAATCAGTTCCTAATATCAAGACTCCAATTACATTATAGTAATTTCCAGTTTAGTACTTTCAATTATTTTTAATTGCATATTACAAAGAGCCATATTCTGTATAACAAGGTGTTTGGCGGGATGTCTACCCCCTTTCACTTGTGCCTTAAAATACAGCAATAGCTTGTGAAAGTCCTAGCTATTTGCTATCTGATTGGTGAGTAAGAGATTTAGTTAGTTATTTAAAATATGCACAAAAATACAGAATAAAGGGGAGATTTTCAAAGGCATATATGGCACGTAGGCACCAACTTCCACTGAAAGTAAATAGAAGTTGGGCACCTAACTCCCATTTGTGCCTTTGAAAATCTCCCCCTAAATGTTAGCTTTACAATATTCTAAAACTTCTAATCAAACCTTAGACCAGATTTCCCCACCAGTGTAGAAAACCTATGGAAGGGGGCCAAGAAAGAAGGAACATGAATCATTTCTTGCCTTACTGGAACTTCCTGTCCATGGTAGTGAAGCTTCTTTTTTGCGTACTGTCCATATGGGTGTTCCACTATAGGTGTGGTAGCGTCCCTGTGCCTGGATTGGAGGTCTTTGGTTGCAGTGCCTGTTGTGCTATACATGCGCTCCTCCCCATCTTGCGACATGAGCGGCATCTATATACTGCTGTGCGGTCCAAACACCCTCAGTTCCTTCTTAACCACCCTGGTCTGGGACAGAATCCTTAGCAGAGCCCTGTGTATGTCTTTACTTCCCTTAGTAATACTAGTACTTTCATTACTATTTCCTAGTTAGCAGCTGTTTCCTTTAATTTTTTTCTTCCCTTTACCCCCTCATAAAACATTTTTTCCCCTTGTCTCTTTCCTCCCTGTTACTTTTAGATTAGTGTAGGTTTCCTTTTCTACACCCTTCCCTACCAGGAAGTTCTCCTTACCCAGCGCTATGCCCAGATTCCCCAGGTTTAAGGTGTCTCTGCTGTCATGACATCTCAGTGAGCGATGGCCACTCATGGTGCATATGCTGTTTGGGTGAGGGGCACATATCACAAAAGTGTACCCACTGTCTCAAATTGAAGGCTTAGTCCAGAAAGGATTGTGAATTGAGGCTAAAACTTTTACTAATGGAGAGCTCATTGTGACCAGCCTCAGACCCTGGCCCCAGATAAACATACAAAAATTGATACTGTTGCCAGTACACCATCTTGAATTTATTGGGGACCTATTGGATGCTATAAAGGCCAAAGCCTTTCTCCGAGCTCATGGATTTTCCACAATAACCAGTCTCATTTCCACCATGAGAACTAGCCCATCAATCTCTGCCAGGACTTGTCTACAGCTGCTCGGTCATATAGCAGTGGCCATATTCATGGTTAAACATGCCAGATTGCACATTTGCTGCCTTAAGGGATGGCTACACACAGTGTATGTATCCCACAGACACAGGCTAAACAAACTGCTCTCAATACTGATTAAGATCAAGGACTCATTAGACTGTTGGATACAAACCTGAAATATCTGTATGGGGGTCCCCATCTTCCAACCAGCACCGTCTTTGATACTGATGACCAAAACCTCAGTACTTGGTTGGAGAGAGGACATCTACAGACTCACACAGTACAGGGCAAGTGGTCCCCCTCAGAATACATATTGCACATCAACCTCCTAGAATTATGGGCATTCCACAATGCATGGCAACAGTTTCTACCAGTAATCAGACAAAGGACCATAACAGTAATGATAGACAACTCTGTATCATGTGATAGACCCAGGCCAGTTGGGAACAGCAGAGTAGTAGAAGGGAGATATACTGGCCACTGGATAAGCAGTTTTCAGTTCCCTGAGTGACCAGGGCAGGGGCTGCTCCAGGCTAATGAGAACACCTAACTCCAATTAACCTGCTAAGAGTCAGGTGAGGTTGTTAAGGCCCCTCTGATGCTATAAAAGGGCTCACTCCAATCAGGCCAGAGGGAGCCAGGGAGCAAGAGGAGAGGAAGTGCGTGTGAGGAACTGGGAGCAAGAGGTGTGCAAGAAGCTGAGAGTGAGTAGGTATACTGCTGGAGGACGGAGAAGTACAAGCGTTATCAGACATCAGGAGGAAGGTCCAGTGGTGAGGACAAAGAAGGTGTTGGGAGGAGGCCATGGGGAAGTAGTCCAGGGAGTTGTAGCTGTCATGCAACTGTACGAGGAGGCAATCTAGACAGCTGCAGTCCACAGGGCCCTGGGCTGGAACCCAGAGTAGAGGGTGGGCCCGGGTTCCCCCCAAATCTCCCAACTCCTGATCAAACACAGGAGGAATGGACCTGGACTGTGGCTTCTACCAGAGGGGAAAGTCTCTGGGCTGTTTCCCACCCACAGGGTGAATCTGTGAGGTGAGCAAATCCACCAATAAGCACAGGACCCACCAAGGTAGAGGAGGAACTTTGTCACAATCAACAGACAGGGGAGAGTGAGGTCCCAATCCCTATGTACAGAAGCTCTGAAACTGTGGAACTGGTGTATCCAACAAGGCATCAGTATCTCTGCCACTTACCTATGTGGACACCTGAACACCACAGCAGACTCAGTGAGCAGGAGGTTCTCACAAGAACATGAGTGGGAGATGAACACAAAACTCCTACAACACATATTCAATCACTGGGGATTCCCAAACATAGATCTGTTTGCCACTCCCAAAAAGACCAAATGCCCACAATTTTGCTCAAGAGCAGGTCTAGGTCACCAATCTCTGGTGGATGCCTTCTTCGTTATGTGGAATTCACCCCTCCTATATGCTTTCCCACCCTTTCCCCTACTATTTAGAGTGCCCCACAAGATACAAGTGGAATAAGCCAGGGTCATCCTCATAGCCCCAACATGGCCACAACACATATGATATCCTTACCTCTTGCACATGGCGATCTGTCCACTGATCGCCCTGCTGTCTACTCCACACCTCCTCTCCCAGGAGACAGGCCAGATTCTCCATCCTAGAACTTAGAACTTCTCCATCTGAAGGCTTGGCTCCCTCATGGTTTCAGGATCTGGAGTTGACCTGTTCAGGAGTAAAGGAGATTCTTTTAAATAGCAGATGTTTGACAACTTGCTATACTTACCTACAAAAATGGAAAAGGTTTCGGACTTGGTGTGACATCAAACATATCTCATTAATTACCACTCCTTTACCATTCATTCAGGATTATATTCTCAGAACTCAAGAGATTGGGGCTATCCAAAAGTTCTGTTTGCATACATTTGGCTGCCATTACTGTATTCCACTCCAAAATAGAAAGTCAGTCCGTATTTACCCACCCAATGACAAAAAGATTCCTTAAAGGTCCCCAAAACCTTTACCCTGAAGTAGGAGACCCCACCCTAACTTGGAATCTCAGCCTGTTTCTATGCTGTCTCACCAGCCCCCCCATTTGAACCAATAGTGACCTGCTCCTACATGCACATATCCATGAAAACAGCATGGTGATTACATACACCCAATAGGTATGAGAAATAGGTGCCCTCAAGGCATACTCTCCATACATAATCTTTTACAAAGATAAAGTCACATTACAACCTCACCTAAAGTTCTTACCCAAGGTACCATCCTCTTTTCATCTAAACAAACCTATCCACCTTCCCTCCTTCTTCCCTAAACCACATGGCAACCAGCACAAGGCCATGCTACACACATTAGATGTCAGATGGGCACTAGCCTTCTACCTTGACAGAACGAAATCGTCCAAACAGTTGCCACGTTTATTCCTCTTTATCGCTGAAAAATCAAAGGGTTCGGCCGTATCCAAACAACGTCTTTCGAAACGGATCTTGGAGTGCATCCACCTTTGCTACCAACACCACAGACTTCAGCCCCTCATCTGGCACTTGCATGCACTCCACTCACTCTCCACATTGATAGCTTTTCTGAATAACGAGCTGATTAGGGACATTAGTAAGGCAGCCACCTGGGCATTCACAGACACCTTCAGTCGTCATTATGCAATCACCCACGATGCAGCATCAGATGCCCTACTAGGATTTACAGTTCTATCCTCCTCAGTACAGACCACTCCAAAGCCCCAGCCTTCGACTTGGGGCACTGCTCTATAGTCACCTACAGTGGAGCACCCGTGGGGACACTACTCAAAGAAGAGAGGGTTACTCGCCCTATGCAGTAACTGAGGTTCTTCAAAATATGTGTCCCTATGGGTGCTCCACTACCCGTCCTCTTCCCCTCTGCTTCAGAGTTCAGACATTGATTGTGCAGTAGAGGAGGAACTGAGGGTGGTTAGACCGCATAGCGCTATATAGATGCTGCTCATGGCATGAGAAGGGGAGGCGCTCATGTGCAGCCCAACCAGCACTGCTACCGAAGATCTCTGATCCCAGGTGCAGGGATGCTACTGCAAATACAGTGAAGAACCTCAGTTACTGCACAGGGTGAGTAACCCCCTCTTCTGTAAGAGTCATGCTGCCATTGTGTGGACCCCATGCATTTGATCATTAGTAGTTACTGAGGTGACCTATTAGTTCATTTCCCAACTGTACTACCTCCCACCTAGATTTCCTCACAAAAATCTTGGTGTAGAGGATAGGATACTGCGATGGTGCTGTGGAGAGTAGCTTCTACCTGCTCTACCATCCTCTGGACCATCAAGAGCTGCATAAGTACAGTTATACATGGGAAGGACGTGCTGCAGAAGAGGAAACCATCCTCTTTTTGCATAATAAGGGGGGCGGAATCCACACACAGGAGGTCCTCTTCCTGTGTGAATCCATCTAGGATGATCCAGATCTTAATTTTTTTTATATGCAGTCAATTTTTTATTTTAATTCCTAACTCAAGATGTGATTTTGCATCCCTGGCACACTCAGTGCTCCCATTGAAGTCAACGTGGGACTGGAGCCTTAGATCATCTGTCCTGAAACATTTAATGTTTTTGGTGTTAAAGATAAATTCATGTGTTTGTGGCTTTCTTTCTTTGAAGCATGTGCTCTTTAAGATTGACAAAGTTTTATCTTACCATATAGTGAGGATATTTCCATCTCTGTTGATGTATTTTGCCAGAGGTAATAAGGTTTGTTGTTACTGAAATCTCCAATATTAACATGTTACATCGACTGATAACGGAGGTTTTCCCTGAAAGAGAGAGAGCCTCCCTATTATTTACAGAGTTCTAGAGTTAGCCCTCATTTGAGTCACAGGTCTGAATAGACTGGTTGTAGCTACTTGAAGAGGACTGGAAAGGGGAAAACATGAATACACCTGTGCTCTAAATTTCTGCACAGCTTTAGGCTTAAATTTCTGCATAATTTCTACATTAGAGCAGAACATTTTCTGTACAAAGAAAATTCCAGGAATATTCTATTACTGAAAGACAGAAACATTTCCTGGAACAGTGTGAGGTAGCGTGAAGAGGATAGTAATGTAGAGAAATCCACTCAGGAACTAGGAGTTATGTGCAGAAAATCTCACAAAGCAACGTGCAAATATATTCCACAATTACTGTGCTTACCATTTTAGATACAAGATACACAGCAATGTTATGTATTCGGAAGGCAAGACTGAAACCTTATTTCTGCCTGAATGCTTAGTGGCACAAATAAGGTTCCTACCTAGAACTGACATCCAGACATTCATATCCCTTTCCAAGAGATTGTATTCTCACCAGAGTCTTGAGTGCTGTGGAGGGATCTTTTTTATCTTGATCTTGAGTGACCCCATCTGGCTGATGTGTGAAATGGCATTGACAGGCAGATTACAAGAAAGACCCACATTTGCACTTCACCCAGAAGGAAGGGTCACTGCAACGTGGAGCTTTTGATGGTACTTAGCTTTTTGCAGCAAGGCCTGTCCTTTTTGGGGTGTGTGTGTGTGTGTGTGTGTGTGTGTGTGTGTGTGTGTGTGTGTGTGTGTGTGTGTGTGTGCAGTGCCTAGCACAATGGGGCCCCCGCAGGGTGACCAGATAGCAAGTATGAAAAATCGGGATGGGGTGGCGGATAATAAGAGCCTATATAAGAAGAAGACCCAAAAATCGGGACTGTCCCTATAAAATCGGGTCATCTGGTCACCCTAGGCCCCTGAAACACTACTGAGGCCTCTAGATGCTACCATAATACAAATATTATATTTTAAAAAATAAGTAAATGGAGGGATCCTTGAGTTTACAATCCCAATGAAAGCCCCCAAAGGATGTATATATTTCTTTAATCATGATAATTTATGGATTGTGTTTTTTAAACTACAAAGGTCTGATTCTCCTTTACACTAAGGCAGTGTAAAGGGGCCCTAATGTAAATGAGAACCAGACCCTTTGTGTAAAAAGAACAAGCACTAGAGGGCACCATCCGCACAAAAGTGTAACCAATAAGTAGCTTTGATATCTTTCACAGACGAAATCACAGATTTACCATACTTTAGCTATCTTCTTTTTGTAAGGAATCCAAAACGATAGATTAAAATGACTCCTTTTGGAAGGCTCTGCAATCTCTAGCCCAATTCATTTAATTAATCTCAGCATTTGTAGGATAATAAAGCAGTAAGGCAAATAACATCTGCTTCTGTCTGTAATGATATTTGAAGAACTCAAGTCCGGAGAAGGAGTGATCAGTTTTCACATGGCGAAATGCACATCATTGCTACAGTAATAACACTTCCATTTGCAAGTGAACTAAGCCTGCAATATGCAGTTTAGTTGTAGCCGTGTGGATCCCAAGATATGAGAGGGACAAAGTGGGCAAGGTAATATCTTTTATTGGACCAGCTTCTGTTGGTGTTATTCCTAGAAAACTCTATCTTTACAAAGCTCAGTATTTATAAACATACAGTTAACAAATTTCTCTTTAGTGAACCAGTGCAGAAAAGGATACATTCTGCAAATATTCTATCTTGCCCTTTCACTTGAGGATTATTTGATGTAGGGAGGGGAGAGGCAGATGACTTCTTTCTTGCTATGTTAAGATTTTAGAGTGTACAAGCTAGTTGTGATAGATTCCCAATGCTCAGACCGAATTTTTGTTGGAGCTGGTTCCTAAGAGGTGCAAATTATTCTCAAACAGCTGACATCTGAGGTAATCAAGCTCTGATTTCTTCAGTTTAAAAGAATATCATGTCTTTTCCTATATTGTTAGATGCAATAAAAAGTACATAATTGAAAATACAGAAAGGAAGATCTGTTAGGGATAGTTTATAGATAGATAGTTGACAGACAAATGGCACTTGATCCAGCTTCCTCTGTTCTCGCCAGCTGAGAGGTTAGCTATCAGAAAGGACTACTTTAGGGAACAAGTGGAGCAGTGTGCAATGTCTGAAAGACCTCATTCACATAACAGCTTGGAGACTCTTGTACTACATTGTCTGGTATGCAATGGCTTTGTGACACCAGTACTCCAAATTTATGAAAAAAAAAAAAAAGTTTGTTTCTCTTCTTAAATTTACTTTCCAATTGAGGCACAAGACGTCCAGAAGATTTTATTCTCATTCTTTTATGTTCGTGTCTGACATACTATAAAGTCCACTGGTGCTATATTTTGCCAATATATTCTTGGGAGTCTAGTAAATCCACAGGACTATACTAGAATTTGCCCCCCTGGGCTGAAGATTACAGGGCCGCCCAGAGGGGGGGCAATTTGCCCCGGGCCCCGCAGGGGCCTCCACAATAGTTTTTTGGGGCCCCTGGAGCAGGGTCCTTCACTCGCTCCGGGGGCCCCGGAAAACTCTCACGGGCCCCGGGCCCCCGGAGCGTCTTCTGCTCCCTGTCTTCGCCGGCGGGGGGTCCTTCCGCCCCGGGGTGGAAGGACCCCCCGCCGGCAAATTACCGCCGAAGCGGGACCCGCCGCCGAAGTGCACGGCCGCTCACGGGGGTCCCACTTTGGCAGTAATTCGGCAGCGGGGGGCCCCCGCCACGGGTCTTCGGGGCACTTCGGTGGCGGGTCCCAGAACGGAAGGACCTCCCGCCGCCGAAATACCGCCAAAGTGGGGCCCCCCGCCGCCGAAGACCCCAGGCCCCCGGAATCCTCTGGGCGGCCCTGGAAGATTAGGTGCCATACCCGCAGCAATAGGAAAGGGGGAGGGAAGAATCTACAGTAAACAGTATTGACCTTTTAATTTTTCCAAGTATGCTTGAAATATAGTGGGCTGACCCTGGTAGATATGATTTAGCCTCAGGACTTCAGAGCTTAAATATAAAAAAAATTACAATACACTGTATTTGTCACATTTCTTATCTAATTTAACTCAGCCTTGAGAAGGGGTGGACTATAAGGTGATAGAAAGCTGGCTAGATCATCGGGCTCAATGGGTAGTGATCAATGGCTCCATGTCTAGTTGGCAGCTGGTATCAAGCGCAGTGCCCCAAGGGTCAGTCCTGGGGCCAGTTTTGTTAAACGTCTTCATTAATGATCTGGAGGATGGCGTGGACTGCACCCTCAGCAAGTTGGCCGATGACACCAAACTGGGAGGAGTGGTGGATGCGCTGGAGGGTGGGGATGGGATACAGAGGGACCTGGACAGATTAGAGGATTGGGCTAAAAGAAATCTGATGAGGTTCAACAAAGACAAGTGCAGAGTCTTGCACTTAGGATGGAAGAAACCCATGCACTGCTACAGATTAGGGACTAAATGGCAAAGCAGCAGTTCTGCAGAAAAGGACCTAGGGGTTACAGTAGATGAGAAGTTGGATATGAGTTGACAGTGTGCCCTTGTTGCCAAGAAGGCTAACACCATTTTGGACCGTATAAGTAGGGGCATTGCCAGCAGATCGAGAGATGTGATCATTCCCCTCTATTCGAACAATTGGTGAGGCCTCATCTGGAGTACTGGGTCCAGTTTTGGGCCCTGCACTTACAAGAAGGATGTGGAAAAATTGGAGACAGTCCAACGGAGGGCAACAAAAATGATTAGAAGGCTGGAGCACATGACTTATGAGGAGAGGCTGAGGAAACTGGGATTGTTTATTCTGCAGAAGAGAAGAATGAGGGGGGATTTGATAGCTGCTTTCAACTACCTGAAAGGAGGTTCCAAAGAGGATGTATCTAGACTGTTCTCAGTGGTGCCAGATGACAGAACAAGGAGTAATGGTCTCAAGTTGCAGTGGGGGAGGTTTAGGTTGGATATTAGGAAAAACTTTTTCACTAGGAGGGCAGTGAAGCACTGGAATGGGTTTTTACGTAGGGAGGTGGTGGAATCTCCTTCCTTAGAGGTTTTTAAGGTCAGGCTTGACAAAGCCCTGGCTGGGATGATTTAGTTGGGGATTGATCCTCCTTTGAGCAGGAGGTTGGACTAGATCCCTCCTGAGGTCCCTTCCAACCCTGATATTCTATGAAAGCATGTGTTGGCACTGCAAAGATAATTCTTCATGTTCTGTTTGTTTCATGGCGCCTTATTTGCATCACAAGTTCACTTGCATATACCATGTTAGCTGGACAGGTACTGTTCTCGTCAGCTGTATTAAAGATATGCGCCATAGAGCCACCATGCATGCTTTGCGTTTAATGTAAAGAATAAGCTAGGATAATGCAGTGGCTTCCATCATCTGAGAAGTGCACTAATGGCCCAAGTAGCGCGTGTGTTACAATATCCAATCTCTGTCATAACGAACAAAAGCTTTGGCCATCAGACAGATGTAGCAGAAGCACCGAAAAAAGCCTGTGCCACTGTAACTCACTGGTCAATGTGTGTTATATGTTCCCCTCAGTGCTCCATCCACAGAGGATGCTTATTACAGTTTCTTGCTACAGCATCTGGCTCTTACTGCTTGGGCGGTCCCCAGTTTAATCCCTAGAGTGTCAGCCAATTGTCACGATACCACTTGCAATCTGGACCGATGCCTATCTTTGCTGATCAAAACCAGCAGAGAGTGCCTTGGCTGGCACAAATACTTAACAACTCCTTAGAGAGGGCACTCAGCCTACTACCCTAAAACACACAATAGTCTGACTTGTTCCATAATAATCCCAGCAACGCTGGATGCTAAATACCATCTAGTTTTGAACCTCTCTGCTGGTCAAGATCCTTGAGAAGTTGGTAGTGAACCATTTGCAGCAACACTTGGCATCTGCTGTTCTCTCTAGACCCCTCCTGGTCTGGCTTTAGGCTGAGTCATGGCATAGAAACAGCACAAGTTGTTCTGGAGGGTGACCTTATCGTGGCAATAAAAAGAAACAGAACAATGCCCATACTTCTGGATCTGTCATTGTGTGAGATTCTTCTTCATGCATGATTTGTCTATTTTCCTGTTACTGACTTGATATCCAGCAAGGGAACTACTGAAAAGCTAAATACAGCAACACCAAAAGGCTATAAATGATCTATTTATAAAATAAGGTACATTTTTGACACAATGCAAAGGAAATGGAACTGTACTTTCCCTTACTGCTAGAGAGACTGGAATGCCCTGAGCACGATAATGTACTTCTCAGTCTAATGACCCATAGTCTTATAGTGGCTACCAACTACTTCTATTTTTTCTAGTATAGGTATTTCTGCTTTTGTGATTGGGATGCTAGGCTGCTCCTTCCTCATTTTAATGAAGTAGTTCTGTGATGAGCTGCTACAGTCTGCATCCAGTTCCGCTGGTTCATGCTGCAGCTTACAATGGAGCTATTTCAAACCCTAGTCTTGTGTAAGATGGATTTGGAGAGCCCAAACTATGTTTTTTAAAGAATCCACAATTGAATGGAATGGGTTGACAGTACTGCTATAGTCATGATCTTAGTCTGGTGAATTGATACATTTCCCTTCAAAAGGCTTAGAATACTAGGATTATAGCAGAATGGCAGTCTGCTATTGTTATGGGTTTCACTTTCCATTGAAAGGTTGACTATTCTAAGTGCTCTAAAATCCATATGCTTATTCAGATTGTCTTGAAATGGGGGGTGTCAGGAAGGGTTAGTGGTCAAAATTTTGGTTCATTTGAACAAGTGTTTCCCCAGATGCAGCCCCCTCCTTTCTCCCTTCCAAAAAAAGCTGTTTACAAAATCACCTGGTTGTTCTAACTCTCCCCTCCCCTCCCCGCCACAACTGAGGCTCAGACTGTGGCTCTAATCTTCCCCAAACTGATCTCAGACACTCAGATTTATCTCGCCTAATTCATGGCACTTACTGCCCCTTTGGGGAAGCAATATTTTAAAAAGTTATTAAGAATAAAGTTAGGAACTCCAGGTCAGAAAGTTCCAAACTGATGCACCTAAAATAGCGAAATGCACTTGTGCAACAAGACAACGCTCTGTTTGAAACCAGAAGGTTTAGAGCATTTCCTTCTCCCAATAGGCTCGTAAGGGTAACTTTTCCCAGTTGACGAATGTATTGAAAATGGAGCAGACAGCAGGAGCCTTTATCTTTAATATGGAAGCGTAATCCATAGACACTACAGTCCCCTTCATGAATTGCTTCAGCTCTGTCTGACCAGCCAGGCTCAAACTAGCCTGTGAGATGCCAACTCTGTAAGGAGTCCCCAAGAGCATAGGAATCCAACAGGCACTAGTGTTGCTTGTACTTAAGGCTGGCTCTGCCAGATTCCAATACATCTTGACCCATGTCCTTGGCTCTGGGCAAGGGGCATATAGCACAGATCAAAAGAAGGAGTTCAAAAGTGGCTTTAGGCCATCTTTGCACTCTACAAATCTTGGGCTGCCTGTACCCATTCCAGTTCCTTGGCATCAGTTAGAGCAGCTCAATGGCTGATCTAATTTGTGCTAGCTGTCAACAGTCTCAAGAAGCTGATACAATAGCTCATGATTGCTGGGATGCAGGGAGGCCCCGGACATGGCCTCTTTCCCTCAGTCACACTCTCTGTAGCAGTAGGTATAAGGGACACTTTGTATGCTTTGTGTGCATTATGAGGCATGACCCCATGCTTTGAGGCATGTTGTTGTTATTTATTTTAAAAAAATGTTACTTTTTAAAATGAAACGTGTATTACTAATTTCAATTTTAAAACCTGGCATTATTTCGTTAGTTATTTCTGTTGTATTGCCGTAGAACCTAGGCACCTCAGTCATGGACCAGGACTCCATTGTGCTAGGTATTATACAAACACAGGACAAAAGATGGTCCCTCCCCCAAAGAGTTTACAATACAAGTAAAAGATGTAAGTCAAACAACTTTCCATTTATTTATTTATTTCAGTTAAGTGACCCTTACTGGATAACAGACCCAACCTTGCTTTCCACTCTCATAGCGTTATGAGAGCATCTGTATGTGTTGGCACAGTGTTAAAAGTAAATGCTGAGTTGATACCTGCCTGTTAATAGTTTGAGTGTACAGTATGTACTGCATGTCTGAGAATTTTAAGTTGTATGGTATTCAGAAAAAGAGCCAGCTGAGGAAGATCAACCCTAATCCACACTGATCCACCCAGCACTGATTATCTAACTGAGCTTCACAAGAAACTGTTTCTCTGTACAAACCAATGTATCATGCACAGGTGGATCTTAACTCTTACATTTCAAATATGGATACTCTAATTCCACCTGGAAAGCTCTGCATACTTCAACAGGACGATTTTATACCAGAACATCCCTCTTTATCATTTCTTAAAGAACTGGAAACATCAGTGAACTCAGGTTCACACTATCAAACAAAACAAAACAGAACTTTTTACATAGAGTAGCAAAGAATTCAGGGTGCAAAGGGGTTAAGTTTTCCTTTCATTCAGACAATGTGGGGGAAAAGCAGGATCTGCAAAGTTAGATTGCAAACAATGTCTCATGCTGGTATGAAAAGACTGTAACTTTTTGTTCAGCTAATTGCCTGAAAACTAGAGTGGTCTCCAGCTCTGAACACTAGCATTTCTGCAGAATGTGGCTTCCTACTACGATGTCATTTTGTTTTGTTTAAATTGTCGTTGCTGGGAATGTGAATGTTAATTACATTATTTTTGTTTACCAAAGAAAGCAATGACGCATATAACATCATTTCCTTTGATAGTCTACATATCTTGTTGTGACAAGCTGAGAGCAGGTGGCTTGCTTTACTTAAGAGCTTTTCAAATATATTGTTATGAGCAGAAAGAACATTTTGATGGGTTTATAATGGAGTTTTATTTTAAAAACAGACATTTTGAATATTTTCAACTGGTAACCAAAAAAACCCAAACAACTCCTCCCTAAGACCCTGTACCAAAATATTTTAATTTTTTATAGTGAATATTTTCCCACTGTTCTTTTATGCACTTTTTAATGTCTGATTCCTAAGGAAAACCAAGGACTTGGATAAACATTAGCAGGTTGAGGTACTCGGTGACGTATGCCACCGTGGGTGTGAATTAAAGGAGAGTTGGCCTAATTTGTCTTTGCCTTGTGCAGTCAATTGCACCTTTGCAAAGTAGGTATAAACACTACCAGATCAGAATGGTAGCATTTCAGTCCACTTTAAACAGTGTGAATGTCTACGCAAGGTGCAAAACCCTGGAAAATAAGGCCTCGATTTTTTTATTTAGAGACAAATATCACTGTCGTATCTGAGCACTTAGCATACAGTGCTTTACATGTTCAAAGGAATGATCAGCTGTTTACTTGCTAATTCTCACATCACACCTGTACTTTAGGTATGATGTTTAATATTTGTGTTTTACAGATGGGGAAATTGAATCAGAGAGTTGAAGTTTGCCCAAAGCAAGTCAGTAGCAGAGCTGGGATAGAACTTAACAGTTCCTGATGCCTAACCATGTGTTCTTCCCAACACTCTATGGTGCCTGTGGTCATATAGTTATCCTGAAGATATCCTGCAGTAGGAAATCATCATCTCAAATACTGCTGTGTTTTTTTCTAAAAGACTGGATTTACATTTACAGACTGTGCAAATTAGTGCAGCCCTTGAGGCACAACACAGCTGTAGCTTCAGCTACGGGCCATATCAGGCATGCTAAGATAAGGTAATCAAACCTCACACTTCAGGGCACAAAATGATCTATGCAGGTTTCTGGAAGGGATTTCCCTCCATGCACAGTATTGCACAACTGACTGGGTGCATGATTTTTCTTCTTAGTCTGGGGCATTAGGCAATAGAGACAGGATGCTAAACTAGATTGGCCAATGATCCGAGATGGTATTGCACATCCGATTTTCCAAGGAAATGAAGTATGGCTCTGGGGAAAGCAGAGCTCTTTGCTGACAAAATTACTCATTACAGCTTCACAGCAACTCTTTTAATAGATTTTTTTTTTAAGTCAAGACTCAGTCACATTAGAGGTTAAAATGGCGGAGGGGAGGTTTACGGAAGACTTACTCCAAAGCCAAAGTGCTCATCACATTCATCTCCCGTTCAAGCCCCAGTATGCAACATTCAGCATTTTTCTACATGCACAAATGGATATAAATGAAGGTGGAAATGGGCCATGTGACATTTTCCAGTGAGTGGGGAATAAAATGGGCAAAGGAAAATGAGAGAAGACTTGGTTGGTGCAAAGCAGTGATTTAGTTGTGAAATTCTTACAGGGTAAAATGAGTCGCACGAACATCACACAGTTGTGGAGTAAATAGCATGTCATAAATCTATTTAGCAAATGAGGATAACAACCCACAGACCAATATGTCAAAGAAAGGAGAATACATTCCCTGGCTGAGTAATTGTTGGCTATTTATAGCCAGGTAACTTCTAGTTCAGAGTGGGGATTTCCTTAGCTTCCTCATTTCCACCATGAGCTTCGGGGGCATAATGCTGGTACAGACCGAAAAGATGTCAGATCCTCTTCTTTTTAAAAAACAGGGAAGAAGAATACTCTGGAAAAAGTGTATAAGAAAAAGCCTCCTCCACTTGCTGGTAGTAGCTATGTGAAGAGAAATGTCATCACTGACTGTGCAGAGAGAACATATGGAACATGTTTTGCATTTTAAAACTTTGGACACAATGAACTAATGTGAGGAGAAATCCATGTAAAGGAAATGCCTACTGATAACACAGATATGTTGCCCTCGCATCTGGACTGTCTCGAAGGAAAAGTAGATTGGTACAGGATCTCCGCTATCTTTACATTACTAAATATAGCCGACTTTGAATTTGTTTAGAGCACAAGTATTACCTACCTCAAAACCAGACACTCACAGAAGATGGAAAATGATCAAGAAATAAACCAGGGCTAAACACAACCAAAGCATATTTGTTCCAGCCACCTACAAATGAATGATATTTATGTCTTTTGGGTAGGCTTGGCAGAATTCAATTTAAAAAAAAATTTTTTTTGATGGATAATATCAATGTTTATTTTTAAACATTTTTATCTATTTAAATGTTCACAGTTGTGGAGTTTACGCTTTTTAAAATTTTGAATGATGTACATTTTTACAGTTGCAGGAAATTATGGAGAAGGGTCGGACAATAATTGTTTAATGACAGTAGACACTGAGATTCAAAGAGCTAAAGTTAACTCTTAAAACACAAATTGTCAATATCACAAGTCAAAATATACCAAGTAAATACCTTTAAATCAAACTCTAATAAGTTCTCAAGCAGCATTTTTCTGACTTGCCTGTCTGTGAATTTCAGTTATTATCGATGGAAATATTTTTTGTCAGTCTGTGTGGATGGTGAAATCGATATTGACTGATATTTACTAATAAAATCATAGGCTTCCAAGTCTAATTTTGGGGTGTTTGCACAGCAAGTGAAGGTGTGTACTTTTTCCACAAAATGCACAACTAACCTGTGGAACTCATTGCCAGGGGATGTTGTGATGACTAAAAGTATAACGAGGCTCAAAAAAGTACTAGATAAATTCATGGAGGATAGATCCATCAATGGCTATTAGCCAAGAGGGTCAGGGATTCAACCCCATGCTCAAAGCAACCCTAAACCTCTGACTGCTAGAAGCTGGGAGGAGAAGACAGGGATGGATCACTTCAACTCCCCTATTCTGTACATTTCCCCCAAACCTCTGGTACTGGCCATTGTCAGAGACAGGATACTGGACCATTGGTCTAACCCAATATGACAGTTCTTATGTCTGATTGTAGCACCCATGCTAGCTTTAATAGCACAGGTAGCAATAATAATGTAAATGTGGTAGCACACCCTTCAACATGGGCTAGCAACTTGAACACATACCCAGATTCCCTTGTGAGCTTGTACTGAGGCAGCTAGACTGTGCTGAAGCTCATATCACCACAACTACACTATTATTGTTACCTGTACTAGCTAGATTACAGCTAGCATGGATATGGATACCTGTGCTACAATCACACGTTCATTTTCAGTGTAGACATAGCCTTGTTCTATGTTTGTACAGCTCCTAACACAATAGGACCATGGCTTTTAGGCACCACTGCAAGAAAATAATAATTATACCATCTGTCGTCAGATGCTACCGGTGTGGTGCTCTGCTCTGTTCCATGTTGATATCAATCGGCTGCGTGCATGTGTTCCCTCTGTGTGCTGTCCCAGCTCTGCACAGATAGCTGACACAGCAGACCCCGAGAGAACCCCCAATGATCAGACTCTAGTAAGGTACGAAGGCACGTCGGCCAGGACTATTGTCGAAGAGAAACACGGTCTCCAGCTCCCCGGCATAGAAGTCCAAGGTGCTGCTGAGGTGCGGCTAGCTAGTACATATGTGCTCCCTGACAATGGACTCAGCTCAGTCAGTGGTGGGACTTTCCACTGCCCCCTAGGCCGGACAAAGACACCATCCCAGGGATACATTCTTATACACAGGTACAAACAAGTTACACATCACTCCTGACGTATTGAGGTGCAACCCCTCTACGTAGTAAGGTGCCGCCTCTCACCTTATACATGTTGGTTCAAACAAAACAACTCTATCCATCATATTACCCTTTTGGCCCTGTCATTGGGATGGGTCAGCTTGTTCCTTATTATCTGTGTGGAGTGTACAAGTATGTGAACATTCTAATATCTGGTGTCCAGTACCTTTTAGGTATGTTTCTTTTTGCAGCATCAGCCCTTTCCTTGCCAGCTTCTGTGAGCAGGGCTTGCCTCTGGCTCACAGCTTAACTTTGCTTTATGTCAGCAAAGTCTTGACCATTGCTTTAGTTCAGGTCTTAGGCCTCATACTGGGCCTCTGATACCAAGGTTTATATCTCAGGGCCTCCTCTTACTACACCATCTTTCATCCATAATGTTGCCTGAGAAAGGACTGAGTAACAACTCAGTAAGACCTTCTGGATTTAGCCTTTTACTTGGAATTACTTTGTGAGTCACTGTGTATCCATCTCTGTTGTGAGACAGAAGATGGTTAACAATGCACAGCAATCTACATAACAGTTTGGGGCAGGAAATGAAAAAGAGTGCTATATTCAACTGAAACCATGGGGGATATTTCTGTATGTAGAATATAATCATTCAAGTCGGAATTTGGCCCAGGTACCGGGGTTCAGAAAAAGTGCTACAGGATTTGTTAATGACCACAAGAAGCCAGGAATTTAGTTTTATGACTATCAAAAAGACAGCACCGTCAACAGCAGTGCCCCCTAGTTCTACAATGGAATCTTGGCTCATTATTGGCTCCTGTGGAAAAGTGGCATTTACTAAATTATCAATCAGTCTACCGAGGTAGTTGTGGTCTTTGAGCAACAGCACGACTTCCTACAGTACATAGGAGTTCCTTGGCACCTTCCCATCCCAATACTAAGCTGGCCCAACCGTGCTTAGCTCATAAAGTCTAATGAGCTAACAAATTGAGATGATACTGTTACAGGCCATGTGTATTTTGTCCTCTTTTCTCATGTTATCACCACTAAATTTACCTGGTTCTGAGACAATCCTTAATCCCAACACTGTGGCAAGTGTTTGCTTTGTAATATACAAGTATGTGCACCTTTGATCCCAAAGTACTTTACAGGCATAGGGCCTGATTCTCTGTTGTCCCTCTGTTTGTGCATTTACATTACAGATTACACCACTGAATCAGACTGGCAACATTTTACATCCAATTTGTACTGGTGTGAATGACTGCACAAGGTGCTGAATGATGGAGAATCAGGCCCGTAATGAAATATTACACAAGCTACAGTATATATAAGGATCAGTTCATCCATTCTATCTCTGGAGTGAGCTACTGTTTTCATAGTGAACATCACATTTTCATCAAACACTACAAGTGTTTGTTGGAATCTGCAAACTAAATCCTGCCAACTGAGGATCCTGTCAAAAAGGAAGCAGGTTCACTTAAATTGCATGAAGTCCCTCACTGCAAGTCCCTTTCTACCCCCATCTGCCAACCATTTCCTCTCCTTAACTAGTCTTGTGTAGTGGCTGTTATGTTTGTTGGGGTGGTGAGGGAGGTTGGCTGGGGGGAAGGAGATTTATCAGCTTCATGGATATGTCAACAACCATAGCCCATAATTCCCAAACTTTTGTGAGCACAACTAGAGGTTCACAAACAAATTGCACCTTGAATCCCCGGCTCTGTCCACTCATGGTGGGTTTGAGGTTTGATGCAAACATTTTGCCCAATGGCACTGAATCTCCATAATAATCCAAACTATTCCTTGCCCTTTGTCAATTTTTAAAAAAATGCAGGCGCTGGAGCTCAACAAATCCTCTTCAATTCAACCTATCTATTGGAGCTGCAGTGTGTTAGCTACATGACAAAGGATATGTCTGCACCTCAAATTAAGGTATAAATAATTGTAGTGCAGGCAGGCATCCCCACGCTAGTTTTAATCGAGGTAGTGTGAGTAACGTTAGCAGTAAAGGCATGGCAGCATGGACCCCAGTGCAGGCCAGCAACCCAAGTACATAGCCAGAGTTCCTGGAAGGGTTGGACTTCCTTTTCACCAAAGAGATACAATATAGTCAAATGCTGTTAATCTGAAGCAATGAATGAAGTCCCTCTTCAAATCAGATTAAAATCCGAAATTGGTTCCCACTTTTGGGTACTACTCAGACATATGGATGAATTAAACTCAGATTAACGAGACCCAAGTGTATCCACTTAAACGATTTATAGTCCCTTTGGTCAATGAGCCACCGGATTTCAAATGAAAGAAATTCTGCCTTGTGTGCCATTTCTACAAAGCAATTTCATTTTGCTATGTTTTACATCTGCAAACAAATGCATTCTTTCTACGGTGGAGCCCTCTTCTGCAGGATTTAAGCGTGGTTCTTTAATATGGTGATGCTCCAACCATAGTAGAACATGAATTAATTTCACCTGTGTAAATGGGACCGAACTGTGTTATAATTATGGTCTAGACAAACCTAGAACATAGTTCCATAACTATTCCCTTTAGGGAGATGAGCAAAGTTATAATATCTTCATATCAGAAAAAAAATCCTTAAGCACATAGCTCAGGGAAAACCCACAGAAATTGAGGTCTTTAAACCACGATTTGAGGACTTCAATAACTCAGACATAGGTTAGGGGTTTGTTACAGGAGTGGGTGGGTGAGATTCTGTGGCCTGCATTGTGCAGGAGGTCAGACTAGATGATCATAATGGTCCCTTCTGACCTTAAAGTCTATGAGTCTATGAGAAATCAAGGACTGGAAGAGACCTTGATAGGTCATAAAGTCCAGTCCCCTGCACTGAGACAGGGCTAAATATCATCTAGATCATCCCTGACAGGTGTTTGTCTAACCTCCAATGACAGATTCCACAGCCTCTTTAGGTAATTTGTTCCAGTGCTTAACTACTCTTACAGCTGAGCAGTTTTCCCTAATGTCTAACCTAAATCTCCTCTGCTGCAATTTAAGCCAGTTACTTCTTGTCCTGTCCTCAGTGGTTAAGGAGAACAATTTATCACCCTCCTCTTTATAACAAACTTTTACATACTTGAAGACTGTTAGCATGTCCCCCATCCTCCTCCTCTAGACTGAACAAATCCAATATTTTTCCATTTTTCCTCATAGGTCATATTTTCTAGACCTTTAATCATGTTTGTTACTCTCTTCTGGACTTTTTCCAATTTGTCCACCTCTTTCCAGAAGCGTGGTGCCTAGGACTGGTTGCAGTACTCCAGTTGAGGCCTCATCCCAGTTGACTGAGAAATTACTTCTTGTGTCTTTCTTACAACACTCCTACTAATACATCCCAGAATGATGTTTGCTTTTTTTGCAGTGATACTACATAGTTGGCTCATATTTAGTTTGTGATCCACAATAACCCCCAGGCCCTTTTCTGCAGTATTCCTTCCTAGGCAGTCATTCCCGTTTTATATTTGTGCAGTTGATTATTCCTTCCTAAGTGGAGTACTTTGCATTTGTCCTTATTGGATTTCATCCTATTTATTTCAGACCATTTCTCCCGATCATTTTGAATTCTAACCCTGCTCTATCCATAGATAGATGTAAGCTATTGGTGAGTGTAGGTTATAGATCCCCTGCTATGCCTCATATACAGAGGTGATGATTGTTGCACCAGTAGCTAAGGAAGCTTGGCTGTTTTGCTCAAGCTGTGATAGATCATGCTTTTTTTTTTTTTTTACTCTGGAGGTCACTGGTTCAATACCTGGTGTGTTAGCCAAGGTGCTGACAATCACATCAATGTTGTTAGCCTAATTACAGCTGTAGAGCATTCAGGGCCAGGTTATGGTCATAGGCTCTGTGATGTGGACACTTGACCGTTAGGAACTGGGGTGAAACCCAGCAGCTAATTTCACATAGGTTATTGAACAGCCAAGAGAAAGGTAACAGCTTGGCCTTGGGATGGATTTGGTTCATCAGCTTAATTGTGAAAGGCTCTATATCCCATTACCAGTCCCAGGACTTCCAAGAAATGGGACTGTAGCAATAACCAAAACTTTTATAGGTGTCCTCTGTCCAAACTGTGATATGCCTTTACAGCACAATGTGTGATTTGTGTATCAACATAACAGAATTTCTTTAGTAGAAAGGTTATATTCTTAGTTAAGATATTACAGATCAAGTTGTGTTCTGGAAAAGAAATTGAAACAATTATATAATTTCTCCTTGGCTTAGGCCAAAAGTAAAACTCAATACAACTTCTTTTTCCTGTATCACTTTGAGAAAACATGAGTGGAATTAACACTTCACAAATACACAGACAGTCTCTGAACTTTCAAGTCACCGGGATTTTCTAATGTTGCACCAAGAGACTTATTTTCAACATGATGACTCATCTCAAAGAGCACTGAAATTCACGGCTTTGAGAAGTGAAATCTGGGCACAAGTAATGTAGAATAGCAAATCCTTACATTGGTGAGTCAGAATGAAAAAAAGAAAGGGAAGTGGAGGTCGGGGGTGGGTAGAAATTATCCACGTCCGATGTAAGATAATATCACTTTCCTTTAAGTATCCAGGATGGTTATTCCTTCTGAGGCAATCTAATCAATCTCTTCAGAAACTATTATCCAGGACTGTCTGTACTCAAGCTATTTTGTCCTTTCCATTCCTAGAACTAAGTTTTCGATTTTCTTTCAAAATCTAATGTGCTCTATCAGGCTTCAGGCTGCTAAGTGTTCTTGTAATCTATAGGAGTAAACAAACACATTACCTTTGGCTCTGCCTGTTCTGGACAGCAAACATACTCATAAGATTCTCAGTAGCTTGTGTGACCCATGCTCCCACAGGCACTGTGTGTGGCAAACAGGAAGGAGCATTTTCCATGAGGTATCCTTCAATCTGGCATTTGCTTTTCTCCTTGATACACCAGATTTAATTAACCTTGCAGGCATGTTGCAATGTCCATCTGTTTTCACAGGCTTCGGGCAGACATGTATAGTTATATTAGTGTTGCCAGTTCTCACATTTCTATCAAGAGTATTGGGATAATTGGTATTTTTCCTAACCCCCCAACACCTGGAGTCATGTGACTACATGATACTCTTAGTTTTCATTTTAAAAAATGTAAGCATGCAGCCCTCATGGATGTGCAGAAAAAGCACGAACATGTGACCCTAATGCATCCTAAAGGCTAAAAAACAGAAGTCTAAAAGAACACAAAATGCATAATTATTTTAAAATAATCTCATGATTTCTAAGCCAATCTCATGATTTTGGGATGTTTGAGGTTGGCTGTCCTGTTAGAGGCACTAAGGCAGACAGGGAATATAACTAAAGAGTTGGACTGGACTTTGCTTTGTATTATTAATAGTGAAACCCCAGGAAAAGGGTGTTTGACCTGACACAGACTGTGTTGTAGTGCAGGAGTGCAAGTCACCCGTTCACAGTACTGAAAACTGTTGTCTTTACAGCTTACTGCATGCTTCCATGATTTTACATACCTTAGGTATTAATTTCCCCTGAGAGCTTCATCAAAATCTACCCCACAAGAAAAGACTTTCATAGGGTACCTCAGTGCTGCCAGTCGCATCTGGACCCTGGAAATGCAGAAGACAAAAATGAAAAATAAGGAGAAAACACACTTGTGCAAACTTTGACTCTCACAGAAGGTGTGGGGAATGGTGGGCAAAGGTCTGTGGGTGTTTTAACTCACTTAAACTTGTTTGTGCCATCAGTTCTAACCATTGGGTGTTCTGGATGCATTTAAAATCAGTGCCAACAGTACATAACGTTGCTCCAGGAGTATTTCAGAACACTTGAAGAGGGTACTTACTACAAGAGAAGTGGAAGTCTGGAGTGTGAGTCAGTGTGCCTTAAAATAGCAACTGATTATTAGGCAGAATTAAACAGGAAAATGAAAGGTTAAAAAAAAAAGTGAGTGGAAACTAGTGTGAGCATTTCTGAAGCGACAGTGTTACAACACAAGCATTGCAACTCAGACATGTTCTTCAGTGTCCATTTGGTGCAAGCTGAATAGACTTTCCATATGAGTAAATGGAGTCAGGTGTTCTCACAGTAAGATTCCAGGCCCGAAGTCATGCTGTAACCACTTCCTTTGGCCATGGATACTTTGCACAATAGATTGGCCACATGTATTCTTTTCTGGGCAAGGACATTAAAAAATAAAGCTATATCAGAGTTATAGCACTGCTCCATAATAACGTCACTGTTCTCCACAATCTCTGCAGTAAGAAACAATACAAGGAGAAAATGCAGTTAAAGGGATGCAGCTAAAAAAATCATATATCTATGTAAAATCCCTTCCCTGTGTTATTGATAATGTCTTGGACTATTAAGTCTGAAAGAATTTTTGTAAAAATAAAAAGTCCATTTTACTCTTCATCACTTTTGAGGAAGGATGGTCCCGTGGTTAGAACACTAGACTGGGAATGAAGAGACCTGGAGGCCAAAACCTGTCAAGGCTGGCAGTTGTAGGGGAAGGAGAAATGCTACCTGGTGCATCGCATCCTCTGCTGATATAATACTGCAGAGGGTGCATGGCTGGGGGTACACTCTCAAGTGTGCATTACAGATTTCAAGAGCAGCATACACTTCCCCTCCCCATTGCTGCTGGCAGAAGCATGTGTGCTATCCATCCTGAGCGCTGGACATACCCCCAGTAACTTCTGACATGCCCCGTACTACCATATAACAGTACAAAGGCATATCACTCACCTCTACATAAACATGTCTCCTAAAGCCAGCTGACGAAGTACATCTTTGGACAGAAGGCAGAGCAAGACAAGATTTTGTTCGCTCTCCGGTAAACTTAATTCAGAAAGGCTAAAGAGCGGCTGCGGATGGGCGGCCCATTTCAGCACTCAGATACATGTATCCAACTCTCACTGAAGTCAAAGGATGGAATTTGTCCCTTAGTAAGTCCTTAGCATGAAATGACTTTCCCTAATTCTCTTTTACAAGCAGGGCTGGGCTGCTAAAAACAATCCTTGGCACTCAGTCAGCACCTTCCATCCAAAGACCTCAAAGTGCTTTAGACAGGTGAGGAAGCATCAGCAGGGGAGATTGGCCTACATGAAGGAGGCCTAGCAACTGAATTCTAGTGCTGCTCTTAAAAGCATCCGTTGCTGCATCTTGGGGGGGTGAACAGTGAAACAGAAAACTTGGCTGTGTCCCAGCCCTGAGGCTGCATAATTGTAATTGCTTGTGCTGCAGTACCTGCAGCAGAGAGCCCAGGCCTGCTCATAATGCCAATGTCATGCCTTGAGGAGCTTCTGCACTCATAGGAACGCTGCCTCCTGGCAACTATGCATGTTGGAGCTGAGAATGAGGTCCAGTCACTTTCAGCCTTACTTTATTTTATGGTGAACTTTTCCAGCGTTATTAGTCCCCCCTGTCTGTTGCCACAAGCAATGGTATGTATGCTGCTTCTAAAAGTGCTTTTCTTATCCGAAGTCACCCATCCTTTGCTCACTTCTGTGCATTTACTCTGCAGGCATGATTTGCTGGTCCTTGAAAAAAGACCTGCAAGCTATGCTTTGACGGGAAGCAGGGCCGAGGAGAGACCGAGGGAGCTCCCCATGAGACTATCTCATGACCCGATAGAACACTTGCTTAAAAGGTGGGGGTGAGGGCTCTGGCTGGAGGTGCAGGCTCTGATGTGGGGCTGGGGATGAGGGATTTGGGGTGCATGAGGGGGCTCTGGGCTGGGATTGAGGGGTTCAGAGAGCAGGAGGGGGTTGTGGCTAGGGCTGTGGGATGGGGTCAGGGGTGCAGGCTCCAGGCAGTGCTTACCTAAAGCAGCTCCCAGAAACAGCGGCATGTCCCCTATCTGGCTCCTACATGAAGGCACGGCCAGGCGTCTCTGCGCGCTGCCCTGTCTGCAAGTGCCTCCCCTGCAGCTCCCATTGGCCGTGGTTGCTGGCCAATGGGAGGTGCGGGGGCAGGGCTTGGGGTGGGGGCAGTGTGTGGAGCCCCCTGGCTGCCCCTATGCGTAGGAGCTGGAGAGGGGACATACTGGTTGCTTCCCGGGAGCTGCGCAGTGCGGAGGCTAGCAGGGACCCTGCCAGCCCCGCTGCACAGCTCCGCCAACCGGACAGTCAACCGCCCAGTTGGCGGTGCTGACTGGAGCCACGAGGATCCCTTTTCGACCCGATGTTCCAGTGCATTTTGGTGGGGAGAGATTGGCTCAGTGGCAAGAGAGAGCACTGTGCACTATTACGGGGGCTTATTTTCCAGTACTGCTCCCACAAGAAGATACGTATAATTACTAAGGTAGGAATTGCCATGTCAAATCAGACAGTCGTTCTGTTAAGTAAATTATCCTGCTTCTTGCCACTCCAGATCAAATCACTGATTCATCTAAGCATCCCGTCTCTGCTGGAAGAGCATTGTGTGACAGAGATGGCAATTTCCTGCAATATCCTGGACAAACCTTATGAAATTAAGTTCAGCCTTATTGAATTAAGTCTAAGTATCATTATGGGCAAGGGATTGTATGTAATTCCATGGGGGAGGGAGACCATGGCCCTCCAGGAATTAAGAGCAGAGGGGGTGATTAGGCAAATTCACTCAGGGCTTGGCTACACTTACAAATTTGCAGCGCTGCAGCAGGGTGTGAAAACACACCCTCTCCAGCGCTGCAAATTGCGGCGCTGCAAAGCGCCAATGTGGTCAAAGCCCCAGCGCTGGGAGCGCGGCTCCCAGCGCTGTCCGTTATTCCCCACAGGGAGGTGGAGTACGGACAGCGCTGGGAGAGCTTTCTCCCAGCGCTGGCGCAGACAAAGGAAGGATTTTTGGATAAATAGCCTGAGTTTAAACTGACTCAGGGCTTTCTGTCTGATCCAGTAAACAGACAGGACTGCTGGTCCAAGGGGGGCCCAATCCTTAGGGAAGGGTGGAAGACTTGGGCCTACTCAGGCCGCATTAGACTGTATGTGCTTGTTCTGAGCAGAAGCTGTGATGAACTTGTGACCACAGGAAAACCCCCGGGTGGGGTCTGAAGGACGTTAATTGGCCAGAGCCCTTGTTTCAGTCAGGTGCCGTGGCCCTGAATTGTGACACACACACACACACACACACACACACACACACACACACACACACACACACACACACACAGTGCATTTTGCATCCCCATTTAAATAATACAATTATAACAATAACAGTTTGGTTCTTTTTATTGGCCTTCCGATTATTGAAACTTTAGGATGTACTCTGGTCACATTTTCAAGTTTGCCCTGCAACCATGAAGACTGGAAACTTACTTGTCTTTTTAAATTGAAAGTTGAGATTCTCATGACACAACATGACTCTGGGAGCTGGGGTTTTAAGATAATCACCAGATATCACAAGCCTGAAGATACAGTTTGCAAGAATTAACATGTTAGTGGCAGTACTAGGAATAAGAGCCAGTATCTCCTGACTCCCGATGTAGTGCTCTAGTCACAGAACACGCTGCCTTACAGATGCATCAGTTCTCTTTCCTGTTGTCTCTTTGGTACAAGCATGAAAGGAAATTTCAAAAGGAATAGCCTCTAAATCTCCTTCTGGACTCATTTTCATACTTCCCCAGTTACATAAATAATCTTGTAAGTGATATAAAACATTTCCAAAAAACATACGTCAAAAGCATGCAGCACTTGAGAGCCTCTGCCCAAACAGACTCTCTCCCTCTCCCCATTTCAGTGAATGCTCAGGCAGCCTCATCATTTGGATAATTAGAGGTGCCAGATGGCCATAAATATGCTCACAATCCTTCTTATCCAGCTCCCTTCTATCTGGTACCCACATCGCTTTACCCCTGTAGCAAGCACCTGGCCTGTTCCAATTCTGCCAACCTCTTCCCCTCTCCTCTTTTGATCTAAATTGCTTCCTCTGGTTTTTATTTTCAGTGCAGATGTAAAGGGAAGCTCTCCAGGGCTGTGCTTTGTGCAGGGTAGTGTTCAATAAGAATCCTCATCATTATCAGTTAATGAATAATATGTTGCCCCCTCTTGAACTCTTTTGAGGCAAAGATCTCAGGGCTCTGTACAAAGGGGGGCACATGTCATTATCCCCATTGTGCAAGGGAAGATGCAGAAGTACAGAGGGTGAAATCCAACCCTGTGCAGAGAATCAGGAGAATGCTAGGCATCATGTGAATCCTATTTTGAGGACTTAGGTCTCATGCTGTCCTTTCGCATAGGGGTCAATTTCACCCAGAATAAATATGTGACTCATTCAAGATCACACCAAGGGAGTTGCAACAGGCCTGTACTCTAACCACAAGACCATTTTGCTTCATCTATCAGTGCACACTATTTTTGCCCTGTAAGTTAATTATAGTTACTGTATTCCAACCCTTCCACCGTTAGTCTTAGCTCTCATGAGTAAACGTCACTACTACTGGGATGTTTATTGGTCAATGTATCGCTTTCAGGACCTGTCAGGTATATTTACACATCAACTAGACACTCATGGCTGGCTCATGCTGGCTGACTTGGGGCTTGGGCTGCGGGATTCTTTCATTGCTGTGTAGGCTTCCAGGCTCGGGATGGAGGCTGGGCTCTAGGACTCTGCAGGGTGGGAGGTGTAGTGATCAAACTCCAGTAAGTGGCAGCCCTAATATAATAATAGAAATGTAGGGCTGGAAGGGACCTCAAGAGGTCATCTAGTCCATCCCCTCAAGCTGAGGCAGGACCAAGTATACCTAGACCATCCCTGATGGTGGTGTTTGTCTAAAACCTCCAGTGACATGGATTCCACAACCTCCTTATATAACCTGTTCCAGTGTTTAACTATCTTTACAGTTGGAAAGTTGTTTTTAATATCTAACTTAAATCTACCTTGCTACAAATTAAGCTGATTACTTCTTGTCCTCCCCTTGGCAGTCATGGAGAACCAATTATAACCACCTTTCACATAGCTGAAGACTGTTATCAAGTTCTGCCCTCAAATGTCTCTTCTCTAGCCTAAACATACCCTGTTCTTTCAATCTTTCCTCACAGGTCATATTTTCTGACCCTCTTATTACTTTTTTTGCTTTCCACTGGACTCTTTCTCTCATTTGTCCACACATTTCTTAAAGTGTAGTGCCCAAAACTGTACACAATACTCCATACATCCTGCAGCTCCTCTAATGCTTAACTGAATTTATACGAACCTCTGTGCTGGAACCATCCTGGAAATTTCACAAGAGTGGATTTCCAAGTTTCTCTGAATTCAGGAGCCTTTTTTTTTTTTTGTGGTTAGGATTACAATATTTGTGCTTTATTTTAGACAACTCTGTTACTAGTGGAAACATTTCAAGCTTGCTAAGCAAGTCAGAAGAGGAAGTACGACTGGTGAGAGGGGGTTTAAGCTGTTTAAAAAGTTGTTTTCAAGAAATCTTAAAAGATACACAATTAGTTTTTAAAAAAAGAAATCGAGAGGAATCAAAGAAGGCCGCAAGCTGTTTTTGGTGATTCATTTATGCTAAGGAAAGCCATACAGTCATTCAGAGTGAAAATTCATCCCTGTGCTGAGAAGCAGCATAAAGCCAATGTACCACTTAAATCCTCACCAAGGACTATATGGACCACTGGTCAGATCTGGTATGGCAGATCCTGTTTCTAATAAGCATGGACTTAAGTTAGAAATATGTGCAAAGGCTCAGATGCCCACTGATGGAAGCCATTTAGAAAGAAAGATGGCTCAACTGATCTAGGGAAAACCCTAGAGATGCTCAAGAGAAAGAAGAAACCCAAAAAGCATAGATAACAAAAAAGACCTGAGTGATAGCTGACCTGTTCACCTAAACTCCCCTTCCTGTTTCAGTTGGTTGTGGGGTTTTCCTTTCATTCCCACCCTCAACTGTTATAAAACATTGTTGTGCACTGTTAAACAGATGCCATGTCCCACCCCAGATGTGTCTGCAGTCCATTCTTAAGTGAATACGTAGGGCATAGATCTGGTGAAGGACCTCTGCTCAGGGTTAATTTCTAGAGAAATTAACCTGTGGTTACAAAAGAGGTGAAGGGTGTCCGACATGCTGGAACAGACAGCCATCACCCGGAGAACATGTAATCTTTTGCTTCTTGTTTCCTAGCTGGTAGCTTAACTTTTCATTGCAAACTGTGGAGAAAACAGAGGGCAGAAGAGGAATGTGCTTCATGTACTTGTGCCCAATGGGACAGATAAATTGATTCCCCTGGGAAATCACTAGGAATGCAGAGTTAAAAAGTTGTTTTGATGGACCTAGAAAATGAACACACAGCTCCTTTGGTTTGGGGAACATTATCAGTCTATTTATGCATATGAGTTCATAAACTCCTGTGTTTAAAAGTCACTATAAACCTCAAAGCAACACCTCTATCCACCTAACTAGGAAATGCTAGTCCCCAAGCATTTTAGATGTCATGGATTACAAGACTCCCCTCAACTCTGCTCTAATCAAAGGGAGACACCTCTCAGATATCCTCCCTCCGGCCTTGTCTACACCACGCAGCTTTTAGTGACGAGGCTGTTTCGACACAGCCTTGTCGCTAAAAGTCAGCGTGTGTAAACACCCTTTGTCAGTACTTTGTCGGCACTTTTGCCGACAAAATACTTCCAGCCCTGTGAGCGGTGTTAGCTTTGTTGGCAGGAGAGCGCTCCTGCCGACAAAGCTGCATTCACGCTGCCACTTGCGTCAGCAAAACTTTTGTCTTTTGCGGGGGGAGGGGGAGTAGTTGTTGACAACTCTGCAGTGTAGACAAGAAACCTAAGAAACCCTTTTGTGTATGAGTAAATTCACTAGCTATACTATTGCTAATCTGGCTAGAGGAGCAGGGAAAGAGGCTCCAACTTTGGCCTAATAGGGGTGCTCGACTAAAAAGCTGTGGGGAGCTGGGAGAGGTACTGGACTAGATCTCAGGAAATATGAGCTCAGTTCCTGGCTCTGCTATCGACTCCCTGTGCAATCTTGGACAAGTCACTCATCTTCTGTGTGTCTGAAAGCCTCTTCTGTAAAAATGGTGATAACAACCCATCTTCTGTCTTGTCTGTTTAGACTGTACACTTTTTGGGGCAGAGACTGTTGCTCAGTCTGTGTTTGTACGGCTCCTAGCACAAGAGGGCACCACGCTTGGATTCATAGAGCTTAAGGCCAGAAGGGACCATTAGATCATCTAGTCTGACTTCCTGTATATCACAGGCCAGAGAATTTCCTCGAGTTACCCCTGTATTGAGCCCAATAAGTTGTTTGACTAAAGCACATCTTCCAGAGAGGCACTTTGAAGACATCAAGAGATGGAGAATCCATCAGAGGTTAGGGAACTTCCTTTCCTCGTTCTCCGATTTATTTCTATGAAATATTCAATAGGGGACAGAATATTTTATTATTTGTACAGAACTTTAAATATGCACCGAGCTTTACAGATCATTTAATAGGACTGTCGCCTGGCCTGAAGACTTTATCCTATAATCACCTAGCTAGCTCATCTCCCATTGAAATCAATGGAAAAACTTCCATCAACTTCAGAAAGAGTTTGATCACGCCCTATCTGAGAGGAATATGTCACATAGGGCAACCTCTGAGAAGGTGCAGAGACCTTGTCAGAAATAAGATGATAGTGTTGCCAACTCTTGTAGTTTTAGCATGAGTTGTGCAATATTTGGTGGTTTTCTTAAAGCTCCAGCTTCTGGAGTCCTGTGAATATGTGAGATTCTCAGCTTTCATTTAAAAGAAAGTAAATGTCTAGCCTTCCTGATTGTGGAGAAAAGCTTGAAAATGTGACCCCAGTTGACCCCTAAAGGATCAGGAACCAGCAGGCAAATAAAATAAATCAGAATGTATTTTATTTTATTTCTGTAACACAAGACCGTGTGATGTTTAATGCAACCTCATGATGTCTAGGAGCCTGACTCATGATTTTTGACCACAGAGCGTTGGCAATGCTGAGCTTATATAGGACCAAGTGGGTGTGAAGGAGGAAGGTGAGGGCGCTTGGTTCACCGGAAGTGGGAGGGCGTTTCAGAGAAATTAAGTGACTTTCCCATCTTGCACAGCCCGTCGGTACAGAAACCAGTTCTGACTCCCAGGTGTTAGCGCTACCCACTAGACCAGCAGTTCTCAATCAGGGGTCCGAGGCCGCCTGGGGGTCTGCGAGCAGATTTCAGGGGGTCTGCCAAGGAGGGCCAGCCTTAGGCTCACTGGGATCCAGGACAGAAAGCCAAAGCCCCACCACCCCAAACCCCGCCATCTGGGGCTGAAGCCGAAGCCTGAGCATCTTAGCTTCACTGGGCCCTGTGTGCAGTGGAGCCCCAGGCAATTGTCCTGCTTGCTACCCCCTAACGCTGCCCTGGCTTTTATAAGCAGAAAACCAGTTGTTGTAGCACAGGTGGGCCACTAAAAAGAAAGAAAAAGTTTGAGAACCCCTGCCCTAGAACATACTGGTTCCCTCTCCTCTATTATCTAGTGGTTGTAGACAGTTTAGACTATTGGCCTATTATGATGTGTTATTAATTTCTCTTGGGAGGAGCTCAGATGTTATGGTAATTGGCACCACTAAAATAACCTAGATGATATCCTGATAGAGAGGAAGGATGGCTGGTCCAGTGGTTGGAGGAGGGGGAGGACTAGCTGGGTTTTGGGACACTCAGGTGCAATTCCCAGTTCTGCCACCAACTTCCTGAGTGAGCTTTGACAAGCCCGGTAGCCTCTTAGTGCCTCAGTTCCCCATATGTGCAGTGTGGAGAATAGCAGTGCCCCGATGAAAGATTGAGAGGTGCTCAGACAGTCCACTAATGGGGTTCTACAAGTAGGCTGGACCAGAATCATGCACAGACAATGAGGAGATTAACACAGAAAGAAGATGTTCTCGGTCATCAAATCATCCTTTTCCTATAGCCAGTCACAGAATCCAAACTGGTGTGTAAACCCATTAGAATTCACAACTTGGTTCCCATTCATCAGTTCAGAGATACCTGGAAGGGATCTAGCTGAGCCATCTGCTCTGGGAATTGGATTTCCATTTCCTGACAGGGAGAAGCTAAAGTACCATCTTGTCCTGAAGCACCTTTCAGCTGACAGATCAGCTAAATCGCATGATTGATTGAGCCTCCTGGAGTCAAGATGTCTGGTATGACAGCTGTTGGGTATCTGTGGTCCTGACCTAGCATGGGTATGACAAGAACAGGAAGAGAAAGCCTGTCTCCTTCCCACCACCAGAGATATCCAAGCCTCAAATTCACAGGCTTTTTAATTGTATTATCTATCTATTTTAGATACTCATAGAACCCTCATTACCATATTTGAGAACCTCACAATCTTACCTTGCTTCTAAGGATCTCAAAGCATGTCATTAAGCCATATAATAGCATGGGTAGTAAATAAGGGATATGTGGAGATCAACTTCACCCACTGTTAAAATGGTGATACAACACAGCAGCTGGTGAACAGCAAAAAGCAACAGAACTGGCGTTTGCATCTCTTCTCTTACAAAAAGAGCCAAGGGACCTCCAATGACGGCAAGTGGTCAGCATCTTCGTTTTATATCTCAGCCATAGCATGGCACCTCCAATAGCACAGCACCTGTCATCACCGTAATAGGTCAATACTGACCAAGACCACTACAGGTGGCAACTTGGGTTTTCCTTGGCGGTCTCGTATTCAGGTAGGCTCTTGGCCTGACCCTATGTAGCTTGTGAGATCCAATGTGATCATAGCACAAGGTGATAAGGTTTAAAAAGATATATATGTGACTTTTAATATCATCCTTGGGAGGAAGAACAATGCCCATCCCCTAAAATGCAGAAGCTGGCCACTTCCCTGAGCATAATCATTCACTTCCAATGTATTAGCATTTTCTCCTTTAAACAGCTATGATAAACATTTGCCGCCACTGGGCCCATCTGTTGAAACCCAGTCCCTTAAAGTACAATATCCACCATCTCCCCCGGCAGTTCCAGTCAATGCCAGCACTTGTGCACTGTTCAGCATCATATTGTCAGTCACTAATTATTGCAGCTCCGAATAATCACCCTCTGTCTGTGTGTGACGCTCGTATGAATCCTTTATTCTGACCACAGAGCCGTCTCCTTCTCTTTATCAGCCTGAAGGGAAGAGTTTCCAGAAATATACAGCTCTTTTAGGAACAGGCAAAAGTCATTTATATGCATAACTCCCGTGCCACTAGCGTCATAAGGGTCGATCACCGGCATTTAGAACTCTGACTTGTCCGACCCCTCCCATGCACTCAGGAAATTCAGGAAGGGCAAAGAAATTTCATTCGGTTTCCTCTGAGTCGGGAGATTTGGAAAGAGGCAAAACACAGCATTGTTCGGCTTTCATGTCATCAAAAATTAATTGAGTGGAAGACTCTATAGGTTTTTGAGTTAAATAGTTTGTAGAAGCCCTCAAGAGACTCTACATACCCAAAAGTATAGCAGAGGATTTTCAGTGCTGAGCCCTGTTGGTATAAATATTTTCAAAGAGAATAGCCAACAGCAGTAGTTCTCAACCTTTTCTATACCAGAACACCACGTTACAACAGAAGTTTCAGAATTCCCCCATCTAGCCATAAAGCAAGAGAGAATGGTCATGATGCCTTGAGACCTGTTAATGACTCCCAGGAACAAGCTGTAGCCTTGAAAAACAACATTAGCTTCTTCAAAGTGCTTCTTAAATGGATTATTCCCCCTAGGATCCCTGCAAGCTGGGTAAAGGATCATCCTAATTTTATAGACACGGAAACTGAGGCACTGAGGTCAAAATCTCTTGTCCAAAGTTACAGAGGGAGTCAGACATGATTAGAATTTAAGACCTCCTGGCTAGAGCTGTGTAAATAATGGATTTTTCAGTTCACTGGCAGTTCCAAAAAATCAGAAAGAAAAAAAACATTTTTTTTCAGCTCGACCCTATAGTGAAATGTTTCTGAATTTTTTGCAAATTTAAAAAACTTTATTTTGGGTCAAATGAAACATTTCATTTTGATTTCAGTTTTTTTCCCCTTTTAAATTTTTTAAAACTGAAAATAAAGGTAATATTGAAACAAAAAGTCATTTAGAATTGAAAAACCAAAACGTTTCTGGTTTTTTCGATCAAAACAATTTGCCGAAAACAGCACAAATTCACAAAATGTTTCAATCAACCTGATTCTGCATTTTTTTCCACAAAAAAGTTTTGGTAGAAAAATTGCAGCCAGATCCTGCTTCTATGCCGTGTTGTAGGACCACTGCCACCAAAGCCTACGAAGCATTTTGAATGCTAACTATGAACATTGGACTGTGGAACTCATTGCTACCTGAAGCTGTTGTGGCCAAGAATTTTGTCAAATTTCGAAAAAGAATTGAACATACAGAGAATATCTGGAGTTATCGTAATTAATTTTAACAGTTCTGGAAGGGATATTAAACTCATGCTTCAGGGTTTAAGCCAACCTCTGACTATAAAGAGACACGGATGAGACCTAATATGGGAGGCAGATTATTTCCTATCTACCTATTGATGAGTTCTTGTATTTTCCTCTGAATTATCCTCTGGTCAATGTTTGATATAGGACATTACAAGGGAGTTGGGCCTGATCCACTCTGGCAATTCCTATGTTCCGATTAATTATCTTTTAAATTGTTCTCAAATTAGAGGAGCTGCTGTCTTAGAGCAATTGAGGTTGTAAAGAGACTTTTATCCAAAGGTTGCTGATTTGAATTCAGTCCAGGTTCATAATATTTGAAAGGCAGAGGCTGTCTGATGGCCGTTTGGTGGCCTATGTGAAATGTGTCCTTCTCAGTCCAGTTTGCAGTAGGAAGGCATCTACATCACAAAAGCCACACTACTAACTGGCAGCCTCAAGGAAGAGCCCAAGGATCTGAATGGGTGACAAAGACTGTCTAGAGGTGCTCCTTGCAGAACAATGACAGGAGGACGTGGGTGGGGCTGGCTGTGGAGGAAGCATATATTGTACCTCTTTTATTAGTAAGGGACTTGAAGATGGGCCAGTGGTTAGGGCCCTAACCTGGGCTTTAGCAGATTAAACTTCACTTCCTTTCTCTGCTACAGACTCCTAGGTTATGTGTATGCTACAGCAGCACGCGTGTAGCACTGCAGCTGGGTCACTGTCATATAGATACTTCCTACATCGATAGAAGGAGTTTTTCCGTCAATGCAGGCGATCTACCTCTCCGAGAGGTAGTAGCTAGGTTGATGGAAGAATCCTTCCATTGACCAAGCTGCGTCTACACCAGGGATTACATTGGGGTTCTCAAACTGGGGGTCGGGACCCTTCAGGGGGTCTTGAGGTTATTACATGGGGAGTTGAGAGCTGTCAGCCTCCACCCTAAACCCCGCTTTTATAATGGTGTTAAATATATTAAAAAGTATTTTTAATGTATAAGGAAGGGTCGCACTCAGAGGCTTGCTATGTGAAAGGGGTCACCAGTACAAAAGTTTGAGAACCACTGGGTTAGATCAACCTAACAACAGTGCTCAGAACACAACATTTTTCACAGCCCTGAGCAATGTAGCTAGGTCAACCTAATTTTTAGGTGTAGACTGGGCCCCAGTATCATGTTGACCAACTTGCTTAGGACCGAATGCTCAAAAGAAGTTAGGAACCTAACTCCTCCTGAGCATTTAGTCCATAGTACCCAGTTCCTCATCTCTACCATGGAGATAGTAGCACTTCCCTATCTCAAAGGGGTGTATGAAGATAAACGCATTACAGGGTGTGAGATGCTCACACACTACAGCAATGATGGCTGGATAAGTATCCAAAGCCTTTCCTAGATGCTACATTCATTCAACCAATTGTTAGACCAGGGTCAAGTCAAAACAGTGATTCTCCTAACTTTTGTTTCACTCCTTTCCCAGACACACCTCAACTCTGTAAGCTGTCTGTATAATAGCTGGTCTGTAGGGACACACATGATTACGTATCGCTGTCTGTCTAGGCTGGGATCTGGTGCATTCAGTTAGGTTGGTGCTCTGTCTCCTCTCTCTCTCTTTTGTATGACACACGCTATAGCTACAAAAATAAATAAGGCCGAACTATGCTTTTCTTCACCCGAGAAATTACCCTGCCTGTGTTTGTCCACAAAAGTATTAGCAAAAATGTCAATCCTAACCAAATCACTGCCAGCTTCAATTACCTGTGGTGTAATGAGAGACCCAAGCACACTGTTAAAACTGAGTCCAATAATGGGGAATTATAAGAAAAGATGAATCAGTGCCTTTTTGCTTATGATGCTGTTTCCTTTCCTATAGCCCTGATTCAGGAAAGCACTTAATCACATGATGACAATTAAGCATTTGCCTAAGTGCTCTCCTAGGAGGTTTAGGTGGGACATTAGGAAAAAGTTCCTAACTGTCAGGGTGGTTAAACACTGGAATAAATTGCCTAGGGAGGTTGTGGAATCTCCATCTCTGGAGATATTTAAGAGTAGGTTAGAGAAATGTCTATCAGGGATGGTCTAGACAGTATTTGGTCCTGCCATGAGGGCAGGGGACTGGACTCAATGACCTCTCGAGGTCCCTTCCAGTCTATGAATCTATGAAAATATGGATGCTTTTCTGAATTAGGGTCTATATGTAGAAGCCCCTAATATAAAATCTCGTATTCCAGTGTAAGGGTAGCCCTGGTTGTCAGGCAGCCAAAGGGCACTGCTGGGCCACAGCAGAAACACCTGATCAGCTAAAGCAATCAGGTGGCTTGTTCTTAAGCTCTGCAGTTGCATAGGATTGGCAGCTGTTCAAAGTACTCAGCCCATGCATTCTCTGCCTCCTTGTGCTCATCTCGACGCTGACCTCCTGCTCCAACCACTAGGCATGACTGCCTACAACCCGCTGTCCTGGCTAGGGCCACTCCTGGGGTTCTATGCTTTACTCCTTCCTAAGTTATATTGTACATCATCATGGATGGTAGTTGTAGTCCACGAGAATAAGAAAAAAAGGGGTTATTAGGGCCATTTTCCGGCGTCCCTCACGAAGGGAAGGCAAAAAGATGAGCTTTGCACTTTGATCTGAAGGTGGTGGGTGGAACCTGGGCTCTACCTAAGCTCCAGAGGGAGGGGATTACATAGAAGTACGGGGGTAGAGAGGGACTACAAGCAAATGGAAAGTGAAAATCAGATATACGTTATACCTATTAGGAGGGATGTCTTGCAGTGCCCACTCCTGTTGTCATTAGAGAGGCAGTGTAGCCAAGTGGCTAGAGCATTAGAGTGTGACACAGGCGGCCTGTATTTCTAGTCCTGGCTTTTCTGTATGATCTTGGGTAAGTCATGTCCCTGCTCTGTGCCTCAGTTTCCCCATTTGTAAAAAGGGGATAATGATACTGCCCTCCTTTGTGAAATGCTTGGGCATCTACTGAGAGCTAGCTATTATTATTTTAATTAAACCTGGGCTCTTCCAGTGGACCATCGGGAGTGGATTACATTTGAAGGAGCCCTGCTGCCGGCTGCCTATTGTCAGGCTGTCACAGCAAGAACATCCGAGCTCATTTCACCTGTAACAGTGGGGTATAAAGGGAGATGTAGCCTTTCAGATTATTTTGGCTGAACCAACTCCACATAGTGGACCAAATTTCGCTCTCAGCTACACCATGTAAATGCAGAGTAATCCCAGCGAAATCAGTTGGGATACTTTAGATATATACATCATAAGTGATAACACCATGAATGTTGCTAACCCAAAGTCTTCAAACATCCTGTGTCAGGCCTTCACAAAATCATAATTTAAAAAATAAATTTGGGGTGCTTTTTATTTGCCTTCTGGTTTTTGAGCCTTTAGAGGTCACATTTTTTTCAGCTTTTCTCTGCAGAGCTAGGAACGTATTTATTTTTCTTTTAACGAAAGCTGAGATTCTCTCATAGTCACCAGAATCCAGGAGCAGAGGCTTGAAAAACAGCAACACATATTGTGAGACTTGTGATTAAGTCATGAGCTTTGGCAACATTGTGAATGAGGCCGGGTCCCTTGATTGGAGCCTCTGGGAATAGTGAGAATAATAATAATAATTAATAATGATGTGGATGGCAGAATTCAAATCCTGCCAAATGTATTTGGCATAAATTATTCCACTGTATTCTGATGTCTATGTTTGGAATAAATGGGCTCAGAGCTCTTGCCCTGTTCCAGAAATAAACCACCTCTCTCCATCTTTTCAGCATACCCTGCCTTGGCTGGCAGTATAGCCAAGCAGATAGACCACTGGGGTGGGGACTCAGGAGCTCTTAGGAGTAGTCCCAGCTCTACCACTGACGTGCTAGGTAACCTTGGGCAAGTCACTTCCCCTCTCTGTGGCCCATTTTTCTCATCTGTAAAATGGAGGCGATATGTCTGTCAAATGCTTTGAAATCTAGTGATGAAAAGTACCATATAAAAGCTAGAGATTATTATTGTACCAAAATAAATAAATAAAAACCCCCTTCTGGTGCTCTGTTCTCCTCGCCAGCGCACAGCAAGTACTCACAGTCAGATCAGAAACCTGCATTTATCCACCCACCACGCTAGCATCAGAAGCCTGACGGTGTGACTCACAATTGTTGATGCTGGGTGGTGGTTGGGTTTGTGTGTGTGTATGTGTGTGTGTGTATGTTGTTTGCTACTGCAGTGGAAGCCTCACAGGCTGAACACTTCTGGAGGAATATGAAATTACCCACCCAAGTTTTATTACCATACACCATATTTTTGTAAGATGGAAGTGCAGGATGCAAAGGGTTTCTATTTATCACTCTAGCAGCGTAATGGGACTTTCAGGTGGGTGTAACTTCTAGTCACATCCCCCTAAAAGCCTCTCAACGCTACTGGAACAGTGTAAAGGGGCCTAGGGTACAAAAGAATCAGGCTTCTGCTTACAGAGTACACGGAAGCATGACAGACGTTTGCCTCAATGTGTCTGTCTTGCTGTTGTATTCACCTCATCTCTTGAGTTGCTCTTCATGGTACGGACCGCCTGTCTCTGCTGTGTTGGTACAGGGCCTAGTGCAATGGGGCCCTGATTGCTGCGGTGTGCTTACTACCTAGTCCAAAATATACCGCAGCACAATTACTCTGCCTTTTTTATGTGTGCGATGGGATATGTATCTGTCACAGGCCCCGAGGGACCAATTAGGGCACCTGGAGGGGGAGTCAGGCCTAACTGAACAAGAAGCCTAGGCTGGATTTTAAAGCCAGGAAGTTTTCAGCAGAAGGGGACTCTATGGAAGGAGTCTGCAGTCCCTCTCTGGGGGCAGAGAGGAGGGGCAGGAGGAAACCCAAGAGGGAGAATAAACCCTGGGGGTGTAGCCCCGGAAGAAGAGTCAAGCCCAGAGGAGCTGAGGGGAAAGGAAGCTTGAGAGGGCTAGGTAGGAAGAAGCCCAGGGAAACAGCAGCAAGGGGAAGGACTGTGGAGACCGTGGCTGCTTGTTGTAGGGGCCCTGGGCTGGAATCCAGCGTAGAGGGCAGGCGTGGGTCCCCCTACCGCCCACGGGCAAGTGGCACAGGAACGCTGGAGATGTCAACCAGACAGCTGGTCTGGAGAGACTTTGTTACCCCGTATCGGGGGAGCTACACAGTGACCTGGCCGGAGGGAGCACCCCGAGTCCTGAGGAGAGCACGGGGCAGGGGTCACTGCTCGAGTAACTGACTGCAGAGGACACCAGGCTGGGTGAGAGCTGACCCCCAGAGCAACCACAAGGAGGCGTCACCAGGTGACATATTTTTTCAGCTGTGAAATGTCTGTTTCACTGGGGTGTCGGTTTGAATGTGTTGATTATGAAGTGCAACCCATTGGTGAGCATATGTTATATGGCCCCTATGTGCCACGGCCACAGAGAATATCAGTCTCTTAGGCTATGGGTTGCATGTGAGTAGTTTTAGCTCAAGTTGCAGCAGTTTATGCTTTTAGCTCTAGAGGTTCCCTGGTTCAGTCTCCGGTGTGTTAGCCAAAGATGGTGGCCGTCACCTTAGCATCCCTAAAATCTGAGTCAGAGATCCTGGAACTCTTCCAGCATGGACCCCATTTTAACACAAAGATGGTCACATTTGCCGCTTCCGTTCCGAATTACAACCACACAAATGTTCCTGGACAGCGACAGCAATGGCTCACGTGGAAAAGGAACATTAGGGGAGTATCTAATGCGCGTGTAGGTTCTCGGAATGGAATTTAGGAGCAGGGAATCAGGAGGAGTTGCTAGTACCGTGTGGCCAGCCAGCTCTCTGCAAAGAACCGAGTCCTCTTGTGATCCACCAGTGAGTGTGTGGTACAGGTCTCTCGCTGCAGGGGTGCCCCCCGAAATTTTTCACATGGTACTCCCCAGGGCTCCCTTCCACCTCTCTCCAGGCTGGCTCCCTGATCAGGTCCTCACTAGTTCTGCGGGCAGACCAGAGAGGACACGGGCTCCTGGAAGCGGGGCAAGGGCGGGCAGGGGGTAGGCCTGGTGCAGGAGCTGTTCCCACAGCACCAACGAGGAGAAGCAGCACTGGCCACACCACTGCCTGCTCAGGTTTGGTCCTGTGGCCCCTCTGTCGTGATGGAGATGTGGGGCCAAACCTGAGCATTGCTGCTACCCCCGTGCATACCACTATGGTTGCCAAGGTTTCTCTGGGCCTGATCTGTAGAGGATACTATGTTTTAAGGAGTTTTTGCTAAAGCTGTAACAGCGCAGTCTTTTAGCTCTGGAGGACCTGGTACATTAGCCAAAATAGCAGCTGGCGCTCTTAAGGGCCACATTTTGGGAACTTCTCTGCCATCTCATTTATTCTATAGTTTTACAACTGAACATTTATTCTTTTTCATGAGAATTTAGTGCTTGTGAATTAACGACCCTGGAGACTGAAATCCAGTGGTGGAAGAACACAGTCAACACTACGCAATCTAACAAGCTTCCTCTGGCTGTTCCCCTTGCACCAATATGTCTCAGCCTGGTCATGGAGCTACCAATGAAGGGACCGAGAGGAGACTCTTAGCCTGTGTGGTCTAGTCAACCTTGGCTAAATGGCCTAACAGTACCGAAGTTGATGGTGCTTATTGAGCTGTAGACACCCGTCCATTGGGAAGTGAACTGAGACCCATTAATGCAGTTCATATAGGTCAGGGGTTCTCAGTGCATGGGTCACAACCTCTCTGTGCTAGGGGGTCTGTCCTTCTCACTTGCAAAACAGAAGGGAAATCCCAGTGTGGTGAGAGGGGGAGTCCCCGGATGGAAAAGGCTGGGACTAGGGCTCATAAAAATGTTCCCATTGATACTGTTTGTTGATGGAAAATTGAGTTTGTGTGAAAGGCGTCTGCTTTCCATGATGCAGCACAGCCATGTGACTGCTCTGGTATACTCACAAGAGGGGAGACCGTGGTGCACCATGGGAGATGTGATGTAATCTAACCAGGGGGCCTGGCCTCTGGAGGGGAACGGGAAGATGAAGCACCCCAAACTACAAATCCCAAGAAGCACCATGGCAGCATTTCGGAATTTAAATATTTCAAGGGTTTTTTGTTTGTTTGCTTGTTTTTGTTTTTGAAAAACTTGAACTCTGTGGAAAATTTTGCTTAGAATTTTTTTCCCCATCAAAATCTTCTGTGGGAAAAATACCTCCATTTTCCTAACCAATGCTAGCTGAGAGCCATGGATGTAGGTCACTGAACAGCCAGCAGATGGTAACAATTTTCATTCACTTCTGATCCAGGCTGAGGTCACGCTGCTGTTGGGTGAGCCCAGTTTCTGATTCCCCTGTGCCACCCCAACCTGTGCACCAGAATGCTTTTCAAAAGATAGTATAACTTAATGTTGCCCTGACACCCATGTTTCTGATACACGGCTCATTTCCAGCAGTCCTGACCTGGTGTAGAAGTGAAGTAGATTGGTACTGTTAAAACTGCTGAATACTTCTGATCTTAAAAGCAACAGAGTTCTTGGGTGTAGCAAAAGCCACTCTGGTTCTTTGCGTGAAAATAACGAAATATGTGTAAGAAGGTTTGCAGATGTTAACAAAGGGTTTCACATGTAAAGTTTTGCTTCTCTTCAATCTGGACTGGGCAGAATTTAAGGAATATGCAGTGATGACTCCCCCTTACCTCCCACCTCCTGCACATGGATACCGCTGTTGTCTCCATGGCGCTGATTCCACAAGACAAGATGCTGTTTGCAGGAGCGTTCGGTGCAGTGCTGACATAAGCTTTTTGCTGTGACAGGAGGTTGTTGCCTCGCTTAGTAGGTGTACGATTGATGGGACACATGATAATGAAAGGTGGCATTTGGATCAATTCAGCAATCCAGTGATGGGTGGCTTTTATTATTACTTGTGAAACTGAGACATGTGATCGAGGGTTGCTCCTCTTTGTATTTTTCAACCCCTCCGCCCCAGATTGTGGCTCACAAATAAACCAGACAGTGTCCAGCAATACTGATCAGGGGGGAACTACAATGAAGCAGTGTGTCCAATGGAGGGCAGGTTACCAAAAGTTCTGCTTCAGTTTGCCTGTTGTTAGTGTCCCTTTTGCTGGTCAGGTGACTCAGTTCTCTGTGTGTGTGTGAGTACATGCGTGCTCAGGATTTCCTCAGCATTACTTCTCCTTATATGGTGCGGAGCTTGAGTAAGCCAGCGATTGGCTGGCTGGGCAGACAGACCAGAGGTAGTAAGACAGCAAAAGAAAGAAAAGAAAAGAAGAGGGGGGGAATGAGACTTAAGGGAAGTGATCTCGCTGGCCACAGAGTGGCAGCTGACAAGCAAAGCAAAACGACCCACACACTCAGAATTTGTCAAGCAAATCCAAGCTATTTTAAAACCGTGCACGTAGCCAGCACATTTCAGCTGATATCCCATGGTGTCACCGGTGTTTGGAAAGAAATGACCCTCCTCCCACTCTACCCCTCGTGTGTGGTTTTAAAACACAGTCATAATCATGCTCATAATTTGTTGGCATGTGGAGATCTACCCAGACTGGCCCATTCTGTGCTATGGTGCCAGGCCGCTCTTCGTTGTTGTTGTTCTAAAACAAATGTCTGTCTCTGGAGCTGAAGTAATAGACAGAGCTGGACAACACAGCCAGCTCCCTGTGGGAACAACGGCCTCTCCTTGCTCCTCTTTTTGTCAAGTGTGTGACTTTCTCCTCTTTGTGTGACTTTTATCCCCACATGTGTAGAGTCGAGAAAATGTCGGTGCATGATGTTTAAAAAAAAAAAAAGTCTGTGCTATTTTTGTTTGCTTTTTTGTTGAGGCTGCATGATGGTTCACCACAAGACTTGAAGTTCTTCAGAAATGTCTTGTGTCGATGCAAAGGCTGGGGATGGCATAAAGGGGCAGCGTTGCTGAAAGCGCAGAACCAGAGGGAAACAAAATGGGGTGGGGTGGTTAAGAAGGTAGCCTGGGATGGAGTAACAAAAGGCTGCAGTGGAGCTGCAGAGAGGTCTTGAAAGCGAAGACCCTGGAAGGAGAAGCCAGTGCAGCGATTCAAAGGATGGGGACAACATGGTCAGCGTGGTTAGGAAGGGGATTTTGGCACAGTCGTAATTAGTGTCACCAACTGGCACAATATTTTATGCTTTTTTCTTAAAGACCCAGGCTCCTGGAGTCAGGTGATGATGTGAGACTCTCAGCTTTCACTTTAAAAACACTCATAAGTTCTGGCCCTCACAATTGCAGAGAAAAGATAGAGAATTTGGCCCCTAAAGGCTCTGACACCAGGAGACAAATATAAAGAATTCAGAAGTTGTTTTTTAAAAAAAAGGCTTAAAATCATATCTCATGATTTTTTGGGGTCTGGCTCGTGATTTTTGAATGCTAATGCTGCACCAATCAAAGCAGCAGAGATGACTTTCAGTTATTTTTCATTTTAGTGCTCCTGGGTTCTACGTGGGATCCAAAGCACTGAAATGCCATGGGGAACGAGTTAATTCCTCAAGTATCTCCAGACCATCTTGATGCAGGAAGGATGGGGAAATCTGAGAAGCCTGTTGCACAGACTCCCAGATTTCTGAGTGCTTATCCATATCAGACCCAAACTCTGAACCTTTTGAGGTTCTCCCACCACTAGGAACCCCTTTCCATGCAGTGAATTGCAGTTAGGTGACGACAGACCTACTGCAGTCACGTGTGCCCTGTGGTCAGTTTTTGCTTGCTGTGCTCTTTAGTAGCTCACTGTGTTGAAGGAACTACAGGGAAGCAGCTTATTTTACCCCCAAAATGAAGATGTGCAGAAGCTCCATGAAATCCAGTAGGGACATTGCAATTTGCTGGGCATTCCTTGTGCAAAGCACTCAGCTACTACGGTGATGAGCATCAGCATAAAAACTAACTAGCTAGAGGGATGTGTATGGGGCTGGATGGATAGCTAGATAAGGTGCTTTAAAGCCACTTTCTCCCCTTGTCGCCAAGGTGTGCATCTTAAAAGACAGCTCAGAACTGGGGCATCTGAGAGGAAAATATGAGAACAGGGTTTATAAAGTAGGTTGTTTATTGCAACATGGCCTTGCATCCTAAGTGTAGAACGTGGATTTGCAAATCAGGACTTTTCATTTAGGGTAGATTGGTGTGATTTGTAAATCTCTAATAGGATTTGTAAATCTGCAGCAGAATTAATAAAACTAGACTCAGATTTGTAACCGGAGGGGGCGGGGGGATGTAAATCCTACATCCTGGCTCCTACATCTGGTGAATGTTTTTAGCTAAATCTGATATTTGAGAAAATGTTGTGGTTTTTTATGTCTCTAAGAGCAAACATAGCAATTCATAGGTAAAACATGTTTCTGTCTACTCGATATCTGTTTTTACCATAGGTTCTTCATAGCTCAGTTTGTGTAAATTCTACCTGTAAAAACAGCCTATGCAGCTTCTTTATGAAAACTGCCACTTACTGCTAAAGCAGTTACAATGGACCAAATCTCGCTCCCGGTCACACAGGTGTAACCTTAGAGTAACTCCACTGGTGAGTCCAGTGACGTGAAAGGCCCATTCATGGAGTTTGGAACCTGGGCTTTGGTATCTGGGTCTCAACTACAAGTTATTCAGCTTGAGGTAGGAATCACTGGATGAAACTCACTGGCCTGCGTTATGCACGGGACGAGATGATTGCAATGGAACTGTCATATGTATATGGAAAGATTCCAATTGACTTCAATGGACTTGGAATGAAGCCCTTACTCTGGGGTAGCTGAGAACAGACCCACTCTTTGTAATGGCGGGAACTTACCTCTGGAGTACCCCCTGGCTGTCTGCTGTGGAACTGCAGTTATGTCTTTGCCTCTGTTTCCCCAGTAGGCTTTCATTAAGTTCGGTGAGGCTTGTCCAAAGTGAATAATGCCCCTTCAGGGTATGTAAACAAGCCTTCTCCTTCCACTATAAGATCCACGCATCTCCAGGGCCTGGAGTTCTGCAGTCTCTTTCCTGCAGACTCAGGGTATGTCTCAGGGACAGCTCTGTAGTCTCTCCCCTTTGGAGCTCTTTCTCTTTGTGCTCCGTGGGCTGTTCATCTCTCTGGGAGCCTTTGCTCTCCAGGGAGACATCGCGGGGAATAGCTTCCTACCCAGCTCCCCTGAGGAGCGCTCGTCTCAGGATTTTCTCTCTGTGTTTTAACATTTTTATCAGTGACCTGGAGGAAGACATAAAATCATCACTGGTAAAGCTTGCAGAGGACAGAAAAATTGGGAGAGTGGTAAAGAATGAAGAGAGCACGTCACTGGTACAGAGCAATGTGGATTGCTTGGTAAACTGAGTGTAAGCAAACAATATGCATTTTAATATGGCTAAATGTAAATGTATACATCTTGGAGCAAAGAATGCAGGCTATACGTACAGGATGGGGGATCCTGTCTGCTGTGGGAATCAGTGACTCTGAAAAAGATTTGAGGTCGTTGTGGATGATCAGCTGATGTGAGCTGGCAGGATTAATGCAATCCTTGGATGCCTAAATAAGGGAATCTCGAGTAGGAGTAGAGAGATTATTTTACTCTGTATTTGGCCTGTCACAGGGAGCCTGGATGCATGATCTCTCCAAGGGCCAGTTCCCATGACCGTCCTGTGAAGTGCTACAGACTATTATGTGAGTGATTCAGAAATATTCTGCGTACTTTAAGTTATCAGGAACACCAAGATCTATGGTATTATTATTATGGAGCGGTCTCCCAAAAGAAGAAGTGGAAACTCTGTGGCTTGAGTCATCTAACAGGAGTGGACAAGGCACTGGAGAATAGACTGCCAGGATTAATTACCCCTGGAGGATGGAAAAGATGATCTAATACTGGTATCTGTTCTGTTCAGGTTCTTATACTGTGGCCTTCATCATCATGGTATCTGAGTGCCTGTCGGGTGGGTCTTTTCCAGCTTTAATGTCTGTGATAGTTGTATGGCATAATGCCAACATCACAATTTAACTTTATGACTACATGTATTTCACCAGTGCTTTGTGGCCCCACCTGCGATCAAGACCCCATTGTGTCAGGCGCTGCATAGACACAGAGTGAGAGACAGGCCTGTCCTTGAACTTGCAATTTAAAAGGTAAAAGCCAGTAGGTAATGAAAAATGCTGCCATCTGATGGCTGCCTGGTGGCTTATGTGAAATAAGTTGTTGGTTCTCAGGCAGGTTTCCATCACTAAATCACAATTGGTATTAACTTGTCTCCTGGCTGGTGGCATTAGCAGAGAGGCCAAGGACTGGAGAGAGACTGGGCTGGATTGAGATGGAGCCTTCTTAAAAGCAGAGGTGATTAGTGGGAGCCAGGCCTGTGGCCCATCGGTAAGGGGCAGCATATGAGTTTGTGCTGCGGCCTGAAGGCTACTTATTGCGCGGATGAGCAGAGAAGGTCTGTCCCCAGAGCTGTCAATCCCGCACTTTTGACAAGTACTAAACCCGCCCAAAGCAAAGAAGTCCTGGCTTGCTGGTGATTCCAGCAGGACTAGTCAAAGGGGGCTTTGTTCGTAAAACAGAAGAAAATGGAGTATTGCTCCCTGTGGGTATCGCTCCCTGCAACGGTTCTGTGCTTCCAATCGAAACCCAGAGTGAGATTAGCTGCAAAGGATGGAAATAGACACTATAAGTCCTCACTGAGCTCCCAGCTACTGTCTGCCCTCTAATAACCTCCCCCCTTTTAACCCCCCCTCCTCACTCCCTACACACAATCCCTTCCTCTGTGGAGTTAATGAATCCTGTCTGAAAGGCTGGTCAATGGTGCTCTCAGGCTCAGCAGGTATAGAAGTATTACCAGACGCCGATGACCTTCCATGCAGCAATGAGCGAGCAACTAGCCTACCAACCTGCTGCTTTGCAAATCTCCACCGTGAAACTGAGCTGGTTTTTAAAAGCTTCCAGTCATAGCAACACAGTAACAGGCTTTTATTTTTTATTGATTGATTTTTATGTTTTTTTTGCTGCTCTCGCAGCTGAAAGATGCTGCTGTGCTGGATTTTCCCCAATAAGTATAAACACACTAAGAGCTTGGACAGCACGGCCGAGTGGAGGGAAATTATTGCTCTGTCCCTGAATCGTGACGGGGTGTATTTTAAGGGTTTCCATGCATCAAAGGGGCCTGCTCCATTCAAATTCTGTGTTCCCTTCTGCACCCTTCCCGGGCCCCCAGCCAAAAACACAGCAGACTTCCCAATGGAGAAGCCATTAGCGAATAAGCTCCGGCTTTGAAATACGAACACTCCCTGAACCCATGAAGTCGATGCCAGTCGTTGACCCAGCATTTGGATACCATGCATTTGGTTGTGTGGGTGTCCCCAAACCCAGCATCTTTTAGGTACTCTCTGTGGCTGTTAAAGATCCCAAATTCTTTTTCTTAATCGTGTTCATGCCTTGTTTGAAAGCAGCAGCAGCAGTGGTGGTGGGTGAGATGTAGTGAAAGCTACGAGATGGAAACAACCACTCCATCCAGTAAAGGCTCTGCCACCTACTGAGCAGAGATGGGCTCAAGCCACCAGAGTTGGATCCAGATTTCAAGCAGCCCAGTGGTGCAAGGTTTGGGTGAAGCCCATTGCAAAGAGACGACCATTTTGCACAATTCCAGTCATGGCTCAGATTTCCCGGAGTTTGGAAGTGCTCACTCTTGGATTTTGGTCCATGGGATGTGGTGTATAAACCCCACACTAGCTAAGTATGTGTTAACAGGAGCCTGAGCCCAATTAGCCCATTGGGTGGCACCTGTGGAGGAGTGTGAGACATAATTGGCAATCAAACCCAGCTCAGGAGGAGTTGGGGCTTCATAAAGGAAGGCGCACAGGGAAGTGGGGGAGGTCTAGGTTGGATATGAGGAAACACTATTTCACTAGGAGGGTGGTGAACCACTGGAATGGGTTCCCTAGGGAGGTGGTGGAATCGCCTTCCTTAGAGGTTTTAAAGCCCCGGCTTGACAAAGCCCTGGCTGAGATGATTTAGTTAGTGTTGGTCCAAGGGATTGGACTAGATGACCTCCTGAGGTCTCTTCCAATCCTAATATTCTATGATTCTATGAAAGGCCAGGTGAGAATTAGCTGGGAGTTTCCTCTCTTGGTCTAAAGGCTGAGAGGCCTGAAGCTGGGAGCCACAGCTAGCCCTAACCCTAAGGAACCCCTTGCTTTGAAATAAGAACAAGAAGGAACTTGTGCTGACATTAGGCAACAAGAAGGCCTGAGGAAGGAGTGGGGAAGGGGGAGGGGAAGACCTGGCAAGGAAGCCTGGGAAGGCCACTGGAGGGCGGGAAAACCCTGGGCAGTTAAAAGGCAAAGGTTGCAGAAAATGGTGATTGCTGCAGGCCCAAACTGTGACCTGCTGAGTCGCAAGATGAGGGGGACCACCACAGGCCCATCACGACCATCACCAGGCGTGCTAGAGGAGTCTGCTATGCCACAGCCAGCCACAAGGTCGTGCGCCAGTGGTCAGTCGACCCCTCTACAGTCCACTATTATGTATTTGTCCTGCAGAAGCACCCAGCAGCCCTAGCCCTGGACCAAAACTCCCCGTGGTGCCAGGTGTTGTACAAACACAACAGAAATGAACAGCGGACAATCTAAGTGTTCGGTCCAAGCCCAAATCTGTGGCTGCTGCACAATGCAATGCTGGAACCTCTAAAAGGCAAGTGGTATCAAAGCAGATTCACAGCAGGCTTAAGAAGATATAGTCAGCTCTCTCTCCTGTATGGGTACTGCTTAGACTCAATCTGCCCCCACCCCCGCCAGCGAAAAGCACTCTCTTCTGTTCTCTCTCTGAGGCCTTTTGGGAACCGGTAAGTTATGGGTTCACAGACAATGGACCTGGAGCCCTTTAAGAGCACAGGGCATGCTGCAGTGCTCAGCAAACCGCTTGTTAGATGAAAACCAGTCTCCATGTTTATTATTACCAATTGATCAGCAGGGGCTGGGGAATTCACCATGCGCGCTTCTGAATAAGGCCATATTGCCAAGCCGTTCTTCTCCTCGCTCTGCTCAGTAATTGGATGTCTTTCCATCTACATGGTACAACTACAAGGATAGTTAAGCACTAGAATATGTTACCGAGGGAGGTGGCGGAATCCCTGTCATTGGAGGTTTTTAAGAACAGGTGGGACAAACACCTGCCAGGGATGGTCTAGGTTTACTTGGTCCTCCCTCAGCGCAGGGGGTGAGGTGAAGGCGGTGGACTAGAGGATTTCTCGAGGTCCCTTCCAGCCAGACATTTCTATGATTCCATGACTGCAGAAATCAAGTTTGTTTCACATGCTCTACGTTATTGGCATGCAAACGTGCCTCAAAAGGAGCTGCTGGAGGGGCACCCACACACGGACATCTTGTTGGAGACATTCTGGGTTGCAAAGGGCTGCACCTGATTTTTTTGGTCTGACACCACAAATAAACACCCACCGCCTCATTACTTGCATCGACACAGATGGGTGACTAGAAATGGCTTATTGCTTGTGGTCACCATTAGTCGAGATCTGCAGCGCGTCACAGCCTCTGACTTCAGGCTGAGAAAGGAGTTACCACAGGGCTCCATTTGGCCTGATTTTTTGAAAAGCTGGATTCCGAAGGGTTAACCTCCATGATATGGGGCGTGTGGCTGTACAGAGGTAGATTCCAGATCATTGCCCATGTCTCCCTTTGTAAGCAATACTGTGCATTCCGCTTTGTTGTAATGCCCTCTGTCTAATTACCTGTTCCAAAACAAAGTGCTACAACTGAGAAATGCTCCTGGGAAAGAATTTGATCCATCCATATGGAAAGATGCTACAGATGCTCCAAGTATTATACCTGGAAAGAAGCATCTGTACTAGTGAAGCAAAACTCATTAAAAAAGACACCTCCTTTTTTTTTTGTTTTTAAATTTTCGTTTTATTTTATTTTTTTTGTCACAGCCTTAAAATCAATCAAAGTAAACAGAGCTGCAACAGACTGGAGCAATGTCCCAGAGTCTGTACACGTGGGAGGTTTATTTTACATAAAAATCAGTGCAGATTGTTTTCCGAAAGGAACACAAAAAAAGCAGAGAGGAAGAGGGAGAACTTTAAACACAAAATACAGATGGGGAGAAAAGAAAAGAATTGACCAATCAAGCAACAATATAACCCTATTAGAGAGACGCAATTTGGATGAGGTACTATCTGTTACCGAACCTACTTCTGTTGGTGAAAGAGACAAACTTTGGAGCTTCAGACCTGAAGAAGAGCTCCGTGTAAGCTCAAAAGCTTGTCTCTCTCACCAACAGAAGTTGGTCCGATAACAGAGAGCACCTTACTCAACTTGTCTCTCTCATACCCTGGGACCGACATAGCTACAGCAACACTGCAAATAGAATCATATCACATTTGTAAATTCTTCATTGAGTGGCTGTAGCAAAAGGGTGTAGCACCTTCAAAGCCCCTGGATACAATGCACTCTTAAGATGGCGTTTTCCAAGACAACTAAGGGAGTAAGTGGTGGAATTTTCCTCTGTGCCTAAGGCCCAGACCCTTTATGGTATTTAGGCACCTAACTTCCATTGAAATCAATGAGTTAGGTACCTAGATACCTTTTGAGGATCTGGGCCTCAATGACTTGACTTTCAATAGGATTTGTGCTCCTAAATCACTTAGACAGTTTGGAAAATCCCTCCTTACTTTCCCGTTAGCCTCCTTTGAAAATCCCACCCTTCTCTCTGAGCCAGGACTTGCTATTTGAGTTGGGGGCAGAACCATGAGGTTCTTTAGGCACAAGGTATTGTAATCGTGAGGGACTGATTTTCATTCACCGTCTCAGTTCTCACACACGTGAGTCTAGGGCAGCAGATGAGAGATAGGAAATACATCAGGGAAGGAAGTCAGCAGAATTTTAATTACAATAGCAGAGATAAAGATGAGATGTGGAAAGTGGTATCTGATTCCTTCAAGTATTGGATATACAAAAATACACTTGTCTGTTAACAGTAGGGTGAAAAAGGAAAAAGCTTCTTTATAATACAAAACACTCTAAAAATGGAAGTTATTCCCAGGAAAGGGAGCTCGGGTGGTACTTTTATTAGAGATGGGTCTGAACCAAATCCCAATATCCAAGTTTTCTTGCACTGTGAAGAAGTTCCAATGGGATCTAAGTTTTGTAACTGGTCTCTGCTTCTATAATGTGCTGAGCCTAAGTCCTGGAACCAAAACCCAGTTATATCCCCCCCAAACTTAGTTCAGATCAGAATTTCCTCCGTGTGGCGTATGATGAGTGAGACTGCAGATAGAGGGTCCAGTTCCAGGAGGGACCCTATTTGGTGGTTCAAACAGGTGGCCAGAGTACGACTGGACAAACACTGTCCTTTATGCATGTAACATTGGCATTGTGGCATGCTCAATAAAGATCTTGCCTACAATTCTACCTGCCTACTGCATCCCTCACAGCTAGTGAAACACTCTGTGCCTCGTCTCATCTCTAACCTCAGTTTAGGTTGCAGTACTAGGGGATTGTTTGCAGGGAGGGGTCTGTGTCCATTCACGCGGGCTCCCCCCCCACACACACACTCAGAATGCTAATAGTTTTCTATCTGGATGCATCACTCTTAAAACAATCTGTGGCCAGATTCCCCAGCTGATATAAAGTGACATGGCTGCATGGAAGCCCGCAGTGCACCAGATGAGAATCCAGCCCATTGCTTTTAGAGCAGCTGCTACATCGTAACTAAAAGAATCGGTCACTTTATTTACTAGGTGAAGCCAGATCATGAGTTTGCAACCTGTAAGAGGGGCTGCTGGAAATGTGCAGTGCCCGGGGCTGTTGTGGCAATTCGTCATGACCTCAATCTGCCTCTGCTTTTGTCACAAATAAATAAAACTCGCATGGCCCTGAGCACCACCCGCACTTGACGGATGAACAGAAATGGCTCATTGGAGGAGTTCAGCAGCAATAAGAACCTGTGACGAAGTGGGACTGTTCTTAATGTTTTCTCTGAATACTGTGTGGGTGCCTCAGTTTCCCCTCTGCAGTTCTTAAGTATCTAGGTGGTGGGATAAGGGTGTGTGATTGTTGCAGAGCCCTAGAGGGCAGGGGTGTGCAGGGGCCTGCACAGAGAATGGCTGACACCCTGTCTCCTGGCAACTGATGGCCTGGGCCCCTCCCCTGCAAAGGTGCCAACTGGAGGTGTTGGAGATCAGGTGGCCTCCTGGCCTGGGAAAGAGACAAAGGCCAGAGGAGGGGTTGGAGAGTGTCAGTTTGGAGCTGGCTGGGAAAACAGAGGGAGCCCCAGGGCTGGGATCTAAGCGCCCTGCCTCCCAAGATGGACCTGACCGAGGGGGGTTCTGTTGCCTGTACCTACAAGCTCTGTTTTGGACTGTGTTCCTGTCGTCTAATAAACCTTCTGTTTTACCGGCTGGCTGAGAGTCACGGCGAATCGCAGGAAGTGGGGAGTGCAGGGCCCTGACGCCCCCACACTCTGTGACATAGCTACTGGCCAATCAGCATTGTCCTGGCTTGCCTGGGATACGGCGGGAGTAGCTGTGGGCTCCATTTGAGGGGCCTGGTTCAGTAAAATACTTAAGCAGGTGCTTAAGCGCATCCCTGTCCAGCAAAGCACCTGAGAGTGAATTGCTGACTAGGGGTGGAGTGCGGAAATGGGACCAAACTTAGCCCTTGGGCCCTGCCCTTATAGATCTGTGTGCAGGTGTCTCAGCTGCTTGGAATATACTCTGAGCCCAGCACTGGCTTTGCCCACTGCACTCAGTTTCCCTCCGTTTCTCTAACCATGAAATGGTCTGTGACACCTTCGCTTTCTCTTCCCTTCTCAAACCAGCTTGGGAGAGATCCATGTGCCTCCTGTCAAGAGATTATCCCACCTCTCCTCTGGCGCTGGTGCTTATTTGTATTCTCGTTTCGTTGCTTTTAAAGAGTCCTACTGCCTTCTCCAAAAGCTCTTCTCTCTCACTCCCCAGTGGCTCCCCCACCATTTGTATCATAATCACCCTCATCCCTATGTTCCATTCCTCCAGCAGCCTTTTGTTCCACTGTGGTTTCCTGCAGCTCAGCTACAACCATCTACCAGTCCTCTGGAGAGTCAGTGAGTGTTTATTGGGAGGGGGAATGGGACCATTGTTTATTTCCCAGCTTGCAAATTGAAATTCAATGTCAGTTTAGCAGGAGAGGAGGCGCATATGGGCAGGAAGCTAAACTAATCACTTACGGGCCTGGCGTCTGCCTGGACTGGCAGTGTCCAACCTACTATTGAGAGAGAGAAACAAAAATAAATAAATAATCCTCCACCAAGGTTGCTAGGAATAGGAGCCTGCAAGAATCAGAGGGGCCCAGTCTGCTGGCAGAGGAAGGAGAAAAGTTGGCATCTTGTTTACTGGCTGTGGGGTATTTGTGTTTGTTCATTCCCACTAGACAGAGACATTTGGAGAGGCCAAAATAGGGATGTATCTGTACTCCACTGGGTTTAAGAGGGATTTTTTTGGAGGGATGTGAGTGTTTAGGAGTGGGGGGGGGGAGGTGAGAAATATTTCCCTGGAAAAGGAATACAGGGAGCGATTCTCTGAAATAAAAGGATAGACAGCACAGAGTAGGAGCTTTAGGCAAACTGGAACCATTCCTAGGGAACTGGTTTAAGGACAAGCAGTTCTCTGAGGGCACCACAGGCATGGCTGTGTGAGGACATCCAAGATTCTGGGTTTTGTTATGAGTCCTGAACTTGAGTCAGGTTTGTTGAAGTTAAGACCTTCTGAACAAGCCCAGGGCTGGGTTTCAGGCAAGATCGGGGCAGATTATGAAGCCAGCCTGGGGGACAAGTTTTAGACAAGCCCAGGTCTGGCTTATTGCTAAACTCAGTGAAACCCACTAGATACAAAACCACAATAGAGCCTCGTCTACACTAGCTCTTTAAAAATCTCCCACTGTTGCTCTAGCATCGGTGGTGTCAGCACTAGTGTACTGGGGTTTTCACCTCCATGCCATCTAGACCTCTACTGAACAGGGGTGGTATAAACCCCTCTTTGTGCCTCAGTTTCCCCATCCCACCCCTTGTCTGTTCACACCGGGGGTTCTTTGGAGCAGGGACTATCTGTGTCTGAGCAGCACCAGGCACAATGGGGGCCTGATCTGGGTTGGGGCCTCTAGGCCCTCGGTCGTATACGTCAGTAATCCCTCGCTCTTCACAGCAGTTCTCAACACTCTTTACCAAGGAGAGTCAGGTTTACAATGATCTTTTTGCACAGGGTGGGGGAGGGGAACAGAGGCACAGCACTGACGTGACTGGCCCAAGGTCACGCAGCAGCAAAGCCAGGAATAGAACTAAGGTTTCAGAGCTACTAAGCCAATTCCCTTAGACGGGAGCAACAAGATGCATGCAACCGTCCCAGCTTTTAAGTCCGCCTTGCCCACTTAATGCTGTCCCTTGTGACCCAACAAACACGCTGGTGGAATGGAGGCTAGGGGGTAAGATTTCGAAGTGAGCTGCACCAGAACAGTTTGAGAGTCACTGCTCTGCCATAACACTCTTCCCAGCTGCGCTGCACAGGAAAGCACCGTGGTCTGGTGATTTTCATTGCTGAGGAGTACTGTGGTCTCTGGTGGTTTGTTTTTTTTAAGCTTTGAGCAGAGAACGAGACTAGCTGGGGAGTGGGTGGTTTGGTGACCAGTAGCTGCTGCACTGCAAAGGGGAACTGTGAGATAGAGTAGTTCTGCAGAGAGCTAGGGGAGATGTAAACAGAGGAACAGCCAGATGGAGAGCTGGGCAGACAAATTCTGATAGAACCATATTCCACTGGAATAGGAGGTTCCCACAAAATGGGATTGATTTTTCTGGAATTTCGTTTTTTTGGGGGGGAGGGGAAGCGGGGGGGGGGAAGTTCTGACAATAGCAAAACATCCTGATTTGACATGTTTGGAATGAAAAATTTAAATATTTCAGTCTGAAACAACTTTTTGTTTATATATAATATAATATAACTCCGCCAGTGCCGGTCCCAAGCCCAGATGAAAAAGGAGGAGGTTCCCAAGCCCGGATCAAAATGTAGGAGAGTTGGTCGATGGGGTGGCTTCCCGTCACCGTAAAAAAAAAAAAAAGTTCTAGCTACAGAAACTACTCACATAAACCACATAAACCACAAATCACGGCCTGAGGAGGATGGAAAGTGTTATGACAGTGGATGATCAAATCCATCGGGAAGTCACCCACTCAATGGTCCAAATTCTTTTGGCCGAGAAGAGTACATCCATAGCTACCTGGAATGTACGAACTCTGAATAGTGCAGGAAAATTAGCACAGGTAATCAAAGAAATGGATAGATATAAAATTGACATCTTAGAACTTTGTGAACTTAGATGGAAAGATCAAAGTATGATAACATCTGGAGAAAAAACAATGTTATAGTCAGGTGGAACCGAACATGAGAGAGGTGTAGGAATCATCAGGAATATGCAAAGAAATCACTTATGAATTGGCAGCCAATATCAGATAAGCTACTGGCAGCTAGATTCCATTCTTGACACATTAAGACACCATAGTCCAGGCATATGTTCCAACAAACGATGCAGATGAAGGGGACAAAGAGCGATTCTATGCAGAATTGAACAATGTAATGAAAGAAATACCAAACCACAACCTTGTCCTGATTATGGGAGATTTTAATGCCCAGATCAGAAGTGAAAGAGGAGGTTGGGAAACAGTCATCGGCCTACATAAAACTGGAACAACGAAAGACAGTGGCACAAGACTTCTTGAATTTTGTGCCAAAAACAATCTTAGCATCTGTGATTCTTTCTTCCAACATAAAAATATACGCAAAAAGACATGGATTTCACCAGATGGCAGAATTCTTCTGTCTACCCAGCTGCTTCTACACTGGGGGTGAGGTTGACCTAAGCGCAGTGCTCAGGGTGTGAAATTTTTCAGGGGCTGCGTTTGCCCCAGTTCCAAACCAACCCTCCAGATGCCTCCGCTCCCTGGAGTGTCGCTGCACTGCTGTGCTCATGGGAGCCATAGGCATTTGCTGTGGTTTGGTGGTGCTCCTGTCAAGTGCTCTCCTTCGTGGGCTATGCCATTTTAGCCAGCTCAGGCTTGGCATGAAGGGCTCTATGCAAAATGGATCTCGTTTTTTAAATCAAACTTAATAAAAACATCGAATACCCATTTCTTTTTAACCCTTTGACTATACCTAGCCATCTTGCTATTTTCAGGGAGAACCCACCCGCTATGCTGAATGCCCAGGCACATACAGGTGGAACACGACTGCTGAGCTCCTGAATGTACCATTCGAGGTGTCCTCCACCTGCCAAGCCCAGGAGGCGCAGCCGGGGGAACCAGCAGTGCCTGCCATATATAGCGATGATTTCATTGCAGTGTGACTGGGTTTTGGCAGGTGCAGTGAGAATCAAGGAGCTAGCAGTAAAAGATTTAAGTAAGAGGCATGCAAAAAAAAAAAAGTGATTGGCTTCTGGGCATATTCTCCCCTTGATTTGATCTTAGTGGGTGGGGAGCCAAGGATATAAAAGACCCCTTCACGTAGCGTTTTCCATGCTGCTTTGTTCATGACCTCTTTTTTTCAGTGTTAATGAAAATTTGCTGGCAATTAGAGCCATGAATATGTGGTTGCCCGGTGCCGGGGGCAATTCTGGACCCATTTTTTAAACTAAGTTAATTAATTAAATAAAGCCACAGAGGAATTTTAAAGCTGAGCCTGCTGCTCTGTCTTTTTAGCTCAAGCTAAACAGGAGCTCGTCTCAGCTGGCTGAGCGCAGAGCTGACAGATGGGCGTACCGCGCTGAGTGAAAAACTAGCTTTGAAGCCCCCAAGCTTGATTTTTTTTCCCCCAATCATCCTGCACCCCATTTAGACCAGTGTAAAGTGGGTGCAAACACTGTTGTTCTGATTCAGTAGTGTTATACGGCCACTTGGCACAGGGGTGAATCACACCCGGTGCAGGCAATGGAGAACCAGGGCACCACGGCCACCGCGTTATTCACCGTCACTTTGGGTCGTGGGAGTCACAAAATGCCATTAGAACAGGGGACCTTAAGCCGTATTTCCTCACCCTCCTATTTCATAGGCTCCTTGAGTTTAAGGCCAGAAGGGACCATCAGATAGATCATCTAGTCTGACCTCTTGTAGATCACATTTCACCCCGTTACTCTTGTGCTGCTCCCAAAGATTTTAGTTAGACCAAAACATTCCAGTCTGCAGGAAACGAAACTGCACCACAGGCAGAGAATGAGTGGGACCAAGGGGCCCCCACTACCCCCAAGCTCTTGCAGTGGCAGGGAATTGATTAGCTGAGATGTATGGAGGATCCCTGCAGGCAAACCATGCTACAGAGGAAGGTGTGGGGGAAAAACTCTAAGGTCCCCTATTCTCCCGACATACCCCCAGAATAGTTTGCACTGATTTCAGTGGCAGTTCAGTGAGAACAGGAGAATGATTCCCTTCCCTGGATGATTGTTGGGTTTGTCTTTTGGGAGTTACAGTCCTTCAGTTGCAAACCCATTCGCTACTGCCATGCTCTCTGTAGCCCTTGGTTCCGCAGTTTGCCAATGGCATTGATGTGGCATGAAGTGCAGGACTGGAATTTGACCTCAGGAGCATGGGATACAGTATAACAGAGAAATGAGCATGCAGGCTTGCTCTGAGGGCCATCTGCCACTAGCAACCTTGGTCAGACAGTCCCTTAGCTATACAATGAAAACAATGTCCATGCAATCGCTCCAGAACCAGAAAACCTAATACCAATACAAACGTTCCACAGTAATGTGCAATGCCTTATAAACTCGAGAGCAGCTAGTCATAGCATCATGATATGTAGCTCTTACAGAGCACTTTTCATCAGTAGATCTCCAAGTGGTTTACAGAGAAGGTCAGTATCTTTTTCCCCATTTCACAGCTGGAGAAACTGAGGCAGAGAGTGACTTGCCCAAGCTCACCCAGCAGCAGAGCTGGGAGTAGGATGCAGATCTCCTGAGTCCCAGTCCAATGTTCTATCCACTAGGCCATGCTGCTTCCCAACATGCACAGCTGATTGAAAAGATCTGACTATGGAGCATCAGTGAAACTGGCTCAATTTTTTGTTTCTTGATGCACAGAAGGTTTAAAACCAAACATTGCAACTTGCTGTGAAAGATCAGATGAATCAAAGACACACAGGATGTGGGGCCGGGTTCTCTGTTTGCCCTGCCCCTTGTTCAGTCAATTGTGCATAATGGGTGTAAAATGCACCCGCTTTGCACTGGCACAAATGACTGCACAAAGTGCAAGGGAATGGAGAATCACACCCCTTGGTCTCTTTACTCCCCCCGTCCCTCCGCAGACCCCCAGTCATCCCGAACATTCCTCCCACACACTATCTCCCTTCCCCACCTCAACTCCTCATGCTGTTTTTAACTCGGGAAGATGTGCTCGGGAAGGAAGGTAACAGTGCTAAACTGACTGGCATGTTTTCCCCACACATGCCACTCTCTCTTGTATTTGGCTTTTCTCTGTAATCCCACAAAAGGGATTGACAAATGGGGAACATTTGGTGAAATTTAAAATAAAATAAAAGATTAAAAGTGAATGGAGGGGGAATTATATCCCATGTTGGGGGCAAGGTCTGTCTCTTTGTCTTGTGTTTGTACAGCACCTAGCGCCATGGGACTTGATCCATGACTGGGACTCTTAGGCGCTACTGTCATAGACCAACCAGCAATAAAAATGTACTGCATCTCACACAATGAGTCCTGACACCTGACTAGAGCTGCGTGGGAACTGGAATTTCTGTTTTGCAGGAAATTCGGTGATCTCTAAATTTGCGTAGTTACCAACTAGAACAAAACCAAAGAATTTCAAAATTTTCCAGAAAATGACATTTCTGAAACAGTTTTGGTTTGGGGCCAATTGAAATGTTTTAGAGCTCTGTGTAAGCGCAAAAGCTTCTCTCTCTCACCAACAGAAGTTGGTCCAATAAAAGATACAACCTCACCCACCTTGTCTCTCTTGTTTCAGTGTTGGCGTTTGAAAATGTGTTTACATTTTTATAATATAAATTTCTAAACTAAATACTGACGTGTTCCATTCTGAAAATGTCAAAACAGAATGTTTTTAACTCATCAAAACTCTTGTTTTCCCCCTCACTTTTTTGCCCCGGAAACAAAATTTTATCAAAATAGACATGTTCCCCTGGGAAGTTTTGGTTTCCAAAGGAAAAACATTCCATTGAAAAATTTCCAGCCCGCTCTACAAATAATAAATGATAATGCAAATGTGCCGTCTTACCAAATTCTCTGGCAACGCTGCTGGGTGGGGGAAAGGCCAAAGGAGTGGGACAGGCCTGGCCAGCTTTGGGGCCTCTCTTTGTGCCACAGCGTGGGATTGTAAGAGCCAAGTGCTCTCTAGGCTCATTGACCAGGGAGGGAGGAGGAGAGATGGAGGTGGGACACAGAAGGGGAATGAGCATCTCAAAAATAACCCCTTTGTTGGGACCCTCAAAATTGTGAAGTTAGCTCTGCTTTGAGTCAGAAGGTGGAATCCTGGCTTCAGTGATGTCAGTGAGGCCAGAATTTCACCCAGAAGCAGCTACCATAGGCATTTTGGAGGAGCCCAAGGCACGGAAGAGTCATGAAAACCATGGCGATGTTCAGGACCCAGGCGCAGAAGCAAGGAGTGGGAGGTGGCCCTCCATACCTCTTCCCCTCGCACCCCTAACATTTCCTCTGATGTCATGGGAAAGGGGAACCTTAGGAATTTGATTGGCTGGGGAGGATTCCAGTTCCTTTGAGTCGCCACTCATCCCAGTTTTTGATTGGGTAATTTTTGCATCCCTACCTTTTGGGATGCTCCAGGGTAAGAGCAGAGCAATGTCACTGTGGCATGATGAGGAGACCGTGATCTCACAGCATCACATCATGACTTTGTGCTGATGCAGAATCATGGTGTCTGGACATAAATGCCGTGGCTAGAGCTGTATGAAACTTGCCTGTTTTGGTTTTCAGGGGCACTGGTGTGATAGTTTCTTTTTTGAATTCACTTCACCGGATTTGTATCACAGGAGTTTTGGGTTGAACCAAACCCACAGCTGCCCAATTCGGGGGTCAAAACCATGCAAAACCATACTGAATGGTTCTGTCCACAAACCATAACTCTGCCCGACCCCGTTTGCCCAGAAGTCCACCCTAGGTTAGCGGGAAGGTTGGTGAAGCTCGGCAAAACCTGGTCCCAAGCTTAGAACCTGTTGCAAAATTTTGCCCAGCTCTAACAACTATGTGACATGTGAGTTTTCATTGTAGGACAAACCTGCTTCCAAACCGACAGGGCACTGTCAGAATGGCTTACATGTCTGTTTTGTTTTTTAATCTTTCCTTTTTGTTTGTTTGTTTGTTTGTTATTTAAGGGATGAAATTTGATTCCACTGACTATAAAAATGCACCCGTTGCGTGGTCCAACATGTTTAAAAAAAATAAATCAAGAAAAGGATACTTCTAAATTCTGTAAAAGCCAAATCTCCCCACTTCTATCATAACGGCATGACTGTGTGACTTTGTGATAAGAATTGAAATGAGCCAGAAATTCTTCTGCTGTTTGAAGGATAGGTTTTGAAAATAGATATGAATAACTTAAAGGGACATTGTCAGGTGAAATTGGGCCCCAAATTTAAGCTTTGCAAACAACCAGCTGTTAAAGAAGCTCAGGCCAATAGAAATATTGCCACCAATGTTATTTAATTCCAGCTGGTGGGAGCTTTTAAAAAACACAGATCAACATTTCCTTGCAGCGTTTTGCAACCCAAACATCACAGCCTTAGCCGGCAATATGAGTGAAACTGACCAGACTCAGACGTCAACATAACTCCCCTCATTTCAAATATATGAGAGGTACAAAATGTAAACAGTGAAAAGGAAATTAGTCATTTAAAACTCAGTTGTTTTTAATATTCTCAGGGGTTCTTTGCAACATAGGCAAGGAAATTAGATTTCTTAGAAAAAACAACTGATGTTAATTTGCCAGTGTACTTTAAGCCCTGAGAGAAATCTTTGCCTATTTCCCTCTTGTCCTGCTGCTTAAGTGCATGAAAGCTGAGCTACCTATTTAGAAAAGTGCTAGACATCAGCGAGGCGAGGATATCTGAGCTGTAATTTGGGATCCGTTTGAGTTTCAGTGGGCCTGATACTGACCTCACGTCAATGTCAGCTAAGTGACAATTGTGTGAGGCTCGATTGTGTAAACGGAGTGTGAGCGAGAGCAGAATCAGTCCCATTAAACCAACGGCAATTCTCAGCTTTTCTGTTGCCCTCTGTGCCAAACCCTGACTTTCCATTTCACTCCAGCCTAAATGAAGGAAAGAACAATGAAAAACAAATAATGACTGCCCGTTGGACTCCAGGCTTTGATCATCTGCACAAGAAGGAAGACATTGTGGTTGCTAAATCTCATTGCACCGGGCCAGGGGGTGTCTCCGAAGCATCGGCTGTCGGCTGACAGACAGGGTTAATTTTAACACAGATTGCATACCTGTTGCCTCCGTACGGAGGGCTGTATATGTACCACATGTATTAACAGCTGCCTGCCACAGGAGTTTGCAAAAGAGGGTTTGGGATCAGTGCAGGAACAATGCCAGGGAAGAGCCCTGTTAACTGCAGTCCAGGAAGGAGCGCCCGATGCCTCTCACGACATGTCAGACTGCATTCCAGGCTGGGAATCTCCTCGTTCAGACAACCCGGGCTTGGATGTCACTGGCAAGCATCTTCCAAACAGTTTTTGGATAACGGGGACCTCCATGTGCTGACTCTTTTTTTAAAGAGGAGGAAAAACATAAACCAAGTTGCCAATGCTCTTGATCAAAGAGCTGTAACGCAGGAGACAGAACTGCAGCTCTGGGTTCAGAGCAGCAAACCCAGGGCTTCTATAGAGGAAGAATATCTACCCCTGCTGCTGTGCGTATGTCTCCACAAGTGTGCTGGGAGCTTTCCAGGTCTTGGTGATCTTCCATCCTGCAAGCATGACACGAGCAGCCCAAGAATGCAGAGAAAGGATACTTGGAAAAAAAGTAGGAATCCAAACTGATTTATTGGAACACCTTCTGTTTCATCTGGGGACGGAGGGCGAGGGGGAGATCTGGGGAGGGGAAGGGGTGAAGCTTGAGGAGGAAGTTTTGATGAGAACAGGCACGTTGTACTGTTTCGAACACTGTAAATAATAATAAAAAGAAATCACCACCACCCCACCCTGAAGCGTGCCTTCACATCATGCTCTTCCTGTACTGAGACTGTGAGATCTGTTTGGGTTTAGGGTCCGACGGCTGCAGTTCTAACTGTTTGTACAGGTCCCTCAGCTCTTTAATCTCCTGTAACACCTTCTTGGCCTGGCTCCAGGTTGAGGAGGCCTCGCCCAGCAACCTCTCTGTCTCCTGCAAGATGCTCTCAGAGTCCGACTTGGAAGACGAAGAGGTGGTGGTGGCAGCAGCGGCAAAATCTTTTGTCTTTCGCTTCCCTTCCCCATAGCCCTTCACCTCCGCCAGCAGTTCCTGAGTTTTTTCCAGTTTCAGTGCAACCAGTTCCTGTATCCGGGCCAGCTGCTCTGGCTCACCCGAAGCAAACTGAGCCTCCAGCCCCTTCCTCAGCACTGCCCGGTGCGCAGAGGAGTCCCGGCGAGACAAAATCTCCTCCATGGAGGCACATTTGTTCTTTTCCGAGTGCGAGAGCTTTTTGGGGACCTGCGGGGTGTACATGGTCCCTTTCTCGAAGGCGTCGTTGCGTTTCCCAGTTTTGTCCCACGAGATCGCCTCCCGTCTCGGCAGGCTCACTGACCGGCCTTTCTCCGAGGACTTGACGTTCTCCGAATCCGACCGGCGTCGGCCGGCAGTGAGGTGCGCCATGGATTTATCCAGATCTACCCGGAAGCTCTCTTCACAGGTCCCGTGGTCCTCGGGAGAGGCGTCTTCCTCTTGGATGAGGTCCAGTGTCAGCATGCCATCCGACGTTGAGGTAGATGCCTGCAGAGCGTGGAGAGAAAGGCGGGAGCTGTGAGCGGATGGATGCAGAGGCCGCCCACCCATTACTTTGAGCGTCATAGCCACAATGGCACTAATCAGCCTCTCTGTGGATTTCTAATGAGCCCATCTAGCCCATCCCTGCCAGCGTGGAAACAGGCACCAGGAGGAATGGTGTGGGGGGTGGGGGTAGACTAGTGGCTGAGGCACAAGACACCTGGGTCCAGTTCCCAGCTCAGACACAGCCTCCTCCTGTGACCTTGGGCAAGTCTTTCAATCTACCCCATGCCTCAGTTTCCCACCTGTAAGGCACTTCTGTACTAGGAACTACAATAGGACATGCCTTTTCAGTTCACATGGGCCAGGAAACAGCCATCAGTCCTCACCAACCTGGGTTGCATTTCAATCCAGAGATAAAAGACTCTGTATCTTCTTCCATCCATTTCAAAATAAATAAATATATAAGGGATTGCTAACGTCGGAGATGATCTGTCTGAACTTGTGCCCAGGGTTTAGCCTACATACCACAGCCATCAAGTGTCCCCGTGTCGGAGGCCGTCTGGAGTGCTGGATTTTCGCTCTGTCGCGGGTCGGATGGGCGAGGTAGCTGTCCTCCTCAACAGTCACCTGCAAGGACAATAAAAGTCATCAAGCATCCCAGTGCCTGAGAAATGCAAACCACAAGCCATCACTCCCTGCCTCTGCAACTGGAGCTGGGTCGATAATTCCTGGTGCATAATTTATTTAACCAGTTTTGTCTTTCCATCTGTGATCTGTCCACGAGCTGATGGCAACATGTTCCAGTGTTGCCACTGTACAGAAAAATTTGCTCATTTCTTCAGGGTGGAACTCTCGGCCGGCAGATTGTTTGAATTGCAAACTGCAAATCTGACAGTCAAACATACAGTTTGCAGGTCACCCCTGGCAAATATGCTAGCTAATAAACAACCCCAGCTTTGCATTATGAAATGCACCAGCGAAACCCAAGAGCTCTAATGTTCGCCGAACACCATTTGAATCAAAACTTGCTTTGAACTGGAATCAATTATTTGGGACCGGCAAAAGAATTCCACTGACGGTAACTCATCCAAACCTTCCAGACGCTGGCAAAGATTCATGGGATGTGCTGTCTGCTCTTGAAAGGATTTGCAGAGAGCTAACTGGTAGAGCTTTTGGTGGAGCCAAAGGCAAGAGAATTAGGAGACTCTAACCATCTATCTGAGGTTTTTATACTGCCACCCATCACCATAGTGTCTGACCAGCTTCCGTGTAAAACAATTCACAATAGGGAAATCCCTAGATTTGAATTATGGGTGAATGTGGGCTGGGTTGATCACAGGGCATCACACCTGAGTTCTGGGTGAGGGAGAGGCTAGTGTAAAACCACCTGATAGGCTATTACAGATGCCACTTTGCGTGTGGACACTCCTATCAATTTAAACCTGGTTTGCATCAGTTTTGCTTGGGTTGATAAATGTAAGCCTTGTTTGCATGGGGAAGTTGGACCAATACATCTTTGCTTTTTCCAGCAGAAACTCCCTTGCATCCTCACACAAACAGCCTTGTTTTGGTTCATCCTGCACTTTAGTTCACAATAATTCAGCCACTTTGGAAGTGACAGGATGGAGTGAGATCGTATCCCCATGCTGGCCTATGCCCCTACAGTTCGTCCTCCTGCTGCTATCGCACAGCGCATTGTTGAACAGCTGGATTGGCCTGTCCGGTTACCTGTGCACACCACGCCGACAGGCACAAGCCGAATGGAGACAGCCAGCTTTAAAATGATACAAGTGCACTGTGAGGTGAGGAGTCATCCCTGAACTCCACAAGGGGATGAGTCATTCCTGTGTTAGGCTCCAGCCAATCCCCAAGCAGGGAGCGGGTCAGGTGACTCTCAAGGCAGGTATATAAGCCTCAGGGGAAAAAGAGCAGCTCAGTATGCCCAACGTAGCTTCATGGCTTGGAATCGTCCTGTGTCGGAGAGAGGTGGCAGACTTCATGGGCCTTAGCCTGCTCCAGCCCAGCTCCCAGCCCTACTCTTACCTTGTTCCCACCCTGCTCTTGACTCCTGATTCCAGCTCTGACCCCTGGGCCCGACTGCCACCACTCCAACCTCTAGGCCTGACCCATCCTCGCCTCCGTCTCTGACATGCATCCACACAGGGCTTTTCACTGGCTTAAAAACCAGCCTGAGCTAACTTCTGGGTGCAGGCGAGGCCTTGCTCAGGGCCTCATTCTCATCTTCACCCCATTGCATCACACTTGCCACAGGAAGGGACTTTAAATGAGGAGGTGGGAGGGATGGGGTGGGGGACGCTACTCTCCGGGGAGTTAAAAATACAAGGCCCAAATTCATCCTTGGCTATTAGCTAAGCCCTGCACAGACACGTATCTAGAGCCAGTCCCTGCCCCAAGGAGCTCACAGTCTAAACAGATAAGACAGACAATAGGGTGGATTCCTGTGCACTTTAGTGAGGGCAAAATGGGCCTCGCATCTCATCTGTTGTCCAGGTGACCCCCTGGGTGCTTTATGGGGCTCTGCCTCAGGAGGCTGTTCTGCCGGGATAGACAGCCCCTGAAGATAACCTAGGAGTCGCTTGAGGCATATGGAAGTCATGCAGCACGGCATGCAATCACTGCTGGCTTACTGTGAGCTAGATGGTCACGGAGCGTCCACCAGAGCCAGCGTTGCGAACGCCGATCCCCCCGCACGCCGACTGCCAGTAGCCAAAGCCCAGCGGCTTTGCACCGTTGGGTTTGAGGCTGAGAAAGAGGGACGTGCTTGCGCTGGGGTTGGAAGTGCGGGGGGCCTTTCCCAAAACAGGTTCTTGCAGCAGCCAGCCTCCCGGGCTGACAGAGTCCGGATCACAGGGCTCATGCTACTATGATAAAAATAGCTGTGCAGACTGTGCTGTTAAGTCGTGGCTCGTGCTCTGAAGCCCACTCCCCACCTCAGGCTTCACAGCCTGAGCCACGAGCTCTACACAGCTATTTTTAGCAGTTTGCCGACCCAGGCTGGGAGACTGGCTGCTGTGTAGATGCACCGTAGACAGGAGAGCTGAAGCCAAAGGCTTCACTGAAGATTAAGGCTGAGACAACAGAGCTGGGGCCCAGCCCCGAGAGACGTTCTCACCTCATCTAAGATGCGGTTTTTGGCTCGGGTGATGGCGGAGTTGAGGGCGTTGATCCAGGACTCTTTCTCCTCCGGACTGACGGCCAGGAAGATCAGATTGGGTGCCTAGGAGAGAGGGAATTCATGTCAGTGCTGTGTGTGGCGCCTGGGCGTCGGCTCGGTCCCCGGCCACTGTGAAGCCACCAAGAAAAGGGTGTGGGAATATGCACAAATCCTGGATTCTCCGCTAACACAAGCCAGCGCAGCTCCACCCAGCCCACGATTTATGGTAGCAGAGAACCTGATTGGGGGCCTGTTTTATTTCTCGGGAAGACGCACACCCAACCAGCCAACCCACGACTGCCACTAACAGCTGAAATGTTTCCAGTCTCGCTAAATGGTTCAGTTATTGGTGAAGGTTCTGGTCCACATTGAGACAATCCCAAATGCTTTGCCTGTCCCTCCTTTAGACTACATAAGAACGGCCCTACTGGGTCAGACCAACGGTCCATCTAGCCCAGTATCCTGTCTTTTGACAGTGGCCAGTGATAGGTGCTTCAGAGGGAATGAACAGAACAGGGAATCATCAAGTGATCCATCCCCTCACACCCATTCCCAGCTTCTGGCAAACAGAGGCTAGGGACACCATCCCTGTCCATCCTGGCTAATAGCCATTGCTGGACCTATCCTCCATGAATCTATCTAGTTCTTGACCTTCACAACATTCCACTCCAAGGATCTGGATTTAAATGACTGGCTTATTTAATTAGAGAGGCCAGAGGCCTGATTCTGCTGCCATTACAAGTCAATGGCATCACTCGTCACTGCAGGGTCTACTGCCTCCAACAGGTGGAGGTTCATAGGTCTTAAAGCCAGAGGGGACCATTGTGATGATCTAGGCTGACCCTCTGCACGGCACAGGCCAGAGAATTCCTCCCAGGGATCCCTGTGCCCAGCCCGATAATTTGGGAGTTGAGGGGGGGGACACTAGATCTTGGAGAAAGACAAAGGAGGGGATTGGGCTGTTGACTCATGCTGCCATAGTCAATACAGCCTGATCTCTTGGTGAAGGTGAGCACCAGCTGCGAAGGAAGCTGTACCGTGTTTCCAGGCTGTTTGGAGTGTGCTAGCGTGAACTTGCTGTGGTTCTTTTTGCTTCTGCTTTTGGACTTCCTGAGCTCTTCACATTTCTCATAATCACTCAGGTCAAACACTTCCTGGATGTTTTTTTCATCTTTGACCTACGAAGCAAAACGTAGCAACTGTCAGTTGTGGGCCACAGCCGACAAAGGTCTTCCGCTCCAGACTGGCTACTGGTGAGATGGCTTTGCTGGAACCTCTCAGGGTTTATACATTTATAGCATGTGTGGTGTAACGCTCTGTGTGTGCTTATAATTGTTTTCTGTTGTTGAAGCTGCACTGCATATCTCCAGAGCCCCATGCCTGATGCCAGAGCACTGTCTGTAGTCCACCCAGTACTGATGTCAGAGCAGTAACTCATTTATTTTTGAGGGCACACTTTGGTGTTAGGTGTCCACCTACCCTTTGAGAGGAAAGATGTGGTTAGAACGCTAGCCTGGCAGTTAAGAGATCTGGGTTCAAATCTGTGATTTGCTGCTGGCTTCCTGTGTGACCCTGGGCAAGTCACTTTGTCTGCCTCAGTTTCCCCTCTGTATAATGGCACTCGGGAGTTGGGGGTTGTGAGGATCAGTATATTAAAGATTGTGAGGTGCTGCTCAAGTACTACAGTGATGTGGGGTCTGATAACTATCACAGGCACCTGATTCCCACTGAAGGTCAAATTCTATCTAACTGTCCTTTGCAACTTTGAAAACCTGCTCCTCTGATTTCTACCCTAGTCTGGGATTTTCAAAGCCAACCTGCCTTGTGTGCCTCTATTTAGACCCTTATGAAAATCTCCTCCTTGATTCCTCTGGGACTGGGAGGCAGAGTGCCCAACTTCCTCAAGCCCCTGAAAATCACAGCCTGAGTGCTAGGCACTGATACAATTTTTAAAAGCACCACACACAATGTAAATTGCAACATGTGCTGTAAGGAAGCTGTTAATGCTACCGCCCCCCCCGGCTTAGTGCTCATGGCCAGTGTTTCCTAATGTGATGATGGGTATGGGGCTCCTCAGTATTTCATAGAATATCAGGGCTGGAAGGGACCTCAGGAGGTATCTAGTCCAACCCCCTGCTCAAAGCAGGCCCAATCCCCAGGCAGATTTTTGCCCCAGATCTTTAAATGGTCCCCTCAAGGATTGAACTCACAACGCTGGGTTTAGGAGGCCAATGCTCAAACTCCTGAGCTATCCCTCCCCTCAACTTCTTTTAGCAGCGGTGAGATCCCCATGTGAGAGAGCCTGGGCAGGGCTTCCACAACACCAACGGAAGTGACCAGCAGAGGCAGCTGCTCAGCTCTGAAAATCCAGCTCCTCGGGAGTCTTAAAATCAGGGCCCCCTCCCAGACCATAAGTCCCAAGAACCCCCTGCCCCGTCCAAGAGAACCAAACCTTTCGCCCCGTTTTGTGAGATGAATAAGATCCCACTCCTTGGCTTGCGGGGTGGGTTTGCAAGTGCTCTGTGCCAGGCAGCGGGTTACACACACACAACGGTGGCCATTATCTGCAGACAAACATGTCAGAAAAAGCTACAGTTCTCCCTTGGATGCTCACAACTGTTCACATCCCTGCCCTGGCTAACACCCCTCCCTGCCGCTTGTGCATAGGACCTGGCAGCGGGCATAGGCTGGAGGAAAAGATATATCTAGTTCAGTGCTGAAAAACGTGACTTTGGTCTTGTTTCCCTGTCTCGAAAATCAACTCCAAATGGTGCCAAAACACTGCACACGATCTGCTGAGCTAAAATTCAGGCACACTCCACCTTCCGTATCGTTTTCACACTAGTGTCCCCCTGCTGACCACGCCGAGCCAGACTGCTCCTGAGTCACACCAGCATCAGCAAGGGGTGCTCCATCTTTGTGCACGTGCTTATGTCCCTTTGTGTGTGTGCGTGCGTGTGCCGGAGCGTCTGGAAGTGAGTGGGCGTGTGTCTCTAGTTTAGTAGATGCAATCGCATTAGCTCTCAGTGCCTTTCGGAAGATGGCACAACAAAAGTTCTGGAGGATCAAGATTAACACTTTCTATTTTTAACCTGGCTGTATTATTACAGCACACAACGACAGCTGATTCAGGACCCAGTCCCAGGTTTCTGATACGGCAAAGAAGCCACATCCCCTGTTGCTGAGCCTCATCCATCGTGAAGAGGTGATCAGGAAAACACCATCAAAGCACAGGCTACAGCAACCTGGAACCCACACAATTACTGGAGGACATGGACTGCTAGCCTAGCTCATCGGCTGCTTCAACCCCTTCAGAAGAGAATGCATTTTCAGGGCCTGATTCTCATTCATACTATGGTCCCTCTATGCTGCATCTACCTTACCTGTGTACCTATCTGACCCCCCTTATCACAGTCTCTCACAGACTTTAATGTATTTATCCTCACATCCCTCTGTGGGGCAGGGCGGTGCTATTATCCCCATGGTACAGATGGAGACACTGAGGCACAGAGCGAGGGAGTGACTTGCCCAGCGGAAGTATGTGCTGGAGTAGGAACTTGATCCTAGGGTCTAGGCTAGTTCTGTAACCACTGGGCCACCCTTCTAGTGCGAAGGGCCCTTAATGTGGGTATAACTAATTTACATCCACTGTAAGGCCTTTATGGAAGAGGGGACACCTGGAGTGGAGCAGTGGCTGTGGATCAGCCCGTGCATTCCTCCCCAGGGGGATTCCCGACCACCCAGGTGGATAGATTGGGTTGGGGACTGGGGAAGGGGTTTGGCCTCTTGCATACAACAGGACCTGAGTCCTGGCCAGGCTCCTGGGACTCCAGGCTTCATCTAGTCTGAGCCTGCCCCCATTATAGGAGGGGATTTTCAAAGGAGCCTATGTGAGTTAGGCGCCCAGCTCCCACTGATTGTCAGCAGGAGCAGAATTGGGCCCTACAAGCAGTCATGGGGCTTTGTAATGGAGTTTGAGCAAAGACTGTCATGGAAACCATGTAACTATCTATCCATACACGAACAAGGCAGTATACGAATAAAACCCAACTGTGGGCTAGATCCCATAGTCTGTGCACCGTAGAGGTTTCATGTACTGCCAGTGTCTTCCGAAACACCGTCTCTTTCGAGGGATCCAGCTGATCGCTGCCCTGTTCACTTGCGATGGGCAAAGAGACCTCCCCTGCTGTCACACTCCAGCCAACAAATTACTCCTAATTCCAGATGTCGGCTCATTTAGGCCCATGGGACTACACTGACCCATAATTCCTTTCATGCACGCAAGTGCTGGCCCCATCCCTGTCAAGTTTGCCACCTGTCACAGGCGATGGAGAAAGCGCATCTCAAATGTCTTGCTTCTGGCACGGATTAACGCCTACAAAGTTCTAGAGAACACAAGTGCACAACAGGCCCAAACCAAAACCCTGGATTCAGCCACCCTTCTGGGGAGGTTAAAAGTCAAACATGGGATTGGATTCACGGTTTGCAAATGGCCCCTGTCTTGCTGATGAGTTGAACAAACACCTCAATATCAGGGCACCCCTGTAGCTTAGCGCACTGCAATCCAGATTCAGCCAGTCTTTACAGAGGATGCAGCACAGTGTATCACTAGAGTAGACAGTGGCATGAATAACTATAATACACAGCAGCAATTGTCAAAGTGTGGTGGTTGGCTTAACCCGGCTCCTTTTTATAACACAGTCCTCAATTACATGATCACTGTCTTTAGTTCCATGATCACTGACTGGTTTTCCCGCAGGACCCCGGCCTCAGTCAGCGCACAGAATGGAGGCTCACTTAATGAGCAGCAAGTCAATATTTGGTTTTCTGCTGGTTACTTGCGCCCGTTGCTCCAGCTCGATGCCCCCGGAAGCACTCCCACTGATTTCTGGGGCGGGGGGCTTGCTCCCATCCTTCATTTGCAGGGACGGGATTTTGGGGAGCTGGCTGCTTTGAAAATCCCAGCTTGAATTTGTACCACTATAAATACCCCGGGCCTGGTTCTAGTTTATACCAAGGCTCTGGCAGTGGAAAGGGGACGTAAGCTGAGTGGAGCTGTGATTTAGCCCATTTGAAGGTGGCTTTGTGCTGCCAGAGTGGTGTGAAGGGGACGTGGAGGCACTGAGAAATCCGGTCCCTTCGCAGTGACGCACTTTTCACACCTGTGACATTGTTTTCACAAGGTGCCCAAAGCCTCGGATCACAACAGGACTCAACAGCTGATCCCTCCCACCTCCCTGCTGCCTCGAGATGTAGCGAGAGAAATAAGCAGAGAAGCAAAATGAGCTGGATGGTGGATTCAGTGAGCAAACTGCAAGGCCAAAGAGGGAACCATCCACTTAGGTATTTCAAAGGTACCAGCCGGCCACCTCTGCCCCATGTGGGAAAGTCAGACTGACACAAAAAAGGGAGCAAGTGGGTGGAAATGTATCACGTCCAGGAGTCCTCAGCCACCTTTCAGAGAAGGGAACACTGACAAATACACCCGCCTCTGAAATGAATCACCTGAAACAGTCACCCTCAGCAAAGCCCGAGTTATCAAATCCCAGGGAACTGTGTCCTGCAGTTTGGTTCTGTCCCTTAGAGCTGCCACCGCCTTTGCCTGAGAACCTCCCAGTCTTTTTTAAAGAGGCTACTCTTCAGCCAGCACAATCGCTTGAATGCCAGATAGTTCACAAGGCCGGCTATCGATCGCCTTAAAGCCGGGGCTCCATGCATATAGCCTCTTCTGAGCCACTGTGTGTCTCTCTACTTTGCACTGTTCCATTCAGTAGGGTATTTTTGGCACGAACAGCTAGGCCCACTATTCAGGCCAACCCTCAGTTTCTCCAGATTCCCAGTGCTCCCTGAGACGTCCAGATGAAGAGGGTTATATGGGATATGCCCAGTTCTCTTCTTGTGTAAACTGGAGCAGTTCCACTGATTTGGATGGACCGCCAATGGCCCCAGCAGAGAACCTGACCCTATGTCTTTTCAGATAGTCAAACAACACCCATTGCTTTGGAAGAACATTTCAGGCGGCCTTGAGGACCTAGGAAGGATGCAGCCGAAGAGGCTTAATGAAATACCGCGGCTATTCCTGCCAGGGAATAAAGTGTAAATTCTCCATCAGCTCGAGTGATCTATAAGGAGAACAGCGAGGAGTGGAATAATGCTCTTGATTTTCGCTTTTCTCAGGATGACCCAACCCAGTTAATCGCAGCTCTGGTTGGCTCTGCCTCTCCAGAGTAAACCCCAAACTCAGACTGTTCATTAGGATTGTTCAATTTTTTTTCCTCAGTTGAAAGAGTTTGGGGCTCAGATTTTCAAAAGTGAGTAGTGATTTTGGGGACCTCTTTTCTGGGGGGCCTAATCTGAAACCCACTTAAAGGGGCCTGATTTGCAGACAGTGCTGAGCCCCCGTGCAGGGATCAGATCCTTAGCTGCTGGAAACTGTCATAATTGCTAATGGATTTAAAGTGCTTCATGTTGGACAACCAAAGTCACTAGCCACTTAATTCTTTTGCAAGAAACAAAATAGAAGGTAAAAACATGATGATTTATGATTAGCATAATTCTAATCTATATTCTTTGTACTACTCTAATTGTGTATCCAGATAAACACCCATGGACTAATCTCTCTATCTAATCTGATCTGGTTCCTTGAAATGCTGTAAAGCAAGGAAGGCTGTCTCTGGGGATTGAGAATGGGATATACAGCTTTCCTCCTTTAGCATTTTGTCTTCGAATTTTGCCCCATTCAGTTGCTGGAAATCTTTGCCTGTGTACTGGCTTATGTGAAATGAGTTTGGTTGGGTCTCAGCCCAGGTCCTAGGGGGTAATGCCACCATGAGAATCAGCCTGACTCTTTCCAGGCAAGGATGCAAATGGAGACTGAGCTTCCCCCTCCCTCTTAGAGGGGGTTCTCTCCCGGGCAGGGTGAGACATGTAACCAAGGCAGGTTGGGGAGGACGCTTGCCCTGCTATTGTATTTGGTCTGTTGAGGCCTTAGGCCTCCAGTGCTATCTATCCAGCATGTTTCATCACACCAAGATCCACTGCCATCCATGCCACTTCCCTGAAGCCAATGGATTTGCACAGGTTTCCCTGTGACTGGTAGCTCTTTGGGGCAGGGATGGTCTTTGTGCTCTGTCTTTGTACAGCTCCGAGCCCAGCGGTGTCCTGGCTAATGGCTGGGGCTCCGAGGCACGACCACAACACAACTAATACCTAATAAGAATAATTTAAACAGGCAGAACGTGGCCCAAAATGAACAGGAGTCTACAAGGGCGGCTCCCATCCGCATTAAGTGGGTATTGGTCAGGCAAGCGATAAGCCAAGCCTACATTATGCTACACTGTGTTCATTCTGTTGTCTCATCCTCATCCCCCACTCTATTTGTCCGTCTAGCTGCCCGCTGTAGTACGAAGAGACATAAGCCCTTGTATCAGAGGCCTGGCATGAGGCAGGACCTGCTCACAGAATCTGGCAAGAACAGGGCGGATATTGCAGAAATACACATTGCTAAGAAGTGCTAGGCACAGAGCGCTCATGTAAACACGTCCCGATATCAAGTGGTACCAGAACATCCCGATATCAAGGATGGTATAAAAACATTCCCCAAGGAGAACAGGAACACACTGACCCCTCCTCAAAGATAAGGTCAGGATATTTTAATCAAACCAATACAGTATGTACAAGATGATGGATGATAACTAGTGACATCAGGGGGCAGTAACTTGTTGTGTCAAAGGGGCAGTATTAACTTGTTTGTATTGGGGTATAAAGATGTATCTCAGAGGGAGTATCTCTGTCTGGCCTTAGGGAGGAATGGAAAGTCCTGCCATTCACTGAGCTGGTCCATTGTTACAGGCATACATGTATTAATGGTCCAGTTGAGTCTGTGGGATACTAGTACCGTGCTTTGTCGACAATAAACCTGTCTGGGTGCCTTCGTCCCTTAACGGATCTTGTGGTCATTGGGTGGTTCACTCGAGGTCTGCCGTGCCAGTTGTCTGCGCAGGGCTGGGGCAGCACACAGAGGGAACACACACACGCAGCCAAACATCTATCAACATCTTACCACACCTGTCACAGGTCTGACATCTGGGCTGTAAATGCTCTGTCACCTCATACACGTCACTTCACCTTTCTGTGTGTCAGTTTCCCCATCTGTCTCATGGGAAGAATAATACTAGCTCTCCTTTGTAAAGTGCTGTGAGATCTGCTGACGGAAAGTGCTTGATGAGATGCCAGGATTCTTATTAGAGTGGGCCTGGTCCTTGATTGGAGTCACTGGTTCTTAAAGCTAAAACTCAATGCATTGAGATGATGGTGATTTTAGTCACTGGGAGTCCCAGCCATAGGCCAGGACCCTGTTGCTGGGACCTGTACAAACACAGAACAAAAAGACGGCCCCTGCCACACAAAGCTGAGAATATAATTCACTGGTACCAAGGCGAGAGGCTTCCCTGCTTCTCCTTTTAGCTTCGGAAAACAGCTTAAGTAGCTAAGGATTTTCTTTTCCTTTGCCAAGCAGATCCAATTAGGTGGACAGAGAGGTAGCCAGTGTAAACAATACGGTGATGAAATGACCTAGTGAAGAGCGATGTTATCCTTACAGCAGCTGTGCCATTAATCCAACCTGTAAGTTTGATCCTCAGTTGTCTGACATGTGAATGCACTATGCATCTATAGGGCCCTATCAAATTCACAATCGTGAAAAACGTGTCATGAACCGTGAAATCTGGTTTTTGTGTACTTTTACCCTATACTATACAGATTTCACAGGGGAGACCAGCGTTTTTCAAATGCGGGGTCCAAAAAGAGGGTTGCGGGAGGGAGGTGTCACAGGGTTATTGTAGTGGGGTCGCAGTATTACCACCCTCACTTCTGCGCTGCCTTCAGAGCTGGGAAGCCGGAGAGCGGCGGCTGCTGGCCGGGCGCCCAGCTCTGAAGGCAGCAGCAGTGCAGAAGTAAGGGTGGCAGTACCATCCCATGCCATCCTTACTTCTGCACTGCTGCCTTCCGAGTTGGATCAGAGTTACAGCACCGTGACATTTCAGATTTAAATATCTGAAATAATGAAATTTATGATTTTTTAAATCCTATGACCATGAAATTGACCAAAATGGACCGTGAATTTGGTAGGGCCCTATGCATTTAGCTACCCGCCTACCTGCTAGCAGAGGATAACCAGAAAAAATTACATGAATAATAATAGTCCATAGCTCTCATCTGGCACTTTCCATTAGTAGATCTCAAAGTGCCTTACCAAGGAGGTTGATATAAAAGATCTGCCCTAGGAATTATTTTGGGGAAGTTCTGTGTTATACATGAGATCAGACGAGATTATCACAATGGCCTTGGAATCTGTGATAGCATCAGATAGGGAAACTGAGGCACAGAGAGGAGCAGTGACTTGCCCACAGTCACCCAGCAGTCCAGTGGCAGAGCCAGGAATAAAACCCAGGAGCCCTGAGTCCCAGTTTAGTGCCCTGTCCCATAGGGCACACCCCCTCCCTGAATGATTTAAGTTACCCTATACACATAGCGAGACTACAGTATATCTTTAGAACAGAAGACTAAGCCTCATATTTATCTGGTGCTTTGGGTCCCAGATGTTCCTCCAGCACTGAAATGCAGGCCCCTCTCAGTGGAATATGTGAGCTGTTTAACGCCATGCAGCGGTTTCGGGCAGGAAGTGAAATGAATACTGTCACCATTCGAAACTCCAGGGGGAATATAGGAAGGCAGAATGTAAACCCCTTGAATTACAGTTTGGCTAGGACGCAGCAGCTCTTGTGAAAAATGCCCTAGTGACTACAATGACCCCAGGGATCTAGGATGCCACATGCCCAGGGTTTGTCACATCTCTTCCAAAAGACAGCAGGTCTGAAAGAAGCTCAGTGCCTCTTCAGATTTACATATCCCTGATAAAGGCCTGAAGAACAAGGAGTGGGACAGAGAAAGTAGATCACATGCTTCAATTGACCCTTTCTGATAAGACCAAGGAGCTGCTCAGTGCAACCAAAAGGCAACCCTGCTGGAAACTGATCAAAGGAATTTTTTTTTAACAAAATCCAAAATTTTCCTTTGGAACCCCCAGCCGCATGATATAAGTGTGTTCAAGAGCATAGTGGGCCTCTAAAAAGTCTCTTTGCTAATGAGAAATCCAGAGTTACATTAGCTCAGGAGTCCTGGGTACATGGTGCCACGGTGACGCTAGGCATGTCATTTAATTCCTTCATGCCTCAGTTCCCCCATCTGTACAATGGGGAGAACGACACTGCCCTACCTCTCAGGGGGCTGTGAAAGAGAATGCTGCATCCAGTGGAAACTCCACAGGGGAGTCAAGAAGGCAGCAGACAGCCCCTTGAAAACCAGTTTGCCTCAGATCACCACATCGGATCCATTCCCGCTTGGGAGTGCTCAGGGGCTCCCGTCACTACAAACAACCCTCTTGCTTCAGACAGGTCAAGCTGGAGCAGATCACACTGCTCAGATGAGGAGAGCCACAAGGAGTAAGGGGGTTCTGAGGACAGCCCGCTGTGCTCCGCTGGGGGAGGAATACCTTTGTTTTGTGGTTACTTTGTGAGCTTTTCCTTTGGAAAATCAAACTGCACCCTGAGGGAAGGGTCTGAACAGACTGTAGGGGTGGTATCAGCCAGTGCGTAATTTGTAATGAAAGAGGTGCCCGGGCTATGAACTGCCAAGCCTAGAGGTGCCAGCCCTGGCAAGCCTTGGCACAAATTACGCACTGCTATCAGCCTTTACAGGCCAGCATCTGCACTAAACAGCTGGGAGCTCTTTGCTGACAGAGCAGTCCCTAGGTGCACGGTTTAGGGCTGTGAAGTGCAAGCATTGTGCAGCTGAAGGCTCTGCATATCTTGCATCCTTCCCTGTCCCCTCCTCTCCCAGTCCTGCTTTCTCCCTTGGCTCGGCTATTTTTCTTTCTTGCACGTTCCTTGTCAGCAAAGGTTGTTTCCAAGATCAAACTCAGCCCAGCAGGGCATTTGCAAAGACCCATGTCAGCAGCAGGGAGAGAGGAATTTTTTCAGACCCACCTATGCTAGGGTTCCCCATGGCATCCCACACTGTAGCAACCCAGAAGCTGAATGGCTCAGGGAACTGGGACTGGGATTTTGGTTGGGGTCATTGGTTCCCATCTGGTCCTGGCTGGCAATCACTCCTATCTAATAGCTGTTGGGTGTAATGAGTTGGTGGGTCTCAGCTTAGTGCACAGGTCACACAGGGTATGTCTATGCTTCGAGCTGGGGGGGTGATTCTCAGGCCTACTCACACCAGAAAGAGAGTGGTGCAGAAGGGGCGGGACGGGCTAAATGCCCTGAGTATGTGCCTAGCGTCTGGGATGGGGACCAATTCAGAGTGGCTAGCTCGTCCCACCACTGCAGCTAGCCCAGAGGTGTCTGCTCCAGCAGGAAATCACGCCTTCAGCTCACTGTCAAGGCCCGCCCCCCGTGCGGGCCGTCCCGTAGAAAGGCCCGGGGGCGAATGGGGAAGCTTGCTCCCTCGCTCTGCGCATACAAAGGGATTCCTTCTCCAAGGGATCGATCTGGCACCTTTCACAAGCACTGAAATAATAAATAAGAATGAGGGCTGGGGGGTGAGGGAGTGTTCCATGAATGGAGCATCCACTAACGACACTTACGATGATGAGGATGAGGATTTATATTACAGGAGCTTCTAGAGAGCCCAGCCGAGGCGCAGGCGCCAATGCGCTGGGGACTGCGCAGAGACATAGGACCAGATCCTTAAAGGAATTTAGGCACCTAAAGATAGTCAGGTGCCTAAATCCCTTTAAGGATCTGGTCTGGGAGAGTTTACAATCTAAGTAGAAAAGCCTGACAAAGCGGAAAGTGAGGCGCAGAGCACGCTTGCCTAAGGTCTGTAGGGGAACTGGGAATAGAACCCAGAGCTTCTGAGTTCTCATGTAGTGACTGTGTCCCTATCCACTAGGCAGCATTGCCACCCCAGCTGTGATAGATGGGATACTGCACATAAATCCTGCCCTAAACTGGCATCTGGTGGAGGGCGTCCCCCCCTCATCGCCTAAAGATAAATCCGCATCTCCTTGGTGCAGCTACGACACAGGGCGAGATTCTGTGCCTTCCCTCTGGAGGAGCACGGCACAGCACTCACAATCCAGGGGAAGGGAGGGCTTCAAGCTGCTTTTGCTGGCCCCTGACCCTGGCTGCTCTGGGGATCGGAGAGTCCCCCCCACTCCGTGGGAACCTGCCTGAGTTACAGCAGGCTCTGCCATCCAGGCCATGGTGCTGCAGCCCTCCCTCTCACCCCCGTGCCAGGGTGTGTGATGGAGTCCTGTGCCGGGCCTGCCCTGGTGGAATGCTCTCCCGGCCAGACCGGGGGTGTTTAGGGCACTGAAGTCCAGATCAGGCCCTTGTCGGCAGAATAGAGCGTCCACACATGCTAATTTGGTTTGCTGCTAGCAGGTGGCATTTTGCTGAAATCATCACTCATGCGTTATTAAAACTCCGGCAGCGGGTCAAATCCTCCCCATTCCTCGCACACACACCCCGCATTCCACACCCGTCTCATTTCCTCCCGCTGCCCCCCGAGCACTGCAGCGTCAGCCCTGTAGCGCAGCGGGAGATAATATCCCCGGCTGGGCACAGGGGTACAGGGGTCTAACTACCTGGCCCAGGCCTTGTTGGGCAGAAACTTGGGACAAGGAAGCAAAAAACCTGTTCTCAAAAGGCTGCTGGGGGTAACTATCAAGTGAACTAAATCTAGAGGGCCTGGCAGTCAACTACACGAAGGCCCAAATGCAGCTTATGCTTGAGACAGACATGAGGGAAACTGAGGCACAGAGCAGGGCAGTGGTTTGCTTAAGATCACCCAGCAGGTCAGCAGCAGAGGCTGGAAGAGAACCCACGTCTCCAGAGGCCCTGCTCTTATCAATGAGGCCGCAGTGCCTCCTAGCTTGTAGGGAGGAGGAGTCGTGGAGGGCTTGCTAACACCGTACCGGCTGTGAACAGAGCAGCCTTCAGGCCGGTACCTTTCGCCAGCAAATGAATGATATTTGTGCAGACTCGTGCTCCATGCAACCTACGCAAGCGGGGACGCCAGCTACCGCTTCCGCCAGGATGATGCCACGCTGTCTGCAGTCCTGCCCCGAATAGGACACGGTGCCCCCTCCCTGAGGTTCTACGCCAGCCCTCGCTCCTAGATCTGCCACTCAGGTCTCCTGCATCCTCCCCACCAATGCTGGGGCCTGGGACCACCATGACACAGCATCGACTAATGCAAAGCGACTTATCAGACCGTAAAGTGACCCATCAGGCGTCTCTTAGGGCACGAACAAGGCTCTGCCATGCACGTCTGCCCTGGGCCAGTCTTGGCATGTCCCCTCTGTGGGGAAGTCCCTTACATTTTCCCACTCTGAGGACTTTTTGAGCAGCAGCATTAGGGCAGAGACAGGACTTCAGTGTAGCAAACCCAGAGGAAACTCTTTGCTGAGCAGGTTAGGTACAGGCTGAGATCTCAGTGCTTCTCCTGGGTTCTCCAGCCCTGTCCCTAGGGAGGAGATGGGAGGGTGGGAGGTGTAGACAGGACAGAGTGTGGGATCTGCTGCAGAGGGCACAGCAGAGGGGTTGATGGAGGGGAAGGGACTAGACTCTGAGAATGGAGAGGTGGCAGGGAGGGAGTTGGATAAGGAATAGTCCAGGAGGGGGGAACAGTTCCCAGCCCCCGTGCTAACTTCCCATCAGGGCTGCCCTCAGCCACGCCGGTCCAGAGGACTTGGTGGGGAAGTGGAAGGTGGGCCATTCAGAACTGTCACACCCGTACACACTCACACGACTGCGCCACCTCTAACGCCTTCCAATGCACAACGTGAACAGACGTCTGCCATGCACGTGGCAACACCCATGAGCATGCACCCACGCTACAAGGCACACTCACGCCACACTCGAGGAGACACGCCACTGCTCCCACAACGGGCACATTCCTCCAAACACACACCACAAGCCCACTCCTCACACGCAGCAGCGCCACCACGCGCACACAGTGCACAGAGTCAACACACGCAACACAACAGGGGCTGCGGAGTGCCAGTGAAAGAGCACAGCTGCAATCCCACGTGCCAGGTCACACCACCAGTCACTCAGGTCTGGCCCAGCCACCCCACTGTCCTGACTGGGCCGGGCCAAACCTGAGCAGCATTGCAACCTAGTGCTTCAAAGTGGGTCGGGATCTGGCCCAGATGGGCTCCCCAGCCCCATAGCCTGTGCTGTTCCAAACACACACACAAGCAGCACCACCACGTACACAAACAACACAACACACACCTCCCAGGCAGCACACGCAGCTCACCAGCGTTCAGATGTGCTGCAGCAAACACTAGCCGAGTGCACAGCCAACTTTTCGAGGGCTCTTGTGCTCGCTGAGGCAAGGCTTTCATTAGCGGCTTCAGGAAGCCCACCAGAAAAGCACTTCCTCATTAACATCTTGTTAGCACAGAGTCCATTCTTGATGGCCGTGGGCTTCCTGGCAGGAAGTGGTAGGAGCCCAGCTGTGTGCTGTGTTAGTCTGACTGTTATTCCCGAGTGTAAATCAATAACAAAGCAGTGCTAGAAAGAAGAGAACAATTACCAGAAATGTGGGTTCGGGGAGGGAGATAGGGGAAAGGAATGCAAAATGCCTTGCCTCTTACCAGAAATCAACTCCAATCAGCCTGTGTTTTGTTAATGGGAACTTTCTGGCCACCGACCAAATGCAAAATAACAAAGGTTTTGCATAGTTTATGGGACCAATTTGCAGCACCGGCTAAAGATTTGTGGGTTAGGTCGAGGCAATCGGATACACAAAGCCTTCGGCCCCTGCTAGTGTTTGGTGCGCCGATGAACCAGCAAAAGGTGCATGGCTTTATTAATGGTGGCACTAGAGGCAGAAGAAGTCTTGCACTGTTCTCATTTTTTCTTGGCAGAACTCAATACACTAGGGCCAGGGGTTTCAACCCACAATGGGGTTCGGATTTCAGAAGAGCCCAGCTCCGATGTGGGCCCCTAAATAATAATCCCTTGTCCTTACCGAGCACTTTTCCTCAGGAGATCTTACAGCCCTTTACAAAGGAGGTCAGTGTCATTCTCCCCATTTTACAGAAATTGACAGCAACATCAAGGTTCATTTCCTAGTTAATATGAGATTTAAGGGCACGAGGCCCAGGTCCTCGGCTGGCGCAAATCCACATAGCTGCCTTTGATGGAGCGATGCTGTAACAGACCCCAAAGTCTAGGCAACCTCCACAAGCTATCCCCGCTCACATCTCTTCCTATCCCTCCTCAGCTGCATCGTCCCTTCCCCTCACCAGGGTTGCCTGTCGGCCTTCCTAGTAGCGGAGTATTGTCAGTGGAAAGCTACCTCAACTCAGCAGGAATGCACAGCAGAGGCTCCATTTCCTCCATTGGGCGTAATCTGGTGTGTGAAAAAACAAAAGAGGCTGCGTTCTGCTCTGCTCGCCCAACCCAGATTTATTAACCTATTTGTAGGTGCTGCAGGCGCCTGCTTCCATGAAAGCGAGCTTGCACGGGATGGCAAGCGGTTCAGGGAGGAGATGAATGGGGGACTGGCTACGGGCCTGCTGCTTGGAGAGGGAGGAAGTGCAGCCAGAAACGTCCTCCCATCCATTCTTGTGAGTTCACATTTGTGCTCAAGAATGTCCAGAGATCTAAAGGCCAACCACGGCCAAAAGAGAGCAACAGCGGGGTCAGATCCTAAACGGCACAAGATCTGGTTTAAAAAGAGTGTTATCCCTAGAAGTACAGAGCGAGACCATTTTATGCACCACACACAAATGCACCACATGCACACAGGCAGAACACACAGATGTTGCTGGTTTGTCCGCAGAATGTCACATGAGGGAGAATTGCTCCACCCCACACATGTTCATTCATATGTTGAGACTCAGAGACATATCCCACCGGCACATGTGCCCATTCTTCATTCATGCAAACACACACACACGTTCACAGAGACAAATTATTCATTTTGATGCTGACATATGCAGCCAGATGTTACCCGTTTAAGACACATATATCCACAAACACGTTTTTCTTCCAGGTAGACACATACATGTTCTCTAACGTGCATTATTCATACCCAAATGCACACAGTCTTCCATGCACATGTTCGTTCACACGCCTTGTTGTTCCCTACCATTGGATACATGCCTGATCACTGACACGGATACACATTACTCATTTAGAAACTGGCACTCACATGACTGTTCACATGCATATTGCTCATTTAAACACCTGCCCTGGGCACACCAGTACTATGGTGATGGACGCTGGATAGATGTGGTACTTCTCCTTATGTACATGTTCGCTGACACGGACACACACGCCATCCACTGAGACACTGACGCAAACTTGTGAGTTCTCAGACAGACACGCAAGTTTCTCCGCTATGCCCAGGGGCTTTGCATGGCCCCCCCGTGGCAGAGTCTTGGGCCTGTCTACCACACAAAGACACGGACGGGAGCTGCCCGCCAGCAGCTCCTTACCCCCTTCTTAGAACCTGCCCCTTAGCTCCTCAAAGAAGAGGAAAGTAGCTCCGAGTGTCAGTCATTCTAAACCCAACCCCATCCAGCACTACTATTCCTGGGCCCGGGCTACTCAGATGTCAATGCCAGAGACCGGGCAGGGCCTTTATGTTAATCCTTGACCAATCCGGCAGCAGGTCGCTAACCAGATGATCCATCTATTTGCCCCCAGTGCTCCAGGGGCATGCACGGGATGGGGGAAGTTGGAAGCGGGGAACTCTGCCTGCCCTGGAAGTTCTAGACACAGGATAAAACCCAGACCCTCTCCCACACAGTGGGCTCACAGACAGGACAGCTGCCATAAAGCTCACAAGAATAAGGATGTGCACTGGGGCCTCTCAGCTCCTGGCTATTTCAGTCTTCCCCTGCAGACTCAGGAAGGTTATGCAATATGGGTTACATTCAGGTCACCCCCGGGGAGGCTTCTTCCTCCCACACCAGGGCTAGCGTGCTAGGGTGAAACCCTGGCCCCAGGGAAGGCCATGGGGGCTTGCCATTAGTTTCAAAAGAGCCAGGATTTCACCAGACATTTCTGATTCTGAACAACCTGATGGGTGAGCGCTCCCCAGCTCCCCGTCCTCGCCCCTGAATCATGGCTTTCTGCCCTCTTGCCTGGAAATGCACAAACTCAGCTCCACCACTTAGGCGGCTACAAATGAGGAAATTCGTGAGCAGTCCCAGTGATGTTACCGCAGCTGCTCGGAGAATCATAAAGCGTCCTGCCAGCGCCATTAAACATCTGCCTGGGTGTTTCAGCATAATCCCTGCAGCTCGCTGTAAATTTACCGTTATTATTGTCTGCCAATAATACAAGCTATTCCCAGCCCCTGCCTACCTGCACCGATGGGATGGCTCACAGTATTCGGGTGGAGCAATCAGCGCCCCTTTGGCCTATGTGCGGCAAAGTGAATTTCTCTTCTAGGCCCTGATTCAGGAAAACACGGAAGCACGTGCTTAAATTCCATCCAAGTCAACTGGAGTTGAAGAAGTTGATAAAAGTTAAGCGTGTGGTTACGTGCTTTCCTGAATCGGGGCCCCCGTGCAGAAGAGCAGTTAACATGCAACAGTTGGATGCCAGGCAGTGAATAGGGAAACATTCTCCCAACCATTTAATGCAATGATCTATCTATGTCTCCAGATCTGCGTATCTATCTGTCTGTCCGTACAGCACATGATCAGTATCAGTCTTTCCATCTAGAGTATCTTGCTACAGTAGCTAATCTACCTCTCTGTCTGTTTTCTCACTGTCTATGCATTTCTAATGTGCTGATCCCCTAGTTCTCAGGCATCATTTAGTTTCCAAGGAATAAGCCCCAGCCATGCCCTGTTTCTGTGGCCATCGAGAGCACGTTTGGAGTGAGTTGTGAAAAGCTGATAGATGGGAAGCTCAGACCAGCCGCCCCCCAGTTTGTTCTCCAATCATCTCTCCATTGCAATAAACTCAGATCCATACATGCTCTGCCATGCTCAATGATGTCTGGGCTCTGTTGTTTCTCTTGCTCTTTATTCGATAACCTGGGCAATGTTACCAGACATGCAGGCAGTGGGACCTGCCCTTGGCTGTACCCACATGAGTAAGGGTTGCTGGTGTGAACCGTGCTGCGGGATGGGGCCGAGGGCATAGGTGCTGGAACTAGGGGTGCAGGGGATGATTTTGCACCCCTGGCTTGAAGTGGATTCCATCATATACAGGGTTCAATGGCTCTCAGCACCCCCACTATACAAATTGTTCCAGCACCCCTGGCTGAGGGATTTGGTTGGTTATCTACATCCTGGCCTATCTCTGCATCCTCATTCACACCTGTAACCCCAGTCCGGACACCGACACCCTCCTCGCTTCTTGTACACGTGGCACCAATTAACACCAAGATTTTGTTTTGAAAGATCCATCTGGTTTAAAACAAACAAACAAAAACCCCAGTTGGGTGGATTTACGGATCCCAACGTCTGTGAAACAGGGAAGGGATGAGCCACCATCAGCTAGGCCAGGCCAGTCACAGATTGCAATACCTGTGCTCAGAAAGCCACATCCAATTAAATCCAATACATTCAACCCCAAACCCTCAGATTGTTGGAATTGAGATAGGGGTGCTTTGCCCACCCTCTGCACTAACAGGATGCCAAAGCAGTGGTTAAACTTTCCTTGTGCCCCTTGCTTTGGAAAAACAACTGAGTGATAAGGGACTGGGCTTGGAACCTAAAACCCCCACTTGTAAATCGGTCGGTCTGGCATCCTAACCCCGCTGTTATTTCCATTTGGAAAACAATCAGGGTGCGAGGCTGCAAGCCAGGCCATTGTGGAACTCGATAACGGAGGGCAGACATAAGGAAATACGTGACTATGGGGAAAGGAGAGATGCCAAGCAAATCGTTCCATGTCTCGGGACGCTGGAAAAATGTCTCCCCGCCAGTCCTCTGTGGGAGACTCCAGGGCACCGTTGTGGCAGTTGTTGTTGTTAGAATCGACACACAAACCCAGCCCAGGTCTCGTTTGAACTGACAATGCAGAGCCAGACAGTGAAAAGAGAATTCCCCATAGAAACTCTCCAGCTAGCAAATTACAAGATGGTTAATAAACACCACGGATGGAGACTCCTGGGTTTCCAGGAGGTGTTGGATAAACGCTTTGGCTGCACAATTTGCTTTTGAAAGGCAAAAGGAGGGTGGGGGATGGGGGAGGAGAGGCAAATTAAACAAATCCTACCTCTTTCTCTGAGATATAAAGCTGATCTCCCTTCAAAACCACATAACGGTTTTTCCAGATTTCCCTAAAAATGCCTTTCCCGCAAAATTTCCGAACCCAGCCGACCTTCTCTGGCTGCATGGATTGCTGGTTTCCATCCTGTGGCCCCTGACACAAAGGGGGGGGGGAGGAAGAGAGAGAAAAGGGATTATTAGAGGTTTTATTCCCCTATCCTGCACCCTGCCTTTTTCTCCAAGTTTGTCCTCCCCTCACCCCCACCGTGCCCACTCTCCACCAATGCTGAGACTTAGGTACTTTGCCAGTTTCACTCTGCAGAGATTCCCCCTGCAGACACCGAAGCAAAAATAATAATAATACCCAAGGCATGGAGCAAAAATCACAAGCTCTGTCTCATTCTGTGCATGAGACAAGAACGGCTGTGATGTTGCATCCATCTCAACCAACATGCATTTGCTACCGGGGAGGGAGGAATTCCAACTAATTGATTTTTTACTGCAGTGCAAATTGCATATTTGAGCTTTTGATGAAGAATTTATTCCTGGGGGTGAAATGCAAGCGCGGGTTTTTATTTGCCATCTCTGGAAAGGCACTCAGATAAATCCAGAGGTACACTACACGGAGACTCTCCATATAGGAGACAGAGAGAGAGATACACAATGTCTGTTGTGTGAGTTTCATGCCTTCCTTGCAATCAAAATGAAAACCGCATGATCCTACATCCTTTTTTACACTACACAACAGGACTGGATTTCCTGGCAAATTCAAGTCGAGGAAGAGACAGAGAAACTGGAGAGGAAGAAAGAAGGGGTGGGTCGGGGTTTTTTGTTGTTGTTGTTTAGTTTTCTTTTTTCTGTTTGCAAAGAGGGGTGGGAGGAAGTCTCAACAGAACAATAAAGAAAATCCCCCCCCCCAAAATACCCCTCACCCCGAAGAAGAAGCCGTTTCAACTCACCCTTTTTGCAGAATTATTTTTTTTCATCATTCCTTAGTGTGATCAGGCTGGAGGGGAGAGGGGGAGGGGTTTGGGGTGGGGGGGATCAGAGAGGAGCTCCTGACAGCAATGAGGCTGGATTGGATGTGTCTGTTCTTGGGTGGTGGGGGAGGGTATATGGGAGCTGCACAGGGCACCTCCTCTCCCTCTCTCTCCCCTCGCCCTTTGTAGCTCACAGCAGCCGCGCACACACCTCCATGGCCAGGCACATGGGTTTGCACTGAAGGGCTGATTCGGACCCCACAGCTCCATCTATAGCCCGGCGAGTGTGACGTCCCCGAGTGCAGAAGAAAGGGCGAATCACAGCCCACAAAGGGGTTTCTTCTTTGTTTCTGACTCACGGCTGGCTTGGAGCCGGGGGGGTTGGGCAGGGCTGGGACTTGTCAGAGGTCCCAGGCGAGCAAGACGCAGCTTGGGGAGCCCCCCACGCTGGCTCAGGGGCTGGCGCCCGGGGGGGCCGCAGCCACGAGCGGGGCTGCAGCTGCTGAAGTCTAAGCAAAGGGGGGGGGGCAATTCCCTCCCTCCTGTTGGTGTTAAGGGTGGGTGGGTGCGAGGGACGGGAGGGGGCATTGGCGCCAGGGCTAGTGCCCGGTAAAGACGGGCTCAGACGGCGACAATTCAGAGGTCGGTTGTCAAACTCCCTGAGCAGGGGGGTTGGCTTGGGGGGTGTTGCCTGGGATTGGTGTTTTGCTCATTGTGGGGGTCCTTCATCGGGTCCTGTAATACCCGAACCATCACAGCGGGACTGGGGTCATGGTATCTTTGGGGCTCACATACCTTGCTGATAGATAGATAGATAGAGGGGGTGTATGGGGATAGATAGATAGATAGATAGATAGATAGATAGATAGAGGGGGTGAATGGGGATGGATGGATAGATAGATGGGTAGATAGATGGGTGGATGGGGATTGGGGATGTATGGATAGGGGGTGAATGGGGATAGATAGAGGGGGTGAATGGGGATGGATGGATAGATAGGTGGGTAGATAGATGGGTGGATGGGGATTGAGGATGTATGGATAGGGGGTGAATGGGGATAGATAGAGGGGGTGAATGGGGATGGATGGATAGATAGGTGGGTAGATAGATGGGTGGATGGGGATTGAGGATGTATGGATAGGGGGTGAATGGGGATAGATAGAGGGGGTGAATGGGGATGGATGGATAGATAGGTGGGTAGATAGATGGGTGGATGGGGATTGGGGATGTATGGATAGAGGGTGAATGGGGATAGATAGATAGATAGATAGCCCTACAGTAGAAATGTTCAACCTGATTCTTTAGTCTGGCACACACCCACCCTTTGCTGATAGCCGACTATATTTTAACACAAGTACTTTGGAAGTAATGCCATGAGAATACTGATGATGTACTTGTGTTGTGCTGTTAGCATCCTCTTAATACATGATGTGCTGGAAGCAAAAATTGACGTTGAGCACTTGGAATATAAAGTATTTCAAGGCCATTTGCGGAGGGAGCGATGGGTCTTTCACCCCCTTTTCAGTGGCTAGTATGTCTGTGGAGACCCCCGGTGCTGGGGTGTGCACCCCATGCCAGCCCTGGTGGGATTAAGGAGGGCCAGAGAGGCCAGTTACTGGGCATTGCCTGGGAGCGGGTGGACCAGGGTTAATTGAAAGTGAAGCCCAGCTGGGGAAGGGCTGGGACAGCACTTTAAAGACAGGCAGACTGTCAGGGGAGAAGTTTGTGGGCATTCTCTGGGAGGCTGGGCTCATGAGGGGGCAAGGGGAAATTTAGGGGGAGAGTCACCCCGAGAGCCTGCCCTGGACTAGGGAGTCTGGTAAGGAGCTAGAAGGGGGTGCGGTAGCCACAGGGAACAGAGTACATGCCCACAGTAAACCCAGAACCAGGCACGAGAAGATGGAGAGGCTTGGTAGGAGTGACAGCGATGGGCACTGAGCAGAGCTGGGCTGCTGGTTATAGGATCCGTGGGCTGGACCCTGCTGTAGGGGTGGGGCTGGCTTCCCCTGCTAGCCAGCAGTATAGTGGCAGAGAGCCCCACGCTGGGGCTGACCACCGTCCAGAGAGGGCATGTGGACAGTGGTCCTGCTGGACTTCGTAACCCTGGACCTGGGGGCTGAATGATGGCCTGGCCAGATGGCCAAGTTACCGAAGGGAGGCTACTGCAGAGCAAACCGAGGCAGAGGGGGGCACGCCGTGCAGTGACACTTCCCCAGACTTTAGGGTTTGTCTACACTGACAGTGCTGTAGCATTCAGTGAAGACGAGAGCGCGTCTCCCGTCGGCGTGGGTACCCCACCTCCCCCAGGGGCGGTAGCTATGGCCACAGGAGAAGCTCTCCTGCCGGCATAGTTCTGTCTGGGCCGCGGGTTAGGTTGGACTAACTGCGTTGGATTTTCCACACTCCTGACTGATGGAGTTACACGGCCATAAGTTTGCAGCATAGACCACTACCCCCTTCTCATGTGCTGTGGGCTACACAGAGTATGTGCAAGAACATCACGGACTGCTAACTAAGATGGAGCCCCTACGCAGATTGTCAGCTCCCTCTTTGGGGCAGGGACCGTCCATTAGTACTGTGTGTTTGTACAGCTCCTAGCACCCGGGGGTCCTGGACCGTGACTGGGGCTCCTTGGTGCTACCGCAACGCCAGTCACTAAAAATAATAACCACAATGCATAGAACAATACAACATAGAACAATGCATATACAGTAACCACACTGTACAATACAGTGAGACAAAACAAATAATAACAATAATGATCTACTTAAGGCCCTGCTTGAATCACGAGATGATTGTCAAATAATTGCAGTTGAGTTGTGAACAAGATATGGAAAATCACAGCAAAGTAATAATGGACCTTTATTAATTGTGGTCATTTGGAAAAGCCGGAGAAGACCTATTTGTTTGGAACAATATAAACACTCAAGTATTAAGTTGTGCCTGCTAATTTTTTTGATAACCAGACATTTTGCTGCAATTATATTTCAGTCACTGATGTGTGAGGCCGACAGGCCAAGCCCCAGCTGCTGTCAGCTCGGATAAATGGGGAACTACTGTACTAATGGGGTAAAAACTGTGTGTTGTGAACCTCCAAATGTGTGCAAAATTGCGGACTGTGCAGAGTAAGTTAATTAAAATAAAAAATGTGGTGGAAGCCTAGTATTGCACGATCTGCAAGTTCCGCAAATTAAGTAGGGCCTTAGATATACTTTCAGTCGGCATTCACAGAGCATTATAGCATGAGTTACCAGTGGCTAGGCCCCTAGACTAGGACTCAGGAGACCTGGGCTCTTCTCCCACTCCACTGGGCTGACCTTGGGCAAGTCAGTTGCCCTCTCTGTGCCTCAGTTTCCCCATCTATAAAATAGGGATAATAAAGCTTTGCTGTTTAGTGTTACACTCTACAGTTGAAAATTGCTCTGTATGGGCTGTTACTGTATATTTATTATGATGATTACCTTTACTTTCCAAAGTGAATCCAGTGCTGATGGAAGGTGCTGGTCTATTTGACTCCTGCAGGAGTGGGTTTCTGAGGGGCTCAGCACAGACCTACCAGCAGCTTCCCCATTATGAAAAGGGAAGTAGCTAAATACAGAAGCCAAATGAAAGGTGCCGGGATGAAAGAAACAATAATCATAATCTCTAGCTCTCATAGACTACATAGACTTTAAGGTCAGAAGGGACCATTATCATCATCTAGTCTGACCTCCTGCACAATGCAGGCCCCAGAATCTCACCCACCCACTGCTGTAACAAACCCCTAACCTATGTTGGAGTTATTGAAGTCCTCAAATCATGGTTTAAAGACCTCAAGGTGCAGAGAATCCTCCAGCAAGTGACCCGTGCCCCACGCTGCAGAGGAAGGCGAAAAACCTCCAGGGCCTCTGCCAATCTGCCCTGGAGGAAAATTACTTCCCGACCCCAAATATGGCGATCAGCTAAACCCTGAGCATGTGGGCAGGACTCACCAGCCAGCACCCAGGAAAGAATTCTCTGTAGTAACTCAGATCCCACCCCATCTAACATCCCATCGCAGACCGTTGGGCATATTTACCTGCTAATAATCAAAGATCAATTAATTGCCAAAATTAGGCTCTCCCATCATACCATCCCCTCCATAAACTTATCAAGCTTAGTCTTGAAGCCAGATATGTCTTTTGTCCCCATTCTCAAAGCAGGTGAGTGTTGTTATCCCCATTTCATATGGGGAAACTGAGGCACAGAGCGGGGAAGTGACTTGTCAGAGGTCACCCAGCAGCCAGGGGTAGAGCTGGGACTAAAACCCAGGTCTCCTCTGTCCCAGTCCAATGCACTAGCCACATCGCCTCCCTTTCAACAGCAAGAAGGGGCCGGAGCAGAGAACCCTGGGCAGCACCCGCTGTTTTAACGGCCAAGATGGAGAGCCCCCTAGGCTGATAGCCTCCATCCATGGAACAGGGACATCCCTGAGCAGCAGATGTGCCAGCTCTCCCTCCCCCTGCCATAACTCTGGTCTCAGAGGACCATTCTCAAGGGACAGGGGAGAGACTATGACGTAGGCCAGCCCCACACCCAGAAAAAAAATCACGAGTCAGGCCCCTCCAAAATCAGGAGATTGTCTTAAAATCATGAGATTGAAAAAAATAACACATTTGCCCAGCGCCAAAACTTCAGCCACTTGAGCCGCTTGTTTTGTGTCCTACAACGTATAGCGGTAAAGCCAACCAACAGGGCAAGGTCGGGTGCTCTCTGTGAGCAGCTGGAGCCTCGTGCCGAAGCAAGGAGATGGTGGGGTTTTGTCCTTCGCTCTTAGAATATGTGCTCAGATCCTGTGAGGATGGGGACTCATGTATCTCACTGTGCTGGAGTAGGTCCCCCTCCCCCCGTGGTAATGGAAGCGTTAACTGGAGACAGAGCAATGAGCGCACATGGTTGCACCTGGAGGGTGGGCCGGGCCCAGCTGAAGATGAAGCCCAGCTGAGGAGGGGGCTGGAGGGAGAGTGGGGGAAGGACTCTGCAGTCCTGCCCTGGGTGCTAGGGCCTGGAAGAAAGGCCTAGCGAGAGGCAGGTGAATGGGACTGGGGGAAAGGGCCTGATGGAAGGCCAAGGTAGGAAGGCGTCCAGGGAGGCAGTGAGGGAGCTGCCGGGGCTCGGGGTCCATCTCCTGGCAACCCGACCAGTGCAGCTGGCCTGCAGCAGGCTCCCTGATTGACTGAGTGGTCAGGAAGGGCAGCTGGCTGGCTTTTAGCCCAGCAGCAGCTCTCTGGCTGCTTACTGTAATGTGTGGCTGCCTGCAGCTGCCATCCTCCCTGTGCCTGCTGCTGCTCCAGCCATATTCCCACCCTGCTCCGAGCCCTGTTCCAGCCTTGTTCCCCAGCCTGGCTCCTGCTCTGTCCGTGCTACCTCTGCTTGCTCCTGGGGCCGGCTTCCTGGGTTTTGACTCTGTTTTTGACCCTCAGCGTGGCTCTTAATTCCCAGTTCTGGCTGTGACTCCTGGGCTGGCTGCTGCTTCCTTGCTCTGGCCCTGGGATCGGATTTGCTTCCCAGCTCCTGCTCTGATCACTAGGCCTGACTGCCCATGGCTCACTCGCTAATAGGAGAAGACCTTCGCTGCTCACCACAGGGTCTGGGCTGCCCTCCCAGCCACCGGGAAAGGTGGTGCAGAAACCCCCGACACAAGGGGGAGAGGGATTGTTGAGTTTGGAGCTGGGCCTCCAGGGAAAAAGCCCTGGGAGCTGTCGCTCTGCACAAGACGGGCGGATGACCCTGCAGCGTCCAGGAAGGGGTGAAGAATCCATGGAGGAGTGAGCCCGGGTCTGGCGTGAAGAGTAATGTTTGTTCGTGTTTTGTTTATTGGCTTCTCTGTTACCCCGGGGCCAGGTCACAAGAAGAGGCAGACCGGGAGCAGGTGGCGCCAAACAAGGAGAGCCTGCTACACCAGGCCTGCCACAAGGGGGTGCCGGTGGTGAGTCTACTCTGTTATAATTAGATGAATGCATATGGGGATCGGTAGATTTAGAGGCGCAAATGTAATGGGAGTCGTGTGTCTAAAGCCCCCTTGTTGTTTTTGAAAAGCTCATCCCATGTCTTCAAATCCTGTTGTGGCACTGGTGCTGCTCCATCTTTCAAAGGAGACATACAATCCAGCTCCTCAGCACTTGTGGTTATTAAAGATCCCTTGGCCTCATCGCATGAGATGGGGAGTTAATCACCTAGTTCCAACATTTTACTTCCCTACAATTCCTCCTGCAGCTCCAGTTGGAAAAGCTGGTTTTTCACCTCCTGTTCTGAGCAGCTGAACCCCCTGGCGGTGGCTGCATTTCAGTGCCAGTTGGAGGGATCCCTGCAGAGCAGTATAGGTTTGTAATGCACCTTGACTCATGCAACTAGGAGCCAAATTCTGCTCTCAAAGACAGTTGCCTAAATACTGAGTCCATTTGAAGATGATGCAGTTATTCAGCAACGTGACTGGTCTGAGCGCAATGCTTGGCTCTGTGTATTTTGTCTTGGGCAACGTTCTCCTAAGTGTCTCAGGCACTTGGGGCCAGATTTTTAAAGTTATTTAAGCACCTCAAGGAGCAGGTAGATGCCAAGTGAGGTTTTCAAATGGGAGGTAGGTGCCCAGCACTTTTGAAGATCTCTCACGGCACCTCTTTGTGCATTAAGGCACCTAAATATCCATGAAGATCCAGCTTCTAGGAGCCTACGTGTCACTGAAAGTCAATGGGACTTAGGCTCTTGGGGCTAGATCACCAAAGGTATTTAGGTGCCTCAGTCACTTAGGCTTTTTTTTAAAAGTCACACAGCTGCTTTAACCCCTTTCCCTTAAATATGCAAACAGACGGGAGATCTCCAGGCATGAAGGGGCCTTAATAAAAGACCCATGTTGTGCTTTTCTTAAGTGCCTGAACATCCCATGTCTGGCGTGTAGTGTTGCTATGAGGCTGACATCATTGACGTGAAACAGATTTTGTAGATTTAAGTCAGCGGCGCTTCTAAATAGAAGACCTGGGGTAGCGTCGTTTTCCCTGGCTGGGTGCCGGGACAGACAGACAGACAGCCACTCTTGAGTTTTTTAGAGATGGAGACAGAAATTGGTTGCAATTGATAGCTGAGGGGCTAGGAGAGGGCCCCCTGTTGGTTGCATTTAAAATTGGACTGATACTCCCAGCATGCTTTGTGTTATCACTTTGGCTCCAGCTTCACTGCTCCCTGCTCATCTAGCAGAGATCAAAGGAAAAGGTCAGTAGGTCGCTCCCAATGGCTTCTTCTGATCTTCTTCTGAATAAACTTTATTCAATGGCTGGCTCCCAATGAGCACCCCTCCAATGGCCTCCGATCGGCAGGTAATCAATTTCTCCAGACAATGTGCAATGAAAGGAGCTAAAAAAGAAGCGGCCCTCGCTTTGGGAAAGCTTCAGCCACGTCTCTGCAGTGCAGCTAAGTCTGTTCTATTTGGGTTCTCATACAATGCTTTACAGCTTTAATGCCCAATCCACTTCCAACGTGAAATGCCGCGACAATGAAACTGAATGGCAAACCCAGGGGGGTTAGGCCTGGGACTGCCAAAGAAAGGACGAGTGTTCCAAAAACAACCGCGTGAATTCTCACTGGTGCCAAGGACCCTTTGCACCACCCTGCCTTAAAGTGGGTGCAAATGTTCGCTCGCCCTGAAAAACTTCCTGACGATTCCACTGAGCAATAACATCCTCCCGCAGCCCCCCAGGGAGTCTCTCTATACCTGGCTTAGATAAATCTAGGGTGGCCAGTGCTGCCTCCCCAGAATACCGGACTTCCTGGTACTTCTGGGCATGGTGTGACCCCGCACGCACAGTGCAAGTGAGGTCATGCTGGTGGGGGCGAAGTGGGGCACGCTTCAGAATGGCCTCGCCCAGTCCCTCCAGGATACAGAACAAAACCGCGTCCGGCTTGGTCTCGGTACCAGACAGGACAAAACCATAGAAAAAGAGGATGGTGTGGCTCAAAGCTGGCCGAATGGCCGGCATATCTAGGGGGTGCTTTAGGAAAGCCATGCAGACGGGCCAGGAGCTCCGCTTGAATATGCTTCCACAGGGCTACGTCGAGAAAATGTTGGCTTGGATCCTGGGTGGGGTTTAGCTCTAATGAAGCCAGTGGGGCTACAGTGATTTAGGGGCTTATAATTCAGGTCTTCAGGGGTCAATGTGCAGGAGGAGGGGAACCAGAGGAAATGCAACTTCATTCCACACTCTCTGTTCCCTTGCTCTGAGTGATCAGTAACCTACCAGCTAGTGCCATGGTTCTCAACCGTTCCAGGCTACCGTCCCCCTTTCAGGAGTCTGTTTTGTCTTTCACCTCCCTTAAAAACTACTTGCTTCCAACGTGAGACATAAAAATGCAAGTGTCCCAGCGCGCTATTACTGACCAATTGCTGATTCTCATTTTTACCATATCATTATCAAATAAATCGATTGGAATATAAATCTTGTACTTACAGTTCAGTGTATTGTATATACAGCAGTATAAACAAGTCATTGTCAGCATGAAATTTTATTTGTACAAACTTCGCTGGCGCTTTTTATGTAGCTTGTTGTAAAACTAGGCAAATATCTAGATGAGTTGATGCACCGCCTGGAAGAGGAGGCCTCTTCATGTGTCATTATATAATGCCTGCATCTGTAACTTTCACACCATGCATCTGAAGAAGTGGTTTTTGACCCACGAAAGCTTATGCCCAAATAAATCTGGTAGTCTTTAAGGTGCCACTGGACTCCTTGTTGTTTTAGAAAAATATCATGTTACCTCTATATAAATCCATGGTACTCCCACTTCTTGAATGTGTGCAGATGTGGTCACCCCATCTCAAAAAAGATATATTGGAATTGGGAAAGGTTCAGAAAAGGGCAACAAAAAACAATTAGGGGCATGGAAAAGCTTCTGTATGTGGAGAGATTAATAAGACTAGAATTTTTCAGCTTGGAAAAGAGGCGGCTAAGGGGAGATATGGTTGAGGTCTATAAAATCATGACTGGTGTAGAGAAAGTAGATAAGGAAGTGTTGTTTACGACTTCTCATAACATAAGAACTAGGGGTCACCAAATGAAATGAATAGGCAGCAGGTTTAAAACAAAAGGAAGTATTTCTTTACACAACGCACAGTCAACCTGTGGAACTCCTTGCCAGAGGATGTTGTGAAGGCCAAGACCATAACAGGGTTAAAAAAAGAACTAGATAAATTCATGGAGGATAGGTCCATCAATGGCTATTAGGCAGGATAGGCAGGAATGGTGTCCCTAGCCTTTGTTTGCCAGAACCTGGGAAGGGCGACAGGGGATGGATCACTTGATGATCACATGTTCCGTTCATTCCCTCTGGGGCACCTGTCACTGGCACTGTCGGAAGACAGGATACTGGGCTAGATGGACCTTTGGTCTGACCCAATAGGGCCATTCTTATGTTCTTATTACCTGTATGTTGGAGGGCCTGGGAGCCCCAATCCTGGACACTGACCTCGCTGTGCTAGGTACTGTACAGACTATACAAAGAGCTGAGCTGAAACACAAAGTTCCTCAAGCTGTGAAGCAGCATGTCCAGTGGGGAGCGCACTGACCTAGGACACCTGGGTTCTATTCCTCACTCTGCTGTGTGACACAGTAATTTCCCCTCTCGGTGCCTATGTTTTTTCTTCGTGCCCTTTGTCTTGTCTATGTAGATGGTAAGCTCTTTGGGGCAGGGACTGCCTTCACCAGCACCTCGCACAACCCGGTCTCAGCTAGGTTTTGCTGAAGCAATCTGTAACCCGTTCCCCCCCAGGCAGCGGGGCAGCACGAGGCCTAGAGACCGTTTTAAGTCACATGTTAAGGGTCCTGAGTGGAATTTCAGTGGTGCCTCGTCCTTGCCTATTTGTGCAGGCGGGAGTTTGACTCCATCTCTAGAAGCCTGCTCCTGATGCGGCCAAGCATAACGACCCCAGTGGACGCCTCAGCATCTCCTCAGGGGAGATGACAAGATTAGAGGCTGAGACTTGCCATATTCCCCACCGCTAGCCCCAGCCATTCCCCTGCTAGGGCCTGATTCTCCACCGTGTTGCCCCTCGTGCAGTCGCTTGCCCCAGCGCAAGGTAAAATGCAACCGTAGCCCTGAGGTCTGAATTCTCGCTCTCACTAAGGCCATGCCCACACTACGGAGACTCCACCGGAATAGCTACGGTGCCATAGCTGTGCTGGCGTAACCCCGCAGTGTCGACGTGGCGTACGCTAACGGAAGGGGTTTTTCCATCGGTAGAAAATTGCTGTGTAGATGCTCTGGCTCTGAAGCCCAGGGATGGAGAGGGTTTACAGAGTCCAAGCCACATCACCTACACAGTGGTTTGTAGCCCCAGCCCGAGTTGGTGACCCAGGCGCGGAGGCGTGCTGCTGTGGGCTGTGTAGACGTGCCCATTAAGGCCACTCCCCATCACCAGAGCAGCACAGAGGGGCCTGGGTGGAACCAAGAACTCAGGCTGGGGTGGTCACTTGCCTTGCATTGACAGCAGAAGATCAAGGCTTGTGTTCGTACAGCTCCTAGCACTAGGGTGACCAGACATCCTAATAGTATCAGGACCATCCTGATATTAGGGGCTTTGTCTTATATACATAACTATACCCCCACCCCACCCCACCCCACCCTTGCTGTCTGCTCACCCTACCTAGCACAAAGGGAGCCTGACCCTGACCGGGGGTCCTGCAGTTTTAATACCACCAGGGTGATAGGCTCTTTGGATTTTTACCAAGGAGCAACCTTGGAGAGAGCAATGAAAAGGGAAAAGGAACGTGTGGCTTCCTAGCTGGAGTGGAGTTCCCAGGCCATGTTTGGCAGCACAATCAGATTTTATTTTTAAGGGATGGTGGATTAGCAGGAAATCATTGGTAATCATGAGGTTTGTTACATGAGGCACAAAACTGGCATTGTTTAGAAGGGAGGCGGGGGGAAGACCTTGAAAACATCAGGCAGAATGAAAGGAGATCTTCTTCCTAAAGAAATTATCTCTTGGCTTGCTGTCCTTGAACCTCCTATTCATTCACTTGGGCTCGGATGTTGCAATTTCATTCCCCATGATGCGCTGATTCATAATAAACAGTTACCAAAATATCTTCTCGCAGCAAAATCAGAGGAACAAATGCTCTGGGTTGTTTTTTTTTTATTTCCTTCTCCCTCTCTTCCTTTTTGCATAATTTTGCCTCAGGACAGCGAGCATGTAACTGCGCTGGCTGCTGCTTACAACATGAAATGAGTTTAATTAGGGCATATGGATTTTCTTGCTTCTGAAGATAATTGCTGCATGACAGGGTGCAAAGGGAAAGAGGAAATGGGGAAAATATACTGCTGGGCAAGGCAACTGTGCCACTGAAATCCCACCTAACGGGTGAAAGTCACACCCACACACACCCATCTGCACAGGGTAAATTTCACCCAAAGTCTTTTTGGGCCTGGCTACTCGGGTGACATGGTTATCTGCTTTCCAGCACCACCCAGAGTCCTCACCCAAGACCCATTGTGGTAGGCATTGCACGTACACACAATAAGACAGGCCTTGACCCGAAGAGTTTACAGTCTAAATCAACCGGGCAGACAAAGGAGGAATTATTAATCCCATTGTACAGATGGGGCATGGAGACGGACAGTGACTTGCTCGAGGTCGCCCAGCAGGCCAGTGGCAGAGCCAGGAACCAAACCCAGGTCTGCTGAGTTCTAGTCCCGTGCTCTCTCCTCTGGGAATAGCTACACAGGTAGCAGCTCGATGGGCAGACATAGCTCTCGTTGTTCTGGCACAAACGCTGTGTCTAGAGCCGCCTGGGGGTCTGATTCTCATTGCTTCCCCGGCCCTTTTACCCTGGCATGCCAGAGGGGCCATAAACTGCATGTCAATGACACACCCTCCCTAGGCGCATTAACCAACTATCCAGGTTGCCAACCCTCCAGGATGGCCCCAGAGTCTCCAGGAATTAAAGAGTACCTCTTTAATTAAAGATTATGTCACATGATGAAACCGCCAAGAATACATCCAGCCAAAACTGGCGAACCGAAACTGGTCCGAAAGGGCCTTGGTGTAAACGAGAATCAGGCCCGCGTTTCTCGGCAGTTTACTGTAATTTAGAGACTAGTTTTGGAGGGTTTGATTTCTGCTCAGTGAAATGCTGCTTTTTCCACCTGCCAAAGGCCCCCACCTCCTCTTCCCCCTCCTGCAGGTCCAGCGTGAGTGGAGACGGTAATGTAATGAGCTGAAAGGGGGAGTCAGCCGGCATGCTAATGAAAGTGGGGGAGAAGTACTGAACTGGGAGGTGTTGCAAACTCGGCTCAGGATGGGGAGATGATGTGAAGGGGCCACAGGATGCCCTTGGGCCTATGGCCCGGCCTGGATGGCTTTGCTGGGAAGCTGTGTGCCAGGGCCCAGCAGCCAAGGTGCAGATAGAAATGCAGCAGCAGCTGCCCCGCTTGCGCAGCAGAGTGGATGGGGTCTCTCCATAGCTATTCCTGGGTCAAGCAAAGGGCCAGCAGGGATGCACCTTCAGTGGGTAACACCCTGGGAAGATGCCCGTGCTGGCCAGATGCTCAGTGGCGGCTGAAGCTTGGCTGGGCTCCTCTTTCCAGGACACGAGGCCGGGTGCATCTGCCGGGTGGATAGTAGGGACGGGGCCTCCGCAGTGTGGCAATGCTGCCCTGCTGGGGTCTGGGCTGAGTTGGGGGGCTCTGGAAAGCGTTGCTCTGTGGGTATCCCACGCCCGTCCTCTACTGCATCCCCTGGGGCCACGCCTGGGTGTTTAACTCAGATCTGCTGCCTATTGCAGCACGGCAGCAGTGCAGGTGCAGGGCGGGTGCTTGGCCAGGGCCGCCCGGGGGGGGGGGGAAATGGGGCAATTTGCCCCAGGCCTCACAGGGTCCCCCACGAGAATATAGTAATCTATAGTATTGCAACTTTTTTTTTATGGAAGGGGCCTCCAAAATTGCTTTGCCCCAGGCCCCCTGAATCCTCTGGGCGGCCCTGTGCTTGGCTTCAGCGTGGAATTCGAATCACTTTTTTGGGGGGGGGTCCATTTGACAGCCCTCCCGGTGCCTGCTGTCGCAGGAGTTTATGCACCACCCACCCAGCCTCACGCAGACCCTCTCACACCCGTGCACACAGTCACATGCAGGCGCAAGCCGGCCAAGCTGCACGAAACCAGCTTGCGTCTGAACTTCAAAGCAACAAAAGCCAAGACACTTTGGAAGCTCAGATGGCAAAAGGAAAATGCTGGTGGGTCAAAGCCCACAGCCGCTGCCTTGCTGTCCTCTGGCCCCTGTTCTGCTTCCCGGGCACAGAATTTCTGGGTGACGCTGAGCTAGTGAGCAGGGACTGAGGCGCTGGTTCACCCGATCGGACTCGTTAATTCCCAGATCTATCGCCGAGCCGAGGCCGCGCCGTCTTTGCTGATAATGCCGCAGTTTGACAGCGCCTTATAAGCCTCCAGGGTCTAGTAATCGCCCCGGGATGACAATTAGCGAGGGCTGGTTGGGCCTTTGAAGGCAGCAGCTGTGGTTAGAGTTGCTGAGAGGACACAGGCGGGCTGTAGCGTTCTGGGTGTGCCACTGGACGGGACATGGGCTCGCGTGGATAAAGCAGGGGCCGGGGAGTCAGGATTCCCCGGTTCTAGGCCCAGTTCGGCCGCTGATTTGCTGCCTCTTTCGCGCTTTGAAGTGGGAGGATCGTTGCACAGGGCTTCGCTCCCTAACAAACCACGCTACCGCGAAGGGCCCTCTGGAAACCTCTCTGTAGGAATAATGCACAGGCTCCGAGCCAGCCCCAGCTTCACCCCAGTAACTCCACTGGGCGGGGGGCTGCCATACGCGGCTGTAGCTCAGCAGCCTGAGACCGAGGGAAAAGGAGGCGCCGGAGAGCCGCCGGCAGAGCGGGTGGGGGGCCGAATTAATGCCAATGAATGGGGGGAAGGGAAGTTGCAATGCAGAGCTTGGGGATGGGCTGAGCCTAGAGTGACCAGACAGCAAGTGTGAAAAATCGGGATGGGGGGTTGGGGGTAATAGGGGCCCAAATTAAAAAAAAGCCCCAAATATCGGGACTGTCCCTATAAAACCGGGACATCTGGTCACCCTGGCTGAGTCCCAAGCAGCTCATCTCACGTGCACACCCCACCGGCGACGAGCTGGCCCAGTGACAGTTGCAGGAGAGGCCGTAAATCACTCCACCCGCCCCTGGCTGCTGCCTTACTAAGGGAACAAGGGACACAGAGACACCCCCCGCCAGGCTTCCTCTCCCCACCCGGACCCCACTGGACTGCAGCGTCGCCGAGAGCTGGGAACTCGCAGCGTCTTCGTCCCAAGTCTGTGAGTTTCCCAGCAGGCCCCCAGCTGCTGTTCATTAGAGGGGGGACTCGGCGTCTGGCTGCAGCTGCTGGAGAATCCAGGGTTTGCAGCTGACGCCGGTTGCTTTCCCCCCACGGGCCGATCGCAGCTTGGCACGGGGCTGCGCTGTGGTGGAGGGGGGAATAGGGGACCATTTGAAGAGGTATTAAGGGGGGCGTCAGATGCAGTGGTACTGTGGGTGGCGAGCCTGTTCCCAGCTCCTCTCTTTACTCTGCTAACGTGGCTGTTCTGTATTGTACCCGCTGGCCCCCGGGTAGTGAGAGCTGAACAAACCCCTGGGAGCTCCTGGGATTGCTCCCTGCAGGGCTTCGCCTGGCTTCCTGGTTTCTCTCATTGGCTCAGCCGGCTCCCCCTGCGCGGGTGAATCTGGCACTTATGAAAGTGATTTAACAGCCCTAGTGCCAGACCCTGGGCAGGCTTCTTCCTTCAGGCTCTGCAAACATCTGTGCTGACCCACAGCCTGCCTGCTAGTGCTAGCCCAGCTCTGGGCTCCCACCCCAGCTCTGCTGGTGCCCCTCAATACTGAACTGCAGCCCTGGGCTGCTCCTCTAGTTGTGTTGATGCCCCTGCGTCTTGACTCACAGCCCTCCCACCCCGTTATCCCAGCCCTGGGCTCTCCCCTTCCCGCCCCAGTGCACTTCAATCCTGAGCTGCAGCCCCCCCTGCTGGTCCAGCCTGAGCCACTCAGGGCCTGGGCCAGTCTCAAGCCTCAGTCCTCAAAACTAGGCTTGTAAGTGGTGTATTGGGCTCATGCTGCTGCTCCCTGCCAGGCAGAATCTTGTTTGTTCTCCATCACTGCATCCCCCCAGCACTGTCATATATATATATATATATATATACACACACACACACACACACTTCACTTCCTGCCCACAAGTGCTGCTGTGTTAAACAGCTGCCACATTCCACCCCAGAGGTGGCTGCATCATGTCAGTGTGAGTGTCCACCGCATGCATCCGGTGGTAGGGGACGAAAGCCTCTAGAGAGATTATTCATCCCGCAGTCCCTGTGGATCACAACTACAGCCTGGAAGGAGGAATTACAAGGCCCTTCCTGTTTGGCAGCGAGTGCCTGTGACGAACCAATAAATCCAGATCTGTGGCAGGATTAATCACTCATGCTGGGGAAAGGAGTGAGAGTCTGAATGGCGGAGACTCCGCTCCTGTGCTGCCTTTCTGAGCACAGAACAATGCCGGCTGAGCCACGGACCCGCGGATTGACAAAGGGAACCAGCCTAGCGGGCATTCTTCCCACCTCTCACCAATGGCCCTACTGGTTCCTCTCCAGCCTGGAGATTTCCCTTGAGAAACTACCCTGGGAAGCGGGTGCTTCAGTGCAGGGGATTCAGTTCAGGATGCCCTACACCAGACAGTCACACGCTCCTCTGTCCAGCAAGGAGAACAAACTTCTCCTAAAAGCAGTCCCAACAGGGCCCTCCAGGACTTTGTTCTCATCTGCCTTCCCCTGTAAGCGAGGTGGCTTGCAGGTGGCTGTGCCGCAGGCTGAAACTGACTGGATCCTGGTCTGTAGGTACCTTCCTGGGAGCACGTTTAGAGCGGAGGGCTTTGCAATCCAGCAGACAAAGAGAGGGTGAGATTTGGTGTCTGGGAACTGAAACTAGACAAATTCAGGCTGGAAATGCAGGACAAACCTTTAAGGGGTGAGGGGGATTAATGGTCGGAACAATTTACCCAGGAAGATGGGGGATTCTCCATTGCATAGAGGCTGTCACTCAAGGCTGGGTGTCTCTTTCTGAAAGATACACGCTGGCTCAAGCAGAAGCGAGGGGCTTGATGCAGGAATCACTGAGCGTGATGCTCTGGCCTGGGCTAGGTAGGAGGTCAGACTAGATGATCACCATGGTCCTTTCAGCCTTTAAAAATCTGACGGTGACATTTCTGGCCTCTTTGAAATCAATGGCAAAACTCCCATTGACTTCCAGGGGTCCAGGAGGTCATCCTACGGCGTCATTACATTTAGCTGCACTGGAGGGGGGTTATTTATTTATTTCGCACTGGGTGTGATCCTGGAGGGCCCGACTCTTTGCCTGGCCTGCCCATTGTGCAGTCGTCTTACACCAATGCGAGTGCAAAAGTGCAACCAGCAGCGCTGTACGCCGGCCTGCGCCCTGCTGCGAACGCCTGCACCGTGGAGAACTGCGCCCATTCACGTTGACGTGCTGCAAGAAGCGCTCAGCGCTGGAGCAAACGGCATCAACTTTGAGTCCCGTTTGACTCTGGAGTAGCGATGGGGTTTGCATGGTGCAAATAACCCTGCACCTAGCAGCCTGGGAATTGTTCATGAGGAAAGCCCAGCAGAGGCAGGAGCAGGTGGTGTCCATTGTTTTGTTTTCCAAAGAGGGGGGAGGGTCTCTCCGCGACTTCGTTACTAGCTGCTGCAACCCAGATTGATTTTTTTTTCCAATTCCCATCAGCTTAATCCTTGCAAAAGAGTGGGACTGGGACTGAGACATGCGTCTTTCTGCTCCAGCCAACGGCTTGTAGACTAGACCAGGTTGGAACCGGCCAAAGGGGCCTTTTAGTTACCTGGCTTTGATGGGTGATTGTCTGCTGGGAGATGGACTGAGACCCAACAGCCCTAGGAGGGAATGGGGACTGAATTGCTGGGCCATGCAGAGTAACCCACTGGGGTGTATGGGCGAGGTCCCCCTTCTCTGCCTGGGAGATGAACCTGTTCTGGCGGCAGCCAGGCAGCCTTCACTCTTCAGCTGTGGAGGGCCCCAGTTCAGTCCTCGGTCTGTTGGCCAAACCAAGAGAGGACTTGCCCCGTCTTGAAGTCAGTCTAGCTGCTCGACACCTTCCTAGGCTCTCCCCGTGCCTCAGTTTCCCTAACAGGAACAACCGCGAGCGAGCTCAGCGGGAGAGGAAGAGGGCGGGAAGGATTCAATCACAGCTCGCGGCCTGGAGACAAATGCAAAGTATCCTGTCCTTAGAAAGAGAAATTACACTCCCAGCTGTGCCGGGGCCTCCGCTGGCGCCGGCCCAGCCCAGCCCAGATCACAAGCCCAGTCTCTGTTGTTTCTGTTCACCTGGTTTTGAACAGCGATTTGTTTTGCCCGCAGGGGAGGGCTCTGCCATGGTGGGCTGGGCTGACTGCCTGAGACCCAGGGGAAGGGTCTGGCTTCCCTGGAGGAGCGTTTCCAGGTGAGACAGCCGGAGAGCCAAGGCTTGAATGGTCCGTGTCTGCTTCGGATTAAACTGAGCTGCTTGTTTACCATGACACTTCAATCAGAAAGGAGGCCACCTTACACGTATTAGCTAGCGCTAATCTAAGCTTGTGCAAAGTGGGAGGGGGGCGTTCTGATCCCACGGGCTGTTATTACTCTTCAGCGGGGGAAGGCGGGAGAATCTGGATCAGATATATGCGTGGGGGATGGGTCTGGCAGATTTCCCAACGGGCTTGTTTAACCCCCAAAAGCCTGCAGTTGCCAGCCCCTGGGAAGGAGATACCCAAATGCAGGGAAAGGAAGCTGCCTACAGCTGGGTGCAGCTTCAGAAGGGTCACTACACCACTGCAAGCAACACCAGTGAATCCCCCGCACCAAATCCTCAGGCAATGCAGCTCTTTGCTATGGAGTGGAGCTGCTCACTCTGGTTGTGGCCTCCTGGCTGAATCTAATCTAGCCAGGACATCTTGCTTCATTACGTCTGTCTGCCTCGCTACTGGCTCCAGCAACGCGGGTACCCCCTGCCTTTGAGCTCCACGGGCTGATAACACCGGGGGTTCTTGCTGTGCAGAATGGCTTAGTAAGCAGCACAGACTCCCTAGATGCAATACCCTCAACATGGCCAGGGGATCAAAATCGTGCCAGCTCCCCGTTGTCACTAAAACAGTGAAATGGGAGAAAGGGGCCGATTGTAACCCAGAAGGTGAACAGGGAGGATATCCTCAGGCGGGTGACGTTGTGGGAGCTCGAATCTCTTCCAGTGTGTCCTGGAGCCGTTTCACCACATATGTATGTCCGCCCAATAGGTTCTTAGATGGGTGGAGAAGGTCCGGGATCTGAATGTCCTCACTTTGGGGAAGTAAACCAGACAGTTATGAATTCAAACACCATAAGAATGGCCATAGTGGGTCAGACCAGTGGCCCATCCACCCCTGTATCCTCTCTTCTGACAGTAGCCTGTGCTAGATGCCTCAGAGGGAATGAGCAGAACAGGGCAATTATCGAGTGATCCATCCCTTGTCATCCAGTCCCAGCTTTTGGAAGTTGGAGGTTTTGGGACACCCAGACCATGGAGTTGCATCCCTGACCATCTTGGCTAATAGCCTTTGATGGACCTGTCCTCCCGGAACTTACCTATTTATATTTTTAACCCAGTTATACTTTAGGCCTTCACAACATCCCCTGGCAAGGAGTTCCACAGGTTGACTGTGCGTTGTGTGAAGAAATACTTCCTTACGTTTGTTTTTAAATCTGATGCCTATTCATTTCATTGGGTGACCCCTGGTTCTTGTGTTATGTGAAGGGTAAATAACACTTTCTTCACACTATTTGATTGTATAGACCTCTGTCATATGCTCCCTTACTCATCTCATTTCTAAGCTGAACAGTCTGTCTTTTTCATCACTCCTTGGATGGAAGCTGTCCCATACCCCTAGTCATTCTGTTTCCCTTCGCTGAACCTTTTCCAATTCTAATATAGATTTTTTGGAGATGAGACGACCAGAACTGTCCGCAGTATTCAAGGTGTGGGTGTGCAGTGGATTTATATAGTGGCATGATGATATTTTCTGTCTTATTATCTATCCCTTTCCTAATGGTTCCTAACAGTGTTCGCTTTTCCCCTGCTGCTGCACACAGAGTGGATGTTTTCAGAGAAGTATCCGTAATGACTCCACCATCTCTTTGAGCGGTAGCTGCTCAGTTAGATCCCATCACTCTGTATGGAGAGCTGGGATTAGGTTTTCCAAATGTGCATTACTTTGTACTTAGCAATGCTAAATGTTATCTGCCAATTGGTGCCCACTCCTCCAGTTTAGTGGGCTCCCTTTGTAACCCTTTGCCAGCTTTGGGCTTATCTTGAGTAATTTTGTATCATCTGCAAATTTTGCCACTTCCCTGTTAGCCCTCTTAACACCCTCAACGTGCCATGATAAGAAGTGAATAACTCCTCAGACGCTCTGTTCTCTCTGGTTTACAAGGTGGGGACAGTTTGCTACAGAAAGACATGCTTGATAACAGAGCTGGGAATAGAACCCAGGTTCCCACTTCCGGTCCCTAACCCACGCCCCTCCCACAGCTGGGAACAGAACCCGGGAGTCCGGACTCCAGCTTCCCTGGTCTAACTGCTAGACCATTCCCCAGCTCCCAGGAGTCCAGCTTCCCAGTTCTAGCCTCTAGTTCATTCCCCTCCTAGAACTGGGAACAGAACCCAGGAGTCCTGAACTCCAGTTCCCTCTTCCGAGCCCTGGAGCACACTGCTCTGCACAAAGATTTCCAGCGCCTGAATACCAAGAAACTTCCCCAGGATTCCCCTGTGGACAGGGGCAGATCCAAGCTTGCATCAGCTGGACTCTACCTCCCATTGGCTGCAAAGGAGAAATCGGACCATCCAAGGGAAGCTGTTGGAAAACAGATACCGCTGCTGGGTTACAGCTGACAACCTCTGCTAGGCCAGGGCAATGGATGGTCTGGCAGCTCCTGAACTGACAGCAGACAGAAGAGCAAGGGCCATCGTCATGGGATCTCCTTTGGCACTAGCCGCCGGTGGGCTCCTTTCTGGTTCCAGCATGGGGCATTAGCTACTCCCCAGAATGCAACATGCTTGAGCTGGCATCTCAACCTCACAGCTGGAGCTGCCTTTAGGAACCACGTACCAGAACCAGAGCCGGGGCCTGCATGGCTCTCAAGGCCTGAAGTTTGCACGTTCCAACCCTCCCCGCTACCCCCCCAAGACCAAGAGATCTAAAGAGGTCACAGCCCGAGGGGACAAGGGATGGCAGGTTTTTGCTGGGCACGATGGTCAGGACAAAGCAGCTACGTTTCCCGTGCGGACGTTCCCTTACCGTGGGCTTCACGCAGTGGCTGAGTCACTGGAAAGTCTCAGGTTAACTTAGAAGGATCTCAGAGGCTCGCTCCTGTGAAAGGAGGCAGGACTGCAAGGCCTGGCTGCAGGCAGGTAGGACGCAGGGCCTCAGTTTCCCATCCCACGGGCTAGCCCTAGCCCCAGCCCCGCCGCGGCACTCACAGCGTTAAGGATTTTGGCCTGGGTGGCTGGAGGGGAAGGAGTTGGAGCCTTGGAGCTCTGTTCCCAACCCACTCAGAGTTCAGTTTCTTCCCCTGAGCCCAGCCTAAGGCTGCAGCCCGGAGAAGAATGGATGGAGCTTTTGGCATTTCCAGCACCGGAGGCAGAAGCCAGGCGTAACCAGGGAGGTGGCAGTCCTGTCCCAGCATAGGGCCCCACTGCCCAGCTGTCAAACTCACAGGGTCAGGCTGCTGTGATCCACTGGCCAGAACGGCGTCATCACACACTTCTACAAATAGGGAAACTGAGGCACAGAAGCAACTCTTCATTTGGGGTCACAGAGCCAGTGTCGAGACCAAAGTTAGCACTCGATATAGCCTGGCTGCCAGCCCCCCGCTTCTGTCCTGGGGTTATAATTCAGGCTACACTTCCCAAACCATCACAAAACCAAAACCGTCGTTTCTGCCAGAAAACTGAATTTGATTTTTATTAGTGTCACACAAACTTTTCCCGATCACAACACGGGAACAGAAAGGCGGAAGGAGGACAGGGGCCCGTGCTGCTCTCTCCCCCCATGGACGCCGGGGCTCGAGAACGGGGCCAGTCAGGAAAGTAGCTAGTTTCATGGATATTATAAAAGGCAGGGGGGAGGTGAGAGGACAAATATCTGGAATCATTTAAAATATAAGAGCTGGTCAGAGTGGGATGTTTAATGAATTTCCAAACATACAGGCCCAGACCCTGAAAGTTATCGGTGAGGAGCTGGGCTGCAGACAATTAAACAAATAGAGTCAGAGGCTGCGAGAGCCCATCCAGCCTTTACCTGGAGGGACCAACAGACGCAGGAAACTGGAGATTCTGGACAGGCCAGTTGTGGTTACGAAGAGTAGCTGAGTTTTCAAAGGCGCCAGGCACCCACAGGTAACGTTTTCCCCGGGATCTACGATTCCGCCACCTCCCTGCGGTTCATTCCACCGCGCCCCATTAAAGAGCCGAGCAGGAAGGTAACGCTGAGGATGCTGGGACTTCGGGCACGGCACGGCGCATCAAGGCAGAGGCCATCTTGCGTGTTGTCCAGCAGCAGGACGGACCGCGGGAGCACCCAGCGCTGCTCCGCCGCCGCCTGGTCAGTCTGTGGGAGCTCCAGATGGGAAGCGGCGGCGGCCCCCTGCATTCACCGCCTGCTGCTCGCTCTCGCTGTAACTTGAGAGCTCTCGGCGCCCCGGCCGCGGAACCCAGAGGCTGAAATTTCCTCGAGGAAGCTGCCAAGCAGAGAGTTAAAGTTAGTGGAGCCCAGCGCCAGTGTTTCATTCTCCAGGGAGACAGCACCTGGTTTCGAGGCTTCCATGCAGGCAACGAGCGCTCTGCAAGCTCCGAGCTCTGTGCCTACTCTCAGTACCCCGGGATGTCCCCACCTTGCATCTGGACAAACTGAGGCACAGAGAGGGGCCGGGACCTGCCCAAGGGAGTCTGCAGCAGAACAAGGGATAGAAGCCAGGAGTCCCAGCCTCCTACTGTCATGCTCAGTCCCCCAGACAATGCCCCACCTCACTCGCAGGTTTCCTCCAGACGTGCTGCTTCCTCTCCAAGTGGGGAGGCATAGAAGAGCCGGGTCAGTGGGAGAACGGGTGAGCATTGGCAGTTGCTCAAGGTTTGTCTTCACGGCGGAGTGCACCCAGGTCTGGGCTTTCCAAGCCAGCCTGTGAGCGCCTATGCTACTCGTGCATCCCTGGGGCCTGCAGGGACACCGGCTTGGCTCTAGGATTTCTGGGGGTGTCAGAGAGGAGATATGCAGGGGGAGACCATAGCAGCTTTCTTCCCTCTCCTATAATGTGCCTTGGGGATTTAACCCCGGAGACACTGAAGTGCAGAGTGGGGGTGAGGGTGCACACACTGCCAACCAGCTTGCACACACCAAGTACCATGCCAGGCCTGGGGACTGACTGCACTGACGACCAGCCCGCAGAGCAGAACCGACTGAGGCTTTCACTCAGCCCAGCCGTTCAGAATTAGAGCAGCAGGCCCTGGTCTCTGAACCACACCACCGCCTGATCAGGGCAGCATTTACTCATCTCCCCGGCTCTGTCCCTGCTCTCCCTTGCCAGTATCCACTCGCTCAAAAAGCCAGGAAGCCACTTGCTCCGGCTTTTCCCGAGCAGCTGCTGGAGCAGGAAGAGGCGAGGGTTGTAACCTCCGGCTAATTGACATTTCACGCTAGGGGCTGGCGGGGTTCCTGCGAGGGGGTGGTCCCTCTGGCTGCCTGGGCCACTGCTTCTCAGCTCACTTACCAGCCAGACTTGGACACAATGCAAGGGTCTCTCTACATCCCGGGCATTCACAAGTCTATGCGGTCAGTGGGGAGATCATTGGTTTAGATTTAAATCGTGTCCAGACCCCTTGGGAGCTCTGACAATTAATTCAACTGCAAGTCCCGTTAGACAGAAGGCCCCAATTTAGCAAAGGGTTTAAGCACGTGCTTAAATTTATCCCTAGTTGGAAAAGCACGTACGGATGGGATTGGCAGGGGAGCTTAAGGGAGTTTAGATTCCAAGGGCAGCTGAGTGCCTAAATCTCTTAGGCAATGTTAAAAAGCCCCAGACTTAAGTACACACTTAACTTTAAACATGTGCTGAAGTGCCGATGAAGCCAGTGAGACATCAGCAGGCATCTGAGTGCCTCCAGAATTCAGAACCATTAAGCCAGGCTCATTAAGTGATCACATGCAGATGAGTAATTAACAAACCTGGCCATAAATCAAAACCCTTTCCATCCCCACCGGCCAACACAGCCTTCAGCCAAACCCTGCCGAACAAAAAGCTTAGGGAGCGCACCCTCATTACTGCGTGCCCAGATATCACGATGACAGCATAAGAATTTACACAGAGCAGAGTGTGCAAATCAGTGACCCTCTCCTTGGAGAACCGACCTGCCAGAGGCCAGCTCCCGTGAAATGCACATGGTTGGCAGACACCCCCTCTCCCCCAAAGCAATCTCTGGGAAAGGAGCTTGCGAAGCGAAGGCTGGGGCAGCGTGTTAGTGTAATAATCTTCTGGGGAGATGGCAGCTCCCCCTGAGCGCGTGAATTCAGGACTCTTGGGTTCTACTCCAGCCCCTGTCTAGCGCATGCTCTTGGCCCATGACTTCCTCCCTCTGTCTCTCAACCCACCCAACTGCACAGCCGGGGATCAAAGCTGCCCCTCTCGCAGGTTGCAGAGAGTTGGATTTTCTGAAGTGCTTGGTAATGGCCCAGCTCGGCCCCATAGAGGTCCAGGGTAAAACTCCCATTGGTTTGGACAGGAGCAGAGTTGGGGCAAGGAGCACTTTTAAAAGTCCCGCTCTGAATGCCTGCAAAGTGCTGGGAGAGCTCGTCGCGGGCAGGGCGGTACAGATAGAATTCTCTGTTAGCAAGCAAGGCGAGGCGTTACTGGTGATCAGCGTTTGCCATAGGGCCTAGTGTTCCCAGCTGAGATCAGGCCCCATTGGGCCGGGTGCTGCTTCGAGGAGTTGGCACTTTCACCCCTTCTGTGATCAGACGGTCTGAAGAGGCTGGGATTATCCAAACCCTGAAACGCGCCCCCGCTGCCAGGGTAAAGGTTTGCTCCTGCTAGGAATATGGAGTCACTTAGCAGCTGGGTAGGGCAACAGTTCGAAGAGGAGGTTGCAGAGGGGGGTGTTAGTGGGTGTGGGCGTGTTAGCAGGAGAAGCAGGGATGTGTGAACGTGGGTGCTTGTTGGAACCAACCGGAGACTGTCTGCATTAAGGACCCAGTCAGGCAGCCTGACCCATCACAAATCACAGGGAAGCTTAATCCGGACGGGCGCATGCGAGCGAGAGGCTAAACCTTGGGAACACATTGGTTTAAATGCATCCCAAAGTGGTTTAAGGCTTGGGGCTTTAATTCAATCCCTTCAAGAAAAACAAACCCCAGAGGATAACGGGCTGAAGCCACTTGCATTGTTTTTGATTCATTGTTGGCTTTTTTGTGGCTCCTGCAGTATCTACAGGCAGTGTGGTCCTGCATTCTGCTTCCACTTAACCCAGCCCGTCATAATTAAAGAAGCCAGCATCCCTGCCCCAGCAGGCCTGGGTTCTGTTCCCAGCTCTGCCACTGAGCTGCTGGATGACCTTCGGCAAGTCACATCCCTGCTCCGTGCCTCAGTTTCCCCACCCATCTTTTGTTACCATCCCTTTGAGGCAGGGCCTGTGTCTGTGCAGCACAATGTGGCCCTGGTCTCACTGGGGGTCTCTCGACACTACAACAGTATAAATAACTATAGCACAGCGTTGCATCTGGATTGATGACCATCCTCCCAGGCCCCCGTATGAGGCAGGGAAGGAGCGTTCTCCCCATTGTACAGACGGGGAACAGAGGCACAGAGAGGGGAAGTGACTTGGCCAAGGTCACAGGGAGTCTGTGGCAGAGCCCGGAACTGAAGCCCGATCTTCTGAGGCCTAGTCTAGTGCCAAGAGGCCCCTTTTACTCTCTCTGGAAACTCCCGCCCCTCCCTCTCCCCCCCCCCCCCCCACACACTTTACAGGTGTGAACTGCAGGGCACACATGGTCTGACTTAGGCAAAAACGCTCTGCTGCTGGTGGGATCCCGTCTCCTACCAGTCATGGAACGGCAAAGGAAGGAGAATATCCACAAGTCGCTAACACCGCGGCAAGCAAGCAACTTAATTTTGTTCACACAGCACCTTCCAGCCAAGCATTTCAAAGCCCTTTACTGACAATTCATTCAGTCTCACCACCTCCCCATCAGCTGGCTTTCATTGCCCCCGGTCCACACCGGAGAACCCTGAGCTACTCCAAGAAGTAACTTGCCCAAGGACACACAGTAGGCAGTAGCAGAGGCTTGATTGGAACCCAGGAGTCCGGCCGACCAAGTCCCTTGCTCTAATCTTGAGACAACACTGCCCCCAACGCAGGTGAGGTCGGAGAAGCATCGCATGATTGGGTTGAAGTGCTGAGCCGGGAACACACACACCTTCAGCCCTGTATGTCTGCACGAGCACAGATGCGGCCAGAGGCCCAGCTGATGTAGATCAGTGTTGCCCCACTGAAGCCAATGGAGTGGGGCTGACTGGCACCAGCTGGAGGTCTGGCCCCAGCGACTCCAACGGAGCGATGCCCATTTACACCAGCTGGGGATCTGGCCCGGCATAGCCTTTATGAAGCAGCTCAAGAGTTTTGAAAACAAAAGGGACGCCCCCTGTAAGATCTAATCAGGACCTGGGATGCATGGAGGATGGTTACGCACGCACTGTTCTACACCATTACCAGGTTGATTCATTCCCTCAATGCGCTGATCAAGTTACTTTCAGTGTTAAAGTCCCTTTTAAAAAAAATAAAATAATCAGGTGACACTGCAAAACAAAACAAAAAAAAATTCCTGTGGAAATGTTATTCCCCTGAAATAGATCGTCAGAATCCGGGGCTGCCTGCCAAGGTGGTGAATCATGAGGCTTTGAAATCAAGCACCGAACCAGATGCAAATGCCTGCACCATTCTAAGCCCTGCATTCTAGAGCGGGTAACGTCCCGATTAATGGTGAGGAGAGCCGGGCCCGTGCACATGGTGGCCGCTCAGTTCTCTGAATGCAGCTGTAAAGTTCCGCCTCCCAGTTTTATTTTTAGGTATTAAAGGCAGCAGATGGAATCCATAACAAAACCACAGGGAATGACTTGCTTTTCATTTTAAAGGGGACTCTTGCTCGTTAGCTTTATCTCCAGGAGCTGGATTCACAGCTATGCTAATGCGCCTTCATGCCAAAAGGGGCCAGAAGTGGCCCCTTGAGAATCTCCCCATGGAGGGGGCCCTCCCCAATTAGAGTGGAACATATGAGGGTCCTGCTCCCAGCCCCCACAACGGAGGGTGGATCGGGGCACAGCTACCGTGCAGTGTGCTGTAGCTGTTCTCCACTTCCCTGGGGAATCAGAGAGCAACTCGGAGCAGCCTTGAGATTGCTCTAACTCATACTCCAATTTATACGGGGGGCCAGGTGGGCCTCTGCCCAGACCAAGAATACAAGGAGCACAGAGGAGTCGTGAAGCCCCAGATACAGGAACAAAGTGACTGAAGCAGGCGCCTGTATCTATAAAGATCAGAAGCCTGGTAAAAGATCAGGAAGCAGAGAGCTGGACAAAGATCTGCCCAGTTCATGTACCCCTAGCCACACATTTACTCTTACATCCATGTAGCTAGGACGGATAACCAGCCTCCAGCTGCATGTTAAAAACCACATAAAGCACCAAATACTTCTTGTATCCACTCAGCTCGAGCTACAGGAGCCCTGCTGAGTAGAACACCCTGGCTGGGCAGTGGCACATGGAAAACAGGAGGGATATTCCTGTAACTGGGTAAATGGGTCACTCTGTACATTCCCTGGGATTAGTCACAGCAGGATTGTGCTTAACCTGCGCCCTGAACCCGTTGGCTGCAAAGCCGCATGTTCCTGAAACTCTACCAGTCAAAAGCACACAACTCTCCAGTGCTGGAAAACAGCCTAGCAAAGGGCCAACCCTCACTGTGAATTTCGTTAAAGGGGGAGAAATAGCTCTCGCCACCTGCAGCCCAAGGAAAGGGAGGGGGAAGGAACTGTGGTGACAGACCAGGGTTTTAACTGCCCTGCTGCAGTTTCCTCTTCCTGAAGTACTAGGCAAGTTCTGAGATCTGCAGGATTGCCCAGAACAAGCAAGCAGAGAAATCGGTCAGGTGGGTGTGGCTGAATTGAACAGGTGACTCAGTAGGGGGCGCTCTTCCGTCCCGGTCAGAACTGACCCCAGTGGCCCAGCGTGTGCTGCAGGACAGGACGTGGGGGAGTCAGTCGTGGGGGGCTCTCTTTGGAGTCAGCGCAGACTCCAATGCTTGAGCATAGAGCAAAGAGGTACTACGGAGCCAGAGATGCAGATTTTTGGAAATGAGAAAGCCATTGGCACACAGAGAGATGGGAACAATCCCAGGGAATTTCTGTATGAGACAGGACATTAGACTCCAGAGTCCTGGCCAAATTCCATGTCAGGGAACTCCATTCTATTGGACTTCTCCCCCATTTCAATAGTGTACCACATCTCTTCACTCCGCACCCAATACTGGTTAACAGTATTGCAGGTGGCTGTTAAACAGCTGCCACGTTCCACCCCAGAGGTGGCTGCCTTTCGGTGACAAGCGAAGGACTCTTGTGTACATGATATAGACACAGTTTTAAAATCCTTCAGGATGGGAAGCAGTAGATAAAGCCCAAGACATTTTCATGACAGCTCTGGACTTAATTCTGTTGGACGGATTTGCCCCAAATCCTGCAGGCAATTGCAAAGATTAAGATCGAAATTCAGGACTGGAACCATGCCAAGCAGGGACATTTGCCTGCACAGTAAATAAAATTAAATTTAAAATAAAAGACTAAATTATGTATATATATAAAAAGAGGATCTGCCATTAATACCCCAAGCTTTTCAGCCCTTCCATTACTGTTCATTATGCTAAATAAAGAAGCAGATGGGAGCTCGAGTCAGAGGTTTATATTTAGCAAGTGGTTCCACCAACAGGTAGATGCAGAGAAATTGCCTTGAACCTAATCTTCAATGTAGGCCTGCTATGAAGGCATTTCATTAAGTAGACAGATGTGGCAGGTCATCCCTCATACACCAGGTCTATCTTTACGGTGAGTCACTGCCTGGTGTTCTTCACGCACACAACACGGCCACAAAGGCCCTTTAACCTTTTTGATAAGTCATAACAAGGGTATTTTTAAGCAGATCGGCCAGCTCTAATTTAAAAACAAGGGAGGTGGCCTGTCTGATTTTATTATAAAGACATGGAAAATTCCTTAACAGGTATTTATATCCTGCTAGTGTTTTCCAGCAGAGGCTCTGAAAGCATTTACAGTCACGAATGTTCAGCTTTGTGGGGAGATGAGTTAATATGATCCTCTGTTTACAGGCAGGTTAACTGAGGCACAGAGAGGGTAAAGACCTGGTTTGCACTAGAATCACAAGACTGGAAGGGCCTCATGGCAGGACTAAGTATTATCGAGACCATCCCTGACAGGTGTTTGTCTGACCCGCTCTTAAAAACCTCCAATGATGGAGATGCCACAACCTCCCTAGGCAGTTTATTCTAGTGCTTAATCACCCTGAGAGTTAGGAAGTTTTTCCTAATGTCCAACCTAAACCTCCCTTGCTGCAATTTAAGCCTGATGCTTCTTGTCCTAGCCTCAGAGGTTAAGAAAAAATAAATTTTCTTTCTCCTCCTTGTACAACCTTTTACATACTTGCAAACTTTTACCATGTCCCCTCTCACTCTTCTCTTTTCCAGACTAAACAAACCCAATTTTTTCCAATCTTCCCTCACAGGTCATGTTTTCTAGACCTTTAATCGTTTTTGTTGCTCTTCTCTGGACTCTCTCCAATTTGCCCACATCCTTCCTGAAATGTGTCCAGTTCTGGGTGCCACAATACTCCAGTTGAGGCCTAATCAGCGTGGAGTAGAGCGGAAGAATTACTTCTCGTGTCTTGCTTACAACACTCCCTGCTTACAACATCCCAGAATGATGTCTGCTTTTTTTGCAACAGCGTTGCACTGGTGACTCATATTTAGCTTGTGATCCACTACGACCCCCAGATCCCTTTCCGCATTATTCCTTCTGAGGCAGCCATTTCCCATTTTGTAGGTGTGCAACTGATTGTTCCTTCTAAATGGAAGGAAACTGAGCATGCATGACTCCAGATGAAGTCAAGGGGATCTGCAAACGTATCTATCGTGCTTATCTGGCTTCCATCACTGTAATGCCTGAGCCCCCCGCCATCTCATGTTTTTATCCTCACACAGCACCATGCAGCAGGGCGGTGCTATTACCCCCCATTGCACAGGTTGGGACACTGAGGCAGAGAGAGACAAAAGCGACGTCCAAGGTCACACGGGAAGTCTGTGACAGAGCAGGGACTGGAACATGCGTCTCCTAGCTTGGGAGTTGGTGCTCCACCCACTGCACCATCTGCCCTAGTTATGCTCAGATACTCGGTCTGAAGGCCACACATCGGGCTGGATTCTCATTTACACCAGAGCGAGATAACCAGGCCTTGGTGCAATCGAGAATCAGGCCCCCTCCTTTGAGGCTTGTGCCTATGACTTGCCAAGGTGGCAAGCACGGACAGGAGGCAGGTCACAAAACAAGGCTGCGACACAACCCTCAAGACACTACAGCGAGGAGTGCGCTGCCAGGACCCGAACAGAGCCGAGCCCCTGGGCTTCCAGACCTCTGCTCTAAATGCTGGACCACAAAGAACGAGTCCTCTGCAAAACTCACACCCCTACGTGCGGCTATGTCCCTGCCCAGCTGATCTATACGCACAGCCCGATTCAACATACAGCAGAGATCTCGTGTGACCCAGCCATTGGCATCTCTGAAGGGAAAGACATCTTCTAGTGTCACCTCCCTGCTATGGCTGCACAGGCCAAGCCAGGATTTACCCCTTCGAGTTTAGTGCTATGGTTACTCTCATAAACTGGGCATGTGTCCACATCTCTCAGACACTACGGTAAGATCTGCGTCTCTCAAAGACGCTGATCAGATGCGAAGCGATGCCCCTCCCATGGGAATATGGGGCACTTCTTCATTAAGGCAATTAAAAAAATATCAGCTGTTATTATTTTGCGGCATCCCAGGATAAAAAAACCCACAGGCCTGCCAGCACTCAGAACCCCCTGGGAAGCGACACACCCCGTGATCCGTACAGAGCGCTCCCGATCTATCATGCAGGAGAGGAACACATGAAGCAGCAAGGCAGGCAGAGGAAGGGATGGACACAAACCCAACGGGTTGGAAGAAGCTGCAGTCTGGCCCTAGAAGCTGGCCCTGCGCTACTAGTTATCAGCCGAGACTAATGCTGGAGAAATGATCCTGGCACCCGCTGCTGGAGTGAGAACCGCTACGGGCAAACCGCCCAAAGAGAAAAGCCTGCTCTCCTTGAACCTAATATATAAAGCCTTGACCAGTGACTAAGGCGCTGGGATGCAGGGGGATTCTGTCAAGCCCAAGCTTGAATTTCAAATCCCTTGCAGGCAGGGTGTTGAATTCCACACAAAAGAAGCACCACGCTGGTCACTGACCAATGGAAGGAGCCTGGGCCATGCCCATGTGCTGTCCCAGTGGAGGAAGGTCACATGGAGGAACAGATGTCCTGAAAGGTCCCAATTAAATGTAAATGGGAAAGCTCCCTATTCAGAGCTAAGGTACTGCTCTCTCTGGGTGCACTCAGGCCTAATCCAAGCGGACGCTTTAATGTTTAAATAGCTCCAGGCTCTACAGAGGAGCTGTTGCTACAACACTAATGCGGCTAATGAAAGGGCAATGCTTTGCCAGCAAGGGCGAGCGCAGGGATGGCAGCGCAGATCTTAAAGCTGCTGCAAAATGACATTTGCTAAGAGCCCTGCTGAAAACAGACTGTACAGGACACAGGGATACTCAGGGCTCAATCCTGTGCAGCAGCCGGCTCCTTCCATTCCTGTTAACACTCAGCATCTCTTAGGAGCACTAAGTACTTCACAGGATCAGGCCCTGTGCTCCCGGATTCAAACCCTGCTGAAGCTGATGGGGTCCCATTGATTTCACCAGGCTTTGGATCAGAGCTTAAGGGGCAGATTTGTACAGGTATTTAGGAGCCTAACTCCCACTAACGTTAGAAGATTTTATCTGCAGTTTTAGTATCATTAAGGCCCGAGGGCCTCCAGGTTGGTAATAGTCTAGCAAACAACCCCCCTCTTCCTTGAAGAATCACAGGCATTTCATTCATTTGCAAGGATGGACTCGATTAGTGGAACTTGTCACATTTTTGAAGTGTAATTTACTTACATGGAATTCCTTGGAATGCATGCTCCACTGCCACCACCCCCCACACACACACACTCTCTTCTGTGTGTATAAATATATATTAGACACACACACTTCGCTCACTGTGCATGGATGGATATATACACAAAGTGAGCAAAGTCTAGTTGTGTGTGTATATAGGAGTGTGTGTACTACCCTCCCCCCATCTCCACCCGGCCAGATGCTCATTTACACAAAGGTTCCTTTACGTTACATACACAGATTTTTGCCCGCTTTAATGCCCCTTTACACTGCCAAAGTGGAGCAAAGGGGCCTTAATGCCAAGGAGAATACAGGCCCCCACACTAAAGCATCCATTCCCCACACCTTCGGCTTACGCCGAAACATTGTACAATGCCCGGGGTATTTTAAACAAACACCATCACAAAGACACGAACCACAATAACACAACCAGCTCCAAAAGCGCATTTGTCTCCTACTTAGTTACAAACAACCAAAAAAGCAGCCTGGCTTCCCCTGCCCCACGGACGCAGCTGTTGATCAGAGAGTGCAAGTTGGACTGGTAAGAACGACGAAAGCAGAGAATTGACGTGCTCACACTGGCTGCTCAGAGTATTAATATAAAAATCTCCTTGTTTATTGTGAGATATCAGCTCTAATCCAGGAGGAATAACAGCTAGTTCATTACAGGGAGGCCAGTGGATTACCAGAGGAGTCAGAATGTGATGGAAATGCAGTAAAAGCCTGGGAAGGCTTCCTTGTATTAAACAGCTCGGTCACAGCTTTCGATCCCACTGCACTTTGTTAAAAACCTCCTCGTGAGGTGCAGTCAGTGAGGAGGGGGTGAAGTGGAAGTGTCCAGGTCAGGGGTTCTCAACCTTTTTCTTTCTAAGACCTCCCCCCCCCCATGCTATAAAAACTCCAAGGCCCACCTGTGTCACAACAACTGTTTTTCTGCATAGAAAAGCCAGGGCCGGCTTGAGCTTTCTGTCCTGGGCGCCAGCAAGTCTAATACCAGCCCCCTTGAAACCTGCTCACGGCCCCCCAGGGGGCCCCGGACTCCTGGCTGAGAACCACTGGTCTAGTGCACAGATATCACAAAGAAACCCCAGGGGATAGATACGTGTCTGATTCCCTCAATATTTAATAATGACAAATCTGCCTTGTTTGAAGTTTGGAACTGGAGGAAAGTCGCTGGCCTGGGTTATGCAGGAGATCAGACAAGAAGATTAGAGGTTCCCTTCTGGCCATAAAAATAAATAAATCTACAAACCTCACATCCTGGGATTTCTAAGTAAGTTGCAAATATTTACACAAAAAAAGCGATGAATCCAAAAGGATCTGAGATTATAACCGTTTGCCCTTTTCTCTGGAACAGATCGTTAACAAATCCCCCAGACTCTTTAGAATGGAGCCACCGTGGTGTAATACGACAAAATGGCTTTAGGGTTCTGTTCTTGCAGGGTCAATAATGCTCAGCAAATTTACCATATTTCATATATATAAAGTCCATTAGTAAATAATCTTACATTGCCATGGTGCTTTTTGTCTGAAAGGCTCCTGAAGTTTGTAAGGTACTAAAGGAATTACTGAGTCTATTGTCCAAAGGCAAATCACCTCTGGGCTGGAACGCAGCAGTCGCTTTCAATGGACGGCAAATGCTTTGCAACAAGAAAAATGATGTATCCAATAGAGACTGCAGGAGGAATTTCAGGTGGGAAGGAGTATACGGTGTTAGCCAAATTGAAATTTAGCCGCAACACTGGGATTCACTGAATTGTCTCAAGGGGTCAGACCCTCCATTTGAGCTCTCACCTCCAGCAATACAGCTTCTCCTAGCACCATGGGGGAAACACTGGTTCAGCACGAACACGGGGAAGAATCCCTCCTGCTGTGCTCCCTGACCCTCTCCCTGCTGCGAGTGGGATTTTCCCCTCGGAGCTCTCCCATCCAAGTACTGGCCCACGCCCAACCCTGAATGGTTTATAAGACCAGAGATCACGGCCAAATGCAAAACGACGGGATACCCTGTCAGCCAGCTCCTTTCAATGCATTGCTCACGTTGTTACAGACGTTTTCTGTGGCCTCATCCTGTATCACGGCGCTTGCAGACATGCTGTAACTACCCAGAAATTCCTAGACTGTAAGGTCTAAAGGGGCCATTGCATCATCTCGTCTGACCTGCTGTATAACCCAGACCAGAGAATTCTTCCCACTTACCCCTGGACTGAGCCTAGTAACTTGTTTGGCTAAAGCAGCTGCCAGCAACACACCCAGTCCTGATCTGAAGACATCAAGAGCTGGAGAAGCCACCACTTTCCTTGGGAGTTTGTTCCAACAGTGACTCTCCCTCGCTGATAACAGTTTGTGCCTTATTTCTAATTTGAATTTGTCTGGTGTCAGCTTCCAGCCCAGGGGTCTTGTCCTGCCTTTCTCCGCTGGATTAAAGAGCCCGTTAGTACCTGGTACTTTCTCCCTGTGAAGGTCTTTATATTCTAATGGAGTCACTGCTCGATCTTTTCGATACCCTGTCTGGCAGGCGTTGTTCCATCACTCAGCCATGGCCTCATCTTCTGAGAACGCCCAAAGGGAAGCAGTTGGTGCCAGCTCTGAAGTGGCTGGCTTTTGGGGAGAGGAAAGCCTGGCCCCTGGGAACTGGTCTGAGACACTAACTCCTTTCATCTATGTGACACCAAAGAACCATCAGACAGAGAACTTTCAATCCCTACCAATCCGGGCTGGATCTGAACCAGTGACCTGTAGAGGAAAAGGGACTTGAGAAAGATGTCTGAGCTGTCTATGACACTCAGGTTCATACACTATGGGTTGGACCCTTCTGTGCCTTGCACCTCGGGAGACCTGGGCTCTGCTCCCGTCACTTTGCCCCTCTCTATATCCTAGAGCTTCTGATATTTGACCTTCCTTTGGAAAATGCTTTGAGATCTATGGATGGAAAGCACTGATTTTATCAGCATTACGGTGATGCCTGCCTCACCCAGTGGGTGAAAAAGAGCAAAAAATAAAATAAAATAAATTAAAAAAAAATCGAATCATGTCCTTTTCAGACGAGGATCCCTGCTAATCCCCATCCAGAGATGTGTGGGCAGGACCCTGCGATAACACGACATCCATCTTTTTTCTCTCCTCCTTTGAAATGCAAATGGTGTTACTGCATCCTACCTTTTCTGTAAATAATTCAGACACGGCGCCAAGCGGCGGTCAGGGGAGAAGGCCTAACTAGCTGACGTTACTCGGTACAGCAGGAATCTAAGCACAGCCTGTAAGGGTGGCTCCAGCACTTGGCTTCTGGGATCCCGTACCAAAAAGACAACGTGCCAGCTGATTTACAAAAACTAGCAGCACTTTGCCTGGAGCTACAAGAACAGTCAGCATTCTGGCATCCTCTTGGGTGATCAGAGCAAAGAACCCCTGTCTATATCCCGGTGTGTCATTTTCACTGACAAATTCCTTCTTCTTGACGCTTCAGCGAAGGCCAAATGCTAGATCGGTTTAATATCTGGTGTGCACTCAGGTAGAGTGTGTGCTTAGATACTAGAGTGATGGGCAGTGGTATAAATCCCTAACAGAAGCTTTTCCATCTCTCAGCTCTGTGGTTTACCTTCCTTGCAGGGCCCTGGTAATTCTAACACCATCGCTACGGCTAATATAGGTCATCTCGTAGCAAGGCTGCTCCAGGTTTAATTGAATCACGCTAGTGCCTAGAAGTCCCAGCCAGAATCGGGACCCCACTGAGCAAGGCCCAGACACAGAATTGGAGCCTGTCCCGATCTAAGGGTGTGTCTGCACTGCAATCTGAAGTGTGATTGCAGCACAGGTAGCCAGACCTGCACTAGCACAGCTGAAAAAAGGCAGTTTAGATGCAGTGGAACAGCTGAAGCATGGGCTAGCAATGCAAGTACAACCTCTGGGTTCTGGGCAGCTTGTATGGTGTAGACATACCCTAAACAGACAAAGTGTGGGAAAGGAAACTGAGGCACAGACAGGGCAAATGACTTGCCCAAGGTCACACAACAGATCAGTGGCAGAGGTGGGAATGGAACCCCTATCTCCTGATTCCCAGTCCAGTGCCTTATCCATTGGACCATGCAACCTCTTCTGCCTTCCTCTAGCCTAATCAATACACTGCTGCCAAAGTCCTCTCTAGTCCAACCACGTCACCCCACTCTTCCAAGCCCTTGGCTGACTTTGATCTGTATCAAACAGAAGCTCCTTATCCTCACAACCAGGGACCCTGCCTATGTGTGTGCCATCGCGACACACACACACACTGACTCTCTCTCCACCTGCTCCCCAACCCCCAGATGCAGAATCATGCAGTGAGTACTAAAAATGAAGGGTGGCTTTTTCAAAACCAAGTGGGTGAGTGGTTCTCAGCTTGGGGTTACGGGCTTTGGTGGGGTAGGGTCCAGGGCCACAGCCACCCTGTCTTTCCTAAATTGCTAGAAGGGAGACAGTAAAGAGCCTCTGGAGGAAACATCTGGAGAAGTTCCCTTGCCGAGCCAGTGAAACTTCAAGCCTACCATCAAACAGACAGGAAAACATGGTTAAAGAGCCCTGCCTCCCCTCTGCTCTAGGGACACAGCTAGGAGATGCGGAGCTGTTCAGTGGAGTGTGTTAATGGTATTGCAGCTACTTTGCAGAGCCTTTCCAATACGTGTTGTCTCCAAGTGTTACACTGTACATGTAGTTTAGTTCACTGGTGAATCAGTTACACAGATCCTCTTTCAAGGCAGGTCTCAGCCTTCAATACTGGGTGAAAGTTATACCTGTCAGGAGATCTCCGCTATCGGTTACGCTCTGCCATTGCTCCGTATTTCATTACGGCGCAGAGGCTGTCAAGCCATCAAGATTTGCAATGGGGCTTTTGTTATAAGGCTAATTTTGCCATTCACCAAAACATCTGATCAGTCTCAAAATGGGTAGACTGGACCTGGAGATGAGGCAGAAGCTTTTCCCAAAATTTCAAGTGACACAAATTGGGGGTTCCGGGATTATGGCGCCCTTAGAGGTGTTCAACACTTGAACCTGGTCTCTACTGGCAAAATTACCTCTTGCTGACAACAGGTGTCAGCAACGGGTGCATCTAAACATGGATTAGCTGCAAATGTAACACAATCTTTTCAGGACAGTTTCAGAAACAGCGATTAAGAGCTGCCTGGTACGGGATTCAACTGGAAGTGGGGAGATGACCTTGAGGCAGGTCCTACAAAAACAAATAGCTGCCGTGGGCTTTGAGCATGCTGGCTGAACGGCACTGTGCAAGTGCAAAGCGATAGTGGGACGAGAACGAAGAATCTAAAATTCAACGGGCTCTCAAGAGCAACGGGTGCCTTGTTCTAAAGTGCACCATGGATTGTAGCAGAGTTGCTGGGGGGGGGGGGGGGGGGGACTTTGTCAACCACCGGGGCAAGGCCTGGGATCATATCCACCTGCAAGGGGAGGCATGACAGGAAGGATGGTCCAGTGGTTAGGGGGGAAATTCTGGTCAATTCCCATCTCTGCCACAGACTTCCTGGGTGACCTTGGACAAGCCTCTTAAACCTCTCCATGCCTCAGTTTCCCATCTGTACAACAGGGATAACAGCACTGTCCTGCCTCACAGGGGTGCACAGGATAAATACATGAAAGAGGGGGAGGCACTCAGGTACAGTGGTGACAGGGCCAGACAAGGACCTTAGATAGACAATGTCCTTTTAACTGTTCTGTGCAATTGTCCAGGTTCTGCAGGTTCTCTAAGAAAAAACTCTTGGCCCTCAAGCTGGGGAGCAGCCTCCAGCCTCCTCCAACCCTTCCCACAGCTTCTGTTTCAGAGTCATTAGAAAGGAGGGATTCAACTGTGGGCAGCACATGGCCAAGTACGCCAGTAGTGAGGGGAATCTGCCTTTCGAAGATGTGCAGTGAGGGATGTGTCAGGACTAACTCACTAGCTGGAAAGGCTAAAGTTTCATGTCTCTGAGATAGATGCCACCGCCCCCCTCCCCAGTCTTCTCTGGTAACTGCATCTGCCCCCCTCCCCGCCCTTTCTCCCCATCCACCCTGGGAAGAGCTTATATCAACAGCAGTGATGGCACTTGGCAGGACAGCCCTCTGGGCCTCTGCAAAATGCGGATTCTGGATTGGCAACTGTGTGTCATCTTAGTGCTACCGAGGCGTCACAGTACAGCCTGCGGTATGTGTACGCTGCGGACAGGGGGCATGACTCCAGCTTGGGCAGAAGTCCATGCGCTAGCTCTGCTCAAGCGAGGGCGATAAAAATAGCGGCATGGCAGCCGTGACTAGCTGCCCGAGCACGTACCTAGGCTCTCAGACGGCGCTGTACTCTGGCAGCTTGCCTAGGCTGCAGCCTGGACACCGCCACAGATGTCAGCCATTAAGCTCAGGCCACGGCCAACCTCCTAGAGCGAGGAGCTTAGGCCCAGGCCTCCAAGAGTCAGAGACCAGGAGTTCTGTTCCTGGTTTTAATACTGACTTGCCATTGGCCTAGGACAACACCCCCCACTTTGTGCCTCAGTTTCTCATCTGTAAGGCAGGGATAGTTACTACATACTTCAGAGAGTTCCCCCAGGTAAGGAAAGGCTCCCTGTTTAGCACCATGCTAAGTAGATGCTTAACTGCGACGAAGCCAATGGGAATTCAGCACACGTTTAAAGTTAAGCATGTGAGTAAGTGCTTGGCTGAACAGGAATGGACTTAAGCAGATGCTTAAATGCTCTGCTGAACCACGGCTGCTGGGAGAGGCAGTATGAGGTAATTAGCCTGGCATTTTCCCATGGGAGTTAGGTGCCTACCTCCTTTAAGCTCTTGGGGGAGCATCACAGCCTCAGTGTGTGTAAAACGCTCTGCAATGGCCTGATGGACGATGTTATGGAAGCAGCAGTATTATGTTAGCTTCAGTATTAAACAAGCCACTGCTGAGACCATGTTACGGGGTTCAGGCTCCTTTTCCAAACTAGAGATCTATAGGGTGTGGGTTTTACTTTACTTCTCCACTTTGGGGGCCCGGGCTGCTTATGGCATCTAGCGCCTCTAAACATCCCTGGTGAATAGCCACCAGGTGGGAGGGCTTTGACCCAGTTTCCAATCCTGGAGGAAGCGGTCATTCAGCTGGGAAATGGATCTAAACAACCAGGGGTGCATTGCCGGCCTTTGCACCACACCTGGGGTTTCTCGGCTTCCACAAGCTCTTGCATTTGGGAGGGAATGTGCATTCGGCTGCTTGCTGGGAATTAGAGTAAATGGAACACCAGGAAGCTGGTTTTCAAAGTGATTCAGGAGCAATGGAGCCAGATGTTTTCACGGCAGTTGCATTTTTACAGGCCGGCTGCATCTTTCCAATTTTAGCAATTCCCTTTTTCCTGAGGGCCTATCGGACAAGGAGCAGCGAGCAGGACTGCAAAGTACTTTCTCTCTCCATTTTTAGCAATGCAGTTTAGCTCAAAGGCTAAAAATGGAGAGGGGGGGAAGGGATGAGACTGGAAAGCTGGCTAGTTTGGGTAGGGTTTGGTCAAAATGTGGCCTAATACACACTCGCCTTTGTAGCCCAGTTCGTAAGAGCCACTCGCATCTAGACTGGTGTCCAATTCGAGGGCTTTATTAACTGAAGGAAAAACTAACAGATTTCAGCGTGGACACTGCTGCACATATGTGAAAAAAATATGTTTGGTGGGAGTGGGGGTGAAAGCCACTGGATCGTGCAATACGATACAAATTATTGCTGTGCAACCTGACTATATCTTGCGGGAGATGGAATTAGGATGGAGGTGCAGAAATGAGGCATTTAAAAGTCCAGCATAATAGGTACAGTAGCAAAAATGCGTCTATATGGCCTAAAAGCCAAGCCACTTTATTATCTCTGCCTATACATACACTCTACATTTGAACTCAAGTCTTAGATGCACAGATCCTAAGGCCACGGTGGCCATCTAGTCTGGCCTGCTATACAGGAGCACAGGGAACTTCCTCAAATTAATCCCTAGAGCAGAACCTTTAGAAAAACATCCAATTTTGATTTAAAATGGGCAGTGATGGAGAAACACCATGACCCTTGGGAAACTGATACAATGGTTAATTAGTCTCACCGTTAAAAGCGTGCGACTTATTGCCAGTCTGAATTTGTTTAGCCTCAACATCCAGCCATTGGTTGATGTCAGACCTTTCTCTCCCAAACTGAAGAGCCCATTATTAAATATTTGTTCCCCATGTAGATACTTAGAGGCTGATCAAGTCACCCCTTCACCTTCTCTTTGTCAAGCTAAGTAGATCGTGACAAACTCAAGGATCTCAATCGGTCTTAGTAACAGAAAGATCAAAAAAGTGCTCAGGAGTCTAACCTTTTATAACTCACTTCAACACACACACACACACACACACACCCCCATTAGGCTCTCTTATAAAGCTGTGTGAAACTTATGTAAGAAAATCCAAGTGAAACCAATTCACATTCAAAAACCTGAATCGAGGCCATGAACCTCTGCCACGGTGCCTATATGAAAATTGTCCACTTAATAATGGCTTGAGGGTCAGATGGGGTCGTTGGCCTTTAGTTTAAATATTTATTGGGCTAAAATGGGTGTGTGTGTGTGTGTGTGTGTGTGTGTGTGTGTGTATGTGTGAGAGAGAGAGTGTGAGTGTGAGTGTGAGAGTGAGAGAGAAGATAATAGATTGAATGTATCCAAATGCATCGCTCCACATGCTTTGATGTCATTTAGACTGCAAGCTCTTCTGGATGGGGACTGTTTCACCCTGTGTGTTTGCACAGAGTTTAGCACAATAGAGCCCTGATCTAGGCGCTACCAGAATAGAACTGACAGAAGCTCACAAACTTTTTGGAAAACTTGGTCCAGCTGGTGAACCCTTGTGGGTTGGATGGCTGGACCCGAGGGCAGAGATGGGTCCTTGGGGTGGGGGGTGGGGGTGCGCACCGCAGGCCAGTTAGAGTGTCTAGGAGAATGTTAACACTCAGGAATTGCAGAATGAGAGGCAGAGATTTTCCAAAGCTGTCTAGGGGGTTTGGACACTCCACTCCCATTCATTCTAAACAAGTCCCATTTGCCCAAAGCCCTTAGTCAGCTTTGAATACTGCAGCCTGAACGTTTAAATATAACGTCACCTTAATGATGTTCCATCCTATGCATCCGATGAAGTGAGCTGTAGCCCATGAAAGCTTATGCTTGAATAAATGTGTTAGTCTCTAAGGTGCCACAAGTCCTCCTGTTCTTTTTGCGGATACAGACTAACACGGCTGCTACTCTGAAACCTTAATGATACAGTTTGCATTTAAGCTTAATGAGGTTTAAGCCTCCCCCTCCCATCCATCCCTACAGAGCAGAGTGGGCCCTTTAAGTTCAGAGCAGCTGTTGGATAACTCCAGGGACTGCCCCAGCACTTAGATTTCACCACATTTTGTGACAGAGCACATGGGATGGATTCAGGTCACCTGTCACGTTCCTTCTAACTTTACCCTCCTGTTCCCAATCAACTGGGGAGACTTAATTATGAAAGGGAGAGAATGGGATATTGAGAGGAAGAATTGAAAGAATTCTTGGTTCTCTGCTTAGCTAGCAGCTGGCATGGGAGAGAAGGAAATACTCCTGTCTGTTCCCCCACCCGCTGGCAGGAGGTGGTAGTGTGGTACAGATGTATGGTCTAATTTCCCCCTTATTAGGATAACCGAATCCTCACGTGGATGCTTTGATCAGCACACGGGTCTGTGAAATAGTGCCCATGTTTGGAAACTGGGCTCATAAGTTTCATCAGCTGATAACATCACACAAGTCCCAGTTGCTTTCTGGAGAAAGCAAGATGGTATTCAGAGGAACTAAGAGGGAATTTTAGGGTTGGATCACCTGCTTCCATTGCGGTGGAAATGCTATGCCATTGGCACTGCCCAGCCCAAAGCCACGAAGAAGTTAGTTGCCTGGAATGTTTCAGGGGCAGCACTGGTAACATAGGAGCAAGGAGAATTAAGGGTGATCAGCACACCCAAGAGTCTTGAAGGATCAAGCCTGTACAAATGGCCCATCTCTTACGGGAGGAGATTGAGGTGCTTGGCAGGTTGGGAATGAAAGCTCCTTTCGTAAGAGAGCAACGCGAAGAGCAGTCGGTGCTGTGCAGAGCTGCAGACAGCGCAGAGATTGCAAGCACAGAGCCTGCTTCCGATCTCACTTACACCAGTGGAACGCAACTGACCTCAGCAGATTCACTGCTGATTTATGCCAGAGCGACCGAGAGCAGAATCAAGCGTGTGGTGTGGATTTCCGGGCATTCCCTTACCTTCCCATTCATACTACAGTGGGCAGCACATTCAAAGCAGGAGAAACTATGCACATACACCTCTCTGTACCCAGAACTTTTATCTTTGACTTTCAAGTTCCTTAAACCTTCAGCTTGACAATCTCTCCCAGAGCCAACAAGTCATTGGGGCTACCCCTAGCAGGTAGGGTTAGACCAGAGATCCGACTATTCAGCGGTGCCCTGGGGCGCTGAAATTCTCCTCTGGGTCACAGACCTAGACTCAGATCAACCATTTTCAAACCCATGGGACAGGGCTCCGGTCGTCATTACCTTTTCGTGTTGTGGATGGTGGTCCCGCCCAACACGATCCGGACCCCAGGGGTGGTGCGGTTAAGGTTATACACAGTTAACGCCTCTTCATAGGTTGCTCCTCCAATGATAAACACAATAATATCTTGAGGCCTGCAGTGAAAAGGGAGAGCTCTTTAAACGAAGCAGGACAAAGCATTAGACAACACAGCCTAGGGTTACATCCTGCCCTGGCCAGGGACATGGATTGAGCAAGCCAGTGGATTTTCCCTATATCGAATTTCTGTGACGCACGGGACCCTGGAGGGGCAATGATGCAGTAGCACATAATGTGGCATTTAAACACCATACCCTGCTAAACACGTACACAATGTGCGAACGGTTCTGAAAAAGTGGTAGCGCCTCCTGAGCGACACCCAGGCAGGATCTGTATCCCCATCCTCCACCATGACACATCCACCAATGTTTAATGCATGAGCATGACCCTGCTGGGGCTGTTAAATTAAGATCAATTTAGGAGTCAAACGAGGGCAGCGACCCGTCTTGGTCTTGGCTCGACTCAGCTGCAGCCTTTCTGGCTCATTATGGAATTGGTGGGATTATGCCTAGTTCACCTGAGATTATAATCCCTAAAGAGCCTAGGAGCACAGGATTTTGCAGGGAAGCTGCAGGCTGGGGTGCCTTCACCTCAGTACGCGCAGAGACAGACACGTGGCCCTGAATATTTTGACTTCCCCAAGAAAGCCGACACCTCGATCTCTCCCTCCTCACACCCCCTACCCCATTTCTCACTCACTCCCCCAGTCACCCAGCTGGCTCAGAGGTACGAGGGGTTGGTCCTGGCTCGTGAGCCACCTTTGCTGTCGTATAAGAGATCTGTGAACCCTAGAGCGCACTGCACGGGTTCTACAGGAGACGGTGCTGTGCATCCTCTCGGGCGACTCCAATAACGTACCTTGCGGAGTTCGAAAGCATCTCTCTACAGGGCAGATGAGTCTTGACCCAACCTCCTGGTTACCTGCTGTGCTCTCTAACCCCTCAAGCTGGATCTCTGTTCGGCAGCCAGGTATTCGCTTAGATTAGAGCCGCTTGCTGCAACAGTCGGAATGGCAGCAATTCGTCTGCGTGGGCCGCACAAGCTCCTGATCAGAAGCAAGACCCAAACTGTCAGAAAGTAGTTTCGCGTATAGGGTGCCCAGAATCTGGCAACTCAAGCCAGATTTTAGAAGTTCTTGGAAGCTGCGGGTAGTTGGCCCATCTGAAAATCAGATCCTGGGTGCCAATTTTTAGGTACCTAATATTACAGGGCACTTGGGAAAACATGGTTCTCAGAGTTATGTTAAACAGAGAAATTGCTTCCTGAGGCATTCAACAGACTTCAACACAAGTTTCATCTGCAGTCAGTGTATAATCTCCTCGTGCTGTTCTTTGGAACAGCTGATAGTGGCTTAGCTTCAGCTGTGTAGCTCTCTTGAAAGGACAGGGTTTTTTTAATCAGAGAGACGTCCCTTGTCGAAAAGGCCTGAAAAGGCACATGAACACGCCAGCCTGGCTGTTCCGCACTGGAGCTCTGCGGACGCAACGATGCGATTTATCATGCAGATGTTTTGGGCTGTCAGTCAGGAGCAGTTATACGGTGGGAGAATATCAGGATTTCGGCAGCACAGTGTACGTAGCATTCACAACATTCCCAGCGAGCCAGGATTCTGTGCAGCGATCGCTCCCCGAAGAGTTAGAGTCCCGCGAACAAAAGCAAGCGGTGAAATCTTCTGCACTGCAGCCTTAAGATAAGCAGGCTATATACAGCGACTGCATGTTCAGAATGTGCAGGTTCAAATGTTTCACTACCGCACACGACGAAGTTTCTACGCATGAGCAAGGATGCAAGTCGCTGAGCCAGCCCTGGAGGATGGAGACTGCTGGGCCATGGCTTTTAGCTGGCCTCTTTGGAAACTGGATGCAAATTTGCCCAGCTCTTTTGCGGATGGAGGAGGGGGAAATCTAACAAACCATAGTCTGCTGTACTGAAGAGCAATTCTGAATCCCTCTTCAAGACCCACTTCTGCTGTGATGCCTAAGAGAGATCAGCCAAATCACCGATGGCTAGAAAGAGAGGCCAGTGGCACCAGTTGACAATGTGCTTTGTAATAACTGAAAGAGGGGTGTGTGGGGGGGGTGCATGGTACTGCAAGGTTAATAGATAAAATCCCTACTTTACCGGAGAGCTGAAAGTGTGGCTGCAGGTCCAGCACACAGCTGGGAGTCAGGACTTTGGGGCTCTGTTCCCAGGTCTGCTAGCGACTTGCTCGGTTACCCCAGGGCACGTGGTGTTTGCTCCTTTGGGAAGCAGGTATAACACCTATCTGCTGTGGGGCTCACAGTGGTTATGTCTCACAAATCCCAACCAGCCAATGACATCTGTTAAATTGAACTAGTGACTGTAACTGGATCAGTAAAGCAACAGGCAAACAAAATAAGCAATTTAGCAGAGGGAGACAGTCCCTTAGTTACACGGTCACCCACCCCCACTTCATCCACGGGGTCAGTCTCCAAGCAGCTCCAGCTCACAAGGCCTAAGGGATTTACATTCCCAAATCCCCAACTATCTCCCTTTGGCTCCTTCAGAACGACCAGCCTGAAGCTCGACATCCCAGCATGCTCCAGGCTTGCTTACTGTCACCGCCCAATCACCCTTGTTTCCAAGGCTCCCTGCACCACCACCATGAAGTGCTTTGAGATCCGCAGATCCCAGGAGGTACAGCCGCCCCAGGCAGGCAGCGAGCCTGCCCTAGAAGTCAGGGCTACGTTCCTGTGCAGGAAGTCGATCCCAATGCACGAGGCCGAGAACACGCACGATCAGCCTAGCGGCTGCAGCACAGCAGGGCACTGTATTCGCTGGAGGGAGCAGCGGGGGGCTTACTGCCCAGATGGAGCCCAGACAGAGGGGTCTGGCATTGGCTGTTCTTTGTCTCTGGACCCAGGGACAATCAGATCTTGGCTGCTTCCAATGGTGCTAAACAGATTTTTTTTAAAAAACCACCCCAGCAAAGGAGGAACCCAGAATGCACATGAAAACAGTAAGTATCAACGCAGCTCATCCTGACCTTACTCCTCTGCCCACACTACCCCTGCAGTAGCTTCAGTGAAAGCACTAGTGGTCTTACAGATACATTGGGGAGGTCTAGTCATACTTAACATCATGACCCAGAAGAGGCAGATCAGAGTCAGGCAGCTTAGCTCCGCAGTTGATACCAACTTGGGAGAAGAGGTGAGGACCAAATTACTTTGACGGTGTCAACCCTCTTTCAAACCCTCCACTGCTCCCCCTTCTCCATCAAACAAACCTCAGCTGATTGAAAGTGAATACCCGGCCCGTCCGAGTCCACCCCCACCTACCCTCATCTTTCATTTGCTATGGAGCTGTTAACGTTCGCCTCTGATCGGCCTCTGGCTTTTCACACAAGTGAGGAGGGAGCTCCCTCTAAACATCTGCCTTCAAATCCCTCCTTCCACAAACTCTCTGCCCTGATGCCGCTAAAACCTTCACAACAGTTCGGCTGAGACCGCTGCCTAGTGTCACTGACCAAGATTGTCTCACTGGTTAGTTGTACTCCCCTGTCTGTGGGTCTCCACCCATTTGCGGAGAAGAAAGGACCTTACCCATTTTACGGAATCCTGGTCAGACCAGGTTTCCAAACACGGTGGTATTCTTATTCTGAACAGGGCAAATCCTCATTTGAGTGGAGTCCAGGTCACAGAAACCCCCACAACTGGCACCGCATTGCGCAGATCTAGCTACCACAGTAAGCTGCCCAGCTGCCCAGCAAAGCCACTGTCAGACAAGAGTGTGGCAGAATCAAGCCTGACAAGCATTGTAAGAGGAAAGATGGCCTTGTGGGTAAGCTACTGGGCTGGGACACGTGGGATCGCAGCCCTGCTACAGACTCTCTCTGACCTTGGGCAAGTCACTTCGTCTCTCTCTGACTCAGTTCCCCACCTATAAAACAAGGATAATCACCCTTCCTTACTCCCACCCTCTGTGTCTTGTCTATTTAGACTGTGAGCCCTTTGGGGAACAGACAGTCTCTGACTACATGTATGTACAGCACCTAACACAATGGGGCCCTGATCTCAGCTGGAGCCTCTATGAGCTACTGTAATACGAACAATGAGCTTTTGGAGAGCTGTAGCTAGCATGACTCAAGCAGTAGTGTTGATGGGCCTGCATTTGTATGGCAAATAGGAGGAGAATGACATTTAAACAGCAGGAGAAGGAGAGTTGGAAGCGAAAGATTAAGTGGAATTGCTTGGAACCCTGCTCGATGCTTTACAGAGATTCCCCTCCCCTCCTTGCTGCTAATTTGGACCAGAAGCTTCTCCCCCACAAGAGCATAATATTTATTACGTCCACTCACACGGAGAGGCCTTGAGAAATTCTTTGCTGTTCAAGCAGTTGCCTCCCTTTGATGGTGAAATACAAAGCGTTTCATCCTGCCCTTTAGCTGAACTCGCGTCAATCACTGTAATGCCGTCCGCTGAAACCACAAGCAGCAACAATCTAGTCTGTTTGCCCTGGGCTGGGTTTTAAGGGATTCCCTGACATGTATTATCAATGTTGTGAAGTTTATAATAAGTTTAAGGTGGCTCCTCTCTCAGTTCCTTTGGAATGTTTCAGGATAGATTTTAAGGCCTGATTAATTTTCCATCAATCTATCTATCTAAGGTACGTCTGTGGCCCCCATGACCCTGGAACCTAAGTACTTCACAATCTAATACATTTATCCTCTGTGGGAGAGCTGGATTATGATCCCCGTCGTACAGAGAGTGAGAGCTGTGTTTATAATTCCTGCACTAGGTCTGACTGAGTGCAGGGGCGGCCGGGGCTCACCGCCAAAGTACATCACTAGGCTCTCAGACGGGACTGGACTTGGGTTGGCTAGCTTGTCCCGCCACCCCACCGACACGTCTATTTTCAGCGCGCTAGCTTGATCAGAGCTAGCATGGGTATGTCTCCTTGGGCTGGGAATCACCCCCAGCCTGAAGTGTACACGTGCCCTAAGCAACTCAGATAGGAGCAGAGAACTGAATGCAGGTCTCCTGAGTCTCAGACTAGTAGTGTAACCACCAGGCCATCTGTACACTGAGTCCTGGATTTCTGGTGCTCCAGCACCTTAAACAAACTGGGGTACGTTCTCCCCCATCAGTGCCTGCAGGCAGACCACCCAGTGGTCTGAGCCAGCCCCATGAGGCACGGTGGGCCTGGAACCAGTGGTGCAGCAGGAAGCGGTGCATGAATCTCCAGGGGGCGCTCCACCCCGAGCCAGTGCTGCTGAACCTCGTGCCACAGTGGCACTGGGGGAAAAATACACTGCCACCCTCTGACCTCCTCTGGGAGCAAGCGGCAGGTCGGCTTATGTAGCCCACTTGGTCCTTGGCCTTTCAGCCGACATGGCCAGCTGTGCTAGTGGGTTTTGCCAAGAGGACTCCCGGCCCTTTGGAAGCAGGACAAGACCAAGTTAGGCCAACTTTCAGAATCTATTGCCCAGCCCTAAAAAAAATCATCATCATCATCAAGCACTGAATTAATTATTTTGTACTTTAAGAAAGGTGAAAATAACCCCCAGCTTTTATCTGGCACATCTAACTGTAGTTCTCAAAGTGCTTTTACAGATAGGGAAACTGAGGCACAGGGCAGGGCTGTGTCCTACTCAAGGTCATCCAGCAGGCTAGTGGCCGAGCTGGGAATAGAACCCAGGTCTCCTGAGACACAGGCCAAATGCTGCGTGGACTAGGCCACCCTGTCTCCCGCTGACAAAGAGAGACAAGAGTTGTAATTCTAAACAATCCCAAGGGGCTGCAACAAGGTGCTGGCATTCTGGGTACACCTAACTGTCTGGGGACAGCCCAGCTAATCTCATACCCCTGCACTACAGCCTCCAGCGGACAATCTGCGTGAGGCTCCACGATGCAGCCGGTATTTAATATTGCGCCCAGAGGCTCCAGTTGGGATCACCGTGCTAGGTGCTGTACTAACCCACGGGAAGACCTGCTCTGAAGAGCTCAGGGCCAAACATGGTTCGGTATCTCTGCCACTGCCTTTGGGAGTTTATTTTACTGAAGGCATAAGAACTGCCTGTGCTGATTATGTCAGTTACGAGGTTAGGCTGGTACTATTGGGGGGTGGGGGAAGATGGAAATTTGGTTTTCGTCCAGCTTAGCTATATTTTGTTTTTGACCTTCTTATTCGTTGGGAAATTAAACCCTGAGGAAATCCCCAAGGCCAGATTCTTGCATTCTAGGCCGCCCCACTGGAGACGAGCCCTTTTGGGGGCATCTCGTTGGAAACCAGCATGTTTAATGGCAGAGGGTTGAAACGAAGCCAGGAGGGGCTGGCTGGTTCAAGGAACCCTTTGCCCCTACCTCACTGGCTCCAATCAAGCCCAGATCTGTAGCGGCTGGGAACAGTTATTGCTGTTTGATGGCCTGTGTGAAATGAATTGGTGGGTCTCACTTCAGAGTCACTGGGCAAATGCCCATGTCAAAGAGAACAGAACTGGCCCCTTTGGCAGGTTGAGCGGAGAGGCCACAGAGACTGAAGTCCCATCTCAGCCTAGAGCAATCTCTCAAGGGCCAGGCTGGAGCATTTCCTAGGAGATGACTTGCATTTCTTGACATTCCTAGGGACACGCTTGCATTTCTGCTGCCTTCATCCCCATCCTGGGACAACCAGATGCCTTTCCCTTTCCAGCAGCCCCTTCCACAAGCCCCAAAATCCACTGCTGGATTTTTAAAGGAGCATCTGGCATTAGGCAGAGATTTCCTGGCACGTAGACAAACAATTCATCTCTTGTGCCCATAATTCTTTTCTCACTCAGAAATAAAGTGGTTAATGGCCCTGGCTGTCAGGCTGGAATCTGGATGCTTTTCCGTTCTGAAATATGTTTTCACTTGTGTCAGCTGGATCGCGACACCCTATGGTGGGGCTAAGGAAGGAAGCGAAAGCCGTGCAGGGTGTACCTCCCAGAGCCAGAGAAATTAACGAGCATTCTTGGACACACATCCTCCCCTCCCACTGAACCTCGAGCCCGAAGTCTGCGTCCCTTCTGCTCTAAAGGAGTTTGCAGTTTTAATTTAACCCAGCTTGCCCTGCAACAGCCACCCGATTTGTTGAAAATTATTAGCTCGCAAAATGTGACAGCTGCTGATAAAAGCTGGCAGGATCCAGCATGTGAGGGAAGTGATGATCGTTGCAACACTCTGCATGTAAAGCGCCTTCCGCAGAGGGTCGCCGAGCGCTTCATTGTGCCAACCCACCGGGGTTCATCAACAGAGAGTGAACTTAGGGTATTCAGCATCAGAGGCACAGGTGTCTACTACAGGAGCCAAAGGAATAACTCAAAGCTTGCAGCAATGGCAGGCTCGTATCCTCTAAGCAGACTGTTCATTAGAGGTGGCTTGAGCACCCTGAACCAGTATATAATTGAAGCAGAAACTCTGATTTACAGATGACCCCTCCATACCTTAGTTTCCCTAAGTAACTGGACCAAGAGCTGGGAATAGAAACCAGGTCTCCAGCCTCCCAATTCTGTGCCTTAAACCACAAGGCCATGATTTCCTCTCAGATGTCATTAAATCATTGGAACCTATACCTGCCTTTCATGGCCATAGGGCAGACCCATTCTTTTTCAGTTAGGACTACTAGCCAGCTTACTAGCCACACTGGGCAAAGGTCAGATTCTCACCAGAAATAACCACCACCAGCTCAGGAGGGCGTTAGCCATTGGGCTGTTTTTGGTTCTCTCCAAAGAAGGCCCCGGTGCCTTGGAATGGGGTTAGGGCGCACGGTGACTTCAGCAGATGAACACCCTGGAGGCGTGGGGCAGTGGTCTACACATCTCATCCAGGCTCTCTGGAAGCGCCTGAGTGCAATACAGCCCAGCACGTGGCCTAGCAAATACCAGGCTGACAAAGAACAGAGCGGGTCGTTTTAAACCTTCGTCCTGCTCGGCCACTCCAGCAGGTCAGAGAGTAGCTGTGTGACATTTCTCCGGCAGTTCCAAGGACTCTTGTTCTCTTAGTGCCAGGGCAGAGGAGGGCAGCTGGAGAGGGAGGGAGTGCAGCCGGGTTTGTCCGTCCATCTGTGTGCGTCACCAGTCTGTCCCCATTCCCCTTCCTGACTGCACCATCCTGCGAAGAGCGGTACTAAATTCTAACTCTTCCAGCAAGCCCGGACTCCACTGGCCAGAGATCTGATCCATCAGTAGCTGCACAAAAAGCTGGAATAATCACACTTTACACTTACAGTGCTAGCGGCTCTCAAGGGAGGCTCTCAAATATTGCAGTAAAGCCTCACACCCACCTTGTGAGCTAGGCCAGGCATTATCCCCAATCTACAGACAGGGAAATTATAGAAGTTCAGGGTTGGAAGGGACCTCAGGAGGTATCTAGTCCAACCCCCTGCTCAAAGCAGGGCCAACCCCAACTAAATCATCCCAGCCAGGGCTTTGTCAAACCAGGCCTTAAAAACCTCTAAGGATGGAGAATCCACCACCTCCTTAGGTAACCCTTCCAGTGCTTCACCACCCTCCTAGTGAAAAAGTTTTTCCTAATATCCAACCTAGACCTCCCCCACTGCAACTTGAGACCATTGTTCTGTCATCTGCTACCACTGAGAACAGCCGAGCTCCATCCCCTTTGGAACCCCCCTTCAGGTAGCTGAAGGTTGCTATCAAATCCCCCCTCACTCTTCTCTTCTGCAGACTAACTAAGCCCAGTTCCCTCAGCCTCTCCTCATAAGTCATGTGCCCCAGCCCCCTGATCATTTTCATTGCCCTCCACTGGACTCTCACTAATTTGTCCACATCCCTTCTGTAGTGGGGGGCCCAAAACTGGACGCAATACTCCAGACGTGGCCTCACCACTGCTGCATACAGGGGAATAATCACTCCCCTCGATCTGCTGGCAATGCTCCCACTAATGCAGCCCAATATGCTGTTAGCCTTCTTGGCAATGATGGCCCACTACTGACTCATATCCCGCTTCTCGTCCACTGTAATCCCCAGGTTCTTTTCTGCAGAACTGCTGCCTAGCCACTCGGTCCCCATCCTCTGGCAGTGCATAGGAGTCTTCTGTCCTAAGTGCAGGACTCTGCACTTGTCCTTGTTGAACCTGATCAGATTTCTTTTAGCCCAATCCTCCAATTTGTCTAGGTCACTCTGGACCCTATCCCTACTCTCCAGCATATCTACCTCTGCCCCCAGCTTAATATCATCTGCAAACTTGCGGAGGGTGCAATCCATCCCATCATCCAGATCATTAATGCAGATGTTGAACAAAACCGGCCCCAGAGCCGACCCCTGGGGCACTCCGCTTGATACTAGCTGCCAACTAGACATCAGGCCGTTGATCGCTATCCATTGAGCCCGACGATCTAGCCAGGTTTCTATCCACCTTATAGTCCATTCATCCAATCCATACTTTAACCTGCTGGCAAGAATATCCTGGGAGACCATATCAAAAGCTTTGCTAAAGTCAAGATACATCACGTCCACCGCTTTCCCCATATCCAGTTATCTCATCATAGAAGGCAATCAGGGTGGCCAGGCATGACTTGCCCTTGGTCAAATTGAGACCCCGAGATGTTAAGCGACTTGCCTATGGTCAAACAGCAAACCAGTGTCAGAGCTGGGAAATAGAGACCAAGTTTCAGTTCCCTGCTTTGCCTCTAGAGAGCGCTGCTGTCTTGAGGCAACTGGAAGGAATCAAACTGACAAACAGGCTAATACTCGTAAAGCAGAGCTACAGGGCAATTCCATGCATGTGGCTGTCTGAAGGCAAAGGGAAAAATATAGGGGGAGATTTCCAGAAACGCTCAGCATTGGGCTAACTCTGACGTTATTACGTCGATAGGCCAAGACCGAGTGCTATGGAGTCCCCTCCACATCGTATAGTTGTCATTCAACAAAACATCACGATGTTTCCTGAGCATACTGGACACGGGTATTAACTATCCCTTCTTACCCCAAAGGGGTTCTCCTGTCCCCAGCCCGCCCCCTCCGTACCTGTCCCGGAGTGTGCTGGGACCCAGGTAGGGGTACTGGCCATCCTTAAGTTTTCCTTTGATGAGCTGATCTAAAGTCTCGTACAGGAAGGGCTGATGCTGCGTATACACGTTCTCAACGCCCTGCAATACAGAGGGAAAGTGCTTTTAATTCAGATGCCACAAGGCAGGAAGCGGAGAGAGTGGGCCAGCGAAACCACGATCCAGAACCAACAGCTGCCAACTGACGCAGTGATTGTTAGCCCAGACCAACTGCCTCGTGCCCTCGCAGTGCGCTAAGCACACAAATACTTCAGCCTCTGAAAGCCAGGAAAGAAGGGGTACACCAGCCCCACCCCACAACCTAATCTCCATGCCCGGAGCTGGCAAGAGCCACTGGAGATTGCTTATTAAAGGGCAGCCCTGGCTGAAATATACACAAGCCGACAGGAGGAATGACTAAAGGTGCCACTGCAGGTGGTGCATGGTGTCCCCGGGCATTGCCCTCTCATCGACCTGCATGCACTCCATCCGCCCTGCGCTGTTAGGGACAGCTCTGTCGAGTGGTGCTGGCTCTCATGTGACAGCCACACAGCAGTGCTACGTGGATCCCCTGGGGTCCCCTAAACGTTCCCTGTCCTTGTCTGGGCTTTGCCAGGGAACACGTGGCAGAGCTCTTAATACCTTCAGTCCTTTGAGGAACTGCTTGGTGATGGCGACAGCATCCTTGGGGCTGAAGAGATCGCTGCCCCGGACCCGCTTCCCACCGTATTCCACAACCGCTGACACCAGCTGTCCAGAGAGAGAGAGAGAGAGAGAGAGAGAGAGAGAGACCAGCGACCAATTAACATGAGGAACTAGCTTCAGGAAAACTTCTGGGGATTTAGCAATGATGAAGGTGCTGAAGCAATGCCCAAGGAGCTAAAAGGGACTCCAGCTAGCCCCAACTCGACACACGCCACGGAGAGGTGCAGAGAAAGTGTCCCCCGTAAGCTCCCAGCAACATACCCCTGGCCCTACCTTGGTGAGGTGCCTTCAAAGGGTTGAGAGGGGAGTTTAATCTCTATGGTCTATTCATACCGCAACTTCTCTGCCACGTGGGGAGCCACCCCCAACCAAGCCTCTCTCGGTGTTGGGTCCGAGACCAGCAGAAATTACAAGCAGAACACCGCAGCAGAGAACCGAATAGGCCATGGGGCCAGAACTCCTAAGTGGGTTAGCAAATCCAGCCTACCCACGTGAGAGTTCGTACAGCACCTCGCACAATGGAGCCCAGGCCTGGATCAGGGCCCCAGTCACTACTGTAATAAATAAGAACAGCAGGGATAGGGATTTTGCATTGGGTTTGAATTGTTCGAAATGAGTGGTTTACTTGGGAGGAGGGAGTGGGGGGGGGGTATGGGACCTGGGCTTCGGAGGTATAGACTGGCATCATCCTCCTTTCTCACAGCGGCTCTCAAAAGCGCTTTGCAGACATCAACCAAGACCATTTGGGGCATTTCAAAAGGCAATACCAGGACTGTCCTTCAGAAATTTCCATCTAATTATAAGGCTCTCGTCACCCCCGCATCTGATCACCCATCTGAGCCAGGGTAAGAGTCGCCTCGGGCGGGGAGAAGTCAGCAGTATCCAGAGAGATGGGGACAAACTTCAGAAGCAGAGACGTTCTTCCAGATCATTAACTGTACATTTTATAGTAATGTCCAGACCAGGGCACCATTGTGCTAGGTGCTGTACAATGTGCGAGGCGGATAAGGTGCCCGCCCCAGGAAAGCTCACAATTAACACAAAGGATGGAGGAGAGGTATACAGACAACATCCCATAGTAATTCAGATATTAGCTCCCACCCGGGGACAGATCCATTGACTCCAGTGAAGCTATGACAATTTATACTAGCTGAGTATAACCCCCCCCTCGCCCCCACCAGTGTTTTCCTATCTGCTGCCTATTTAACCCACCCTTCCAGAACTGGGACAACAGCTGCGGCTACCTTCCGATACTTCTCTGAAACCCCTTTGTTCTTGAGGTCCGTCATCAGGCCAGGCAGGCTGTTGCTGCTGTGTCGCTCATAGTGCAGGGCGTAGAGCATCACGAGCCGCGTGGCATCGAACTCGGTCACCTTGGGATTCTGCAGGAGCCGCCGCACGTTCTGCAGGGATAGAAGGGGGCCCCCCAAACAAGCATTCAAGGGTTGGGTTGGTTTTTTGGCCCTGCGCATTAGATCCTGCATTTCTAGAGCAATTGGGTAAATCACATCTCAGACCTGCTGCATAAGGACAACAGAGCCACACGTGTAGAAGGCAAAGTCTCAGGCAATCTTTGGGCAGGAGGAAGCATGCAGGGGGGAGAGGAGGAGAAAGTGAGAGGGCATCAGAAGTATGCGATGGGAAGAGAAGAGCGGGAGGAAATGAAGCACCAAAGGAAAGATGGTTTTTGCACCAGAGGCAACAAAAATGTACTGCCATCACGTTTCCTACATTACGTTCCCATGCAATCCATCGCTTTAGCTGCCACAGGGACATGATACTGCAAACAGAACGGGAGGTGTCCACCAGGGAGTCTGCCTGTTAAGGGCTTGTCTACACTACAAAATTAAGTCAACCTAACTTACGTCAGCAGACAGCCATGGCAGTAATGACATTGCCTGTGTGCGCGCGCGTGTGTGTGTGTGTGTGTACACACTTTGCTCCTTGTGCCGGTGTAGCGTGTTCTCACTAGGAGCGCTAGTATCAATTGCGCTGTCAGCACGGGGCATTATGGGAAGGCTCCTGAAAGCCAGTAACAGTCGACGTAAGCAACACAGCATCTGCACTGACACTGCACTGTCCTAAGTACATCGACCGTGACTCCACACTGCTTGTGGAGGTGGGATTATTAAATCACTGTAGCCGGGCAGTCACGTCGGTGGGAGTGAAATTTAAGTGCAGACACTTCCATAGTTAGGTTGATGTAAGATGCCTTGCGTCGTCCTAAATCCGTAGTGTAGGCCAGGCTTAAGCTGTGGTCCACATTATAAAGAGTTTCAGTAGTCCCCTCTACGGGGACGCAGCAGGGCCGGAGCCAGCCCCCATGGGAGGGTGGGGCCAGCCCCACTCTGCCCCCAGCTCTGCTCCAGCCCCACCCCTGGCCCTGCCCCAGCTGCAGCTCCAGCCTCAGGCCCTACTCCGGCCACGACTGCGGCTCTGCTCCCAGCTGTGGTCCTGGACCCAGCCGTGGCTCCGCTCCCAGATCCCAACCATGGCTCCCAGGGACAGATTCCATTATGGGTAAAAGGGGGGGGGGGGGGACCATTGCATTAGCTGCCTAGGGGGTTGAGATGGGCAATTATATTCTGTGTAAATTGGCCTTTGACCAGGATCTACCAGCCCAGTGTTATTCCTTCCCATTACAAGAAACAGCGTCGTTACTTCTCTCCCCACTCCCCAACATACATTCCTCCCCCCGCCCCCCCTCAGTGTGCACTTGCTGTGGGACTCTGCAAAGTTGTACACTCGAGATAACGGTGCAAACAGCACAGCCAAGTTGGCAGAAGCTTAAGGGAGCATGGGGATGAATAAACCTCTTAACTTTCTCCTTTGTGCCAGATGCCAGAGAACAGGCGTCAAGGACTGAACGAGCCTGCAGCCCTCCTGATAGGGGCTGATAGCTGCTGGAGGATCCTCCAGACACTACTAATCTGCCACAGGATCAGAAGAAAAGCCAGCCTGTGTCAGCGCAAAGGCACAGAAACGAAGGAGGCTCCGTCTTTGTGATGAACTAGAGAACGTGATCTCACCTCCTAAAGGGAAAGGCCAGACCTCCAAGCGTTCTAGCGCTTGCTAAGGTGCTATGGGATATCCCCCAGAATGCACTAGCGCAGACACAGTCAGGCAAAGCGGAAGCACAAATTTGGTTGAGTCGAATTGCGAACGGGTTCCCATCTACGGACACAAGTTGCTGTAACTGGATTAGGTGGCAGCCATGAAAGTGTAGGGTGAAATCCTGGCTCCACTGAAGTCAACAGCAAAACTGCTGTTCATGTCAATGGGCTTTCACCCCCAGCATAAATCCTGCAGGGATGTTTGCTTGCAGATTTTGGATCCCTGGCTGGGTGCCTAGTGACAACGTCCATATAAGAAAGCGGGCAGCCGATGAAACAGAAAAGCAATTGTCCACACAGGAGAAGACTTCCAGGCAGTCGTCTCTTCAGAGACTCATGTACAATGTCACACTTACTAAGCGACCAGGGAAGGAATAACCGAAACGCACTGTACTCCAGGGGCCTAGGGCGCAAGTGAAATTATCCACTGCTGAAATGACATCAGAGAGAGAACAATTCCTTCTTTCTTTGGTGCACTGGGTTATTCTTCATTGTTTCTGTGGCCTTTCCCCTATGCTACCAGTAGAAGACTGTGACAGAGAACAGCCTGGGGCAAGGCAGCGAAAGAGATACCGATCACAGGCATTTCCATGTTTTAAAAAAAGCCAGCTGCAAAGGTCCAGTCAGGCACTGGCTGTACCATAGTCTCTTTTAGCCAAGTGGCCACAGCACACTCCAGGAAACCTTGTGCAGTGGAAGTTGGACCAATACTCCAAAAGGTTTCTCAAGTGTGCGGTTCATAATGCAGCTGCCCCATTGCTCGTAAAGGTGCATCTCGGTCCTTCCAGGCTTAGGGCCAAGGGGGGATTCCAATCAGTGGTAGAACATTAAGAGGTGAGACCTATATTTTCACCAGTGGGCCTTGATTCCAAGTGCCACCTAGGCGCCTTTGAAAATCTAGCCTGCAGCTCCTGTTGGCTTCCATTGGAACTGCTCAGCCTGGGACACAAATGGCTCTGTCTGAAGATGGACACCCAAACACTGAAGCATCCTTGATTAGAGGCCACTTTAAAAAAATCACAGCAGATCTCCCAAAGAGAGCATCCGTTATCAGAAAACACGGCACGCTCTTACTCAACATTTGTGCGCGCTCAGGCCCTAAGTTCTCAGTTACAATAAAGCCCGTTTACACCGCTCTGACTGCATCAAGGGTTCTTAGGGTGGGCGCACCTCACCCTTTGCACTCATCTTAAATCCCTTTCATACTACGTAAGTAAAACCCATTTATTCATGTTGGAATATTGGTGACATCATAGCAGAATTTTCAGAGGCTCTCTCAACCTGTTGCTGGCATCAAACACTCCCAGTGTGATCTGCCCGCACACCATCTATCCACCTCCTCGCTGGTCGTCCCACCACCATTCCCTCCATGCTAACTTTCTCAAGGTTATTTCCATCTCTAGGCCTGATGTGACCAAAGTACACTAGTTTGTGCCTGTTCATTTCCAACAGCAGGATCAGCTTCTGTCCAATAATGCTTCTAACAAGCTTTCATCTTGCTCTGAGTCCAGAAGACATGCACAAGATACCACATCTCAAAAGGTGCTTCTTGCCAGCAGCATTAATTTCCTCGTCATCCCTTCACACTGCCATGGCGGTATAAATGGATTTTAGTGCAAGTCCTTGTCTACACACAAAACATTATGCCATTTTAGCTGCACCAGTATAGTTAAAACAGTATACTCCCCTAGCGGGGCCCCAGTTACACCAGTATAAATGTGCTTATACCAGTACATCTTATTCTCACATGGGAATGAAAACCTGTTATCCTGCTATAAGGCATTTTTATTGTGGAGCTCTTTGCCAGAGGATGTTGTGAAGGCCAAGACACTAACAGGGTTCAAAAAAAAGAACTAGATAAGTTCCTGGAGGATAGAGCCATCAATGGCTATTAGTCAGGATGGGCAGGGATGGTGTCCCTAGCCTCTGTTTGCCAGAAGCTGGGAATGGGCGACAGGGGATGGATCACTTGATGATCACCTGTTCTGTTCATTCCCTCTGGGGCACCTGGCACTGGCCGCTATCAGAAGACAGGAAACTGGGCTGGATGGACCCTTGGTCTGATCCCGTATGGTTGCTGTTATGTTCTTATACCTGTGTATCTACATCCACAGCAAGGGCTGTAGCAGTATAACTATCTTGGGGGGGGAGGGGGGGGGGAAAATGGACAACTGTACACACACTTCTAACCAAAGGAGTTATGCTGATACAAAAACTGTGTGTAGATAAGACAGAGGTGAGAATTGGGCTCTTAGCATCTGTTTTCCAGCCCCATCATTGCTACCTAACAAGTTCTTACTCCCACTTCCCCTGCAGGGGCTGATACAGCTACAAGAACGGAAGATGGAGTCTCTTCTGCCTCCTCCATCACGGGGTGCATCACCAGCTGACAGGATTTATTTTGTACTTTTTGTTAGCACTACGTGCTAGGCACTTTGCAGAATCTCTGTTACTGCTGATGTGAGAGGCTGAAAGATGGCAGCAGGTGCACATGGTACTGGCAATGAGAATTCAAACACTGATTTATAAAGAGTTTCTAGATCACCTCTGCTCCATGAGACAGCATAAGCCAGGGACTCCACGGGGTGTTTTAGCAAGTCCCTTTTACGGCTAAGACTCCACATTAGTACATCCTTATCAGAACACAGCAAATGAACACAGATCGACCAGATTCACAGCTGGCATAAATCTGCATAGCTGCATTGACTTCAACCGCATGATGCTGATTTACGCCAACCAACTATGCTGGGCTCTGTATGTGCACATCTGAGGGTCTGGCCTACAGATTGGACTATTTGGACAGCTAATATCACAGAGCCACCCTCTTGGAGCACTGAACACCACAGATTAGAAAGAAATGCATTTCAAATTCTTTGCAAATGCTGATCGTTAACATAATACTTTCCTACTGTGTGACAGCATTTATCACACTATATAGCTTTCATTTTAGTGAAATCTCTTTTTGAAAGTCATATTTTCAGCACATAGATCAGCAGCATTTTAAAAACGATAAATATTGAGTCTGTGGCTGCATTCTGTGTGTGTCATAACACAGTCGCCTTCAGGGAAAAAAACAAAACAGCAGCATTGTTTAGTCAACAGCCTCAACACATCATTATTGACATACTGTCAGATTCTGGGGCAGGTCATGGAATTATATGAGCCATCAAGGGGTCAGGGCATCAGTCTACACACTCAGCTGTCAAACAGAAGTCCCTTTTCAAGCCTTTCTGAGCCTTTTGCCAAAGAAATCCTTCAGTTAAGCAGCTCCATACTGTTAAAAAAAAAAAAAAAAAAAAACCAACCCAAACCCAAAATAAGGGCAGGGCTCACAGGCAAGGGCTTTCCCCAAACACAATCTGAGCACAATTGGATTTCATGCTTGAAATCGTTGATTCTTTTCAGTTTCAAAGCTGTAAGGCCGGTTCATTCTTCCAGTGACGCAGTCATAAATTATGACGTTCGTTAATGCTATTTCACCAGTACTGTGTGTACAGGGAAGAGTGGCAGAGACACACTAGACATATAGTTTTGCTCCATTTAGGTTGGTTTCAAATAGAAATAAGAGAAATTGGGATTTCACAACATCTAAAACAGGAATAAAAATGCTTGGGACTTTTTTTTTTTTTTTTTGGTTAATGTTAATCATAGGAATGTAGGGCTGGAAGGAACCTTGAGAGGTCATCTAGTCCCGCTCCATGTGCTGAGGCAGAACTAGGTAAACCTAGACCATCCCTGACAGGGGTTTGTCGAACCTGCTCTTTAAAACCTCCAGTGATGGGGATTCCACATCCTCCCTTGAAAGCCTGTTCCAGAGCTGAACTAGCCTGGGAGTTTTTTCCTAATATAATCTAAATTCCTAACCTAAATCTCCCTTGCTGCAGATTAAGCCCACTACTTCTTGTCTTCTCTTCAGGGGACATGGAGAGCAATTGATCACCATCTTCTTGAGAAGTCTTCAAATATGTTAAGGACTGTTATCAGGTCTCCCTCAGTCTTCTCTTCGCAAGACTAACCATGTCTAGGGTTTTTTTTAATCTTTTTTCAGAGATCAAGTTTTCTAAACCTTTTATCATTTCTGTTGCTCTCCTCTGGACTCTCTCCAGTTTGTCCACATCCCTCGTACAGAGCGGTGCCCTGAACTGGACACAGTCTCCAGCTGAGACTTCACCAGTGCCAAGCAGAGTGGGACAATGACCTCCCACAGCTTACATACAACACGCCCGCTAATACACCCCAGAATATTAGCTTTTTCCACAACAGCATCACATGTTTGACTTCTATTCTATTTGTGATGCACTAAAATCCTCAGGTCCTTTTCAGCGGTACTTTGACTAGCCAGTTGTTCCCCATTTGTAGCTGTGCGTTTGATTTTTTTTCCTCCCTAAGTATAGTATTTTGCACTTCTCTTTACTGAATTTCAGACCAAGTCTCAAAATTTGTTAATGAAAAGACTCTTGATTTTGTCTTAAGTCATTTCCTTGTGGCTTTGGAAACCCAAACACAGAAGCATGGTGCTAGTGCAGGAGAATCAGTGCAACTGACTAAGGTCCCAATTCTGTAGCTGGACCCCACAGACCACATGCAGCCTCATGGACACCACTGGGGCTTTTCATGGACAGAGGGTTCCACCCAACCTGGAGTTCACTGTGTCACAGAGACCTGCAAATCCTACTCTGAAACTGACTAATCTAGTCACCTGCAAAACGTGTCTCTGCAGGTGTTCACTCGCACAGAGCTCATTGCATGATCCCGGCCTGCAAACCACAACATGAAACCAACCAGTCTAGTTAGGTCAAAGTACCACGCACACCTACAGTGCTAAAGAAGTAATCTTGGTTTCACCTGTGAAGGCGAGTGAAGTGCAAAATGCAAGCAAACAGCCCAAATGGGGAAAAGAAAACGGTCAGAATCCTTTCTATGCTAATCATCTTCATCTCTGGAGTATTAGTAACCCAGGGAAGGACTGCTACTGACAGCGTCTCTTTTTAATCAACTGTACGCATGGGGCATTCACCAGAGGACTCATTTTAAGTCAAGGCAACTGACAGTTCTCTCACCACCTGCTTTACGTGAACATAGCAAATGATACGTGCCCTAGCTCACGCAAGAGCTAAGCCAGACTTAGCACTTGGCTCAAAAGGAGCTCAGAAGCGCCCCCCAGGGATTGAGAAATAACATTCTTGCCTCTAGCCTAGTAAATCTGACGTGGGACTCTCACTCCAAAAATAGACACGCCCAATAAGGATGCTTGGGCATAGCTGCCACAGAGGGCAATAGGAATAACTGGAGCTCTAACAAAATCAACCCAAGTCCCCCAGCAAAGCACCCCTACGAGCTTCTGTAAGCACCAACGGTCCCACCATAGAGGGATGCTCAAATTTCATCCCACCCATGGCTGCACTGGCAACTTGCCGTGAGACGGGGGCTGCACATGATGAACAGACAGGCTAAGGATAGTTGTATTCCACGGTCCTACTCTTCAGGCATTATTCAGACGCTCCCCAAATATAGCAACAGAGCATGTTCAGCTGATTGTGGCTTGCAAACTGTGACAACCATTTGTGTTAGTTATCATCACTCAGGATTCATTCCTGTGTGAATTACACGGATGGCGGGGGAGAAGCTAGTTCTACCATCCGAGGTCCCAGCCCCGTAGGTTCCACGTGCACAATTCCCACGGACGTTAGCACTAGTTCCACAAGCAGAATGGCTGCAGGATCAACCCTGCTGGAAACAGATAAAGGAGGTTTGGCTTCTGGGCTTTGGGTTACCTGGTGAGCACTGGAGTGGTCATTCTGGCAGGCCAGTTCCTGCTCGACCTCTGACACCTCCAGCAGGTTCCGCTCGCTGGCCAGCCGGGAGAGCTCCCCCACCACAGTCACGTGCTTCGATACCGTGCCCGACATCTTCTTGAACTGCGGGTAGTTCTCCACAAACGCCTGTAATGGGGAAGTTGAAATTCAAACCTCTGGGAAATGGCAAGCAGAAGATAGTAACCAAGACTTGCACTGGGTTTACATCAGTGCATTTCCACTGGCTTCAGTGGAGTCACTCCTGATGTTACGGCCTGAGTGAGATCAGTGCTGCAGGGCGGGTATTCCCGGTCTCCCCAGAGAACCTCTGCATGGTGTCCCCTGCAGGGGGAGCTCTGCAGCTGGAAGGAATCTTTACAGGAAGCAGCTGCTCACTCTCTTGGCACCTAGAGGGTTTCCTAGTGGAAATCCACCCAGATGTTGCTGCTACTTCAAATCTTGAACCACAGCAGACTGGGGGCTGGAGAAGCCCATGTTGCATGGTGCACTGGAGCTGGGCGGCTGTGCTGAAGAGGATCTTATTAAGACAGAGAGGAGGGTGCAGGTGTGGTAGTTCTTTGTATTGCAGTAGCACTTAGAAACCCTAGTCCTTGACCAGGGCCCTGCTGTGCAAGGGCTGTACAAGCACAGCCCAAAGAGACGGCTTCCACCCCCAGGTGCCTACATGCCACAGAATGAGTCACCAGTATCGGAGCCCGGAGCAGGGATGTAGTAAATGCCGGTGATTTGCAATGTCCTGCAGTGGATTGGTTCTAAGATGCCTGGTCAATCCCGTACGTCCTCTTTACCTTCATGTCAGCTATGGACTCCAGCTTCTGCTGCTCCTTCGGTTTCCTCCGCTGGAAATCCTCCATTAGGTTCTTGATATTGCTCCCGATCTCTGCAAAGTTCAGGTACATGTTCTGTGGACGACAGACACAGGGGGATGGGAGGGAAGGCGGCTCTCGGCAGATCTGGTCTCTTTGGAAATCACCGCCCCCAGCTCCCAAAGCTCTAGGAAGGTCTATTGCATACTCCCATGCTGCACTCTGAGGGCGGGCGACAAGCTCTGGGATATAAAATGGTTTAATTTCAGCAATATGAATGGGCACTAAAGCCCGCCTGGGACACTGCTTGCTTATAATTATGAATTTACCTGGGACATCGGTCATCATCATCATCATATGCAAGTGGGGAAACTGAGGCACAGAGCAGGGACAGATCCTGCCCAAGGTCACACAGCGACTCAGTGGCAGAATCAGGAATAGAACCCAGACCCCAATTTAGACTGCCTGAGAGCTCTCCCTCCCCATCACAGCACCCAGCTACCTACGTTGGCGTAAAACTCGTCGTTCTCAGCAGACAGAACCACCTCCCTGAGATCCTTGCTGATGCCGGGTACTCGAGAGAGGTCAATTCGGTTGTTGTTAATCCCCAACAGCTCATGGACCATGGCCTGGTACGTCCACTAAGAAGGGTCGGGGGTGGGGGGGGGGAAGGAGAGACAAACGTTTGACTTAAATCACAACCAATTTAAATCAAGACTAAAATATAATGGGCCTAATTTGTATTTACAATAAGGTCCCTTTACAGCACTCTGGCAGCACATAAGGGCACACCTCCATTGCAGCTGGGAGCGGGACTGTTAGCTCATGTAGACGTACAGCTGCGCTCTAGCCAGCTTGCTAAAAATTGCAGTGAGGCCTGTCCCACGGCACACTCTCCCCGCTATTTTTAGCGAGCGAGCAAGAGTAGAGCTAGCATGGACCATCAACATGACCGGCCATGCACAAGTAGTCGGACCCAAAGGGGACCCTTAAAGTGAATTAGGGTTGCACCTACTTTAAAGCACCTCTGCACTGCCAGAGACGGTGGCGGAAATGAGAATCAAGACCAATGTTTTTTAAAACAAGACAGACAGTATTCCTGATGCCTTACACCTTGTAAAATGGAAACTCCCCAGGCCGACTGCCAGCATCTTGCAACAGATAGCGCATTTATTCTTGCTAATAAGTTACCACCTTGGGGCCCTGATCCAGGATCAGGGCCCCATTGTACTGACACCCAGGAACACAGTCACGGCTCCAGACAGCTTGTTGTATTTGTATTCAAAAGCAACCAAGACGTGACACTGGGGATTAATATTCCTGTTGGAACCCATTTGCTTGCTGTCATCATCTCCCCGTTCTCTGCCCGTGAACAGGAGTGTATTTTTGGCTGCAGAGACGCTGCTGTTACAAGCTATACTGTTTCCTGCTTGCTCTTCTGCAGGAGGAGGAATGGGAGGTTTTGGAGATCAGTGCATTATATATTTAGCCCGAGAAGCCTAATGTTATCGGAAGGGAAGTCTGCGAGCTGATCAAAGCATTGACATGTTTGCCGCCCCACTTACACTCATCTGAAGCTGTGCACTGGGTCTGAAGAAGTCTTTGTACCATAGGTAACATTCTCCTGGGACCTATCCTGCCTGCAGTCCTTAGCCCTACAAACTGGGGCTTCACTGGGCTTGTGACACTGCCAGATCACTCTGGTCGATGAGCCAGAAGGGCCCAGGGCAGTAGAGAAATTCTTCCCTACCTTTTGATCTGAGTAGCAGATGAAGTCACCCCACAGGCACATTTAGCATCTAGTGCCGGGGACAGGAAGCTGTCTACAGGAATGTGTCTAGAGAGACCTTCTTGAGAATCCAGCTACGCTAAACACAACTGCATCGGGGGACCAGAGTTCTCCCACATTCCATAACTAGTGCATGTCCCAGGCTTTAGGTGACAGAGTCCCATCTACACTACAAGCTGGAACAGCAGGAGTGGGCCAGGGAGTAGCCGTGCTGTAACCAGGTCTCCCGACACAGCTGTGTTTGCAGCATAGATGGGGCCTTACCGGTAAAAGGGAAGGTCAGTCCCATGGCCCGCTCAGTCCTCGGCCTCTCTGCTGAAGCTCAGGGCCGGCTGTGATGGTGGCTTTTGTCGCTGGGGCACTGGCCCGTTGAACTGGACTGAGACTCCATGAACTCATTTCACGCAGGCCGGAGAAGCTAAGAGTTTACTGCCCCCACTGACCTGTGCTGGATTTAAATCAGTGCCCACGCAGGCACAGAGGCTCCTTTTCCACACCACTAAACCATCCAGTCACCTGAGAAAATTCCCCCGGCCAGAAGGAGAAAAAGGACTGGATGAAAACTGAAGAGGTGTTTCAGCTCCCAGCAGCATGTCCCACCATCAGTACTGTCTGCCCGGTGAGAACGTACTGCTGCAGAGACAGCTATTACCCAACCATCAGGCCGACTGGCGCCCGAACGCATCCCGAAGAATCAAAGGAGACAAATACCAGGCTGTTCGATGGCGAAGTCTGCAGCACAGCCACGATGCTGCTCGAAAAACCACCACCCGCCACACAACCCATGCTAGTGCTCATCCATAACGCAGCAGGGAGAACACGCTGCTGCAAGGTCATTTGATAGATGTGCTGCCAAGTCGGCGCTACAAATAATCCGTTAAGAGGGACACGGCTAAGACGTTTAGGCCCTGCATTTAAAGCATGTTTTAGGATACACAAATGGCTGAAGTTTCAGGAGGCCACCTGGATCTGCCACCGAAGCCAGCAGGATCTGGTGATACTGAAAACTAGGCCAGAGACGGTGAGAATTTTTTAAGGAGGGAACTGTGCTTTACTTTAAACCTTTCCCTTGAGTGAACCAAACCCCAGGACCCTGAGCTAGTGTCAGAGTGCCATGGGCACTTCAGCATCCCACGTTCCCATCCTCTCCCATCCCTTCCAGCCGAGCAAGAGCTCTTTCACCTGGTTCAGAAGTGGGGTGATGGCATCATCAGACCGGTCCAAAATAAGCAGTAACGGAGGAACTTCAGTGCGCCGGAAATCAAACAGCTCGTATTCTTTAGTAATCACTTGCTGGAGGGGCAGAAAGCCAGAGAAGTTGGTCAGTCCTAACTGCAGAGGGGAAGAATTCTCTGCAGCCTGGGTGCTAGGCAGTGAGAAGCAAATAGAGAGTGTGCTGTTATAAGTAAGCACTGATAATGGAATACCTTGCATTTTGCCAGGGTTCTTAAAAAGCTGGACAAGAATCTATTCGTAAATCTCCAACACCCCTAAGAGTTAGGGAACAAGCATCCTGCCTGTTCCACAGGTGGGGAAACCGAGGCACCAAAAGGGGAAGCCACCTGCCCAAGGTCATGCAGCAGATCAGTGGCACAGCCAGGAATCTCAAAGAACAGCAGCCCCCAAAAGAATATTTTTCTCCTCTTACACGCTGCAGATTTGTGACAGGAAGTACAAGCAGATTGCCAGGTTCAGTGCAGGGCAATTCCATACCTTGACGCATTCAGCGAGCCTCTTTGCAGGTTCAGAGGAGAGCTGGTAACGAATCATGGGGCACTTCTTCAGAGACAGGAGCAAAGCAGTCAGCCCTTGGGCTGTTCTGGACAGCTGGGCCAGATCCCAGCTGCGACCCTGCAAATGAAGAATACTCCCATAAAGAAACTCCAGTACTGCCCGGTACCCCTCTTCTGGTTAACTTGAGAGAGAAATGGAGGGTCCCCAAGCCTAATACAGAAGGAAAAGAAACAGCAAGAGGAGGAGAAAGGTTTTGCTTTCACCTTGACCAAGGCAAATTGTAGGCCTCCACAATGCCAGTTAAGTTAAGGGCACTGTCAGAATAAATTGGTCCTGTCTCAGCTTTGGGGCAGGAGAAGGAGACCAGATGACCTCGAAGTCCTTTCCAACCTTACATTTCTATGATTCTTCACCTGCTTTGACAAGTACAGCACAGATGATTACAACCCAGAGAGTATTAACAATCTAGGCCCCGATCCCACAGGACTTGTGCTCAGGCCAGGTACGAGGTCCCATTGACAGGACTCTTCATGGTAGCCAAGTTAAGCACGTGCGTTAAGTGTTTGCAGGATGAGGGCCCTAGTCTACTTTGCTCATCCCACTCGGCCCTGGAGAGAGACTCAAGCTGAGCCAATTCACTTTCCGTCTCTAGACATTTTCCCTTTGGAGATTCTTGAGCCCAGGCACAACAGCTGGTGCATTTGGCTTCTTCACATCACGGGGGATATTGACTTTAATGGCTTCTCAAATTTACAACAAAACCAAAATACGCACAAGACGTTTTGATTTGCATTTGGTTATGTCAAAATGTGCTTTTCCTAGCAAATCCTAGTTTTGGCTCTGAACTACTGGCCACGTCTCGTGAAACAAGCTCCTTTACTGCTGAAAAAACATGGGTGAGATTTTCCCCAAATGCTGAACGAAACATACGCTTAAAGCTAGCACAGTGCTGAGGAAGAAAAAGCAGTTTTTAAGGATACTGCAAGATCAAAAGAGGCCTGAATCTGCTGTCATTGAAGTCAGCGGGAGTTTTACCAGTATCTTCAATTGGAGAGGGATCATCCTTTAGATAAGCACAGCTGCTAGCAAAAAACCAAGACCACTTGCTTTTGATTCCTGGCAACTGCGCCAGGAAAGAGGGAACGCAGCCACCATTTGCTGAAGCAGCTGCTAATTTGGGGTGTCACCGTTTTTGGGGTGCTCAACATGAGGCCAGATTTTCAGAGGTCCTGAGCAATCTAAACTGAAGTCAAAGGAAGCCGAAGGTGCTGATACAAGTGAGTTCAGGATATAGGGGTCTCAAATTGAGTGTCCAAAATGTGATACACAACACAAATTAGTGGATGCTTTTCAAAGCTATCTAGTCATATATACAGTTCTCTTCAGCTAGTGTCCAGAGCCTACATTCAAAGGCAGAGCAGTAGCACTCTTAGATATTTACTGGACACAGAAAAAAAAATTAATTTGGATCTTCTGAAGTATTTTATTTCAATGATATTACACAGGCCTCAACCCTGCTGTCTTTACTCATGTATAACCTCTGTGGATTTCAAAGGGAGTTCTTCCTGACTGCTGGAGGAACATAGCAATTGCCAGACTGAATCAGACTGAAGGTCCATCTAGCCCAGTGTCCTGTCTCTGGCAGTGGCCAGCACCAACTGATTTAGAGGAAGGCACAAGAAACCCACATTAGGAATCATCCTGATCTCTACTGGCTTATACCCTGAAGCATGAGGTTCAATAAACGTGAGGATCTTAGTATTTTCTTAATTGACTCCTCTCTCTTTCAGGTTCCCTGCCTCCTCCAGGAGACGATCTAGGAGGTTTCTAAATAGCCCTATGTGCATCTTCACTCATTCTTACTGCTTGGTCTTGGCCTTATGGAATGGCTTTGAACTGTTTCTAATTGAAACCGTCCAGGCGGCTGCACGGAAGACAAACACCCTGACGCCTGAGAGATTAAGGTGTTTGCTAGACAGCTGTGGGGTTTGAAGTCCACCGAGCAGGACAGCAATTCAGGCTCAAAGTACCCCATCCCTGCCCCTCAGGGAGTCCACTTAACACTAAGGGGGAGGACGATCTACATAGCACCTCCAATCCACGGCCGTTCATTTATTGACAAAACGATCAGCTCCACAGTAAGGGCTGCACGTTAGAACATCCTAGCTTCCCAGGGTGTCCAGTTAGCTGTGAGCATGTTCTGGTGTCCTTCAATCCCAGCTATCAGCCAAAATGAGACCCTAGAGGAGCATTAGCCTTTTCCATACCTGGCAGCAGCCCAGGAGGTTGAGGGAAAACACATGTGGATTCACGGCAATGTAATCTCCGTAGAACTCCTGCCAAGGAACACAAATAAATACAGTGAGCGGCGCACCGACGCTTACGCCTCCTATGCGAGCAAATGTTTCAACACCAGCTATTCAGCCCAAACACACGAACATAGGGCCATGTCCTTAAAGTCGTAAGTGATTCACAGCCCCACTGACTCCCAGCGATCCCCACTCCTCCCTCCACAACTCTCAGAGTTCCTATCTCTGCTGGCATTTCCAGTCTGTTCCTGATATATGGCTTTTACTCCACCTTTTGCACGTATGCCTGTCAGTCACCGCTATGGGACTGCTACGTACCAACCCTGCTATGGCAGAGGAGCTTGGAACCAGGAGCTGTGGCAGCTTGGGGCCGATTATTTTTAGACAATGTATACATTCTTCTAGTCCTAAATTGCTGCATAGTGTTGTTGTGCACATACTGTTCAATGGCTGCTGAGGTTATTCCCCAGAAGTGGCTGCAGCGACAAGCATATGTAGCCTGTTGATCAGTTCTGAAAGTACTTTGGGATGGGGAGAGTCATGGTAAAATATTAGATAATATTACACGCACCTGAACTTCCGCCACAACCTCCTGCTCGTCAGCCTCAGCCAGTGACTTTACATCACTCTTACTGATCACGTTACTGAAATCTGAAAGGAGACATGTAAGACACAGCAGGTCAATAGTGGCTGGGGTCGGAAGTTAATGCGTAATATACAAGGGAGCCATCGAACAAAAAGTAATCGAGAGTCTTCCAGTTGAAAAGGGTAGGGGACAAATCATAGCAGGGATGGATTTGACCCTAGGTCTGCATTCATTATGATTATTAATACAGTCTAGATAGTTATTGTAACCAGATTTCCCCATTAAATGTCACGGGATAACTCAGGGCACTGGGTTGATGGCCACGGAGACTGAAGCTTTCCTGCATTTAGTCACAGGGCGGGTACAGCATGGACAGTGGCATGGATGTTTCCCCTTTATGTTACTCCCGATCTAACGGCACTTTGAACTGCAGCAGCAGCAGCAAGCCCATGATATACTCAATAAATCAATAACAGCCTCTCTTGCAATGTGTTTGTACAGCACCCAGCACAGTGCGGCCTCGATCACAGCTGGGGCATCGAGACACCACTGTGTTCATTTATTTCTAATCTGTATTGAGCCACCGACGCTTTTTACTGCATTTTTTTCATCTAGACAAGTGTTTCTTCTCCGGCTTCATTGTGTTCGTACAGATCAACAATGACATCTAGTGGCTGGTTGAGCCCACTCCCATGAATCTCACAAGGCAGAAAAAAAAAAAAAACAGGTTCCCAACCCTTTTTCTAAGAGGACTGAATTTAAACCCAATACTAAGTATGACTAGAAGTTCCAGAATTACACAGCATGACCACAATACTTGAGAAACACCAGGCTGGGCCAGAGTCAATGAAAGGTTCAGTCTAGTTGTTCTAGGCACCTATGGACCAATCCATTCCACTAAATTCTAACCTTGGCTCTGGTTCAAATCCAAAGCGAAATAACGTCACTCTCTCAGCCTTTCTACCTCAGTTTCCCCATCTGTAATACAGGCGAGTCTCATCTGACGCGCATTTAACATGCAAATTCAGCTTTGGGTGATCGGCAAAAACAAAACAAAAAAAAGAGAAAAATAACAATTTAAATACTGGACCTGTAGTGCAGGCGATTCCACCGCCATTACGCTCAATGTAATTTTGACTATACATAATTTTGACTATATGCGTATGGGCTGCCAGCAGAACGTAACCCCAGAGTAAGATGAGACTTGCCTGTATAGGGATGGGAATGGCCTACTTTACCCCCAGTGGGAGGTTTAATTCATGTCTGTCAAGTGTTGTGAAGACGTAAAGCCTTAGAAGCGTGAAGTGTTATTGCTGGTTGTGGAATATATTGCCAAGTGGGGTCAGCATTCATGTTGTCAGCCCCCTCCCTCAATCCTAGGGCAGCCGGTTTGGTCGTGTCAGAGAAGAGAAAATGCTGAGGAAGAGGACAAGAATCTCTCATAATTTTACAAGAGGCTGCTCTGCACAGCTTATGGGCATTGCTGATGTGGGCAGCTGAGAGCGAGATCTGGTTGTAAGATTGCGGTGCTAGGAATCACAACCCCTGGATGCTGTTTCTGAACATGACACTTGCTTCTTGTGTGACCTTCCAGTAAGCTGATTCACCTTTCTGTGCCTCAGTTCTCCCACTGGAGAATAAGAGCAACCCACTGCCCAATTGCTCTGAGATCCTTGGATGAAAGAACTCTGAAGGACAATGCATTTTTAAGTGCCTTTGATGGGCCTGAAGTAAAGCCTGGAAGGGCGAGCAGCTCGGCGTAAGGTTACTTGGAGATAGGAGCGGAGGGACATATTGCAAAAACTCAAGACTAGTGGCACGAGGAGGGGAAGCAACATCTAAGGGCTTGTGTCTATGAAATGCTTTAACTATATTAGTTTCAAACTAGTATAGTTAAAGTGGTACAACCTCCCAGTGTGGACGCAGTTATACTGGTGTTTATACTAGAATAGCTTATTCTTGTAAATTTTGAGGGAATATGCTAACCCTGTATAAAGTCCATTTATGGTATAGCTTAGGGTTGTACAGATTTGACTCTCTCGATAAAATGAAAACAAAAACAACCCACACCAAAAGACTTAAATTTGTACAAAAATCTCTATGTAGATCAGGCCTTCCCGAGGTGAGACTGAGGATCAGAAGGCTGCTGAATGAGTACAGAAACAAGGACTTTAAGAATGCTTCACGTTTAGAAGAAAATATTTGCATCATACCAGAGTCTGCCTAGAGCATCTGAAATACTTGGTGAACCAGGACATACTTACAAACATAATAGATGCTGTACTTGGGCCTTCGTAGCTCCTGAATGAGGTATTCCACGTTCTCCTGGATAAAAGGAAAAACCAGACAGAGAAAAATCAGAAAATGTCCCAATAATTATGCAACAGGTGATTAGACTAATTAATGCTTCTAAGATGGCAGCACTCTGGACCTGATTCTGCAAATCACTGTGCTCTTGCTAAAAATCACTGGAGGCCAGGATTTTGCAGCACCACCATTCTGGGAGCACTCAATACTGGAGCCGGGTGGAAAACGGTTTGCTTGTCCTTTGAATATTTCAAGATATTGAGAATTTTTCCCCTCCCGAAACAGGACGAAAGCCAAAATTCTGAGAATCTTCCCAAACTGGAATTCCGGGGGGGGGGGGGGCGGAATTCAGTTTGAGGCAACTGAAATGGACTTTCAAACTATAATTAGCTTAAAATTTTTAATAGAGGCATTTCAAACTGGGATTTTTCATTGGAACTAGTCAAAACTAAATGTTTCAACAATTTCTAAACTTATTTTTCAAAAAATTGCAAGTAAAAATTCATCAAAACTGACCCTTCACCGCTAAAGGTTTTGGTTTTGACTAACTGACATTTTCAGACCAAAAAATTTGAAAAACCAGCTCTTCTCAGTGTTTAAGGACTTACTCCGGCAAGAGGCCAGACTGGAATTCTCCTCACTCAGAGAAGAGGGAAAAATCTACAGGAAGGACCTCCCTGCAAGCAGCCCTGGATGCAGCTGACTTGGCTGCTAAACCCATGTCCTCCACAGTGGTCATGTATCAGAGCTCGTGGCTCCAATCCTCTGGCCTCCCTCAGGAGATACAAACCGTCCAAGACCTGCCCTTTGAGGCTAGTCTATTGACCTGATTTTCAAAGGAACTCACGGCCAGATTTCCACGTGCTCAGCGCCACAACTGGAACCAAATTTTCCAAGAGGGCTCAGCTCCCATTTAGGCACCTAAAGCAGGTCCAGATTCTCCTGAATGGTCAATAGCTTCCAGGGACACAGTTAAGAGCAGATTTTCAAGAGTTCAGCCCCTGATATGCCCCTTACTGCTGAGCTCATCTGAAAATCTGGCCATTTATTTGGGGCCTAGCTGGAAACTGGGCTCTTTCAATATTCTGACCTACATTTGTGCTAAGCAGTATTAGTAAGAAAGAAAAAGTAAGTCATGAGGCAGATGTCTCTCTCCCTCTGGGAACTAGATATGGGAAAAGCCTACAGGATCATCGAACCCATCCTGCAAGTTTAGCAGTCAGACCCCCAGCTACTACAGTGAGCATTATAGACACGTATTATAGACTAAATAAATGTGTCATTTTGCATGGTGGGTCGTGTCCCACAGAATTCTGTTTCATAGTAATACTGCTCCCACATGATGCCACCTCTCACAATTCTGCATTTTTCTTAAAGCCCCAGCTCCTGGAGTCATGTGACTACATGAAAATTCCATTGTCAATTAAAAGAAAAGAAGGAAAGAGTAAGTTTCTAACCCCTTGTGGTTGAAGAGAATAGCTTGAAAGCATGAACCTTACAGGATTTAAAAATCAGATGGAAAATATCATGATTGATGTTTGAATATTTTGAGTTAGCAATACTACTCCAAATCCAAACTGGAGCAGGGTTTGTTCCTTCAACTTAGGCAAAAGGCTGAGCATGCTCGGTAAGAAGTTACAGGGAATTGTTGGTGGCTTTCATTATCTAATTCATTTCATGAATGAAATCGTTTTTGCAAAGATGAAAACTACCAGGAAATTTACTAGCCCAGGTACAACATCAACTTGCCAACACTGTATAATGGGCCATGTAGGGGTTGGGGGGAGAAGGGGAGGGTTAAAGGTCTTTTGGTTGTTTTTTTTTTTTTTAAAGTACTCACTCCAGGAGAGTGGACAAGGTAAAATTTGTACAGCTATCAAACTAAGGCATTGATTGTGAAACACAAACTTGTGCTTAATTTTATACACATTAGACGGCCTGATGAATTCATTGGGACTGCTCAGAAGCATAAAGCTAAGCACGTGGGAAAGTATTTGCAGGATCAGAGCCTTAGATACCAGCATTATCTGCTCAGCTTGTACATAGGACCTGGGCAGAGAAAATGCCAATCCTGACAGCAGCTGCTTTTACAAAAGTAGCTTACCTTTGTCGGTCGCAAAAAACAGATCGCTTTCAAGTGTTTCATAGTCTCTCTGTTCAAAGAATCGAGGCGCTCAAAGAGGTAAACTTCCTTCTGAAGGATTTCTGACTGTGTATACACCATGCTCACAATACTGGTCTGCAGGGAGAAAGAAGGAGAAGCCAAGTTATGTCGACTTGCTGGGACAGGCTCATGAGATACTGAGACAAGGGAGTGTTGACTAATGGTTAGCGCACAGGACTGGGAGTCAGGATGCCTGGGTTCAGTTTCCCCAGCTCTGCCGCTGATTTGCTGTGTGACCCTGGATAGATCATTTCACCTCTTGTACCTCAGTTTCCCTGAATAATTCATTGCAATTTTATGTCAATACGCAGGTGTGCAGCAGCCCTCGGTGCACTGGGCTAACACTGCAAAGCATGTTCATGGTGTGGGCACAGCAGAGGATTTATTGGTGTTTGAGAGCAGCCAGCTCTCACACCAATTCTTGATACCCCATTCTCCAACCTGCTCCTCGTCCCACTGAGGAAGCAAAGCAGAACTGCTTTCAGCCTGCTCCCTAGCCCAGCACTGGCAGGATACTCCCCCAGGAGCAAGCTGCTTAGGAAGTAGGGTGACCAGCTGTCCCAATTCTATAGGGACAGTCCCGATTTTTGGGTCCTTTTCTTATATAGGCTCCTACTACCCCCACCCCGTGTCCCGATTTTTCACATTTGCTGTCTGGTCACCCTATTAGGAAGGGACAGCAAGTCTGCAAATTATTAGAGGCAAGATGAGGAAAGGAGGGGGGTCTAGGAAGCCATAAGCTCCCTCTGCTCCCTGGGCAGGGCATGCACTAGAGCAGCAAAGAGATATTTATCTTCCTGTAGATCCACACCCTCCCAAGAGGAAAACTGCAGCCTGTGGTCGGGGCAGAAGCCAGTGTAACCCCCAATAGCTCGTGAAAGACAAAATGACAGAGGCAGAGGAGATGCCATTGTAAATACAGAAGCCACAGCGGCCTAGCTCACCGTTTCTTTATCCATCAGGAGGACCTTCATCCCAGGCCCGCTGTCTTCAATCATCTTGGACACATATTGCTTCACTGCAAAGACCACATTCATTTTTGCAAGCGATTGGTTTTCCCCTCCCTGTCCCTTCTGCAGTGGGTAATACACTAGACTAGGCACGGAGCAACCAACTCCTCCTTTCTCCTATGCAGCCAGCTGCTTCCTTCCTTCTTTCCTCCTATTGCAGCACTGGGAGTTGTAGTTCACAAGGAGGAGGACTGTACTACCGGGCAACACCCATCCTCTTTCGTAGGAAGCGGTCGCAACTACAACTCCCAGCAGCCTCAGCATAAATGCATTCAATTTCCTGCAGCGTGGGTGTGTTGTCAATGTACTTTACACTGTGGAGCTGTCAAGCCTTTCTCATGTGGAAGAGGGATACCACACCGGGGATTAACTTTGGAACAGTGCTTAAAGGAGCACCCTCTTGCAATGAAGCATTTTCCTGCATGATTCCCTGAGATCCAGCAAATCACCCTCAATGATATTATCACCGCTTGACACCCGGCATCATTTTGGTAGCTTAGAGGAGATTTTGTTCCCTCTTGCCCCTGAAAATCATCAGGATCTTCAGAATCTAAACTTTATTTCGGCTGCAAAGAAAACCTTCCAGACAAACTGTGCGGAGGCTGTTGCAATCATTGAACTACAAGACAAACAGTGGCACAGGATCCCAAATGATAATTCTCCCACAACCCTTAATTCTATTTATTTTTGGCCTAAAGCTCTAGCCTGAGCCCTGAGAGCTCGCACAATTTTGACGCTCAACCTACAAGAAAACAATGGTATGCCTAATACTGGGAGAGAAAAAAAACACTGTGTTATGCTATGGACAATTGCAGACCTCATTAAAGCTGATGGGTGGGCCAACCACCCTTCTTTCAGGCCAAATGGAAGGAGCAATGAAATGCCCCTTTGGATAGTGATAGCTGGAAATGGTAGGAAGCCACATCCCAAGACAATGGGCGGCATGGCAAGGATGACAGAAGCTTTCCTGGGGAAAGATTGCAAACACTGGGGCTAGGGGTTGCAGTGGGTCTGTGCATGAAAGGCAGAAAGCAAGAGAAGCTGTGATGAGCGTGGCCCTGGGACAAAGCCAAGAGACAGATTCTTTTGGACACAGTACTCGACGGAAAGGCAGACCTACATTTCTGAGCAAGGAAACTGCCTGCTATTTGTTGTTTCTATTGTGTTTAGGGAAACAAGACGTTGTGTACATTCTTTGTCAATAAACAGGATCGCACCAAAGAAATACCTAACTCCTAATTTCTCCTGTTGACAGAAACAACCTGCCAAAGTCCCAAATATTGACTAGGTGCTTGGGCCAAAGGGGGTTGTATAAAGGTTGAGCAACAACCTTGAACTTCTATTGACTCACACTGAGCCCCCCCCCCGGATGCTCCTGCCCCCCAGTGACAAGCCCCCCCCCAGGATGCTCCTGCCCTCCCTGTGCAATCTCCCTTGCTGCTTCTGCCCCCCACCCAGTGCCAAGTCCCCATAAACTGCTCCTACCCCGTGCAATCCCCTTGCTCCTCCTGCCCCCAGTGCCAAGCCCCCAGGCTGCTCCTGCCCCCAGTGCCAATCCTCCCTGCTGCTCCTGCCCCCGTGACAAGCCCCCATAGGCTGCTCCTGCCCTCCCCGTGCAATCTCCCTTTCTGCTCCTGCCCCCAGTGCTAACCCCCATAGGCTGCTCCTGCCCCCCTGTGACAAGTCCCCCCCCCCACCCCAGCTACAGCCCCTCCCCCAGCGGCCTCGCCCTCCCCCCGTTCCAGCCCGGGCCGTTGGAACCGGCGTCTCGAGCGCGGAGCGGCCGTTGCAGACCGAGAGGCCGCCGCCTGGGCCGGGTGGGTGCGGGGCGCAGGGCGGGGAGAGACCGGCCCGGCCCGGGGGGGATATGGGGATTTTCACTGTGCCTCCCCCAAATCCCTGGGGTGAATGAGGGAGCTGTGGGAAGCCCCCCAAGTCCCTGGGATGCTTGGGGGTGTCTGGGGAGCCCCCAAATTCCAGGGAGGTGGGGGAAGCTCTGGGGAGCCCCCACATTCCTGGGGTGCCTGGTGGCTGATGGGGTTTCACTATAACCCCCAAATTCATAGGTGAATGGGGGAGCTGTTGGTGCCTCCCAAATTCATGGGGGGTGAATGGAGGGATATGGGGAGCCCCTGAAATCCCTGGGGTGAGTGGGGCAGCTGTGGGGGTTTCACTGTAGCCCCCCTAGGAGATAACTAAAGGGGGGGTTGTGAGGGAGCCTTACTATAGCCCCTCAAATTCTTGGGGTGCAGTGGGGTTTTCCTTAAGCCACTCCCCAGATTCCTGGTTATGAATGGGGGGGCTGTGAAGATTCTGCTATCCCCCTCCCAAATCTCTGGGTGTGATTAAGGGGGAGATTGGGGATGTTTCATCCCCACCCATTACATGGGAGGAATTCATGTGAGAGCCTCCTGTTGCCACCCCACAAATTACAGGGAGGTAAAGAAGGACGGGGTGGACTTTCTCTTACAGCCTCCTCCACCCCAAATTCCAGGATGAGGAACAAGGGGTGGAATTGGGGTTCTCCCTTTAGCACCCCCTCCCCAAGTCCATGGGGAGTTCTGGTCATCTAGCTCATCTAGTTAGCTCAGCTCCTGGAAAGTGAAGCTATAGACTACCCCCACAAGTACTTATCCAAGGAGGGTTTATACATCCCGCACCAGAGCTGATCTGTGGATTTTGTTTTACTTAGCTCTTAGAAACAGACCTCATAGGGTATGAAGGTTAAAAATTGTAGCATCCCTACAAGGAAGGAATAACTGTAGATTGTAGCCTAAACTCATCTCTGTTTCTGATTTCAGGTTCCACTCTCAAAATGCCATTACTTGAAAAACAGGGTAAGTTCTAATCCTTGGCTCTATTTATGTGAGGTGTCTCACACGGCAAGGCACGAGGCCGAAATGATAGTTGTTAAAATCACTCTTCAGGAATGACAAAATAATCAGATCAACCTTTCCAATCAGTAATTTATTTCCAACATAATATTAGCCAACAAGCAACTACGGATGAGAATTTAGGGTCCAATTCTGCAAGGTTCTGAGCATTCTCAACTCCCACTGAAGGCAGTCTCAGAAGAGGTATTCAACATCTCAGGCCCTTAAGAAGCCTTAGACCTGATTCTCCATTCACTCACGTTGTTGTAAATCAGGAATGATTGCATTTAAATCATTGGGGTTACATCAGTGTGAGTGGAAATCCGAACTCAGGCCCTTGGCTACATAAGTCTCCAGGTCAGTCGAAAGACAAGTTTAAAACAAGCAGTTCATTGTCCTGCTGGGACATAACATTGTCTTACTGCAAACTGCGGCCCTGCTCCTGTAAATTGAGCCACATGGGTAGATCTCTGTTCCCACATGGCACCCCACTGAAGTGAATGTGAGGGTGCAGGGGTCTGCCCGCATGGAACAACTTGCAAGTTTGAGCCCTATGTAGTTTTTGCTTTAAAGCCCTGGGTCTGTTTGACACTTATCCTGCTACTATTGTTATTCCTGACTATAACATTTTTGGAAAAAGAGCTATGATGTTCATTAAAGTGTAATAATATAATGTATGCATGTTTCATACAGAAAATGGTGAGCAGGTGCTGGTGAAAAATGAAACCTATTTGCAAATCTTGTAAGTACCTTTTCTGAGAAGCTGAGCTCTTTCATATGCTTTGCCTTTGTACTTCTAGTTCACTTTTTATTGTTTGATTTACTCTTAATATACATCAAAATACATTTAAAAACATGAATATAGTCTAAAATTCCTGTATTTTGTAGGAAAAATAAGGATCAGAGAAAGAGACTTGTCCATGAAATCTGTTCCTTTTTAGACAGCAGTCAGTCTGTAAGTAATGCATAACAACAACAAAAAAAGATTTCTGAAGACATTTACATATATGTTATTAATGTTCAGCTTGTGAAAACTGAGGTTCGTGTATGTAGCTGAGACTCTGTGAGGTCTGGTCCACACAGTTTTCAGATTGGTATAACTATATCTATTGGTGGTGGTGGTTTTTTTACTAATACAGTTATATTGTACAATCACTAGTGTGAATGCTCTTACACTAGTATAAAGGTGCCTTATATTGCTATAGCTTATTCCCCTTCCCATATGGAAGGGGAAGAAGCTATACTGGTGTAACTGTTAAAAATAATAATAATAATAATAATTAATAATAAAAAATAAATAAAAATAATAAAGCAGTACAACTTTTGTGTGTAGGCAAGGCCTTCTTTTGCTAAAAATGACTCCTCTGTTCACCAGATAACACAACATAAACAAACAGAACCAGCAAGAAAGTAATTCTCCTACATGTGAAGGGACACAGTGCTCAAGCCAAAAAACATGGCATATTCCACTTAGATGCATAAGAGGGGAATCCAGTAGTATCTCCAGAATGAGACAGACTGTAACAGTCTTAAAATCTCAGTTTATAGTTTGAACAACCAACTAAATCAGACCAGGGCACCTCAGTTGGGTGAGGTGAAGTTCCCTGTGAATGGGGTCAAGGGATAGGAGCGGGAGTGAGGGGAGGTATTGAGAGCCAGCTCTTGGCTGGGAAGGTGGGTTCCAGGGATTGCAAACTTCTCACAAGCCTGTTCCAGCTGCTCTGGGTCCCATTCCCTACTCCCTAGCCTGACCCTGGGTCCTGCGGCAACAGCTCCAGCCCCTCTGGCTCCAACTCTCCCTTCGCTGTCCTAGATGCATGCAAGTTTACACAGGGATGGAGCTCCCACAATATCTCCATTGCAGGGGTGCTAGTCCCCACTACTTCCCTTTGTTCCACCACCCCTGACCTCGGTCTCTCCTGTTCTCTGCCTGTGGCACACAACTGTTTAGTCTAACTCAAGTTATTGGGCTCAATAGAGGGGTAGCAGGGTGAAATTGAATGACCCATGGTACACAGGAGGTCGGACAAGATGATCCAATGGTCCCTTTTGGTCATAAACTCTATGAAATCTGGCTTTGTTGGTAACATGGCATGACTGTGTGTGTGACACTGAGGAAGGAGTAAACCTCACAACAGTCATTATATTTCTTCGCTGGCTTCATTTTTGTGATCCATTTGGGTAGTAACATTCTGCTAATTACATTATACTTTTAAAACAATGGCTCTGTTCCTGGAATATACTCTCTCTGTAGAATCCTGCTCTTGCATGGAGCACCAATGAAGTCACGTCGCAGGATCAGAGCCTGTGTGATTACAATATTTATTAACCCAATGTGATTATATTTATACAGCATCAGTAAACGAGTTAACTTTCTTAAAGTTGTTTACAGCATATACCTAACCTATAGAATTAAGAACAATATTATAGGTGTTTTAAAATTTGGCAAGTATATTGTAATAAGCCCTGAAAAAGCTGACATTAATTTCAAGAGCTACTAAGGTGACACAGATGTTGAAATTTTCCCAGCACAATTATTGATATATTTATTTTTCTTTTTTAGGTCCAAGAAATTGATGCTTTGAGGACAGAAAATAGGAAGCTAAAAAATGCGGTATATATTTTACATAATGTATTTCAATTTTTAAGTGGTTAAATGAATGACAGCTCTCTGCAGTTGCTCAGGGAATAATTACAGAAATCACTTTAGCTAATTCTGTTTTTTCAATATAGAGAGATTTCAGTGTTAATGTTTCTATATTTGTGCCTAATACCATTTTCATTCTGTTTCATTTTCATTAGAACTCAAGGCTGCGTTATAAAACTAAAGGTACGTAATCTAAAAAGAACCTAGAAGTTTCCCAGCTGGATTAGAAACAGAATTGAAGATGAAATGTGTGGGTTTGAAAAGGTTTAGATGCAAAATTATGGTAGAAAAAATGATGAAAATTAAGAAACTGGATATGTATTTTAAAATTAACCACTGATAAAATGAATTGGACTTTCAGGTATATACTCTGGCCAAAATGTTTAAATTTAGATGCCTTAAATTTAGCACCTAATATGTGTCCTGAGCTTCAGAGGTGCTGAGCACCCACATTTAACCTTTAAGTCAATAGAACTTTGCATAGAAATCCATGGGTAAGGCATGGCTGTCTTAGATCCCAATCCTGCAACATGTAGACAGAGGACTGCACCTGCATGGAACCACGTAGAAAACAACATGTTGCACACCACATTTTACAGGATCAGGCTTTAAATTGTTTGTGAACAGACTTAGTGAAAGACAAAAACGTCCACACACAAAAAAATTATCTGTGGAAAAATTTGCATAGATCTTTTAATGTTGGAAAGTAATGGGGACTTGTACGGAGTTTGATAAACAGAACTTCACCGGGTTTTTTTGGTGGAAAAATTAATTACTCCTTTTTTCTCCCTTCTCTTCCTAGATTGGGCATTAAAGAAAGAAGAATATGAAAAGTAAGGTTGATGCACTAGCATTTTCTTACACAGGGTTTAAAATGGTCCACAACTGTGCTAAAATGTATTTGTTTTCAATAGCACTTCCAATTTTTGCAAAAGATGGATTCATTCCTGTCAGAGGTCATTTAGAAAAATCGGCTCACTTTTGTGCCTGTTTTGCATCTGAATTCCCCTTGAACCACAGTTTTTGCTTGTTTTCCGTTTTCCTACATGGGATGAAATTAAACAAATGTAAATGTAGGCTGAATAGCAGGAAAACTTCTCAACAATGTGTTCTGGTATACTGTGGAACAACTAAGGCCATTGTTTAAGTCACTGAAAACTTGACATGAGAAACCACTGGAGAACATAAGCCCGTCTGACTTAAGTGAGACTTAAGCACATGCTTAAAATTAAGCATGTACTTAAGTGCTCTGATAAATTAGGGCCATGGGAACATCTCTACATTGACTGGGGTGAGACAATAGATTAAATTCCCCCAGTACAGATGAGCCAGCTAAAGTTCTATAGCCCATTTAAGCCCATAGTATGAAACTTAAATGGACTTGTAATTCTGCTGCCCAGGGGTGAATGAATTTCAGCTAGAAAAATAAATTTTTCCAACTTCTAGCTGCTATAATTCCAGGATAAACTGATGTCTTCATCAATTTTGTAAGTTAAAATAGTTCTGGTGAGTGACACGTCTGCTTGCATTTTGCTTTGTTTTCAAAGTGAGATTGAGAGGCTTTCTGGCGAGATATCTAATTACTTAAATGTCACCAATTTCTGGGTGAGTATATCTGTATTACTAACAGTTCTGGGGGGAGGTGGTTGATGGGATTACCCCTCTTGAGTATGTTGTTGTGCTATCAACTAGTGTGATATAAAAATAGTCAGACCCAAGAAAAAAAGCCCAGGGACATTAATTATACCAGTGATTGGAGTTCATTCCATTTGTTTAGAGGGATTAGAAGACTATCAGAGACAGAAAAATTATGAATCCCAAAATGAAGCAAAGAAAGAGCAATTATACATCTTTGTCTTATCTCCTCTGCCTGCATTACGGAAAAAAGATGCAAGTGATGCATTTAGGAATGGAGTACTTATGGTTATGTCCCAAAGTGGATTTTTTCACAAAAATGCCTAACTTTTTTCTGATTGACTGAAATGAACTGTCTCTCCTTTAGTATGAAGAGTCAGAGCTTTTGAATGGCTCAGGTATGTTATTTTTAGAGATCGCGAGGAACATTTAAGATAGTTATAAAAGTACTTTCCTCTGTCTGGCTGTCATGTTTTTTTGTTTGTTACAAGGCTACAAGTGTGTGCCTCAGCTGCCTTATACCCTGCCATAATTTTCACTGGTTTGTACTGAAAACATTGATCTAATACGAGAGCATGAACAGCAGCATGCTAATTTAAAATACATCACAAAGCAAGTAATGTGAATGTGGTGTTAAGGCTGAGAAATCAGGAAATTCTAACGTTAGAGAGACCATAATACATGTGTACATTTAACAGATAAGAGAGCACCGAGGGAATCAACCAAACATGTGAGGTGAGCAGTGGAGCAGGTGGCATTTACTAGCTACCATTTGAAAGGAAATGATAATGTGAGATAATACCATGATGTCATCACTCCGCATATTGTGGAGTTTGAGCTGAATAACTCTCAGGTGAACATTCTGAAAATAGATCATGTCTGATTTGCAGAGGTGCTGAGCACTCACAACTCCTGTGGACTTCAACTGAAGTGCTGGGTGATGAGCATCACTGTAGGTCAGGTCTATACTGTCTCAGGACCAACACCCCAAATTGGTAGTCACAGTTGAACCTTTTGTCTTTGGCTTTAAAATGTTCAGATGTGGGCTGTAAAATACATTTTGTGTTTTAAAGGGAACTCTTTCAAAGAAAGTTGCAATTCTACTTCACCATTATTTAACTATACATTTTAATTTTGAAGTACCTACATTTAGCAATAAATTTGTAGGAGCCGAGGGCAAATAGCAAGTTAAACATAAACAGTCTGGGGTTTTTAATATTATAAATACCCAAAAGCTGCAGTTTAAAGGGCTAATCCTGAATGATCGATGGTTTTTTGAAATGATTATACTTGCATTTGAACTTCTACAGCACTCAGACAGAGGGCGCCCTTGGATCGGAGAAAAGGTAACAACTGTTCTCTCTATGAATTCATTAGATTGCAATTCATTAGATATAACTTCATGTAAATGTTGTGTTTTTGTGGTACTTACACTACTGGGATGGTTTCCATGTTGATTTAAGTGGCCACAGTCTTCCATCAACTAGAGGGATGCTGTAAAGGGCCAGCACTGCCTAAAGTGTGGATGATGCTGGCAGGGCATCCCCTTAGCAGCTTTTGGGAGGATTGGTGAGGAACTCCTAGTGGGATTTCAAACTAGTAAGTACCGCAAGCAGTGTCACTACCATGCCTCTCCCTTGGGGTAAATCTCTTCTGAAAGAGAGGGTGTGTCATTTTCATCTCCCCTTACACCTGGTTTAATGAAGATCCATAGGAGGGAATAATAAGAAAAGGTGAGTTACAAGTTGGTAAATATAATAAGAAGATCTGCTAGACAGAGTCTTTTGGAAATGTTTGGACAGGATTAGCCAGGCTCAGAGTCCTTTGTATATAGCTGTGATACATGGGTCCCTAAATCTGTGTGTACATTGAAATAGCAATAACTTGTGAAGGATTCTGCAGCCTACTATAGTCTTTAGATCCCTTAAGGCGTGAACTTTCAGTGTGGTGCGTTGAGAGTCCAACCTTCCGCCTACCTTTACTGTTTGAAAGTTGCATAGCTAAATCTCTGTGTATCTTGCTAAAAATGTTTGTGCAACCAGTTCTCAGTATGAGAGTGATCTATAGAGTAGAACCTGGCACTGGGATTCAGGAGTTCTTATTTCTCCCCTGGACTCTGCCACCCACTCAGTGTGACACCGGTTAAGCCACTTAACTTTCTCATGCCTCAGTTTTCCTATCTACAAAATAGGAATAATACTAAGACACCTTTCTAAAGTGCTTTGAGATCCTCTGATGAAAATTGCTATATACATGTCTTTATTGTTAATTTGTCACTAAGACATCTAGTGAATTATCCAGACTTATCAGCATCCAACCTCTTTGCTTCTGCATAGATGTGCAATAGAAAATTTATATCCAGAATTAGATCTACATTGCAAATATCTCAGTTGCATTGACCTGAGAGACCTTTATTAAATAAATGGGGATGGTTTAGTGGTCTGAACATCTGATTTCCAATTACCAAACTCCCTGTCAACACAGATTCAGGTTTTGGCAGGGTCCATACCTGCAAATACTTAAGACTTAGGAGACTCAAGTTCAATTTCCTGCCACAGACTCCTTGGGTGACCTTGGGCAAGTCACTTAATGTCTCTGTGCTTCAGTTCCCCGTCTGTAAAATGGGGTTAATAGCACTTCCTTGCCTCTCAGGAGAATTGCAAGGCTATTGCATTAAAGACTGTGGTGCTCAGTTTGGGGTCATGTAAGTACCTATGACAGACAGACATAGCTCTTCATTTTTGTAAGCAGGGATGGGTGCTTTTCTAAATGTGTAATAAATAAATAATGATCACGGTTGCTCAGGACCTCCATTTTTCTAACTATTGGTATCATTTCTGTTCTTTTCTATGGATCTTATTTAAGAGTGTGTTTGGAAGCATCCCTAGCTTTTGTTACTTGCTTTATCTAATTGCTACAGCTATGCTTGGTCTCAGTGGAGTTATTTGTAGCTACATTTGTCCTTAAAATGAATGTGAATCAGTGAAGAGAGTGGGAGTAACCATTGAGCACACACCCCGGGTGTCAAGTGGCAAAGGCATTGGCTGGCAACCTTCTCTAAGCATTTGGCATTTTGAGGGTTGCCACCTGCTACTTTCCTAATTAATTCCTCAAGATTGTAAATGTGGGAGCAGCTATAGATGTGATCCAAGCCCAAATGCCATTCTAGTTAGGTATTTCCTGTGCTGAGGATACAGGTAATAAATAGGGCTCCACAGATGGAGAGGGCTTATCAATTTGCTCAGATGTCTTGTATAACCAGTTACTGGGATGTCTTGCCTAATGAGTATTTCAGCTTGTGAATAAAGGCTCTTCATAAGAGGCAGTGAGCAGAGATTTATCTTGAAACCAAAAGCGAACATTAAACCTAGTGTGAGGAGGATGGGCCTTGAGACATGTGGAACAAAGGAAAACTCGCCACTGCTGGAACTGGTCAGGCAGCCAGCACATATGCAAGATTGATTACCATGTAATAGGAGGAGTCTCTCAAGGAACAGAGTGGACGAAATCCAAATGTATTTTGAGTAGAGTAGAGACATCCTGAAATTCCTTGTAGCTTCTCTCTTCAGTGTTGTTAAAAAGCAGATTTCTGGGAGCATTGTAGTGTTGTTTAAAAAAGCTATGATGTTTCCTTTTGGCCATCAGGCATATAACCTATATGAGTAAATCCCTGTCAAACAGAAACTTGTACTTTAAAATCAATGGGAGTTAGGTGGCTAAATATCTTTTGAGGATCTGGGCCTAAGTCCAGTTTTTATAGGTGGCAAGGGAGTATTATACTGATTGTTCCACTTATTTCTTTCCTTTGTCAGTTTCTAGTATTCAAGGATGCCTTTTTTTGTCCTGTGCTACCTATTGCATCTCATCTGTTCAGTGGTTCCTGGTCATAACACTAACCATAAGAAAGATGGCATTACAACTTTGTTTTTCTAAGCCACCTGTTTTTTTATCATTCATATTTTTAAAAGCTTTCTCACTCTCTTCTTTTCTGTGCTTCCCTTCCTCACCTCCTCCAACTTCTCTGTTGCTTCTGCGCCTAATTTGAGAGTGGTGCATTCAAACAGCTGCAGAGATATTTTCCTTCCAACCCCGGGAAGTGGCTTTGACTTCAAACTGTTACCAAAGCAGTTTGTATCAAATCTGAGTGATCAGATTGTTCTGTACAGGGAAGCGGCATGTTCAGCATTGTAACTTCTGTATTACAGGCTTTTATAACTGCCTAAGAACCAAGTGTCTCTGTTACTCAGAACTAAACATGGAAGTCAGCGCCTGGCAAATCAGACTGTTGTAGCCCTTGGTTTGGAGTACCAGAAAGGTTTCTGTTTTTACAGGAAAGGAGCTAATACTTCTTTTAAAGAATATCGGCTCTGATTCATTAATGTTGAAGAACAGAGAACAGCTCTTGGTCCCTGTTAATCTCAGTAAGAATAGCATTTGGGATTAGAAGCTATTCCTAGCATGAGAGAGCTAAGAAAAGGGGTTAAACATAGTCAATCCAGTGCACCTCCACTGTAACGTCACTATTTATAGTATAATTTTGAATGGATAAATCCTGCCTTTCAGCTCAAATTAAGCAATTCTCCTTATCTTCATCTTGTAAAATTGTGTGACTGTGTTTTATTTCACTTTGCTAATTTATGAGATCTTGATATATTCCTGTAAGAACTATTGTACGCCAAGAAGCTACACACACTTAGCGATCTTTATACTGTACTGTTTTGTATGTTTTTAAAAGATCTAAGCTTTTTCCATAAGAAGGTATTTTCTAAGGACCAAATTTTGCCACTCATATTCCCTTACTCTAGGAGTCAGTGGGACTGCACGTAGCATGAAGTACTGCTCATCCTAGCATCAGATTGTAAAATCAGGTCTTAAATTAGGGCTTAATTGCATTTTGTTGTTTTCTGGGCCTGTTTTGGTTTAAAATGCTTCAATAATGTCTGCAAAGCACTTATTTAATTATTTGTTCTGTTTGTGGAAATGCTTTTGTAATGATGTCAGTGATGTTACTTTTGACTAAATAAGCATAGTATGTTGTCTCCTCTTTAGAAATTCATCTTTGTAATCATCCTTGAAAGAATAAGAAATGTCTTTTTGTTCATTCACTGGCTTGTATTGTGTTGGATTTGCCAAAGTGAATTTTAAAAGCTTAAAGTAGATTTGATTTTCTGATCTTAAAACTAATATCATACTAAAGAAGGATGCAAAAGACATGTAATTAATCGGCTTTTGTTTGTTTTTGCAACACAGGACTGTTGCAACTCAGACTGGTGAAGATAGCTCAAGGTACCATATGATGAAACGGAATGTTTCTTAAAAACATTGCACTTTGTTTCTAAGTTCATTGTACATAGGTTTTTACTTAATTTCACATTTAAGAGATGTGAAATACACCCAAAAACTGAAGTTCAAGTGTTTGCTGTTAAAGTATCTTAATCTGGGGCTGGACGACATGCGATGGATCACTCAGTAATTGCCTTGTTCTGTCCATTCCCTCTAAAGCATCTGACACTGGCCACTGTCGGAAGGCAAGATCCTGGGCTCAGGGGACCATTGGCCTGACCCAGCATGGCTGTTCTTATGTAACCACTTCATTGGTATCAAAGGATTTGGCTGCCTCTTTGTATGTTTGGATGCCCAACTTGAGACACCTAGGGCCAGTTTTTCAGAGGCACTAAGCATCCATAACTCCACTTGAACTCAACAGGAGCTGCAGGTGTTCAGCATCTCTGAAAATCAAGCCTAAGGGTGAAACCTTGGCTCTGCTGAAATCTCTGGCAAAGCTCCCATTCACTTCCATGAAGCCAGGATTTCACCCTATATGTTTAAAGTCAGGCACTCAAAAATGGAGACACCCAAATGAGTTGTAAATTGTGGCCTGAGCCTAGCTTATAAATCAACGGTGGCAGGATTGTGTCTTTTTACGTGTCCTGAAAGCTCTTTGGTCAGGGAATGCCTTTTTGTTTTCTGTGTTGTACAGCACTTAGTAAATGGGGCGCTGGGGCTCCTCCATGCTATTGCAGTACAAATACAAATATTTTAAAGCATCTAGCACCGTCTTGGTGCAATATGCATAGTCATATTGATTATAGATTAGAGTCCTATTGAAAAATGTAAGATACGGTAGCAAAAACTATAGTGCTTTGAAAGGAGTGGCGTAATAGTTGTTCAATAAAAGAGTTTAGTAGTTGAATAAAAAGGTGGCGTAGATCTCATGCTGGAGATATTGATATGTCGTTTAATTTGTTTGTTTTTCTTCTAAACCCAGCTGTATAGTTGAAGAGTCATTGGCACAGGTAATCAAGATCTCTTGGCTTTGCCTCATTTGAATCCAGCAGACTGTAGGCAGGTGCTATGCAAACTTCCTCCTACAGAGTTTTGTCAATGCCCCTCTCTCCTGACCCTGTGCTGTTCAGACAGCATCAGTCAGGCCAAATATCAGTAGTAACTGTGGACATACTAGAGCGAGACCACAAAATTTATTCCTTTGTCACCTTAACTGGGATTTGAATTGAGCTCTCCAGAACTTCAAGGCTGCTTTGGTAGGGTCAGTGCTGCAATCCATACTTGCTCTCATAAGTAGGCTCATTAAAGCCAACTATAGTCACTAAAGGTTTGTTAGAAAAGGATTGCAAGATCAGGCCCAGGGTTTTCCTTAAATACTTTCCCACTGTGGCATTTTTCTAACTGCAGAAGACTGGTATCTTAATGCCATTATTGCTTTGAGGAAGAATCAACAAAAACATTATCTAGCTTTTGTGATAAACCGAAGTCATGCTTGGACTTCCACGGCATAGAAACGAATCATGTTTTATTAACTGGAATTGGTTTATTCTGGTCTACTGATTTTCCAAATTAACTAATAAAGAATATGATAAAAACTTTCCACCTCTACCAGAAATGAAGTGGTCCAAGTTAAAAATAGCTCCGATGGTTCTTTTATTAAACGTGCAGAGTGAAAAATTTCATGTACCTTTATGGGAAGCTAATCTGTTATTTTTAGAAAAGACATTTCCAGCAACTGTTTTGTATTTCGAGGAAATGGTAACCATCTTGCCTTCTCTTCACAGGATGAGTCTGAATGGTAAAAGAGCAATTTCACTTTAATAAGTCTGGCTGCTGGACAACGTATTTGACATTATTTCACTTTAACTCTTACTGAACAAATTATTCAAATATATATTAAAAATAAAAATCTATTCTAATCCCACTGATGCTTTATTTTAGTTTGGTTACCTTTAAAACATTCTGATGACAAGAGGATTTCTTAGAGCCAGATTGTATACCCTTATTTTGAATGGCTCCTTACTCCAATCCCAGTAAAATTAATGAGATTACTGGTTCAGTAAAATGCTATTCAGTGTGAGTAAACTGATCAGAATCTGGCCCTTGTCATTTAAAAATAAATAGATTTTCCTTTTCTCATTTCAAAAGGAAGGATGACAGAGGCAGATTCTGCATGGATAAGGGGGTTTACTGTCATTTTCTTCAAAATAATTCTATTAAATTCTCAGTTAAAATAATCACTTTCCACTAGCTGTACCTTAGCATATAATCCTGGTCCAATTTGTATAGCTGGGCCGTCTCATTAGGTTACAGATTTCTATGCCAGCCATTCAGAGTAACAAGTTTCCAGATACTGACACAGCAAAACCTAAGGGATTGGCTTGGGGGTGGTTTCTCCTGATAAGAGTGAGACTCCACAAAGTCATTCTTTACATGACATTTATTCTCTTTGAGTAACTTACTTGACCTGTATCAAGTAGCTTCCTGCAGCTATAAAATTTATGCCATAGATTTCTGTCATACCTTCACTTGTGACATTCATATATAACTGCTCCAGTTGGCTTGTTTAATCAGAAACCTATAAATGAATTCCCAAAGATAAGAGGTAGTACTGCAAACTATATCAGGGAGGACAAGAAACTATCCTGCACAAAACAAAAACAGAGTTATGGAATAACTTTCCATGTTATGTTTACATGTTGCCACTTGAGATGTCATAAACACTGGGATTCACTGTTAGAAAAAAATTTGGATGTGCCCACTTGAACCAGCTGTCTCAGTTGTTCTGACATCAGTGTCTGTTTTCCGCTAATATCACATCTGCATGATGAACTGGTTAGCAAATGTACAACATTTGAGTTATAAAGCTTCCATGCCTGCGGGTGGGAAGTGCCAGAACTGCAGTGAGACACATGATCAGATATCAAGCCATAGACGATAATCCTTCTATACATTCTGTCATTGTTTCATGTGCAAAGCTGCTGTTGAAAGCAATGACAGCACTGCATGTGAAAGGATCGCAGGATCAGATCTATGTATAATCATGCCACACCCAGCGTGTTAACCCTCTTGTCAGACTGCTATATGTTAGGAGTGAAATGAGGTCAGTTTCATCTCTGTGAGGGATAGAATAATTTTTAAAAGAAGCAGAGTCTTATGATGAGAAATGCATGTTGGAAATGTTTCCTTGGATCTCATTACTGCCTGTCTGTGTGTGTCATGGGAGACTAACCACATTCAAAATATGCAGGTCTCTGCATGTCATCAGAAAATATATTGCATCTCTTGTACTTCTTAGTTTGACATCCTGGGCCAAATTCATCTTTGGTGTAAAAGGATATAGCTCTAGAATTCCACTCACACCAGGTCTGGATCTGGTCCCATAAATTAAAAGTTTCAATGCACAAACAAAATTATTTTCCTATCATATCACTAGAGGGGTAATAAGCTATGGAGGATCATTAGATCACCAGCAAAAGTAACAACTTGTTTAAAGAGCTGCTAATAGAATGGAGCTATAGCTCATGAAAAACTGATAAATATAGTAGGTGCTTATCGACAGTAATGCATCTATGTCCCCTTCTTTGTGATATTTCTCCTTCCTCTGTTTTTCTAGAATATTTACTAGGAAACATTCTAGTATATTTAATGGGTTCATTTTCCTTAGCTATCTGTCTAAGGTACTCCGATGGGCTAGCACACTGGACTGGGACTCAGGAGACATAGGTTCTAGTTCTGGCTCCGTTGCTGGATCCCGCAGTTTCTCCATCTGTAAAATGGGGATAATGATACTGACTTCCTTTGTAAATTGCTTCGAGATCCACTGATGAAAAGTGCTAGCTATTATTACGTGGCCCCCAGTGCTGTAGTGTCTGTCACCTCTCAATTATTAATGTATTTATCCTCACAGCACCCAGGGGAGGGAACGATTACTATTATTCTCATTTTCCAGATGGGGAACTGAGACACAGTGGCTAAGTGATTTGTCCAAGGTCACAGAGGAAGTCTGTGGCAAAGCAAGGATTTGAACCCAGTTCTCAGTGCCATTACCATCGGACCATACTTATTTCTCTACTGAGCTCCTCATCACAAGGCTGATCCAACTCCCATTAATGTCAGTAACAAGACTCCTATTCACTACATTGGGACTTCGATCAAACCCATCTTTGGAGAGCTGCTGGTCCATAAAGCCATAACTTGATTTGTCTTGATATGATGTATGAGATGTCATCTGCCATTTAAACCTCTCATTTTCTCATCTAGTAAATCCATCCGTTGTACCACGAGTATGCATGTCTTTTTTCTACCCATTTATATGTCATTAGTAAATATGAATAGCTGTATTCAACTGCCTTGGGGATAGTCTGCATTTATTGAACAGACCTACAGTAAAGTGTGTTTTATGGTTTCCTGCTGGTCATTTGGAAAATGTACATACTTCATTATCTGGAATGGGCTGCATCACTTCATTATTTTTTTTCATAATCTAATTCTTGCTTCCTCTCTTACAGAGAGGGAAAACAAACAAACAAAAGGTCTTTTTCTATCCAAAACCTTATCAAATGCCCTTTGGAAGCCGCATAGATATGTCAATTGTATCAAGTTAATTACCCACTCCATGAGCTGTTTGGAAAAAGTCAAGTAAGTTTTAAGGCAAGAAAAGCTTTCACTAACCCAAGTGCCTTCCAGTTAGCTAAGACCCTTATCATCAAGTCACTTCTCATTGTCTCCTTCACAAATCAGTCCAGTATTAACTGCTTGATTCTAATTCAAGCTGAAAAGGCTTCATGCTCCAAACCCCGGTGCTTTGTTGTGATCTTTTTCTCTCCACTGAAATATTTTCTATCCAAAGCGCAGACAATAGCAGTTCTAGCTTAACCAATGTCTTCCCTCACCTACGTTAGTATGTTGGCACACAGGCCATCTGTTCCTGTGTCTTTATCCCCTTTTATTCCAATCCCTTATCCTCTTCATTGTGCTCTTCTTATACTAATGTCCCCTAACATAGCTATGTGATCTCCCACTAGTCATAGCATTGACCCAGGACTTGCATCTTAATCTCCCTTAATATTACTGATGTAAATTTCCATAAAGGTTCCTGTTTGCCTTGGTGTCAGCCTGTTGTGAAGGCTGTAAAGACAGAAACACCAAGCCCTGGAACAGACCACTGAGCCACCAGTACAGTACTTCTGCCAATGGGCAATCCCTGATGCTCCAAAGGAAGCGGAAAATCTCTATGTTGGGCCTGTTCCATGGAACCTGAGCTTTGAGTCTTTATTGCCTGTGGAGCCATGGAATATTGTTATCAAGAAGAGCCTGTTTACATAGCGTCTTAGTAACTGGGAGAATCGAGCTAAAAAGCTTGACTGCAATAAAAAATAGCGGGGGTGGCAGGGGGAAGGCTGGGTTGAGATTTCCATATTCAGGGCCAGGTCCACAAAGGTATGTAGGCCCCTAATTGCAGTTGATTTTAATGGAAGTTAAGAGCCTAAATATCTTTGAGGATCTGGGCCTCAGTTCTTATTAATATTAATAGGAATGGGGCATTCTAAATCCCCTAGGTCACTTGAAATGCTGAACCCTACAGGATAAGCAAAAAGTATTTTACTGATACTGACCAATCTTTATTTGCCTTGCTTCTTCTGTATCTACACTACTGACTCAGTTGTCATTGGTTATCCCTTATAACTCACTCCTCATTCGAGTCCATTCTCAAACTACATTTCTCTCTCTCATAAATGAAACAGACGTAGTTACCCGCAAGCAGCATTCATTAGTCTCTGAAGTGATCATCTTGTTGGGGCCTCCTGCACTTCCTTCTCCACCCCATGTTATTCTCAGTTATAGATTGCAAACAATTTGGAGCAGGGATTCCATTGTCCGCTGCTTTATTTAGTGCCATACATAGAGATCTACAGTGCTGCAGAACTACTAAAAAATAATACAATTACCCCCTGGCCCAGTTACAATGGTTAGTGTAGATGGGAATTTAGCCATTCTGTGTAGCTGACCTAAAGTCCCAGAAAGTGGCTAAGGTCCCAGGTACTCTGCTAATTGGAACTGTGCTGTTATTTAATCTCCTGACTCAGCTGCAAAGCCGCAAAGACCCCCTCTTAGGGACACAGATATAGCCCTCTGGGAAGTTAACTGAAACCTACAACTTGCTTCACATTGGATGGGAAAAACGTTTAGTAAATACCAACCTGGGTTGTAGTTGAACTGGCAACATGTAGATGAAAAGGCTCCACATCCAGTTACCCACCCCGTGAATTCATCCAGGCCAACTTTTTAAGCTGCTGTTATAAAATTTAAGTCCACTATGTAATATACCGTATGTGAACACTGGGGGAGTCTCAGTTTTATTTCCTTAATCCCCTGAGACCTGCAGTGACCCAAAGGGGAAAGTCCATGTGCAGACAGACAGACAAGAGACTAGATTCTCAACTGGAGTAAACCAATGGACGTCCATAGAGCTATGCTGGTTTACATCAGCTGAGGATCTGACCCAAGAAGTTATTAACTTCATGCATGCACATCTTCTCTTTTTGTCTAGCTGTAGCTTATAGCAGACAAAGACAATAGATCCAATATACCCAAATAAATGCAAACTTGGTGTTTTAGTTCAAAGAACATACTGTTCTTGTGAGTTCTTCATTTTTTTGCTTCCAAGGCATTAAAACCCAGACAGAGAGCACCAGCTGTAGCCCAGTTAAATGTAACAGTTCACAGGTGAGCAAGATTTATCCAAATAGATCTGCTTTAGTCTAACATTCGCTTATCCTTTAGGGGGGGTTGCAAAGAAAAGGTCATATGCCAGGGTGCACCTGCACTGGCAAAACCACCCCCGGGCTTCCCCCAAGTTGGAGCAGCCACCTTGGGGAACTCTGTATCTGGCATTTGCCAGGGCAGCCACACTCACGCATTTTCCATCTTTCTCTCTTGATCGGTGAGGACAATCCAGTTAAAACTAACCAGATAAAGGGTCGAATCTCACCCCAAAAGACTGAAAACAAGTGAAGATGGATCATTGCTTTCAGTACCAGCTGCTCGGCTCCTTCATTTAGTTCAACTCTCCAAAGGGGTTGAAACCTTTTCCAACAGCAGTCACTCTGTTCTTCAGGCAGCATTTCTGTACTTTGTGCCCTGATTGGGAAAAATGGGAGCAAATTCCCAGTAGTCGGCCACAAAACCATCTCATTGTCCCTCAAATTCTCCTTTGCTGTGATGCCTGCAAAAAACTTGACACCAGTTGGACAGCTGGTGGGCTGAGACCACTGCCTATCATGCTAACCAATATCATCTCATTCTTTCACAGTAATCCCCCATCTGTCAGTATCCACCTGTTGTTTCTCATCTTTTACTTAGATTGTAAGCTCTTTGGCGGTAAGGATAGTCTTTTTGTTCTGTGTTTTGTACAGCACCTAGCACTGTGGGTCCTGGTCCGTGCCTGGGATTCCTGTGTTACCATAATACAAATAATAATAATGTTTTTCAGCACACCGGCACGTTTAGCCTCTAAGCTCCAGCATATCCAGTTCTTTACCTCTTGACTGAGACTCGATGTCATATGCAGAGCTCCTCTTACAGAGATTACTTTAAAGTTAATTTTCATGAGTGATGCTCAGACTTTGCAAACCCAAGGGACACAACCAGCCTCTGGTTATGTGGAATTTGGAGAATCAGAGTTGTACTCTTCCAATTTTTAGAGCTTAGAACAGGGCACTGGGAATCAGGATGCCTGGGTTCTCTTCCCAGCCATGCCACTGACTCACTGTGTAAACTTGGGTAAGTCACTTAACCTCTGTGCTGCAGGTTCCTCCCCCTGCATCTGTAAAATTGATACAATAAAACGTACTTAGGCAGCACTGAGAGGGTTAATCCATTAACATTTGTAAAGTATGCGAGCACCTCAGATGAAAGGCCCTTTAGAAGTGCAAAGTATTATGATCTGTTTCGCCTTTGAAGATCAACTCACGCGGTGGCTACTGAGACGTTTCCAACCAGGAAGCTCCCAAAAAGTTTTCATCTGAATACAAAAATCCATAAAGAATCTCGGCAGGAAAGGAGCAGCCGGTTCAGAGCTGGTGTTAGTGAGCGAAACTGTTGAAGACGACAGAGTTGCACCGACTTACATCAGGTCAGAATTTGGCCTGGCACCACTGACGGCATCATGTTGTGCGATAAGAAGTGACTGATGCAAGCTCTTAGAGAACTCCAGCGCCTGTCATCAGAGATGGCATTGTGCTTCCTGATATCAATAATCTTGCAAGGCAGCTCCCTGCCTAGGTGGAGTGTAGGGAGACAGGCATGGAGCCTCGTTTGTGCTGTCCCTTTCCCACAACCTTGGTTTCGAGTCCACAGAGGGGTGGGCTGACCTGGAGGGCCTGGTCTTAGTTACTTTGTTTCAACACTGGGGGCCGGGATTAGTGTGGGTGGGTGGGTGAAGGTGGTTTTAAGACACATTTGCATTCCATGTATTCTGGGAGGCTCCTGGGGTAAGATAGCCCTGAGGCTGCTCTAACTTACATTAACTCCTCCCATGCACAGGAGGATCCTCAAAAGGCTCTTTTCACTTCAAGGCCCCTTTATTCTGCCGGAGCAGAAAGGGGCCCACGGGTGACTGAGCATCAGGTCTGGAGAGTTTAGTGCAGGGGTAGGCAACCTATGGCACGGGTGCCGAAGGCGGCATGTGAGCTGATTTTCAGCGGCACTCACACTGTCCGGGTCCTGGCCACCGGTCCGGGGGGCTCTGCATTTTAATTTAATTTTAAATGAAGCTTCTTAAACATTTAAAAAACCTTATTTATTTTACATACAATAGTTTAGTTATTTATTATAGAAAGAGATCTTCTAAAAACATTAAAATGTATGACTGGCACGCAAAACCTTCAATTAGAGTGACTAAATGAAGACTCGGCACAGCACTTCTGAAAGGTTGCCGACCCCTGGTTTAGTGCTTCATGAGTGTCACCCGTTGGGCTGCACCAACACTCCCTCTTTTTTTGGTTACGATTTTCCCATCTCTGGTGGCAGCAACAGCAGGCACTCCCACAACTCCACCAGGGTTGGGAGCGTGACGGTGTCTAGCCCTGTTCACCAGCCCACCCACTGTTGGTGCCTCCACTGTGCTGGCTAATGAGAGGGTCCTGCTGCTGCACCAAGAAAGGGTCTCGCTCCTTGAGGTGGTTGTAATGTGACACTTCTGCGAGCAGCAGCAGGGAGCAGCGAGCCAGGCTCATCAAGAGGAATGTGAGGCCTGGTATGTCATGGTTGCTAGCACCCCAACCCCTCCCATTTCACTTTATTTACAGAGATGGGGGGGAGGCCCGGTACAGTTGTCTCCCCTTTACGTCTCTCTCAACAGCCTTGCAGAGCACTACGCTGAGTGGGAGGGTGTGGTTTATAGTGGGATGATGTATGCAGTGGTCAGTGACTGGCTTCCACTGATGCGGGCATTGATCTACTTCGCTGAATTCTCATTGCAGGAGATGCTGGCAGCACACGTTACAGGCAGGTCTGGTAAATACAGCATCGTTACTAATAGTTCCGAAGCACTGCCACCTAGATACCCCAAGAAAGTCCTGCCCCCCCACCCCGTGCTGGGTGCTGCACAGACAGTCCCTGCCCCAACGAAACTTCCACTGTCAGCGGACAAAGGGTGGGAGAGGGGAAGTGACTTTCCCAAAGTCATGCAGCAGGTTAGTAGCAGACCCCAGAACTGCAACATGCCAGGTTACTGTGCTGCCCTGCCCTCACTGGGTCCCACTGCACCCTCTCACTGCTTCTTTGGTGAAACCGTGGAAATCGGTCACCAGGTTTGTAAGCTGTTTCCAGCCCCAGAATTGAAAGGGGAACCACCTGAAAATACCTCCTTGGAGGCTCTGTGCATTGACTGCCCCGAGTGAGAATATTGCCTCCAGCACATTGGGCTGCAGTGCCTGCGCTTTTGTTCCTCTGCCATCCCAGCTTGCTCAGGCAGCACCTGGCGTCTCCTATTAGTTTTGGATTCCAAAAACTAGTTCCCTGGCTCTTGAAATTTACGAACAGGCCCAGTTTCCGCCGAGCCACCAAAGGTGCCAAGATGTATTTTAGGAACCATTCTGCTTCCAGGTTTGGCCTCAGTACTGCCAGAGCAGCTGCTGACGGGAATGATTAGGATTGCTAGATGTCTACCCGGATCCCAGGACAAGGCTACTTCACAGAAGGGCTTGAATTGCAGTGACAGGACCACAAAGTTGCAGAGCTGCAGACGAAATTGAGGGCGACACCCAGAAGTGTAAATTCACTTGACTGGAGCAGCAGCACTGAGATGCACATAGGTAGGTGAAATTCGTGCACAGCTGCCGGGGGGGATACAGCTTGTGGCTTTGCTTCCTGAGCTTAGTCTTCGACCTCTCTGTAGCCTGATTATTAGAGCTAGACACGAGGTGAGCTGCAAAGTTGGCTCTGGGGTGCGCATGTCATTATTACTCTGTGTTATGGGAGGCAGTGTGGTCTAGTGGATAGAGACTCTAGTTCTGGCTCTGTTGGTGGATGACTGAGCAAGTCACTTTCCCCTCTCTGTGCCTCAGTTTCCCCATCTGTAAAATGGGGACAATAATACTGACCTCCTGTGCAAAGTGCTTTTAAATCAATAGACGAAAAGGACCAGGTGTTATTTGCATTGGGGTAGCGTTTAGGAGCCCCAGCCAGGGACCAGGAACCCAGTGTGCTAGGTGAGCAAAGATGGACTCTGTCCCAAACAGCTTACAGTGACAAGGAGAAGACAAGAGACAACAGGTGGCTAGAAACAGACAGGGGAGCAGAAGGAAGCGATGAGACAGTATTGGCCAGCATGGTGGGCTGTAGTTCCAGCAAACCAGCAGTCTCACTGTTATCAAGATTTTTGTAGGCATTACGGAAAAGGAGAGTTTTAAGGAGGACAAAGAGGTGACTTTGTGGGTGTCTACAGGGAGCTCCTTTTGAGCTTGAGGGGCAGCCTGGGAGAAACCGCAAAGGGGCTCGTTTGCAAGGTCACCCCAAATTCAGGTGGATTGGCGTTAGCAGTTTGGGCCAGCCCATCTGAAAGAGCTACATTTCTTGGGGACGGTGTTGCACTCAGCTGTTCAAATCCTGAAGCTCTTTACACCATTTGCAACTAGCCAGACTCACATTTGAGTCACCAGAAGGCCTGATACTCTGCTGCCTTGCATTTTGCACAATCATTTACACCAGGGGAAAATAGATCTAAATGCTACCAGGTCTGAATGGGCAGCGTCTTTCACTCACTTTACACCAGTGCAAATGACTGTGCAAGGTGCAGGCCAGAGAAGCCGAGTATGAATTTGCCCTTGTTTTCCAACAGCTATTATTAAAGCTTGATTGGTGACACAGAGACTGGGCGGGAGGCGGGGGAAGGCAGTGCTACAAAACCAGAGTCCTACAAACCATGAGCTAACGGGGATAGTGACAAGGTGAAAATTGTGCAGGCCGAGTGAAAGTTCAGCATAAAGCTGGTTCATGCAGGGTTCCCATGCCCTGCTGCATATATATTGGAGAGAGCTGCTTTAGCAGCAGCTTGGCTTCAGCTGCCACATATGGCAGGAATATTGACCTGCAGCCCCATCATGCTAGATAGCGCCAGAGTGGGACACATGCTGTTAGGAAGCAAATGGAGGAATCTTAGCTGCAGAATGTGCATCTCTGTGTGTGTCTCCTCCTGGAATCAATTCAAGGTCTCTCATATTCACTGTGTCACTTGGCCTGCTGCTGTCTCACCTCTTGTGATTCCACCTGACCCAACACGCTGAGCTAGGGTGGGCTTGTTCCCCATGTGTAAAATGGCCTTGCCATCAGTGAGAATCAGGGTTTTTTTGATGATGATTATGATGATGATGATGTGTATGCTGTCACAACAGCTGCTGCGTTTCAGCCCAGAAGTGGCTGCATTTCAGCAGCAGAGTGGAGATGTCCCTCTGCGTGGCTCCTTTAACTTTGTCAATCTCTTTGGAATGAAAGGGGTTGTGGAAATGTAAGCCGATGTTAACTGAACTGGGAGGAAGCCCCGTTTCTCTGCTCCCGCTGTGGTGTTGGCGGAGGTGAGTTCATTGACAAAATAATTTCTCCTAGGCTATGTAATCAGAGGGTCTTAAATAAGAACTGGCAGAAAAGGGACAAGCAGACTTTTTATTTTTTCTTATACTCTGAGCCTCTTGCGTTGATCTGTGTGCTCCAGGCTGCTGGAAAGAAGCAAAACCTGCAAGTGCTGAGAAAGGAAAATTGCACACAACGCACTAGTGATGGGGAGCTGGGACCATCTGAAATCCTGTTTCTGTCGATTTCTGTAAAATCACAGTCACTTGGAAAGATCTGCCCTTTGCTTAAACACCGCAGTGAAAATCAAACCCAGCCTCAGAGGGGCCGGCCTTGAGGGCACAGCCTTTCCTTTCTTTGCTGGACTTTTCTATGCCTCCGACACGATAAACAATCCTTTTGTGTCTGACATAAACAACACCAGGTTGCTGGACAAGAACAAAAGCTGCGATTCATTCCCTGGGTCAGCTGAGCTGTCCACATGAGGAGCCCCATCCTGCCTGACTGACGTGGACGGTTGCCACTGAAACAGGCCTGAGAGCAACAGCTCCTCTGATTAGAAGAGCAGCCTTGGATTGGAGAAGGGGGCCCCTCTCTGCATACAGTGGAGCTTCTTATAAACTCACGGAGGATAACTTGTTGGTGGGCTTGAAACCGAAGGGGACTGAGAGGATAGTGTGGATGGAAAATGGAAATATATGGCACAAAGCTAACAAGCAAAGCTTCTCCCCTGATCCTGCAAAGGTGTCATCATGGACAAAGCCTATGGGCCTTGTGGTCCTTTGCAGCAAGACCCTGGATTGGGGGAAGGGGTGGCTGATGTGCTGTGCTAGTTCTATGAGAAGAAACAGAGCTGAAGCCCTAAGCAACGGGCCCAAACCAGGTTCTGGGCCAAGTGTCACTTCTTCCTGGGTGGAGGGCTCAGCTCCAGAAGCCTCCTGGGCACTGAATGGGCATATGGTGCCTAATGCAATGGGCACCTAAGGGTGCCTCGATGCTGCATGGCAAAGCTGGGGGCGGAAGAACCTGCCCATGAGGACTTGGTGTTTTCAAGCACGAGCGTCTACACTGCATCGTAAATCTGGGTTTACAATTGCTGGACCCAGGTCTCCCAGCCGTAGGGTGACCAGATGTCCCGACTTAATAGGGACAGTCCCGATTTTGGGGTCTTTTTCTTATATAGGCTCCTATTACCCCCCCATCCCCGTCCCGATTTTTCACGCTTGCTGTCTGGTCATCCTACCCAGCCGTGCTAACACGTCCACACAGACCCTCTGATTGGGCGCTGTGGCTTGAGTTGTGTCCCTGCTGCAAAATGGCAGGTGAGACTTGGGCTTGGACTCCCCTCTCCAGGTGGGTCCTAAGATCTGGGTCCTGAGTGCTTGCTGACCGGAGTCAGACAGATTTGTGTGGGAATGGGAGGGGGGTTGGGCTCAAACCTGAGTCTGGGCCTGGGTTTACCTTGCAGTGTAGACATACCCTCATATAATAGAAAATGGAACTGTGCTGGATAGACCTTTCTGCCTGAAAAAGGACTTTTCCCCTTTATTAATGTTAGGAAAGGTCCATTCTGTCCTCAGGCGGCTGGCAAGGGAGCTGATCAGTGCCTTGTGGGCTGGCTCTTTGGCCCATAGAAACTGAAACCCATCAAAGCATCCCTGAGGGGTTAGATGGTTCCAGCCTCTTGTCACTACTGACTTGAGCTGGATTGGACTAGGTGACCTCCATATAATAATAGGAGCTATACCAATCTCCTAGAGCTGGAAGGGACCTCGAAAGGTCATTGAGTCCAGCCCCCTGCCTTCACTAGCAGGACTAATTTTTGCCCTAGATCCCTAAGCGGCCTCCTCAAGGATTGAACTCACAACCCTGGGTTTAAGCAGGTCAATGCTCAAACCACTGAGCTATCCCTTCCCCCCTATCCTGGCTTTCCAGCCCCCTGAGCAATACAAGCCCATTTATCAGGGTTTGGTGGCTTAGTTTTGGCTTTCTACAGCAATATGACTGGACTGGAACGTTGACAGTGGCATAACGGTGCGGCCCTGTGGCTATGGGGCTCGTCCAGGAGTCAAGACAGCTGGGTTTGATTCTTCACTCTGCTGCTCACCTCCTGCAGGACTATAGGGAGGTCACTTTGTGCCATAGTTTCCCCATCTCTAAAAGAGTGGTGATGAACCTGACTTTCTTTGGTAACAGGGTTTGAAACCTATGGATAAAAATGATGATATAAGAGCTAGGCATTATTATAGACAGAAGCCAAGGTGCTATTCCCCACTATGGTGCTAGAAAAGAGAGGAAGAAAGGGAGCTGTGTGTCGTAGTGTGGGATTCAGGCTCAAAGTACAAGGCTTGGCTTCATCTTGCACAGAAGACAGCAACCTCTTACAACAGTTACTCCTCTAGCTCAAGGGGGAGGGATCTGTGCTTTGGGGCTGAAGGGCTGCAGTTGAAATCCTCCTGACGTTCCCTAGGGGGAGTTGTAAAAATAAACTACATCTATGCTGCTCAGCCCCAGACGTTGGGATCACACACCTGGGCATCTGCTGAAATGCAGCCACTTCTGGGGTGGAACTCTTCAGCATGACACAACGTTGCCCCTTAATACAAATGATATGTTGATTACTATTGGCTGATGGAGGGGCTAGAAATAAGAACTAACTCCACCCCCACCAAACACACTCACCAAAGCAAATAAAACTGACACCTGGAGAATCAGTCCTGGCAAATCACTTGTATTACAGTAATGCCTGGACTCTAGAGGCCCCAGCTATGATCACTCTGCTGTGCACTGCACATCTCCATAGTAAGTGCTAGGCCCTTTCCCCTCCCACCCTCTGTGGATGGTAACAGACACATGGAGAGGGAAAGGGACTTGCCTCTAGTCACAACAGGTTGGAACCAGGAACACAAACCCAATCTCCCTCCTTTGTCTCAACCCAGCACCACATCCACCAGACGCCTGCAGGGGGCGGTGTGAAGCCTTGCTGTGCTGTCCCCAATCAGACACCCAGCCAGCGCTAGGGTCATGCTTTGTCAGATCCCAAAGTACCAGGGGTGACCCAGGCTCCGTTGCTGTGCTGGGATTGTTACGGGCACCCTAGCACATGGGTTTGGTTATAAACAATGCTGGCAATAGAAACATTTTGGAGATTTTAAGAAGTGATTCTACCCAACGAAAATTAAGGCATCCAGCAATGTGGGGCACCTCAATTTTTAGGGAACCAAAATGAGACCACCACCCCCCCTCCCCGCCCAGAAAAGGGCCTGGTTAACAGGAAGTGGGTGCTCTAGGGAAGCGGAGGCAAGAAAAAAGAGCATCAGATAAATGTAGGTGCTGGAAGGCCAGTCACATGGCTACAACCACTCTTCCCTGCCATGTGACCCCAGTGCAGAGAGACACGTCTTTAGCTGGACTCTGGCTTGACATCTGATTCCGCTGGTTGACAATTTCCAATCGAAAATGGTTTTCAACCCACAAAAAAAAATTTCACGCTAGTCCTGACTCCAAGTCCCTTGCTCCTTGGGGAGGTATTTCTGGCAGCGCAAAGTGCATGCAGAAAGCTACCCAAGGGGAACGGTAACATTTTGTGTGGATGTAAAGGACCTCCCAAAAGTGCAGGGCAATGGAGTATCAGCTTCCCTGCATCCTGCTCTAACCACTAGACCCTGGTGTCTGTTAGCGCCTGCCCACTGGCACGCAGAATAACCGCAGCTAGCACATGATGTATTGATTTCACCCTGCTGACATGCTGTGATGGGTTCCGGGCAATTGTCGCCCTCGGTGCTTTGGTTTGATTTTAAACTTTGATGTGTAGCTGCAGGCCAGTCGCTCAGCGCTGCCTCATCCTTCGCTCACCAGAGCTTGGGGAAAACGTGGGCCTATTACACATGCATTGCAGTGAGGTCTCCTTCCTACGTGAAAGTCTGGGACAGGGTTAGCAGGGTTCTCTCAGCCCTGAATAACTCCCCATTGCTGCAGGACAGATCCTGACCTCAATCCAGGGACCACTAGAGTGACTCTGGGCCTGCGGCAGAATCCCATGCAGCGTGGCTATGGGGACCTCTGCTTGGCTTTGTAAGGATGCATCCTCCCTGCCTTTAAAAATAAAATGAATGGCAGCTGATGCGGTGCATTTTCAGCATGCCTCGCCTGTGAGTGCTGGCAGCCTACGGCCGGGGGAATGCAAAGCACTTGGTGCCCCTTAGCCCATACGGTACAAGCCGTCCCTTTCCTTTCAGGGTCTGAGCGCCAGGGCAGCCCACAGAGCATTGTTCCCTCTGCTTCCTCATCTTCTACGCCCCAGACTTCCTGGGGCACCGAGGCCAAAGCTATTGCAGAGAGGGAGGAAGAAGGAGCTTTTATGATTTCATGGCAAAGGCTTAGGTATTCCCCCTCCCCTCTTTCCCCCCCAGTGGTTAAAAGGATTCCAGGCTGGAGAGAGGACAGAGTGGAGGGGGCGAGGGATACTGGGTATGAGTCAATGACCTTTTGGAAGGTCCTGCTTAAGGGTCTGATCCTGTCAGGGGCTTAGTTCCTTCAAATCTTATTGACTTCAGTGAGACTGCTTGCCAGAGGAAGGATCTCAGGATGAGGCCATTAGTCCATATAATACAATATCATACTTAAGAGCAACCACATTCCCCAGGCCTCGGACATTTCCACTAGCTTTGCAATGGGTTGGCCCTGAGGCCCTGCTCTTGCCCCCAGTGAAATCTGTAGCAAAAATCCCAGTGATTTCAAGAGGAGCAGGATTGGACCCAATATCACTTTCCCTGCTCGAACCAGACCCTTCCCTGAATTTTCACTGCTGCTGGTGCAAGAGCCTTCTCCTCCGCAGCTCCTGCCATATGGAATATCCTCCCTGCATTGCTGTACGTCAGCATCTCAGTGACCATTACGCAGCCCTTACTCAGGGCTCATCCACATGGGGAGTTAGTGCACAGAAAGCCAGGACGTGAAGCTACAGCGTGCCACTTTGGTGCGCACTAACTCACCATGTGGACACTGCTACTGTGCAGTGAAAGTCCTGGAGTGATGGTAAATGACCACACAGTGCATCAGTGCATGGCCCTGTACATTCACACACTGGCTTGCTGCACACCAACTCACCACGTAGCTGCTATGGGGAGAGTTGCACTGAGGAGCTTCTTCATAGTGGGTGGGGGCTTCAGGATAGCGCTGAGTTGTTTGTGCACCAGACAGAGGCACCATTAAGTAACAATCTCCAAAAGTAGCAATTGCTTGCTCTTACCTAGAGGCCGCAACCAACATCAAGGCCCTGTTGTGGTAGGTGCTGCACAGTCACATAACAAGAAACATCCCTGCTGGAAAGAGCTTGAAATCTAAATAGGCAAATGAAGCCTTATCCCTGTTTTACTGATGGGGAATTGAGAAATGAAGTGACTCCCCCGAAGTCACACACAGAGATGCCCTTGGCAGAGCCAGAAACAGAACCCAAATTTTCTGAGTTCCAGCCCAGCATTGTAACCCCACAGGACCATCCAGCTTCTCAATTACATTCTCAGATTCTCCCTTCGGGCTGAAATTTTCCATGTTTGATCTCAACCTAGAGGCTATACATTGGAGCAAAATCCACAGAGCAATTAATAAGTTAGTGAAACAGTGGAATTTTGGGGGAACCGGGAGGAGAGGGGGTTAATTTTAAAAAAAATGTATTTGCTCAATTAAAATTGATACAGACTAACATGCTACCAGTCTGAAATATTCAGGTAACCCCTCTGCCTAGAACCTAGAGTCATGGGGCAAGTGATCAGGTCTTTGCTGAACATGTGCTAGGATGTAAAATTCATGACCATTTTGCATCTGTCTGTGTCTTCTGCACAACTCCTAGACATCATTATTCCCTTATCACACGCAAAGAAAAACCCCTCACTTTGATTTGTTCATTTCTACTGTTTCAGCAAGTGTTTTTTTTCTTCCAGAAATGCAGTTTCTGCACCAACCCCAACCATACAAAAATCATGAATCAGCCTCCCCCTCCCACTATGAAATTGGCTTAAAAATAAGCATTACTTTTTAAATGATCTTTTAAATTAATACTTTTGGTTCTTTACCTTTGCTTTGTGGTTTCTGAACTTTTAGGCTACCGTTGGGATCATATTTTCCAGCATTTCTCTAGAACCATAAAGGCTAGAAACTTACTGGTTTGTTTAATGAAAGCTGAGATTCTCACCTAGTCACAGGCTTCCAGAAGCTGGGGCTTTGAGAACACCAAATATGAGACTTGTAATAAAATCTCAAATTAGCAACCTTGGAAACAAATACTTTTTGGCCTTGACAGCTTGAGCAAGGGAGCTGACCTAACAAGCAAATTGTAAAGGACAGGGGAAGTATTTCTGTGCGCAGGGTGGGAGAACAGGGGAAGGATACTCCTGGCAATTGCTGCACTTGGGTGTTCTGGTGGTGTGCGTTATACAGCGAAGCTTTTTGCACACCCAGACTTTAGGGCCAGAAGGGACCATCAAGAGCCTCTAGTCTGCCCTCCTGGGCATGGCAGGCCACAGACCCTTACCCACCCACTCCTGCAATAGACCCCTAGCCGCCAGCTGAGTTACTGCGTGGCACAGCACAGCGTTGTCACGGGGGCTGTGGGGTATTGTGTAGGTAGGGGATGCTGGGGGCGGGAGGCTGCCAGGGAGGAGCTGCGCAGCGGCTGACGAGGGATGCATTGCACGGGGGAGGGTTGCAATGAGGGCAGGTGCGTGTTGGCACGTGCACGGGGGAAGGGCCGCACGAGGTGGTGCACGGGGCGGGTTCGGTCGCGCGCCAGGGAATGGGCCACTGGCGACGCGCGCGCGACCCCTCCCCATCAAGCCCACACCCGCCTCCACGGGGCGCGCAGGCGCAGTGTGGCGGGTGGCGGCGCAGCGCTGTGATTGGCCCCGGGCCGGAGGTGGGCGGGGTCCGAGTGGCCAGTGTACCCGGGAAAGACGTCCGGGCGGAAACCCGGCGGGCGGAGGGTTCGGAGTGGCGCAGCCCCACCCCCACCCCCAGACGGGAGCGAGCGAGCGAGCGGCGAGCAGGAGGCGGCGGCGGCGCAGCGAGAGGGTCCCGAAGCCCAGAGCGGCCTCCGCCAGACACCCGCCCCCGGGCGGGGACCCCTCAGCGCCGGCCGGGGACCCCGAGCGCGGGGATGGAGCTGGCCACGGGTAACTTCCCCCCTCCGCGTCCGCTGCCGCCCCCCCCTCCGGTCCCCCCGCCACGCCCCCCGCTCCGGGTCCCCTGCCGAGCCCCCCTCAATGGCTCGTCCCGCCCCCGCCGAGCCCCTCTCCGGGTCTCCCGGGTCCGCTGCCGCGCCTCCCCCTTCGGCTCCCTCCGCTCCATGTCCCCTGCCGCGCTCCCTCAGTGGATCTTCCCGCCCCCCCACCTAGTCCCCCTCTGGGTCCCCTGCCGCATCCTCCTCAATGACTCTTCCCGGCCCCCCCCCGCCGCGCCCCCTCAGTGTCCCCTCCGGGTCCGCTGCTAAGCCCCTCCCCGGTCCCCCGCTCCGGGTCCCCCCCGCCGCACCCCTCTTCGGTCCCCCCTGCAGGTCCCCTGCCGAGCTCCCCTTAATGTCTGTTCCCGGTCTCCCCCCCACCGAGCCCCCCTCAATGCCCCCTTTGGGTCTGATGCTGCGCCCCCCTCTTCGGTCCCCCTTCCGGGTCCCCTGCCCAGCTCCCCTCAGTGGCTCTTCCCAGTCCCCCTGTTGAGGCCCTCCTCTGGGTGCTCTCTCCGAGCCCTATGTATAAACTCCCCCTGTCAACCTCTCCCAGGTCTCTGACTCAGCCCCCTCCTCCGTTCTCACCCTTAGCTCCATCCCTGCGACCCCCTGCCTCATCTCCCCCCTCCCGCCCCCCATAGCCCTTTGCACGAACCCCCGGCCTCAGCCCCTTCCAGGAGTCCCTACTCCCCTGTCTTCCCCATCATGCCAGGGCCCCTCCTTCCCGAGAGCACTCCCCCCCATGCTCCCCTTATCTCCCTTCCCTGCTGCCTTATTCCCCAATATCCCACCTTAAGGTGCCCAAACAGCACACCTGGAAAATCGGGACAAGGGGTTGGGGGTAATAGGCACCTATAGAAGAAAATACCCCAAATATTGGGACTGTCCCTATAAAATAGGGACATCTGGTCACCCTGTCCCACCCCTGCCCCATCACTGTCAGCTGTTCCCCATGGTGCCCACAAGCGGTCCAGCTGGTAACGCAGCCCTAAGAAAGGTCCCTGCTCGCCCTCACTCACTCTGCTCCAACTCTCCTTTTCCACCTCACACCTCTCCCCTCTCACTACAGCTTCCTCCATCTTTCCCCTTTACTCTGTCCAGGCAGGGGCCAACTCTCCCTCTCCTCCACCCCCTTTCTGGCTGATGATTTTTCCCTTCTTGAGTTTTATTTTTCTGTGTTATCTCCTTGACTCTTATTAGTTTTCAATACGCTTAAGGGTGACTTTGTTGGACAAACAGCTGCAGGTAGTGTTTGCTTTGTGGACTCACTCTCTCCTGTGATAAGCAGTTAGGGACCCATGTGTCTGATGCCTCAATGCAAGGTTTAATTTGTTTAATTGGTCTCACTAAACTTTCTCTCTTAAGCTAGTCAGCTCTGATAAATGAGGTTGAAGTTGGGTAACATCTTCCTTAGGCTACACTGGTCACAATGTCATTAGCTTTGAAACAGCTTTATCTTAAGTGCTGTTATTGTGTCCTCAGAGGGTTGTTTTGGTTTTCTAATACAGTGTCCTTTCAGTCTTGGTACGAAAGGGTGATGAGCTGCCCGCTTGTTTTTAGAATGCTATACAAGTGCTAAGTTAGTATTAGTATTAGTAAAGGGGTGTGTGTGTGTAAAACACAAACCTGTTAACTTGAAGTTGCAGTGCGAACAGAAACTTTAGGAGATGCTGATGACTAAGTAAAGGCTGTTAGATTTCCTGTGTCTGTAATTCATAGGTTAATGGTGTGGATAGGGGTGAACATAATGGGGATTCCTAGCCCTATCTGTTTACTACTCTTGTGTATTTTTAGACTGGCTACCCTCAGTAGCTCACAGCAGTTAAAGATGGAAAAGCTATATTATACCATCAAGTCCAACCCTGTCTGCTGCACCTGATATGCATCCACAGGGTTATAGGTGAATGATCATGCATTCCCCTGTATCTGCATCATTGGTTCTTCTCTTGAATTCAAAAGAAAAATGGGTGTTTACTCCCAGTGTTTACTCACAATGTAAAGTCTTTTACTTTCAGTCCTATTTATCTCTTGATCTGTTGACTAATTCCAATGCAGTAAAGAGTTTGTCACATGTCCTCAACTGGGGACTTTGCACTGCCCTGGCAGGGAGATGGACTTCATCAAAGTTTCTAATGCTTATGATACATCAGTAAGTGCTGGCACCCTCAGTATACTAGGCCTTTCACGAACAAAGATGCAGGTGAGGTTCCTGCCCTGAGAACTTTAATGATGACACCAGGGATATGTTACTTACGTTAAGGCCTGAGGTAGAGAAGAAATACACCTCTACCCTGATATAACATGAATTTGGATATAATGCGGTAAAGCTGCGCTCTGGGGGGGTGGGGCTGCACACTCCGGCGGATCAAAGCAAGTTTGAGATAACGCAGTTTCACGTGTAACGCAGTAAGATTTTTTTGGCTCCTGAGGACAGTGTTATATCGAAGTAGAGGTGTATGCACTTGAACATCTTTATTTTTCATAAAGATAAAGTGGGAGCAAACTTCTAGCAACCTTAATTAATAGGTTTCCTCCCAAATACTACCCAAGCGAACTTTAAAAAAAAATAAAATCAAACCTTCGTATTTGCACTCTGCAAAATATTTCCTAATTGGGGCATGCTCTGAAATAGCCCAAGATTCTACTATAATATTTTGTCCTGCCAGAAACGCTAGTGCATATGTTAATTCTAATGGAAGTCAGTAGCTGCATAAATGTCTGTCAGAAGTCGTGCTGCTCAGTCAGTGTTTTCTAACTTGGTCTTGACTAGGACCCTGCTCTTGCAAAGAGCTCCACTTAGCCAGACTCATAGTGAAGTCAGTGGGGCTCTGTGCAAGCAGAGGGGTCTGTCTACCTGTGCAAAACTTATTGCAAGATCAGGGCCAAAGTAGTTTAATAAAGAGCACTAAGGATCTGACCTTGAGTGGTGCTGAGCAATCTCAGTTCCCACGGTGGTCAGTGGAAGTTGGGGCATCTTCAGCACTTTGCAGGTTTAGATTCTTGAACAGAATAATCAACTTTTATTTTCTGCAGGTGGCTGCCAAGTCAGACAAGATGTCATTTTGTTTTATGGTCCTATAGAAATGAAATAATACATACTTTCTTGCACAATTATATTAATATTAAAAAAAAGATCGAGAGGGGATAAAGCCACTATTAGAAGTCCAAGAGGGTTGTTCATTTCTCATTTGGTATTTGTTGTGAATAATAAATACTACTTTTGAATTACAGTGGCACCCACAGGTCACGATGGTTCTCTATTGTGCTAGGCACCCATTGCACTTCTAGATCCTGCCCCAGGGAGCTCGTATCTAAGATAAAATGCAGGTGGGTGAGTGAGGATAAGGGCAACAGTGACAGGATAAGGGCAACAGTGCAGAACTTGCAGGTTTGAGGGTTGCTTTTTAATGATAAACAAGCGGGACAGTGATGTCACTGGTTCCTTCTGGCCACCTGCCTCATGGTTAGGTTATTAAAATATTTTCACTTGCAAGGGAGTAATAACTAATCATTTTAATTGGTTACGCTACTCTGATGTGAACCAAATAGGATTAATGTTAACAAACTAGAAATCTACATGGCTTGCAAATGCCATCTTTGTATGTAAATACTACTTTCTGATATAAATCAGAATGGACTATGCTATCATCCTGCCTGGTCACACTAAGGATTTAGTTTTATTAGAAGCCTATTGTCTGTCACGTGCCTGCTATTTTTAATGGTGCCAATACAAGATAGAGATGCATCCTGCTGATAAATGTTGGGAAGCAAAGGCTTTATTTTGCTGTGCAGCATGCGCTTTGTGTGCATGAGTACACAGGCTAGAAGAAATTCATTGCCTTGAAGTGAGCGTAGTGAGGCAGTGACAGGTTTAAAAACAAGACTTGAGTTTACAAATCCTAATCTGATGAGGAAAGGGAGTTCCTTGCCTTGATAATTAAAGGTTACCTCACTGCAGAACAGTAGATTCTGTGTGCTTTCACTGTGGGTGAGAAGGCTCATGACTCACCGACTTCAACTATTGAACAGCTTGGACAAACCCATGCTTAAGGGAAACAGTCCTTGCATTGATGTTCGATAGTGGGAGTCGCTATGTAAGGAATGTCATAACGGGACAGGTATTCTGTATGGTTTCAGGAGGCAGTGTTGTCTAGTGATTACACTAGGGACACAGGATTCTGATGTCTGCCACTGAGTTGCTGTGACAATTTATGATCAGCTTACCTGTCTTTAAAATGGGAATAATACTTAAGCATTCCTGAGTGTTCAGGTGTAGGAGTGAAACCTTTCCTTTTGCTTTTGTTTGGTGATGAGCTCCTGTGTCCTAATAACCAAATGCTACCACAGGTTAGCAAGAATGGCAGCCTTTGCTCGGGAGATATCTGATGGTGAAAAAGGAGTGTGTTGCTAATGAAAAATAAGATGTACTGGCAAAGTAGTTGTGTGGCAGCTGGAACAGCAGTTACCTTTTGCATCTCCCTTTGCGGAATGCCAGATTTGAAGAATTTTTTTAAAATGTCTATCCATTTTTATGTACTAAAGAAATCAATTTATACTGGGAGTGGGTGAATTCAGCTGGTAGTGTATTTAAATTGATATATTTTAAAGGTAAATCCAAGGAAGAAATCTGTTATGCATGCACATCTTTAAGGGCTTGTTCCCTTCCTTCCTGTCTTCTGGTTGATCCTGCCATGAAGTCATAGACTCTATTTACAGTTTCCCCATCATTGCCATAGCACCAGACTGTGCTGCTGCAAAAAACAGTATTATAGCTTCATTGCAGGATGGAGCAACAGGAAACACTATACTGCGTGGTGGGGAAAGTTATACGAGCACAAGGAGTCAGTTATAGAAATTAGGGTTGAGGACCTTTTAGGTCCCTTCTAGCTCATCCCCTAATCAACACGGGATTGAGCCCTGTAATATGTTTTCTGATGCATTGTCCAGTTCTCTTGCTTTGGGAGACTGCTCCATAGTTTAATGAACTTCCAGACACTCAGAATTAACTTTCGTTTGTTTAACTTCATCTTATTTATCTGTAATTATATCCATCCTCCTAAACTGCTTTCCCACCAATGGATGAAATCGTAACTTTGTTGAAATAAATTGAGTCAGGATTTCACCATTTGTGTTTTATGCATGTGAAATTCCTCCAAACTTAATATAAGTGTTTGCAGGTATGAGTGGGTTATATTTAGCTCTGTAAACTTTCCTTGGGACTTGGTCTCTCCAGCACCTTAACTTTTTGTTACTCTTCTCCAGAGTTTGCAATCTTTCTGATGAGACCATTTAAAGTTCTGGGCATCCCAGAGCAACATCTAATCTTTACTCCCCGACATGATGCTTTTGCAGTCTAGAATGGCATTGCTGTCTTTTTTGGTCAGTATTGCAAAAAGAGATGCTGAATATCAGGCAAGTAAATATCTTTGCCTAAATGGTTTTTTCCTCAAGTATCACAGCTGTAAAAGTTCTTTAAACAGGTTGACCATAAGTTACTTCTTAATATGTCCAGTAAGCTGCATGAAAACAGAAGAAATATCTATACTGTCCAGAAGTTTACTAAATCAAAGATAGTATATGTAAGAATCAGTGCCTAGTAGTGTAGTTAAATCTCTTATGGCCTTATTTTCAGAGGTGCTGAGTGCACTCAGCTCCTATGGGAGGTCAGTGAGAACTGAGACAGCTTAGTAGTTTTGAGAATCGGGCCACTAAGTATTTCCAGCCTAAACCCTGACTCTTATGCAGGTGCAGTTTTCTCAAACTTTCTATCCATGCAGATAGCCAATAAAAAAAACTACTTGTGTTTGTTTATATTAGATAAGTGCCTCCTACTTGGCTGAAGTGGGGGAAAGATTCTAACGTGATTCATTAGGTATTATAATTACTGTAATGATCTGTAATGTAACTGCGTGGCTAAGAAACAGTATTACGGTTGCATAGGGATCATTCACACATTGTTTGGCGCCTTTGAAGCTAACTGGCTCTGGCACTGTAAGAACATGTGAGAGTCTGTATTTACCCATGCTTAGAAATGTAATGAGAGCATACATTGCTTAAGCTGTTCTTGGAAGTGTAATGTTTTTTAAAAAGTTTTTTTTACTGTGTTTTCTTTTTGTCAAGTTCTAGCATAAAAAAGGCTTAATTGTGTAAAACTTCCATTTCACACACTCATTTCTGCATTGTCTTCCCATTGCCTGCACAGCCCGTCACCCTCATGAGGAGGTTAAATGCAACACTGTGAATGTTACAGTATAGGGGTCTTTGGGACAAAACCTTACAATCCAGAATTCTGTCTGCGTTGCATGGATATTAAAGATCCGATGGCAGTCTTCATAAGAGTCCTGGTTTACTCTGGGTACCTCAGGCCAACCATTCCTCCTCCCTTAAGTTGTGCAGCCTCCTGTAGGCTGTTGTTACGACTGATTGCCATCGTTTCCCCTACAGGTGACTGCATTACACATGTACTGTACATATATACGCCTCTACCCCAATATAACGCTGTCCTCGGGAGCCACAGGATGAATGGTGCTAAATAATACTGTTGAAACTTAGATGGACACAAGTATTGTTTGAAAATTAGTCACTGAACACACACAGTTCACTGTTTTTAGTATGAAACACTGTACTTTAATAATAATAAGTATACATTATGTTAATATGTAAGTTTCAGTCCTTGCTGCATTTTTGGTCAGTTACTCTGTCTTGGCGGTGCTCTGAAACTGAAAGCTGGAGGTTTTTAATTTAACCTGAGAGAGAGAAACACTTTAGAACTAATACATGAAATTAAGGGTGAAGTCAGTCAGGCATTTACTAGATAGTGGTGATGTGGGTAGGACCTCAGTGTTGTTCAGACAGCCTCCTTTCTGTCTAGAGACCTCTTCGCATTTCATACTTCTTTGAGGTTTAACCTCTAGACTCTTTCAAACCCAATTGGGTTTGAAACATCTTATGCTATCAGCCTTAATGTTGAAATTGGTTAGGTCATATTTTAATTCTAGCACAAAAATACAATTAATTAGGAAGATGCAACTTACAAAAAGTGTAGTTGCTGTTTTTTACAAAAGTTAAAACTTCCTTAATTTAGAAAGGGGACACACCTCTGTTTCAAAATGTTTTGAAACTACTTACTTTTAGCATTATTACTATTTTTGCTTAGCAGCTGCTTTTTGTAATGTGCATGTAGCTTTTTGGACCCAGGATATTCATTTAAAAATGTCTTGCCTCCTGTGTCTGAAAACCCCACTTGGGGGGAAGAATACAATTTGCTATCCTGCAGTACCTCATGACAATCAATCGTCATTCAAGTTGAAACTTAATACATTTTGGCTTTTTGGATGTCTCAGACTGGGACAGATCTTCACTTGGGCTATCTGAACTGATGGGTTTTTGGCAATGGGAGGAGAATAGGTATCCTTCCTCAAGGCTGCCCAATAACCAGGAATTATTTGTATATTGTCTTTTATACAATGCTAAACACATAGTCAGCACTTAGCAAATATAATAAAGGTGTTGGATCACATCAGGCTCATTGTGTTTGTAGTCTCTGCATTGTGTTACTAATCTGGCTTTGGTGTGTGTTGGCTATTTTAGAATACATTAGACACCTAACCAACATTGCATACGTCTTATCAGCAATGTGCTTGGGAAGGAAGAGAGGTGTCTAAAGGCCAGATGTGACACAAGTTAGAAACCACCCTGAAAGACTTCGTGTTTTGGATCTCATGTGTCTGGAACAAGGCCAATTGTGTAGTTTGCTTTGCGAATAGCTGTTTTGATAAGGAGCAGGGTTTGGTCAGTACAGGTGTTGGACTGCTTAACACACGGCAGTCTTTCCTGCCTAGCCTCAGGATTTTATCATGAATATTCCATTCAGGCAGGTTTTCAGTGCAAGTCTAGGGAGGCCATATTTATAGGAGAAACAAAAAGAATGTACCACTTCACTCTGCCCTAAAGGTAGAGTCCTGATTTAATGCAGGTTTTTAGCAGGTTTCTGGGTTTGAGGTTTTGACAGTAAAGTTAAGATTTAGGTATGCCAGGTCATTGCAGCACACATGGGGTTTCACAGTACAAGACACCTCTTTGGGGTGATTCCTTCCGTGTAACTGTACATTGTGATAAGGGAAGAAGAAAACATTGTACAGTGCTTGCATCCAGATGCATCCTTGCTCTTTAACTGATGAAATTGATTCCCGATGGCGTGTTGTGTTGTCTCGTGTTCAGGGACTTCCTCATAGGGTTATGGTATGGGTGACACAAGTCCTATTTCAGAATTAAAAAATGTTTGAATATTTAAAAAAAAAAATGATGGGCACTTTCAACTTGGTCAGCCTCCAATGCTGTCTCAAATTGTAGGTCTTGTTCTTGTAGGCGTGTTTGTTATAGCTCACATTTATTTATTTATTTATTTAAAAAGTTGCATCTTTTGTCACGTCATCTGAGGCTCTCCAAGCACTTTGCAAACATTTAAGCGTCACAATACTCCTGTTTAAAACGCTCTTATTCAAGTTTTACGGGGAGGGGAGGGGGATATTGAGCCACAGAGGACAAACAGTGAATTTATAACAGAAATGGGATTACGGCCCTGAAGTCCTGGCTCCCAGCCCCATGGTCTATCCACTAGTCTGTGCTTCCTCTCACACAAGAAGATCACCCAGTAAAGCTGGGGAAGGGGTGTATATGTTTTAAGTTTCATGTTCCTAATGTATTTCTTTGGAGATATTTTTCTGGATCTAGCTAAGATGTACAACACAGGGTTGCATTTAAGATCAGTGTTAATACTTGTGCAGTGGCCCTTATGAAATCATAAACTACTACTTTCCAGTAAAATGTAAAGTTCTAACAAAGCAGCTGTTCATCCCACTTCCTTTTCTTTACATTTTAAAGTGTATATTTGATCATGTGAAAACTCTCAAGTTCTCAATCCTAGAACTAGTGTATTGGGTGCAGGCACGAACAGTTCCTTTGTTATGGTGGTTTTTACTTGTGTTCTGGTAAGACGCTTGGTAAAATTTGATACTTCGTTCATTATGCTCTGGAAGACGCAAGTGACTTTAAGAATGTATATAATGTGCTTAACTTACAGTAAGTGAATAAACATACTTCATCAATTGCAGTTTTATTCTTTTCCCTTTCTCTTTCCTTTTGTCTTTGGGACAGGGACCATGACTCTAGTCTCTGTAAACTGCCATGCAAAATTATGGTTCCATATGTTTGTTGTTTTGATTGTAGCATGCTAATTAGTATCAGAATTTTTTAATCTTACTTTGCTACATAAACAATTGCAAGGTACTACTTGTATCCACTATTATGGTAACAGTGGATACTGTACCATAAAAAGAACTGGAGTACTTGTGGCACCTTAGAGACTAACAAATATATTTGAGCATAAGCTTTTGTGTGCTACAGCCCACTTCATCAGATGCATAGGATGGAACATATAGTAAGAAGATGTATACACAGAACATTAAAAGGTGGAAGTAGCCATACCAACTCTAAGAGGCTAATTAATTAAGATGAGCTATTATCAGCAGGAGAAAAAAACCCTTTTTTGTGGTGATGGCCCATTTCAGACAGTTGACAAGAGGTGTGAGGATACTTAACATGGGGAAATAGATTCAATCTGGGTGCCACAAGTACTCCTGTTCTTTTTGCGGATGCAGACTAACACAGCTGCTACTCTGAAACCAGTGAATAGGATGTGTGCTTAACACTGTAATTCTGTTGCGTAGCTTAATGGTTTGGAAAATAACTCCTTTTTTCAGAAAGTTTGGCTAGTACGTGTCTCAGAAATGATCAGAAAAGCAGATGTAACTCAGAAGGACACTGACAGATCAGCCTCGGTTTGTATTTGGGGCTGTATTTGAATGAATGCTATTCAATCCTTTCTGAAAACCTGGCTCTAAACATTAGCAAATGGAATATGAGCTTCATATACAACGCACTGATTAAAGGGTTTGGTTTGAAGGTAGGATTGTCCTGAGGACAGCAAGTTACTAATACAAACTATTAACAGCTTTTTCCTCTCCTGGACCCCAAAGGATGGATGCTCAAGATTTCTTTTTTTAGTTTTTTGGGTTTTTTAAACTTGTCTATAGCCCGATCTTCATTAAAACCTTTTGCTAGTATAATTTTGATTAGGGGTGTGATATTTTTGACATTTCTGTACTGGCAAAAGTCATAGTGTAGCTGCAGTATGCTGTCAAAACCCCTTTTTTTATATTGGCATAACCCGTGTCGACGTTCTACGTTAGGAGGGTTTGCCAGTACAGCTTTACTGATTTGTCTAGTATAGACATTGCCTGTTTACAATATACTATGCTACAGTTTTGTAGTAGTTCAGTCCTGTATGTAATACTCAATTGTGTTTTTGTGTGTTAACCATCCAGGGGCACTACAACATTTATAACTGTCCTTGCAACATGGTTAACTTTTGCTGGGGGCTGCAAAAGTGGATTGTTAACTTCTGTAATTGTCTTGTGTGCTTAAGCTTTGCGTGAACAGTCTAAAGATTTTTGTACACTTAAATACTTGACCTTATCAATATAGCCTTGTTCAACCCAGTTTGGCAGTCCTGTGGGCTTGTCTCTTGCACTGTCTACTGTGTGAGTCCAGGGAGGAACCCTATGGCCAATACATAGTGAATGCAGTCTGCTTTCTGAATCTGATTCGTAAAAATTGTTTTTCACCACCTGTTCAGAGATTAGCAGCTACTAGGCCTGTCTGAGTTTTCCTGATAGGTTCGTCCAGCTCCTCACTTAAATGGCTCCATCAGGGTATGGTTACAGCTAAAGGTGAGGCCTCCTTTTCTGTGCATTTACATATCTGTTGTTTCACTGCTTAGAAGAATAAGGGAATTAAACTTCGTAGTGGTGAATATGGATGTTCTTAATGTGACTTAGTACTTTTGGCATTCGTTTTCTGTATTTCTGTGGGTGTGGTGGCCAAGCAAGGAGTATTATTCATGTAAGGTTTATTATACATCAGAGCTACATGTGGCTCATAGTGTACAGTGCAATCTTAATATTGTTTTCCCAATGCCTTTGTGTAATATTTTGAGCCACAGTTGAAGTTATGGCTGCTAACCCTATGTTTAAGTAGTGATCATTTGTTAAATATTGCGCATGCACAATTTGGGGTGAAGGGAAGGAAGGGGTAAAAAGCAAGAGAGAAACTTAAAGGTTACTCAGCTTTGAAGTTGCTAGCATTAGAGTTGTATCATAACTTAAATATCATGGTATAGGTTTTGTGCCTAGCTGTTCCCCATATTAAAAAAAAAATCCTATATTATGAGGTTAGAGAATGCACTAGTCATTAAAAAATTGGAATCATAGGCTCTAGAGATAGATTAGGACCCACTTAGTCTGCTTCCTGCCTCACTATCCCCTGGTGTACATTTACTAATGTTAAGTACATCTGCATTAAATTCCTCCATTATACCTCACAGCCTAGACCATCTTATGACATAGTCTTTCTGACATTTGACACACCCAAGCCCTATTAAAAGCAGGCTTCTGTAACTGGGCTGGGAACTGCACATACCCATCCCAATTTCAATGTACATATTTTTATTTTAAACAGCACAGGAAACGTTTGAATGTACTTGCAGTTAGGATAGACATCTTCTTTGGTTGCTGTTCTTCAAGTATAAACACCTTTAAAAATAAAAGGCAAAGTCAGATAAACAATTTTAAATTCTTTGGCAAATGAAATATATTTTTTGGGCTGAAATCGCAAAGATTCCCAATGAGGTGCTGGGTGTTGTATAAATAAGTCACCTGTGTGATCAGAGATGAGTGAATGGGACATTGACAGCAAGTATTGTAAACAAACAGGTGTGCACATACTATGAGTTTCATAGTTATTTTAAGACAAAAATGCTTTCTTGGGCATTTTTAAGAGCCTGATCCTGCAACACTTACCTGCATGAACAGTCTCTTTGACTTCCACGGGCTACTGGATTTGACCCAAAAATTGGATTGTCAGTGTACAGGCTCAGAATCCTTTAGCATCCTTTTAAGAATGTTCTTTCTTGAAACCTAAACCTTGAGAAACCTTAAACAAAACAATGTGTTCATGTGTGCACTCAGTCTTTTCATGAGTAATTACATAAAGTTGGGCAAAAATAAATACCAAACCTTTATTCCCCCCCACCCCCTGTTCAGTCTGCTAGTGTTGTGCCAGAATCAAGATTGCCCAGTTTTCTGAAGGTCGACTTATTATAGAAGCCGAATTATTAAAATTCTTAAACAATTGTAATGCAAGAGGCTCTTATCAGTCGTGTTGAAAGTGCAGTTGCCAATTTGAGAATCTGTAATGTTTTGCATTCATATTTGTGTACAACCGATATAGCATCTGGCACACTGATCTGATTCAATGCCAAATGCAAACCTGGGAACGGTCTTTAAAAACAGTTTGATGTATAGCTTTTTTTTTTTTTTTTTTAATTTGACAAGTGGTATTGACAAGGCAAATGACTCCAGTATTGCAGGCTGTGGACATAAGGACTCTGTCATTGTTGGCAGAAAAGTTCTATAGTGTAACTCAATATAGTATTTTGCATAAACCTATATCGGGGCTTGATCTCTCAAGAGGTCCATAAGAGACCACAGAACTATTCTGAATTTAGCATTGTGTTCATACCAGATATACTTAGTTTCTGACCAATAAAAATGGCATGGTTATAACTGTGTGTGTGTGTGTGTGTGTGTGTGTGTGTGTGTGTGTGTAAAGCTTTATAAATTATACATAGGGGTGACTTTACCCACTGCTCAAATGCAGCTATTCTGGGGTGGTGTTTTAACAGCACACAGCTTTGCATGGTGGTTCTCTCCAGTGGGATAGGAGTGTTCTGACCTAAGCACTATGCAGCATTTTTCACACCCAAGCGGTGCAAGTTCAGTGGAAGAATTCTTCTGTCGACCTAGCTATGCCTGTTGGAGAGATGGATCACCTTTGTGTAGCTAAGTCGACAGAAGAATTCTTCCATTGACCTTGCAGCGTCTACATCAGGGGTTAGGTCAGTATAGCTCCGTGTCTGAGGTGTGGATTTTTCACACCCCTGAGAGATGTAGCTACACTGATGTAAGTTCCCAATTTACAGCAGCCCTCACTCAATTTGCCGATCTCTGCTTTGTGAGAGATATGCCTTGAGCACAGCACATGGTGGTCAGCGACGAGCCAGTATCAGAGGAAGGTGCTGAACTTCTAATGACTGACTAAAATATAATGCTCGCATCTAGGAAAAAAAATCAACCATTTAAAATGTCACAAACTGATCTGCTAAAGGAAATCTTGATTTGACCATATGCCTCCAGAGATTAATCAGAGACCAGGCCTAATTCATTCACTTAGCATGGCTGCCATCCTGTCCCTCCCTTTTTAGTGCACTGCAATTTATTTAAAAAATGATGTACGACTCTGGAGCAACTGGTTTCCTCAACTGATATTGGTGCCTGAATCACACTCTTGCAGTGTGACAGTATGTACAGAGTAGGACAAACCAAATTAAAAATCCAATAACCAAAAATCCAATCATCTTCTATCCAAATACAAAGGAACGATCCATGAATCAGACTGAAACCCTCAGCATGTAGTTCTGTGATGTATAATGATATGCCATGGCTGAAATACCTATGCGCACCACCGGATAAGTGCAGGATGTACTAATAGCCTTTATTCTACTCTTTTCCTCATTCTTGTTGACCCTGTGGTTATTGTATCTTTTTAGAAGTATTTCATTTTTTTTCTTTCAATCCCAATAATAATTCTTTTAACTTCATTTTGGGGCAGAATTCTTTAAACCTAATACATGAATCATCATAGAATATTAGGGTTGGAAGGGACCTCTGGAGGTCATCTAGTCCAACCTCCTGAAAAAAATTTAGTATAGTGGGCAAGCCCCTTATACCTATCTCATAGAACTGGAAAGGACCCTGAAAGGTCATTGAGTCCAGCCCCCTGCCTTCACTAGCAGGACCAAGTACTGATTTTTGCCCCAGGTCCCTAAGTGGCCTCCGCAAGGATTGAACTCACAACTCTGGGTTGAGCAGGCCAATGCTCAAACCACTGAGTTATCCCTGGACATAGGTCAATTCTTGAAAGTCCACTGGGATTTTAAAAGTTTTTAGTTAGAGGAGCAGAGAAAAGCAACTGAAACTGAACTGACACTTTGCACCTGGTCTTTGGAGATGCGGAACACTTATCAGGACTGGATTCCCCCACTGATTACCCAGACTTAAATCTACAGTTGTTTAAGTTAGTCAAATATTCAGGTCTCAGCCTGACACAATCAAGTAATAAACTGCTTAAACAGGATGTGATAAAAGTTGAGAAGACCCTCTGCAAGGTGATTTGCTACTATAATTCAGTGTCAGCTGTAATAAGTTCAAGCTTGCGTGTGTGCGCCTTTAAAAATATTCTTTGTTTCGTGTTTTGCAGTAGAAGTAGAATATTGAATAAAACCAATTCCTGTGTGTACTAAGATAACAGGACTTCTGTTTTCCCAACTATTTTCTTGAGTTTAAGCTACTTTTGAAAAATGAATCATGGAATGTTGTCCAGAGGTTTGACCAAGGTACTGAAATTGAGGTTTGTTCTTGGCTGTACTTCACGCTGTCACTGTGTGACCGTTCCCTTGTGTTCTCAGTTTTTCATCTGTAAAATAAGACAGCAAATACTTACCAATGTGTCATAACAGTGAAGTTAATTAGCCTTTTTATAGCTTAGCTAATGTCTGTAAAATGCTAAGTAGCCATCATGACATCACTATGAGATGGGTATTTTGGTTCTATTAGGATAACTAACGGATGTCTGCAAAGCACATGGAGATCTGTGAAGGCAAGGCTACATCTATGATCTATTTTTAATATATATTTTTAGTTTATGGGGGTCACCCATGCTGCATCATAGTTAAGGTTGTGCCATGCTCCCACATTAAGGGCAGATGTTTGAATGCTATAAACGCCATGTGCGTTCTCTGATTGTTTTGAGAATTGGTATGCCTCGCTGGGGCCTGGAATAGGGTTAGTGGAACGAGTTTGGGGGACATTTGGTCCAGAAGTTTCTCAAGATAAAGCTACACCTAAAAATGATCTGGCTTTTAGATTTTTCAATTCTTTTAACATTTCTTGGGGCAGAGCTAGGAAAAGCAGTTAATCTTTGACCGTCATAAAACTCATATTGCTGGAGTGCCCCTGATCTCAGCTATTCAGTGGAATGAAGGACCCATTCAGAAATGTGTCAAGGTATTGCTGTACAAGAGCCTGAGCACGTTAGCTTAATAGTGTCAGCTGTAAGTGCAATTTTGATGAGGGTCAGCAGCCTGTAAGCATACCCATGATGCCATCTGACTGTCTGAGCCTCCCCTTGGGAGAATTTGGTGGGTGGTACTGTCTGGGATATGAAGCCTGGTACCGTGACATGGGGCTAGGCTGCCATACTGAAAATGAGATGAGCGATGTACCCAAGAGTCCTTAACAGGATGGAACTGTGCCAGGAGGGGTTCGCTGAACTCTGCAGTCTGAGTCTGTGCAGGGAGGTAAGAACAGGGCTGTTTGGTGCCTGACACAGGCATGCAGTGCTGAGATTGGGCTGGGGAGCTGAGAACAGGCATGCGCAGTGCATGCCACAGGCATGCAGTATTGAGGGGAGATGAGACTGTTGGGCTTGTCTACCTGCACTGCAGTTCAGACCAGGGGTTCTCGACCTTTCTGAGGCCCCTGCAACATGCTATAAAAACTCCCCGGCCCATGTGTGCCACAACAACTGTTTTTTGTTTGTTTTTAGCATATAAAAGCCAGGACCAGCATTAGGGGGTAGCAAACAGGGCCATTACCCGGGGCCCCACGAAGCTAAGTTGCACAGGCTTCAGCCCCATGTGGTGGGGCTTCGGCTTTCTACCCTGGGTCCCAGCAAGTCTAATGCAAGCCCTGCTTGGCAGAGACCTTGACACCTGCTCGTGGCCACCCAGGGGGCCCCAGGCTCCTGGTTGAGAACCACTGGTTTAGACTACAGGGGTGCAAATTGTAGTGTGCCAAAATGTTGTGCGCTCCCTGCAAAACGTGGACTGTGTTAACGCAAGCTAGGTACCTTTAGTTTGCAGCAGCATCCACAAAGGGCTGTTGGAGTGCAACATTTTGGTGCACTCTGTATTCACACCCCTGAAGTCTGCAATGGGGTAGAGTGTAGATACAGTGGCTAAGTGGATGCTATAGGCACATACCTCTGAATTCAGAAGGGGATGGAGAACTCCCATTGAGATGAATGGTACAATTTACATGGCTTAGAGCTGTTGTTTCTGGCTATATACATCTCCATGTTGTGCTTTCATTCTGCTGAGATCATCCCATTTTGTTGATTGAGCCCCTTCACACCTCTGAATATATTTAGGGGTGTGGGGGAACATGTTAAATGTATGTTTTGGGGTTTTCAGAGGTTTACGGTAAAGTTTAGTTACCTTTCGCCGTCTAGAAGGGCACAAGGCAGTGCTAAGCAACCTTATGTCTGTTTATGAACAAGCAAAGTTACGAGAAGGCATAAAAAGCCATCCCTCCTGAGATGTAACCAGACTTCAGTAAACTTAACAGCAGCTTTGGGTAATCGAGACCAAACTGGGGTTGAACTGACTTACTGCCCATTTGTAGTGAATAGGAAGAGTGATAAAATTAAGTCATAATTTAGTTCTAGCTTTTAAAAAAAAAGTTAGTGAAATCATACAGATTTCATAGAGAGATCCTGAGATACTTCATCCTCTCAATAGGCTTCCCTGAAGAACTTGCCAGTTGAACTTACTGCAATGAGCTGTCATGTTAATATGCTTATAATAGGTGTCCATGTGGTAGACAGTGAAGATAAAGAGGCTGATGGTAAAGATACAGTAGCTTACAAATTAATTTTCATTGTAATGTGCTGTTGAAGCTTGAGGTACTGACAGGAGCTGAATACTTTGTTTTGTATACGCTTCTCATCTGCAGAGATGTAAAGGTGCACCTATATATTCATCCTAACATGCCTTTCAGAAACAAATCAGCAATGGTGCTAATAAATAGTACTTCAGACTGCTTAAAACAAAATGAGATTTTTGTAAGCAGCGTTGTTGTAATCTTGTCAAGATGAGCAGTGCTCATTTAAATTGTATAAAAACCAGAAAAAAGTAATTAAAAAAAAATCAAAATTTTTTCGAACTAGCAGCATTTGACGTTCTCTTACAAGTTCCTTCAATATTTAGCAAAGTTCTATAGCTGATTTGATATCTTTATAGTACCGTAATTTGTTTGGTGTGTCTGAAAATTAGGTTGTTTAAATTATAGTGGATCCTTCTGTTTCCTGCTATTTGGTGTTTGTCTTCTACAGACTTGGAATTTTTTCCAGTGTTCGTCTCAAAGAGAGGTTTTCTTAATCAAGAAGCACAAGACATTTTATCAGCCTGACTACATGGATCACTCCTCATGTTTTGCATGCATATTTCAGAGTTTGCATCATAGCAGAAGAGGCGTTGAACTTTGAGAATTCCTAACAGTCTTGGGCATTGTGGTTTTAAAATGACTAGTCCTGCTCCATTCGAGGAAAATATTGACATCATTCTCAATAGTCTAAAATAAGGCTGGGGTGTTGTTTACATCGCTAAGTCTCCAGTTGTTGAGATGCTAGTGGCATTGCTACTGCCACAACTGTGGGAGGTTTGTTTTTGCTTGTTTTTTTACTAAACAGCTCTTCTTTTGACTCTGAGGATTGCCTTTTTAATCAAACTTCATTGCATTAAATCTTTTATTCATGGTTTTCCTCTTTTTGATTTTGAAGGCTGGAATTTAATACCCCTCTACCCCGATATAACGCTGTCCTCGGGAGCCAAAAAATCTTACCATGTTATAGGTGAAACCGCGTTACATCGAACTTGCTTTGATCTGCCAGAGCGTGCAGCCCCGTCCCCCCCGGAGCGCTGCTTTACTGCGTTATATCTGATTTTGTGTTATATCGGGGTAGAGGTGTACATACCAAACTGGTAGGTTAGACTTGGAAGGACCTACTGTACCTTGAAATTAGGCAGCATTTTAGGAAAATATGTATGAAAGCTGTATTGAGGAAATACTTACAGTATTTTACAAAGGTAAAATGTTCTGGGCCCTGAAGATCTGGTAATCTAAGTAGATAAAGCAGAAGAGCACAGGACAGCAGTTGAAAAAAGATATTGTGATGGGCTTATTGATTATGGGGGATTGCTAGGAGAGATTTGAAGGAGGGGGAAGATACTGTGTTTGGGGACAAGGAGAGACTGCCCCAGGGGCTGCCTGAAACAGAATAGAAGACAAAAACAGTAAAATGAGAGGATTAGAGTGAGCATATATGGAACTTTTGTATGAATTTCATAATTGCAAGATGTATTTACCAGTGCCAGGTTCCGAAACTGAATTTTAGTGAGATTTGTTTTGCCAAATTCTGGGGTTGTATACAGTAGGATTTGAGTCTGTAATATCATAAATTCAAGCAAGACTTAAATGTTGGAGGAGGGGAAATGTCCAGACAAATAAACTATTACTGTTTTGAAGTGTTTGACCAAGAGGAAGAAGGGTTTAAAGTTGCTTCAATTAATGTATTATTCTAGTGGGAGGGCACTTCCTGCTAAGTGGTTATGGTGGGCTCTATGGTTCTCCACTACGGCCTTTTGTCAAACCAGTCAATTTACCATGAAATGTCTGATCTAGTGGGGTGGTTATTGTTGGCATAAACCATGGATAATAGCGAAAATGTCAAGAAAATAAAGTGTCTTAAAAGTTGCAAGCTGTAAAGATGTAATGTTCTCAATAGTAACCAATCAGTGAGCATTACTATGGTCTCTGTATTCCATTAGAGCAGGGGTAAGCAACCTATGGCACACGTGCCAAAGGTGGCGCGTGAGCTGATTTTCAGTGGCACGCTCGCTGCCTGGGTCCTGGCCACTGGTCCGGGGGCTCTGCATTTTAATGTAATTTTAAATGAAGCTTCTTAAACATTTTAAAAACATTATTTACTTTACAGACAACAATAGTTTAGTTATATATTGTAGGCATATAGAAAAAGACCTTCTAAAAACATTAAAATGTATGACTGGCACACGAAACCTTAAATTAGAGTGAATAAATGAAGACTCGGCACAGCGCTTCTGAAAGGTTGCCGACCTCTGTATTAGAGTTATAATTTACTGCATTTTCAGTGCACTGGTGACTAACTATTTTTCCTGTTTTCATTACATAAGTTTTATACCTCAGTTGTTTTTAATGTGCTGAACACAGAAATGTGTGAGACCGAGTTCACAGAACATAGATCTCAGTGTCGTGCCATTGACAAGCAGTAAGTCAACTGGAGTGCATGTGAGAACAGTGACAAAAGTAGGATGGCAGCAAGGCCGCTAGACCTTTACTTTAATACAGTTGTGACTGGGTCCCGTGTGGAGAACAAGGGCTGGTCCACAGAGTTAGGTTGGCTTAAAGTACATTGCTCAAGGCTGTTTTTAAAATAAATAAATAAAAAAAATTCACTCCCTGTTCAATGTACTTATGCCAGCCCGAACCCCAGTGTAGACATTGCTAGGTTGATGGAAGAATTCTCCTGTCAACCTAGCTACAGCCTCTCGCAGGATTTACTGTAGTGACAGAAGAAGCCACTCCATCGCTGTTGTCGGTGTCCATGCTCCAGCAGTGCAGCTGCAGCGTTTCTAGAGTGGATGTACCCCAAGACTGGAAGGGGAGCAGAGCAAATTTATGGGGAATTGCATTAGAAGGAAAAAAACAGGCTATAAGAGCTGAAAATGAGGGTAGAGACTAGAGGACCAAAGCAGAGGAGACTATAATAGTCTATAACATTTATGAACTGAAGGCCCAATGGCCCATTTAATTTAATTGCTAGAATGATCTCTGCAAGTTGCTTGTCTGAATGCAAAGTGCTTCCTTAAATTGGGCTACAAACGACAGGCTGATTTAGGTGGAGCTGGCTCTGAAGGAGTGGAAATAACTATAGAAACATTAACTTGTGTAGATTGTAATGTCATGTATGCTAAGATATCCCAAAACCAATTTACCATGTCTTTTCATTGAGGAAATAGGATACTGTCACTTGGGTTTACAGCTCTTACAAATCTGAAGGTCTGGTTGTGGTATTTTTGACAGTTGTACCCTAAGTGCTAGAAACTGTGCAGACTTGCTGGAAGACTATTCCTGCCACAAAAAACATGTTATCTAAAATAATGTCAGGAAAACCGTATCTGAGGATAAGCAGTCTGGAAAGCTTATATTTATTGTGCCATTCAAACCATAGGAAGTATTTTCATACTGACTTCCTGATGCAGCTCTTTACTTCTCAGGTGATCTGACTACTGAAGTCCTTATTCCATGCACGTTTCCAGATGGAAGGTAAACACTTCTTGTGAGGTCCAGTTTAGAATTAAATTCTTCAACCTCTGTGTATAGAGCTCCCTCTCTAGGGGAAAATCAATAATGCACCATTCTTATACATGCGTCTAACAAAGTGGGTATTCACCCACGAAAGCTCATGCTCCAATACGTCTGTTAGTCTATAAGGTGCCACAGGACTCTTTGTTGCTTTTTACATATCCAGACTAACACGGCTACCCCCTGATACATTCTTACACAGTACCTTCCAAATGAGGATCTCAAAGCACTGTAAATATTAATGAATTAAGTATCCCAACTACTCCGTGAAGTAGTTGCCACTCCTATTTTTAGATGGTCTGGCCAACTTGAAACATTGAAGTATCTGGCACTACTACCAAGTCTGAGCCAAGAAACCCACAGGTATCTAACCTATGGGTGAAATAGATCTGATTTGTAATGTTCGATGGCTCTGGTACCAGAAATCTATTGACAAAGCAGGTGCCCCCAGGGGCATTGTGTTTGACAGTTTTGATTATTTTATCTCAGTGTTCATCCTGGATTCTTTGGGCAAAGGGTTTAATATCAGTACCAAAAAGGAGTGCAAAGAATTGTTGGGAGGCAACCGCCTGGTCTTTTCACAGCAAGGAGGGTTATTGTAAGGAATTCTCACCTGGTTCATATACTTGATGCCCATTTTGAAATTCTGTGAAATACTTCTTTAATATAGCTAGTGTAATCAGTTATGAAGCTTCACTGATTCTGGTATCTTTGTAAACCAAACCTAGGTCTCATCTATATTTAAAAGTTAGGTTGACATGGCTACAGCACTCAGTGTTGTGAAAAATTCACACCCCAGAGCTCTGCCAACCTGATTGAAAGTGTAGACGCAGCTAGGTCAATGAAAGAATTATGCTGCTGCTGCTGCTTGGAGTGGTGAATTACCTACAGTAATGGGAAAAACCACTTCCGTCGCTGGAAAAAGCATCTAGGGTATGGTGCTACAGCAGCTCCAGTGTCATTGTTGTCCGTAATACAGACATGGGCTTAAAGCTTCCAAGGCTAAACCTTTAAGTTAGTGGGAATCATTTCAAAGTGTTTCAAAATAACAAACATCCTGATTTGGGGGGAAAAAATGTGTTAAGGAACTGCCTTTTATGGCTGTCTGAAAATGTAATTTGGAAAGCCAGCATGCTTCCCTTAATGTTTAAATAAATTGCTTACTCCTGGAAAGCTCAACAGTGAAATTAAATGAGTAGAGAGAAACATATTCAAGGGAAGCATCAATGGGATATTTTCAGATCTCCCAAAAGAATATAGAACTTGGCAAATATTCACAAGAAGAAAAAATTCTGTAGAAAAAAACCTGCCCAAATCATTGGGATACTTGTTTCTGCCAAAGTGTATTTTATCAGTTAGGAATCTTACCACAGGCCTTTAGGACAGTGAATGCATTGGACCCCACTAAAGGAGAATTTGAGAACTGCATTTTCAAATTATTTTCATTTTACACAAAAACGGAAACCTGTTTTTTTCACACACAGCACTATAGTTTACATAATTTATAAACATATAACATCCTCAAAAGGCTTAAAATGTAAGTAGCCAAATAGAAAAATATTTTTTCTCAACTATTAAATATGTTGAGTATTTGTAGAATTCAGAAGGATAACGTATAACAATTGACAGGTCTCCGAGTAGCAGCCGTGTTAGTCTGTATCCACAAAAAGAACAGGAGCACTTGTGGCACCTTAGAGACTAACAAATTTATTTCAGCATAAGCTTTTGTGGGCTACAGCTCAATTCTTCAGATGCATCAATTGAATGTTTTTTATACAGTAAGTTTGCAAATCAGAAATCGTAAATGTGATGGAATTATATAACCTGTTGTAATATCGAAGAAACTAAAAAAAAAAAAAAGCAAGTCAGAAACCCAGTATGCTTTAATCCCTGTGTGCGTAAAACAGACTAAATAAAGCAAACTAAAACATTGTAAGAATAAATAAAAAAATGCCTTTGTAACTTATGATTGCATATCCCATTGACTTCCAGTGGGGCCCTGTTTCTAAGTGAGTTAAGTGCCTTTTAAATTTCACCCTAATTTTTTTACACAGCTTGTTTTCTTACATTTCTTAAATTTTTCTGTAGTTACATGATTGGGTCATAGCATCCAGGGAAACAAATTATGCCTTGGGTACTAAATACTATTGATTTGATTCTCAGTTACGCTAAGGCCCCGTTACACACTTCTGGCATTGTTAAAGTGGTGTAAATCTACACAGAGTTACACTGGTATAACCTAGAGTGAATTTAAAACTAGTATAACTAAACCGATGTAAATGCCTATGTGGACACTTTTATAAGCTAGAGCAGGTATCGGCAACCTTTGGCATGCAGCCCGTCAGGGAAATCCGCTGGTGGGCTGGGATGGTTTGTTTACCTGCAGTGTCCGCAGGTTTGGCCGATCGCAGCTCCCACTGGCCGCCGTTTGCTGTTCCAGGCCAATGGGGGCAGCAGGAAGCGGTGGTCAGCACATCCCTCGGCCCACGCCGCTTCCCACAGACCCCATTGTCCTGGAACGGCAAACCACGGCCTGTGGGAGCTGCGGTTGGCCGAACCTGCAGACGCTGCAGGTAAACAAACTGGCCCGGCCTGCCGGTGGATTTCCCTGATGGGCCGCGTGCCAAAGGTTGCCGATCCCTGAGCTAGAGTAAGGCCATGTCTACACTGCCACTTATGTTGGCAAAACTTAACGTAGCTCAGGGAGTGTGAAAAAACACCTCCCGAGTGACATAAGTTTTGCAGGCATAAGTGGTAGTATGCACAATGCTATGTTGGCGGGAGAGCTTCTCCCGTCAACGTAGCTACTGCTGCTCATGGAGTGCTTTTATTAGACTATGGGAGAGCTGTCTCCCATTGGCATAGAGCAGCTACACGAGCGATTTTTACTGCGGTGCCACTGTGAACCCAGTGTAGACATGCCCTAAGACTGGTTTTCTTCAACTTTGCTCAAGCTGGTTGGGAACACATTTAAGTTAAACCAAACAAACTACACTTTTACCCAGTTTTTGTACTGGTACAAATATTTTGCATAGGGATGTGAATTTTTTTTGCCAAAATAGTTATACCAGCTCATCTAGTATGGAAGCAGTTAGACTGGTTTAGCTTTATTCCTTTTCCTGTACAGGGGAAGCTATACTAGTAGAAGGCACTGCATCCATCTGGGGAGTGAAGGGGAGGTTATACTGCTTTAACCGTACAAGTGTAGTTAACGATACCATTTCTGCATATAGACGAGCTTTTATACTGAAATGATCGTCAACACAGGAGTTTGCATTGGTTTACTCAAACCAATTTAATTAAACTAATGTACAGATAAGTGTTGTGATGAATTCTCCATCACTGGAATCTTTTAAATCAAGACTGGATTTTTTTAAGAAAGAGATGGTATCGTTCGAACAGGAATTATTTCAGGAATGTTTGACCTCCTGTATAACACAGGCTGAAGGACTAGAATAAATGACCCCAGTGGTTTCTTCTAGCCTTAGAATCTGTCTCTATATGTATAATTACTCTAAGGCTTGGTCTAAACTGAAAAATATATCCGCATAGGTATGTTGGTGAGGGGTATGGAAGAAAAATACCGATGTAGCTCTGCAACAAAAGCCTCAGCAGACACAGCTATGTTGACGAAAGAGGGCTTCCGTTGACAGAGCTAACTTCATTTGGGAAGGCGGTGTTCCTATACTGCCAGAAACTCCTGTTGGTGTAGACTGCATCTGTGCTATGGGGTTGTGCCAACACATGGCCTCATAGCCTCCATAGTGTAGACATACCCTCACTTTAAGGCCCATTTACCCTGCCGGAGTGATGTAAAGAAGCCTTGGAGTAAATGCCTTTGCCTTTAGGCGCAAGCTGCTAGAGAACTTGAGATGTCAACTGGAGAAGGAAAATAGGTTCCGTAAAGAACTTTGAGGGAGGATGTTTATGTTCAGCTGCTGCATTTAGTGTTGATTTTGAAGACATACTCCTATTACTGGCGGCAGAAACAAGAGGAAGCATTCCCCAGTCCCTTAATATTTACTGAGCTCCCTTCACTTATATGGCAGCACCATTTGGTCATCTTTCTGAAGTACTGAATACGTTTGTCTGGAGATCAAGGAAGCTGTATTCATCACTTTACTAGTACTATTCGTTTGTGTCCATAAGAGGATTTTTGTGTGTTTTTGCCTATCCTGCATTTGACAGGAAGAAAAAACAAAGCCTCACTTATTTTTATTATTCCTATTGCAATGCAAGCTTATCCTTCTGGCCATTCAGAAGCTAACAAAAGCTTGGTTTTTTGTTTTTGTTTTTTTTGTTTTTGTTTTTTTTTAAATGGTCTCGGCTGATGTAGCTCAGCATGCTAAAGAGGTCTGATGCTGTGTTTCCTGTGCTTTATTCTCAACTCTGTTACTGCATCTGAAATTTTCACTGCATTGGAAATCTTGACAGGGATGAATTCTGGAGTTGATTAACCTTGAAAGACCTTTAAGTGCTGTGTGTGTGGCACTTCCATTGGTACTGTTGATACAAGAAATAAATGCATCTGAGCACTGCTGCATTGATACTGTCCGGCACAGCTGTTTCATTGTGAAAGGCACTTTGGTCCCATCCACAATACAAAAAGCTATTGTGTTGGGGGACCTAGTTACAGCGCAGCTTGGAGTTGTGGTTTAGGCCCTTGTCTAAATGCAACTTGCGCACTGGCTTAATTAAAGGTGTTGTTGTTGTTGTTTTTTTTAAATCCATTCAGTTAAATTGGTTCAAAAGGCTCTGTGGACTCTCCTAATAGGGTTTAAACCTGGTTTATGTGGGTTTAGCTTCTATTAGTACATTTATAGGTGCAAGCTAAACAGATCTAACCCGTTTTAGATCAATATGTGTCCACATAAAGGTTTGCCCTAGTGTCACTGAATCAGTTTTCAATCTGATTTTAAACTGTTGCGGTTTGTCTGTATGCCAGTCCCTAAATGAGGTTGACCTGTATAGTAAGTAGGTGTACAGTGTAGTAGTAACTAGGTACCCCAAGATGTCTGCTTTCTCTAGCATAAGTAGAATAAACTAAGTATCCATTGTAAAAGGCAAGGAAAGACAAGAAAATGGTGGTGTCTCATAATAGCTTGTTAAGAGTAACAACTGTTTTAGGTGTAAAAAATGAGAAGTACTTGTGGCACCTTAGAGACTAACACATTTATTTGGGTGTATGTGTGTGTATACACACACACACACATCTCCTAGAACTGGAAGGGACCTTGAAAGGTCATTGAGTCCAGCCCCCTGCCTTCACTAGCAGGACCAAGTACTGATTTTTTGCCCCAGATCCCTAAGTGGCCCCCTCAAGGAGTGAACTCACAGCCCTGGGTTTAGCAGGGCAGTGCTCAAACCACTGAGCTATCCCATCCCCCCCCCCGCTCAGTTTTCCACTGCGTGCATCTGATGAAGAGGGTTTTTTAGCCCACGAAAGCTTATGCCCAAATAAATGTGTTAGTCTCTAACGTACCACAGGTGCTCCTCATTCGTTTTGATGATACAGACTAACACGGCCACCACTGAAACCTTTTTTTAGGTGTGAATGTGTTGGCTGTAGGAAAGCCTTCAACAGTTCCGTTTAATCTGAGTGTGTGGGTAAATGTTGTGACTTGTCAGTAATTCCTCCTCTTATATTTTGTGTGTTAGAGGTGGTAGCACTATCTCTCAGTGAGTGAATGAGACTGATCTCTGCATGCAGTGTTGTAACCATGTTGGTCCCAGGATATTTAAGAGACAATGTGGGTAAGGAAATATCTTTTGTTGTACCAAATTCTGTTGGTGTGAGAGAGAGACTTCAGAGTTTACACAGTGCTGGAAACAATCGCTTAGGAATTAGTGAGGAACTTGAGGAGGTAGAGGCTAACCTCTGTTGTGACTGTCTGGTTTAACTTCAGTGTTGGCTCACTTTAAACAGAAGTGATGGTATCCCATCTCACTCACGGCAAATTTGGGTTCAGAAAGTGAATTATGATCATATTTGGGGTATAGCCAAATCTGAAGCCAATGATAAAACAAGTCTCAGATACTGATTTATCTGAAGCTTTTCTGATCCTATTTACAGTGTTAGTCGTATGAATCTAACAGAGAAGCACTAATGGGGGTGGAGGGGAGAGATTGGGTCATTTATTTCCAAAAGGTGGGCCTTGGTTTTTAAAAAACACATGATGGAAAATAACTTAGTCTTGAATTTAAAAAAAGACAAAAATAGTGAGATGTTTATTTGCGTTTAACCCACTTCACTGTTTTGGTTGTGGTCAGTAACTTCAGCATTGTGCTAATGTGTGTCTTGAAAGTGAAACTGACTGAACTAACTTTTATTATGCAGGATGAATGCAGTTGCAAAGTAAAACTGAATACATAGTGAAAAGTACATTTAAAATAAAAAAAGGACACTTAGACTTTCTGTTTAAAACCTGTTTTGTTTTGCAGTGAAAAGTGTTACGTAAACTGGATTTTGAAGGGAAGAGATTAAAACAAAATGTTTCCTGTGAAGCATCTTTGATTCTGTGGATGAGCTTTCAGGGAGCACAGAAAGGACTTAGCGTCCACTAGTGCATCCTGCAAGCAATGTAAATGTTGTGTATGTTAAAACCAGTCCTAACACTTTTTTGCATTAGTGTTTGTTGCTTTTACAGCAAGCAGGAAACCCAACTCATGGGTTACATTCCTCAGTTGAGCTAATCTTATTTATAATCTGCTTTAGAGCATGTGTAGATGAGGAGGTGTTAGTTCTTCTGTTTTAAGACACTGGCTGAGAATTCGGAGATCCTAGATCTGCTGCAAGCTTCCCGTGTCACCTTGAATCAACCACCAAATCTCTGTGCTTTGCTTGTCTGTTAAATTGGGGGCTGGGAAAGAAGGAGGTGAGGTAGTTCTCTGCCTCACAGGAGGTGTCGAGGATGAATATATTTACACTTGTGAAGCAATCAGATAATTTTGCAGTTAAAGAAATAAGATCAATGACTGGAAGTTGAAGCTAGTCAAATTCAAATCAGAGTGTGCATTTCTAATTGTAAGGGTAGTTAACTGTTGAAACAATTAACTAAGTGATATGATAGGTTCTCCATCACTTGAGGTCTTTAAGACATCCAAGCTTGATTTAGTGATGTGCTGTAGTTCAGCTACCAGTCATTGGAGTGGATGTAGGAATTACTGGGTGAAATTCAATGGCCTGTGCTAAACAGGATGTCAGGCTAGTTGACTACGGCAGTCCCTTCTGACCTTAATCTCTGTATGAGCTATTGCTTTTATGGCCAGCATGTGTGCTTGTGCTTCAGTTCTTTGAGGTATTTGTTGTAAAAATATTGGGCATTGGTGTGGTGAGTAGAAAGCACACTCTTATCCTAAACAGAGTTTCGAGGTCTTGGTCTAGTTTGGTCTGGATTATGAGATCGTGACCTCTAGTCTGCATGGTGCAGCTCCAGCTTTCCCTCCCTGTAGCCATAGTGATGGTGAAACCGCAAGTAGATGTGTTACATAAAAACACACAACCCAAAAACTAATGAGGGTGTGGATGTTTCTTCATTTGAACCCTGGCAATTAGTCTGCTTAAAGTTCATTACTGTGTCTTCGGAACTGAAGTTTTCCGTCTGCTTCGCTTCTGAGATATTGACGTTCGTTTGCATGAGGGAGTTTTCTAAGCAACTGTAAATGCTCTGGGTGAATGGGTGTAGGCTGTTTTTGCTGCTTTTTTTCTACATTTCAAAGGTCAGTGCTTTGCTATGTAACTTTTTAAAAAATTGCTGAAACCATCAAAAGGAAATATGAGATTATCTTTGGTTCCAGCAATACACAAGCTCTCATCTAAAAGCTGTGTAAACACGGAATATAGCATCTGTCAGAGGTTAGGTGGCATGTAAAGGATATGAGTGTGTGACCCAGAGCTAGAACGTAGAGACGTTTCTACACCTGATTATCATAACCAAAGCAAGGGTCCCCACATATTGCCAGCAAAAAAAATTGCTTTATACTTGCATATGCTAATATTTTTATAGCCTACAAATGAGGACAGTCCAGAAATTGCACAAGTGGTGATAAATATTGTGGTTTTTCTGTGTGTGAAGTTAATCCATGTGTAATTAGCAAACACACAATTACATTAAGATAACAAAAAAGACAGAAAATTCAAAGTTAATGCTTGCTTGTTTGCTTACTTTAGTTAGAGTTTGAGATCTTCATGCCATTTTGCAGTTCTCATCTTTCATAGGCCTAGAAACTTTTGACATTTGGTAGGGTAAATGGGTTAGTCTGTCTTGGTAGAGTAGTGGAAATATCTTATCTTAATCAATCTTACACGCACTTTTCCTCCGCTCTGATTTGTATGCCAAGTTTCAGTTTAGAATGAAATTTTCAAACTGTTTATATTCCCCGAAAATAGAGGTTTGAAACTAGCCCCTTAGCTACAGTGCTGCTTAATTTCTCCAGGATATTTGCTTGGTCCAAACTTCTGTGGATGCATACTTTGATTTTTACCTAGAGGAACGTAGCAAATCTGGAGTTGTATGTCTAAGTAGGAGCACATACCTTACATGTGACTTTTCAAATCTTTGGAATTGCTTACATTTAAATTACATAAATCTTGCGCCTGGACTTAAATTTTTAGGATTGGCTTGTTTGTTTGATTCATAGGAAGAGATTTAGCCATTGGATGGATCTTTTTTTGGTATACCTCTTTCCAGAGGCCTTTTACTGAGGAGGGTAGTGACTATAGGCAGAAAGAGGTCTTGCACGGAAAATTGCAAAGGCTGCTAAGCTGATTCATATTTCCACCAAGCCTGAAGTACATCATTGTTGTCTTTACAAGGTGGACTTGGAGGGTTTTGTAACTGAAAAATGTGAATGGAAAGTTTTGCAAATAAAGCTGTTCACTGTCTATTTCAAAGCTTTATTAATGGTTTGTTTTTTTTTAAAGCAAGTGCATGCTGAAATGGTTTCTGCCTAGTACAAAGTTTGATTGGTAAACTGTTCTAGTCCAAAGGAAGGATAATTTTTTAGCCTGAAAAGTAGTTTGTTTTGTATAGACTGCATCTAGTAATGAAAATCGGTTTGTTGTAATTTTTTTCTTGTGAATTACAAACATGCTTTGAAGAGGAATGTCTCTAGATGAGAGGTCAAGGATGAACTGCTCTCAGTACAGATATCGAGATAAGAAAACCTTTCTGCAAATTCTCTAGATAAACTAATTTATTTTGCTAACTACTCGGCTACTGTTTTGAAATAAGTCCTACTGACTAAAGGAATGGCTGTTCTTAAGTGAGTCAGCTTTTATATTCCTTTAGTTAGTAAAGCCACATATCTGTACACTGAATATTCTTTGCCACTCTGTTTCTGGTTTTGGATAACATCTAATTTAGGTTTAGTTAAAAAGTTCTGGTCTCACAAGCCGTTATGGTTCCTGTCTCCTTCCTTAGAGGTTTTTAAGGTCAGGCTTGACAAAGCCCTGGCTGGGATGATTTAGTTGGGTTTGGTCCTGCTTTGAGCAGGGGGTTGGACTAGATGACCTCCTGAGGTCCCTTCCAACCCTGAGATTCTATGATTCTGTCACATAATTTAGGTGTATTGAAACAATTAGGGTGGTGTTCCAGGAAACAGGAATAGCAACATAATTCATATTCGCTATCAATTAGTGAACAGTCAGGCAAGCAGCCACCTCTAATCCTGAAACAAAATGAGTTTTTAAAAGATGAGAATGAACCATCTGCTATTGGATACTTCCCAGTTTGCTCATAGCCTGCATTGCCAGGCTAATTATTTTATACTTTGTAACATGAGCTGTGTACATTTCATTCTTAGATTGAAGACTAAGCTTTGATCTATGTCCCAGCTGTTTCCAACTGCCTGCAAGGAATTCATGATCACATGACCCTGGATATGGATGTCGTCTTGTCGGATTTTGTTCGCTCAACGGGGGCGGAGCCAGGACTGGCCAGAGACCTACTTGAAGGTAAAGAGTGAGTGATGGGGTAGGAATAGTTAATTCTTCAGTAGGTTTTGTATTGGTACAAATGATAGAAAAAAGGAGTCAAGAGAGGGGCAGGTCGGCTGTCAGTGGGGGTAGTACTACACATATTAAGATTACCTTTGTAGTACAGTTAGTGAAATCTTGGCTTGATCTCATGTTCCATGTCACTACGGTAACGGACCTCAAATGATTGCTGGGGTAGAATGCATAAAACAAAAGTATAGTGTTGGAATATGCCTTTTTGTTCATGCATGGTGCACACCATAAGCAACCATCTAAAGGGCTAAAAAAAATCGGTTTGATCAGAGGTGTTTTCTAAAGCTTGAACAAATTGTACTGGGAAAAGAGCCTTTCGTGTAGTTTCAGTGTACTCTACCATATGGCTGTTTCAGACTTTTGTGAGTGATCGTGTTGTGAAGGTGTGAATTTCACTTGTGCCTTTTTTGCCTCTGAACTACTCACTTGCAAACGTTAGCAGAAAAGTTCTGCTATTACTCTGTTACTTTGCCCTAACCTTGATCTTGGATTAAGGCTTTATACAAATGCAGTAAATTTGTCTCATCTCTCAGATTAGTAATCGTCCATGCATTTAGTACTCGGACAGCTTTTTATCCTAAAAATTACAGCTTCCAAAAATGTATACAACCGTGGGGATGTGTTGTGCTTTTAGACATACAGATCCCAAAGCAAATACAATCTGAATTGTAAAATCTAGTTCGGAACAGCTATTTCTCATTAAATTAATTCTACATTTCTTATCAGTGTATGAATATTAGCTCTTGCCTATGTAGCAGTTCTGATAACATGCAATTTTTGTGGGTTTTTTTTCATAGAAGCATAGTGTAGGTCAGTGGTTCTTAACCAGGGGTACACAAACCCCTGTAGGTACACAGAGGTCTTCCAGGGGTACGTAAACTCATCTAGAGCTTTGCCTAGTTTTACAACAGACTACATAAAAAGCACTAGCAAAGTTAGTACAAACTAAAATTTCATACAAACAATGACTTGTTTATCACAGTATTTATATTCCAGTAGGTTTATTTTATAATTATATGGTACAAATGAGAAAGTAAGCAATTTTTTAGTAATAGTGGGCTGGGACACTTTTATTTTTTTTTTTTTGGTATGTTTTGTCTGATTTTTGTAAGCAGGTAGTTTTTAAGAGGTGAAACTTGGGGTACAAAAGACAAATCAGACTCCTGAAAGGGATACAGTAGTCTGGAAAGGCTGAGAACCACTGGTGTAGATTAATCGTCTATCTTTGTTATGAACAGAACTGTGTGTATCATTTTAGCTGTTTAAAATGACATCACACTTCAGTCCAGTCTCCCGTCTAATATTTATAAACACTTTCAACCTAGTAGCAGAGTATTGAGGGGAAAAATGAGCAAGTCTTCTCCCAACCACTGTCTATCTTAACTATAGATGTTTTTAAAATGCCAGTTTCGGGTAGGTAGTACTTCAGTGTGGGTTTTTTAAAGTTATAATCAAGTTACGATGCTAGGATGCATCTGCTTTTTGTTCTTTAATGGGACATGTTGTCAGTTTACTACTAGTGCTAACATGTAGCCCACTTAGAGAACATCTACACCCAACTTGCACTAGTGTCTCTGCGGTTACTACCACTTTGGAGCTACAGCAGTAATGATATACAGGCCCTAAAGTTGTCAATGTAGATGCAAATTGCTTCACCTCTTAGCTCCCATTTTCCCCCTTGATAATTCATATAGAGAGAGAGCTTTTGCTCTTCAAATTACTTTGGGTGATGGGCAAAGTTCCCATTTACTTTACTGGAGCCAGGATTTCACTTTGTGTTTACAGATGGTAACGTTGTCTGGAAGGAAGTCTGTCGAGTGTGGGTTTTGTGGTGTGTTTATATGTCTTCTGGTTTCTAATTTAAGTTACTGTTTCATTTAAGGATTTTGAATGTTGTCTTTCAGGGGAAATATTTGAGCTTGGGATGGAGAGGTATTTTATGATTTTTTTTCTCTCCCACTCCAATACTTATGTGGTTATTTATTTTGACAGCTGTAATCTTAATTAATTTTCATAATACACTAGCAGAACAACTGCAGTCTTCTGGTTTTTTTATTTGCATTATCATAGTGGCTAGGAGCCTCAGACATGGCCCAGGATCAGTGGTGCTAGGCACTGTATGAACACAGAACAAAAATAGTCCCTGAGTTTACAATCTAAGTATAAGATGAGATAACAGAGGGGTAGAGAGAGACCAGCAGGGAAGCAATATGACCATGTGGGTCAGCATTGTAGACTGTGGTTTCAGCACACAATCCATCTAAATGTTGTCCAGTCTTTCTGTCAGCATGGCAGCAAAGGAGAGTTTTGAGATGAGTTTTTTGAAGGAAAATGAGTTTGTTCTGTGGATGTTTGAGGCACTCCTTCCAAGTGTGGGGAGTAGCATGGAAGAAAGCATGAGGTTGCCTGTTTAAATATTTAACAAGCGAGTGATGGAGGCTGATGACAGATAGAAGTTGACTCTTTGATACTGAATGAGAGAGATGTAGGGTTGGGAATAGGCCGTGAAGGGCCTTGTAAGTGAAGACAGGTAGATTATGTTTGATATGATGGAGAAGAGGGAGCCAGTGGCGGGATGCAAAGAGAAAAATGACATAGTTAAAGCAGTGGGTAGGAAAATTATCCTTGCAGCAGCATTCTGAATGGATATGATGGGAACAAGATTGCATTTGTCAAGACCAGGGGAAAGGATGTTGCGTAATCGAGATGCGAGGTGATGAGTTGTAGCTGTGTGGATGAATAGGAAAGGTGATACCTTAGTGAGATGTTATGCAATGTGTAGTCTGTTTAATACAAAACCTTATTTAATTGCATTTGCCAATCAGTGTTTGAGAGGTCGAGCAAGGCAGCTAGGTTGATTTTGGTGGGGATTCCTGTGGTGGTTCTGTGTTCTTTTGGAATAGAAATATTTTATAAAGTTAAATTATCCAAAACCTTGACAATTTAAGAAGGCTGAAAATATGCAGTATGGCCCCTTTTGTGTATAAAGAGCCATATGCTTGTGTCCACTATACGGAGCTGAACATATGAATTTCAAGCTGTCTGACTCTGATTACACATTATCCTGTATCTTAATTATTACCTTTCCTACACCCAGACACACAGCTACAGTTTTTTATACCTGCTTTGTAGTTTGATTAGAATCTAACTTTACTAATGCTGTTAAGTGTAAATGGCTTTGCTTGGCAAGACCTGGTGTTAAGTTTCAGGTGTAAGGATTTCAATACAAAAATAAAGAATCTGGAAAACATGTCATTTGGCAAGATCATCCATGCTTAATGTTTTAAGTTCTTTTGTCTTCCAGTTAGTGTGCACTGTTAGATTTTCTTTTTGTGGCCTCCAGAAACAAAATATTCTGGAGAAATAGTTGACAGATCTCAGATGTCCATGGTGAATTTCCTTTTTGTCTCCACTGAAGTTCTAACCTCTGGAATACCCCTTTATTTTCAGTCTGGTTATTCAGATGTCAATGCAGTCTGTGTGTGAAATTGGATTAATTCATGTTGCCATTTGCTTTCAGAAACCATATGGGTATGAGCTACTTAAACCACGCTCACTTTTCAATGAAAATTTTCTTTAGCCTCTACTTAAATAGTGCACTATCATTCACAGACATGTATATTAAGTTATAATAGAATATTTAAACAGTAGTGCCCAGTGGAGCACCCTTTTCTCCAAAATAACTGCATGCAAAATTTAGTTTCCACAATATTTATTTACATGTCTATCAAAATTACTTTATGCAGTGTTGTTGTAGCTGTCTCGGGCCCAGGATATTAGAGGCAAGGTGTGTGAGGTAATATCTTTTATTAAATTGGTCTAATAAAAGATATTACATCACTCCTCTTCTCTCTAAATTACTTTACTAATGTGTTATAGTAAGAGTTTATTTATATAAATATCTGATATTAGTGGTGGTTTAAAAATGGCAGTGTTGTGGTGGGGTTAAATCTAAGACTTTATTGCTAATCTAGGGACAGCTACAGTCTGAAAGACTAGTGGCATGACTGTCTCTTCCAAATAGTCTGGGAGTTTGTAGGACACCCTGAAGATAATATAAAATATCATAACCAGAGTTTTTCTTGGCTTCCTTATCTGGCTCCTTCCCATCCTTGTCTAGTTCAATATTTTATGCATAAGATAAAATGTACTTTTTCAATAATAAAACTTGTCTGGAGTAGAGCTGTGTAAATCTACTTATATTAAGCAAGCAGTTCATTGTACTGTATAATGCTGATGACCTGAAGGCGCTGTAATGTTTTTTGTATAGGATCTATTAAGTTAGCATATCTGCTCTCATCAGTTTGTATGGTAGTGATGTATTACATATGTGAAGTTTCTTACAATTGTGAGCATATGGAATACAGGGTTGGTGTAAATTTTTGTCTCAGATTTTTTCAGTATATTTGGCCAACTTTTTAGTTCTTGAACTATTAATTTAAAGTAAAACACGAGCAGTTGATCTGGGGATGGCTAACAGGCACTTGTGTAGCTGAACTAAGTTTTATCAGTTCTCATGCAGGCTTTTATTTAGAAAGGAGAAATGCAGTTTGTAGCAGCAGAATATAAAATTGTTCATGCAGTATACCTCTACCCCGATATACCGCTGTCCTTGAGAGCCAAAAAATCTTACCGCGTTATAGGTGAAACCGCGTTATATCGAACTTGCTTTGATCCACCGGAGTGCGCAGTCCTGCCCCCCTGGAGCACTGCTTTACCGTGTTATATCTGAATTTGTGTTATATCAGGTCACGTTATATCGGGGTAGAGGTGTAGTAGGTAACAGAATTATTGTTGTAACAGAAATGAGCACACTAATCTCCTCCAGGTTAAATTCTAAATGTTGCTTTTTAAAACTTAGTAATTATTTCCTAAAACTTGGAATGGCTCAATATAGAAGAATGCTATTAATCCAATTTAATTGCTGCTAACTGCAGATGAGGCTTTGGGCAGAAACACCATGACTCTTTCTTTTCATAACAGTTTCAGGGGGTATCAGTCTGATTCAGACAGAAAATTTGAACCATTATTTCAGGCAGTCTCAGTGATTTAAGGATAACTGGCTGTTTTTTGTAAGAGGATACTCTACAATAAACAATCTAGTGGTTGCTGGTCTTAGCTTTTAAGCTGTTTAGTGTTGATCTATAAAATCCTTTATAGTCTTTGTTTATATGTATATCAAACTTCCTCTCCTTGTATTTTAACCTAGCAGCTATCGTTGGCTGGAAGACTTGAGTTGACAGTACCTACATATTTATTTGTAGTGTTGTAGCTGTGTTGGTCCAAGGACATTAGAGAGAAAGTAGGTGAGGTAATTTATTAGACCAACTTCTGTTGGCGGAAGGGACAAGCTTTGAACTTTACAGAGCTCTTTTTCTGGTGTGGGGATAACCAGAGTATCCAAGCTAAATATGAAATGGGACAGATTTTTTTTTTAAGTGATCTCCTTCATGTGTGAATCCCCTTATGCTTAATCTATCCCAACTTGTATTTAGCTTGGTCACTCTGGTTACCTTCCCCAGATATGAAGAGCTCTGTGATGCTTGACAGCTTGTTCTTTCCACCAGCAGAAGTTGGTCCAATAGCAGATATTACCCTCACCTGCCTTGTCCGTCTCAGTCCCACAGACGTATGTCTGTGGACAGGGCCCTTTACTCTGCCTTTCTCCTTAAGGGCTTGTCTACACTACCGTGCGGGGTTGATCTAAGACACGCAACTTCAGCTACACGAATAGCGTAGCTGAAGTTGACGTACTTAGACCTACTTACCGCAGTGTCTTCGCTGCGGTAAATCGACCGCTGACACTCTCCCATCGACTCCGCTTGCGCTTCTCGTTCTGGTGGAATACCGGAGTCGACGGGAGAGCGCTCTGCCATTGATTTATCACGTCTAGACTAGACGCGATAAATCGACCCCCCACTGGATCGATCACTGCCCGTCAATCCGGTAGTGTAGACAAGCCCTAAGTCTGACAGAGCTAGAGTTTCATCTTCAGGGCATGCGTGTAAGGCCTTATTTAAAGGTGCTGAGTTCCTGCAGCTTCTACTTGAAGCCAAAAACAAGCCCCTAGGCGCTCTCATATTTTGGGATTTTGTGCAGGGGAGTTACTTTGTGAGCTAATACTAGTTTAGCTGACTTCATAGTTTATTCACTTTTTTTAAATATAAAGGAAGTTTGACCAACAGCTGCATCTTATAACACAAATCTGGTGAAAACTTAGTTTGGGCAGCAGTTTCACTGAACAGCTGTATCTGTCTCCATCTTGCATTTAGAATAATGAAGTCATTCAATGCTGAGCCAACTTAAAAAATAAAATACACTAGATCTAGCTATTGATTTTGCTTTTAGGAAGCAGAACTTACTGTAAATCTGTGAAAAGAACAGGCGGCTACAGACTAACACGGCTGCTACTCTGAAACCTGTAAATCTGTGAATACTTATGAATCCTCACAACTGATACTCTATGGGATCCTTCCATATAAACTTAAGGTCTTATTTGTGAAAATGGGGGTGCATTTGGTGAATTGTTTGGCTAATATAGAAATTCAGAAGTTGTAATAATAGTTAAGTATTCACAGATGTGTATTGCTTCAAAAGCTCAGAAGTTTGAGCAATGTAACAGTAGAAATTGTTGGGTTTGTATGTTTGCCAGTGAGGCAGATTTTGACTTGTGATTGCAAATTAAGTTTTGATTTAATGGGTCAGTAAATTCCTGATGCTAGTTCTTTTTAAATAAAAAGCTTGACTCAAAAAAGTGATCATTTACCAAGCAGATTGCTGTGCAGAGTCGGTCACTAAACATTATCAATTAAATCTCTCAGAAGAAGTTAAACACTTCAGAAGCATATTTGCCTTAGGAAATTAGATATTGTGAAACTTGCTTTGATTTGGCTTATAATGGGTCATGGACAATCAGCAGTTGAACTATTTTCCTTTTAATGAATGTACTGCATGTGTTGGCTTTGTTTTAAAGCAGTAAATGAACAATGTATTAAGATTCTAGAGAGGTTAATAAATCCTCAGTATTGCAGGTTCAACATACATAATAACCCACTTGGTGGCATCTGTTTTTTCTGTATCTAAAATTACAATTGTTTCTAAAAGGTCAATTTATTGCATACTGAAAGATTTACATGGTTTAATTTTATATTGATGATAAATCTTATCTGTAATCCTTTCAGATTGGTGGATAGTATTAAAATGAAGAGGACTTTAAGGATGCAGTCAATCCCACTGAATTTGCTATTGAGCTACATTGTTTCTCATTCAGTTAGTAGTGCATCTGATTTTTCTGTATTCCAGCTAACTAGTGTGGCTGGCAACTCTTCATGCTTTCATACTTTGGTTTTATCTCTTATTGGGAGAAATCTCTCCTATCCCTGACATGAATGATCAGAACCTTAAATTCCAAATAAATTGTCAACTTTTAAAAGAACTGAATTTGACCATGCATGACTATTTGAGCCTAGTGTTGCCCTGCACTGATGTGGATGATGAATGGAAAGCTGTGTGCTGTTAGCTTTATTGGAGAGCAATTGGTGCTTACATTGTAATAAATTTCTTAAATACAGTAGAAGAGGCTTACAAAACAATATTGAGTCTGACCTCAATCAGCTGACCAACTGGTCTGCATAGGAAGTGCTTGGTGAATGTGAAGGAAGTTTGAAGATCAGTGCAGACACAACAGGCATCTTTCAAAGTGTGAAATTGATGTAAATACAAAACTGTTAGAGGCTTTCCCCTGTTCCATCTTCTACTCCTAAGCATATACAATGAGTACTATTGAACTTTAGGCTTGCTGGCTGTTTCTGTCACATGGTCTTCATGGTTTATTTCCAGATTAGAATTCGTGTTTTGATAAGGTTGATAAATTGCATTTAAGGCATTCCTCTGGGGCGTATGTTTCAAAAGTGGTTTAACTCTTTTTCTCTGATACTGAGAGTTTGCATTATACTTTCCAAACTAGGTAAAAACTGGGATGTGAATGCAGCACTAAGTGACTTTGAACAGCTGAGGCAAGTGCATGCTGGGAACCTGCCGCATTCCTTCAACGAAGGGCGCAACTTTAAATCCTTGGAAAAAGAAGCTGCTCGACCAGTGCGGCCACCGCTCCAGCGGCAAGATGACATTATTCAAGGTAAAGCAATATTTCTAGATGGATTTTCGACTGGATCATATTCGCGCTCAGTCATGTGTCAAAGGAGAATTCAAACCTTTTTAAAATATAGTGGGACAGATTCTGTCCCCTGCTTTGGCAATATAGGGGATGGTATCTAGGTAGGGGAAAACTCCCCTGATGCAGACACACATTGTAGGGCCACTAGAAGTGATCCTAAGCTACTCCTTTACAAGCCTCAGCAGATTCAGGGCTGCATTGCTGTCCATAGACAGTCAAGGATGAGATACTGAAAGTCAGAATTTGAGCAACTAGGGGCCATTCCCACTTACGTCAGAGGCTGTTTTCAGCACCTGTAGCTGCCCAGAATTCACAGATTGCAAAAGGTGGCACAAAGCCATGTTTGCCACCCACTTCCATTGGCTTTACCTTTTTGGAAGTGAAGCACAGAAACTGAGCCTAGTGAGTCTTCAAGTGGTGGTTTGATAACAAGCTGTATGAGTGCCAAATCCAGAGCAAAGAGATGTTGCCTCTTTTTAATCTTCAAGCTGGAACCCCTTCTCGGTCTTTTAAAATAGTGCTGTTCCTTACCTGCCACTAGTCTAGGCTGCTGTGAACTGATAGTGAGGCTCTGTACAGTCCGGGCAGTTTGTGAGTGGTCTGAGAATCACTTCACTGAAGTTGCTTTGCACTTTTGTAGCACTTTCCATCTGAGGGTCTCAAAGCACTTCCATGAATTAAGCCTTAATTCCTGGTTGATGAAGGCTTTAACTTCAGTGTTGGGGAAACTGAGGCATAGAGAAGTGAAATGACTTGTCCAGGGTCACATGCTGATGTAGGGGCAGAGATGGGAGTGGAGCTTAGGACCGAGTCAAGAGACCGGTGGTTTAACGAGTAGGTTATGGTCCTTCTCCACAACCCAGTTTTGTTTTCCTTCCTTCCCTTTTGGAATTAGAAGTGCTCGTCAATTCTGTATGCTAAAGCACTTCAGATTCTTGCCACAAAACTAAAACGCTAGTTGAAGACTACGTAAAATGCTTTTACTTCGAGGGAAAGTGGTCCAGGAAATACAAATAAGGCCTTATCTTCACATCTGAATGTTTCTTCTCTTCTTGCTTCAGAGAAACGTCTCTCTCGGGGCATTTCCCATGCTAGCTCCACCATTGTCTCTTTGGCCCGCTCCCACGTCTCCAGCAATGGTAGCAGTGAACATCTGCTGGAGATGCCTATTTGCACTTTCCAGTTACCCGATCTCACCGTGTACACAGAGGAATTTCGCAGCTTCATTGAGCGAGATCTCATCGAGCAGTCTATGCTGGTAGCGTTGGAACAGGCTGGTAAGTGTTACCCTGTTGTTTTTGTTCTTAACACTAATTTTGGTGCAGGAGTAGCAATTTGTGCCGGTGCCGACTGAAATGTTCAGGTTTACAAGCTTCTGGCTGTAAAGAATGGAACATGTTATGGGGATGATGCACTCCGTATCTACGAAGGATAAAGTTGTTTGCTCCTCTCTCTAGTATGAAAACAAACCATAGAGTTAAGAGAGAAGGCCATAAACGGGCCTAAAGCTACTTTGTTTTTGTGTGTAGGCACTATATGTATGTGATCTGTTCATCATGTTTCTAAATATTACTGTGACGGGGCTCCTACTGGTCGTCTTGGGGGTCAGCTCTGTAGGTTGGTACACCCATTCCCGGTGGTGTCTCACCCGCCGTCACTTCTGCTCCCGGACCCACGTCACTCCAAAGTCTGCAGCATCTTATTCATGGCACAGCTCTCTGGTCATGGCACAGTCTGCTCTCTGCCCTTCCTGGGGGGCCAGTACTGCAGTCCAACTGTCCAGCCACCCTGTCATGGAGGCGGGGGGGAGAGAGAAACCTGGACCCACTCCACTACTCCAGGTCCCGGCCCAGGGACCCTCTAGATGGCAGCCACTTTGTGTCCCCTCCAACCTCGCAGTACATTTCCCTGGGCCATTTTCCTGCGGCCCCAGCACCTTCACCCTTACCTCAGGGCCTCAGCGTGCCAGTCTTAGCGGCCAGCCAGGAGCTCTCTCTAGCTTCCTTGGTCCCTGCTCTGCTCTGTCCAGGGTGCTGGCTCTCCTTCCTCTTGCTAGGAGCCTGATAGTCCCTCCTTGAGCTCCAGGCAGTTACTGACTCTGCTCTGCCCTGCAGCTCTTCTTATATGGGCCTACCAGGCCCTGATTGGCTGCTCTGCACAGACCCACCTCCTATTGGCTGCTTTTTGCACAGCCTCCCTAGGGCTCATTAACCCCTTACAGGCCAGCGTGGGGTGGATGCCCCTTCACAATTACCCAGCAGTACTCCCTACTTCTCCCTCACCTAAGATTTCATTTCTTCTGTGTACTATTTCTTCAGTGATTGATGTGAGAAAGGAGGGAGAGGTTTTTACCCAATATATACAATAGCAGATCACAATTGATGCCTGTTAATACATTTTAAAATGCACGATTTGGAAAAAGATGCGTGGTAACTACCTTAGTGCAGCAACCTGAAAATACACATGAAACTGATGCATAAGTAGTGCAAGTAGAGCTGCATGCTAAACTTTGGTTTTCCTGAGGAGGAAACCTCACAGGGCTTGTCTACACTACCGTGCGGGGTCAATCTAAGATACACAACTTCAGCTACATGAATAGCATAGCCCAAGTCGATGTACTTAGATTTACTTACCGTGGTGCCTTGACTGCAGTAGGTCAACAGCTGATGCTCTCCCGTTGACTCCGCTTGCACTTCTCATTCTGGTGGAGTACTGGAGTCGACAGGAGAGCGCTCAGTGGTCAATTTAGACTAGACGCGATAAATCGACACACACACACACACACACACACACACACACACACACACACACACACACACACACACACACACACACACACACACACACACACACACCCCCCGCTGGCTCGCTCGCTGTTCCAGCGGGTAGTGTAGACATGCCCGTAGTGAGTGCAGATGTGTTTATTGTTTCAACACACTATCTCCCTATCACACTACTGATGAAAGGTTACAATGCAGTCTGCAAGTAAGATTTGGTTTGTGTATGAGAGGACGCACGTACATTACCAGGGCTTTCTAGAGGGGGGAAGCATGAAATGTATAAACCAACATGTATTGTATTTTATTATTATTTATTTGTATTATTAAAGTACCTAGGAGCCCTAGTTGTGGACCAGGACCCCATTGTGCTAGGCTCTGTACGTATATAGAACAAAGACAGTCCATGCCCTCAAGAGCTCACAATCTAAGATAATGAGAGAGAACAGATGGATACAAATTGACAGGAGAGTATAAGGAAACAATGAGACGGTTTTGGTCAGCATGATAGACATTGATCTCCACACTCCAGCAGCCAGAAAATTTGTGTCAAATATAATCATCACCAGCAGTGTAGGCATGTTTTATGTGTGCGCACAGGGTAGAGCCTACATCTCAGTAGTGGATGCTTAATTCAGATACTGTACTGCTTTAATAAAAGCATTGGCGGTGGGGTGTGGGGAAACCCTGAATAAAGTAGGAGAGGGGACTAGTGAATTCTGGTGTCTTAGAAGCTTATTTTACAATCTGGGTGAATCAAGCTAATAAACTTGAGATTTGGAGATAGTCTTCTAAATTCTAATATGGTTCTAACACCCACTTGCTGTGTGAATTTTTTTTTTTAAATCTCTCTGCACTCTACCTCATCCTTTTTTCTGCCTGTACCACCGATACACATTTCTAAATAAAAAACTTTTTCCTCAATGGGTAACACAAAGTTTAAGGTAGGTCAAATTTTAGACCAAATCTGCTTGAGTGTCTCTGTAATAAATATTCTGAGGTTTTGGAAATTGACACTTGATACGGGTGATATTGTTACTTGTGGCTTTGCCATTCAGCAGTAGTGAAGCCGTTCTTTCTAATGAGAATAAATTTCATGTATCTTAGCCTGGGGTCATATCTAGATACGCATTTTTTTTAATCTGGAATGTGTGACACACAAATGATTGAGGATAATTTTGTTTCAAAATGTAACTGGGTGACTCAAATATATTTTATTCAAATGATTTTGCAGAACTTATGTACTCTGGAGCCCGTTACATATCTAGTGGTTAGACCAATGACCTGGGAGTGAGAACTCCTGGATTCTTTCCTGAATTACTATGGTTATAGGCAGTGGAAAGATTCCCATTGACTTCAATAGAGCTGGAGCAGACCCTTGACCGTAATAGGGTAATTCCTGTCAGACTGGAGGGGTGATAGTGGTGATGGACTGAATTAATAGATGTCTAGAAAGTGCTTTGAAGATGAAATGCAACTACGTTCTGTATTTATTTAACTTAAATACCGTAGGCATTTGTTTATAATATAGAAATACCCTGTGTATGAAACAAAATTTTTAATGTTCCAAACTTAATTCAGAACATTTGAGTTTCATTCTCAGATTTTAAATTAATTCCTTCATTATGAGTTTAGTGTGCAGTATCGTTAGTGGATGACATAAGCTTAAGGTCTAATTCTCAGTTACATAAAGGACCCTTTGCGCTGCTGGTTGTGTAAAAAGAGCAGTGTAACTGACAACCACTTTAAAGCTTCTTTACACTGCCAGAGTGGTGAAAACAGGCCTTCTTGTAACTGAGGGCTTGTCTAGACTTAAAACAATGCCGGGCTGTAGTGCTACAGCGAAGATGCTACGAACGCGAATGGGAGGGGTTCTCCCGGTGGGGTAGGTCAGTGGTCCCAAACTTTTGAGGGTCATGGCCCCACTGACCCTGTCCTCGCCTTCCCACTCCACCAGGGCCGGGAGCGGCACCATTGCTCCGGGAGGGGAGGGGACGGGGTGCGGACATAAGGGGATCATAGCTGGGGGAAGGTCTGGGGCTGGGAACGGAGCCGTCGCCAGGCTGTGGTGGGACCTGGCAGTTGGGCCCCCGGTTAGGGGCAGAACTGCTCCAAGGCTGGGGACAGGGACAGGCGCCGGGACGGTAATTGAGGCTGGGGGAGGGGCTGGGTGGTGCTCCCTCCCTGACCCCATGGGGACTGGCCTGGGCTCGCTGTGTCCCCCTGTATTTTCCTCCATGCCCCCCTACAGGGCTGCACCCCACAGTTTGGTGACCTCTGGTGCAGGTAATCCATCTCCCTCAGAGGCAGCTAGGTCAACAGGAGAACTCGCCCATCGACTTAGCACTGTTGACACTAGAGGAGTTAGGTTGGTTTAACTGCGTTGTTCAGAGCATGTGGATTTTCACACCCCTGAGCGATGTAGTTATACCGACCTAATTTCCTAGTGTAGACCAGGCCCTGAGAATCAGACCTTTTAATATTCTTCTTTCTGAGCATCCTAAAGCACTTCATAAACGCTAATGGACTGAGTCTTACTACACATCTTGTAAGGATTTTCCTTCCTTTACAGCTAGAGGTGAAGTTACTTGCTCGAGATTGCATAGAAAACTGTGGAAAAGCTGGAAATAGGCTCCAGATCTTCTCTTCCAGACTTGTGCCTAAATCACATGACCGTCAGTCCTCCCTAGAGATCAGTTGAGCAATGCTGAGTAGCTTTTTAAAAAAGACCCACCGCATATTGGCAAGAGAACTTCTGCTTTCTTCTATTTATAAGTTATGGTAATACATCTGTGAATTGCCATCTGTAGGCAGACTATTAGAAATTGCTGTGTGATGAGGTTAGGACTAAGCATGTCCTGTCATTGAATGCAATTTACCCTACTGATGAAGAGTAGCGAGTGAATGGCAAACAGATGCCTTATGCTCAGAATAGAAACCTCCCATTTGTTATCGGGTGATAAAAGAAATCAATACAGGACTTCCACTGGCCTTAATAAAGGTCTCTTTCTATCAGGATGTTACCTTTTGCCTAGGTTTAATATACAAACACATGCATACACACTTCTCCAAGCCATCCTCCAAAGCACTACATATCATGCATTTTCAGCTTTCAGAGGTGCTGCAAATATTCTGGCTAGTATGTTGGCTAGAGTAGAGCTAGGATCACAGTTAAGTCGGATTCATTGCTAGTTCAGTACTGTTTCAAAAGGGTCTCTAATGGCTCTCTGGGAATTGGATCACGCAAGGAATTTGTAATAAAATATATAGCCTCTCCAGTTCTTGCTGGTCAGGTGCCCACGCTGCAAACCCCACCCCTTTATCCCCGACTGCCTTTTGTGCTAATTGGACCCTCTGTTGGCATTCTCAGTGGAGAGGCCAATGATTGAATGGGCCCTGGCATGGAATTAATCCCACAGAGACGGTTCCTCGAGGGTTAAGCCACATGGATCAAGTTGTGGATGAAGTTTGTACTACACCGTTGCCTCTACTGTACGTTTTCTGTAGATACAGGACTTTGTGTCTCTGGGGCTGTCACTCAGCACCTTATATGAGCCCTAAATTCACGTAACTTTCTGGAAGGTTGAAAAAGCCCTGTGCTCAAGGAGAGTGCTAACTGTAAATGCATCAGTACATTGGAATAGGCTCTCATCATAGCTGTCAAATTTCAAAGGTAAAAATGTTCAGACTGTCAAATCCGTTTTGTGTGGGCTTTCCTAGCTGTGATGAGGAGAATAGTGGGTGAGTTAACTACGATTTAATATATAATCAAAAACTATGAAAAAGCAGAAGCTATGATTAATATTTAAAAGAACTCGCCTCAGTACAGACACCAGTTCTCTTAATTGCACTTTCCAAGCTGTTCTTTATTCATTTCTTCGCTCTCTTAACCTACTTTAAATTTTGATTCCACCCAACACACCCAATGCTCAGTGATTCAGTATGAGGAAAAAATGTGCTCAACAGTAAATGAGCAATGTGGTGGTGGGCGTTGATGTTAAATCGGTCGCGTCAGTCTGAGACGCAAGAGGACAAGTAGCTCGTGGTAGTTGCTGTGCTCTCTCGTTACAGAGGAAGGATGGTGTTGTGGCTAAGGAAGTGGGATTCGAGTGCTGCATTCAGTCCCTGGCTCCGCTACAGATTCTCTGAACCATGAGCAGCTCCCTTGATCTCTCTGTTGCTCAGATCCTCGTCTGTAAATTGGGAATGGCAATGTCTGTCTTTCTGCCCCACCCTTTCTTTATCTCGGGCAAACATTTTGGCCCGAGGGCCACATCTGGGTATGGAAATTGTAAGGTGGGCCCTGAATGCTTCTGAAATTGGGGGTTGGGGTGAGGGCTCCGCCTGCAGGCTCTATGGGGCTGGGACCGAGGGGTTTGGAGGGCGGAGGGGGATCAGGGCTGGGGCACAGGGTTGGGGTGCAGGGTGGTGGTAAGGGCGCTGGGAATGAGGGGTTGGGTGTGCAGGAGTGTGCTCCGGGATAAGATGGAGGAGTTTGGAGGGCAGGAGAGGGATCAGGGCTGGGGCAGGGGGTTAGGGTGCAGGAGGCGGGCAGGGTGCAGGCTCCAGGTGGCGCTTACCTCAAGGAGCTCCCAGGAGCAGCAGCATGTCCTGCCTCTAGCTCCTATGCGGAGGCGTGGCCAGGCAGCTCTGCACACTGCCCCGTCCACAGGCGCCACCCCGACAGCTCCCGTTGGCACCACTTGGGGCGGGGGCAGCATGAGGCGCCCCCTGGCTTCCTCTACACATAGGAGCCAGAGGAGGGCATGCTGCTGCTTCCAGGAGCCGAGCCACACAGCACAGGGCAAGCTCCCAACCCGGCTCCCTGGCTGGAACGCCCAAGCAGGGCAGGGCCCGGCCCCCACTCCCCACCAGGAGCTCGAGGGCTGGATTAAAACATCTGGAGGGCTGGATGCGGCCCTTAGCCGTAGTTTGCCCACCCCTGCTTTACCTGGTCTGTTTAGATTTGGGATGAGGAGACTCTTACAATGTGTATGTACCACACTTAATACAAGAGGACCCTGATCTCAGTTGGAGCCTGTAAGTGCTACTGTAATACAAATACTAGGAAAGTAAGAAATGGCCATAATGGGTCAAACTAATGGTACATCTAGCCCACTATCCTGTCTTCCGACAGTCACCAGTGCCAGATGCTTCAGAGGGAATGAACAGAACAGGGCAATCATTGATGGTCCCCTGTTGTCCCATCCTAGCTTGTGGCTGTCAGAAGTTTAGGGATACCCAGGGCATGAGGTTGTGTCCCTGACCATCTTGGCTAATAGCCATTGATGGCCCTGTCCTCAATGAACTTGTCATTCTTTTCTGAACCAAGTCATACTTTTGGCCTTCGCAACATCTCCTGACAATGAGTTCCACAGTTTGACTGTGCTTTGTGTGAAGAAATACTTCCTTTTGTGGCAACCAGAACGTCATGCAGTATTCAGGGTGTGGGCATACACTGGAATTATTTAGTGGCATTATTTTCTGTCTTATCTATCCCTTGCTAACATTCTGTTAGCTTTCTTGATCGTTGCTGCACATTGAGCGGATATTTCAGAGAACTCTCCACAATGACTCAAAGATCTTCCTTGAGTTGTAACAGCTAATTTTGACCTCATCGTTTTGTATATGTAGAGTTGCATTTATCAACACTGAATTTCATCTGCCGTTTTATTGCCTAGTCACCCAGTTTCGTAAGATCCTTTTGTAACGCCTCAGTCAGCTTTGGAGTTAACTCTTTTTTGAGTCACTTTGCATCATCTGCAGACTTTGCCACCTCACTGTTTAGCCCCTTTTTCAGATCATTTATGAATGCGTTTAGCACTGGCCCAGTACAGAGCCTTGTAGGACCCTGCTATTTACCCCCCTCCACTGTGAAAACTGATAATTTATTCCTTTGTTTCCAGTCTTTTAACCAGTTACTGATCCATGAAAGGGCCTTCCCTTGTATCCAATGACTGCTTACTTTGCCTAAGAGCCTTTGGTGAGGGAGCTTGTTGAAGGCTTTCTGAAAGTCCAAGTACACTATATCCACTGTCACCCTAATCAACATGCTTGTTGACACTCTCAAAGAAGTCTAATAGATTGTTGAGGCATGATTTCCCTTTGCAAAAGCCATGTTGACTCTACCCCAACAAATAATGTTCATCTGTGTCTGATAATTCTGTTCTTTACTGTAGTTTCAGCCAGACTGCACAACCTATTCAGACACTAACCAGAGTTACAGTTAAAAGCCAGGAAAGTTAACTTCCTTGTACACATTAAAGTTTAGCAGCTGAAATGAGAACAAATTCCCAGGAAAACATGTGAAGTGGACAAAAGGCTTAAGAGTGACTACAGAGGTTTTTAATATAACAATTAAAAAAAAAATGGATGGACAGTTAGGTGTTTAAAATCAGATTAAGACTTTGGGTGTTGGCATTTGACACAAACTTCGAACCCTTTGAAATGTGCATCTCCTGCTAGTCTCTAAAGCCACTAGCTACTGCAATTCGGGTGACAGGTGGTTTGAGTGATGGCACCTTTTAGGTTCCTGTGGTTACTCTCTCCCTACACTTAAGTCTGCCGCAGCGTTCAACTACCTATTACCAGAAATCCATCTCTAAGCCATGGTAAGGCAGCGTAATAGCGCTGAGGCTGGAAAAGAGCAAACTGGGATTTTCACTGCAAGTATAAAAAACTATTCCTGGGTTATTGTTAGCTGTACTTCTCAGTGCTCATATTCATTTGACTTGCTAACCAAAGCCACTTGTAGTGTAATTGTATCTCTGAGGCTAAGGTTGCAGAGAGAACTGGCCTGCTTTTGGGCTAGCGTTGAGTACACAGCTTCTTAAGATAGGCTTCTCTAATTGTGTCTGGGTGTCTTGTTTTCAAGACTTTTAGCAGGTATCTTGGTCTTTCCATCACCTTGGAAAAAGGAAAACATTCAGAAATGGGTTTTGGAAATGTTTTAAGGGAATGGAGTTGAGGTGCCCACTTTTGCATAACTTGGCACATGTGGAAATAGGTACGAATTGCTACTCGTATGTCCCTTTGGGTGTATGTAGGACATCCTGATTACAGGCTGCAAATAGAAAATGCCTCTCAAGTGTATCCTCTGACTTTAAACTGGTGTTGCATTGCGAGAGGCCATGTCTAGGCTATGGTGCTGAAGCTGTGCCGCTGTAATGCTGTAGTGTAGACACTTCCTACAGCAACAGAAGGGGTTTTACTGTCACTGTAGGTAATCCACCTCCACGAGCAGCAGTAGCTAGGTCAATGGAAGCACTCTTCCATCGACCTACCTGTGTCTACGCTGGAGGTTAGGTCTGCATAGGTTTGGCTCTCAGGGATGTAAGGATTTTCACACCTCTGAGCAGCATAGCTATGTTGATCTAAATTTTATATGTAGCCCAGGCCTGAGATGGCACAATCTCTTCAGACACTAACCAGCATTACAGTTAAAAGCCAGGAAAGTTAACTTCCTTGTACACATTAAAGTTTAGTAGCTGAAAGGAGAACAGATTCCCAGGAAAACATGTAAAGTGGACAAAAGGCTTAAGAGTAACTACAGCCGTGTTAAATTTTGTTTAGCTTTTGTCAGAAGCTGTTTTGTTTCTCAATTTACTCTTCTGGCACCATTCCACTTGGCGAAGGGTTGTGACTTTGCTGTGCCAGAAGCTATATTGACTGAAAATAGCCTGCTTTTCTGAGTGGAGCTATTGTCTTGAGAGGTTGTGTTCTAAACAGTTTTCATCTAGAGTGGATTCCTTTTCTAGTCCCAGGAAAAGAAATTATTGGCATCAGATTGCAGTTAGTGCTCCATTTTGTGCTCTCTCTGTTTATCCCTTTGTGTTGTTAAAACTTCCTTAATTTAGTTCTTCTGCATCTGTTGATGGTCAGACTGCAAAGAAAAATCACAAGAAATGTGTGTTCCTAAGTTTTAAGTACTGTCTGTAGCTAATAATTAGCAGAGACTCTTCACTGACTCTGTGGACTAGAAAGCTAAATTGTAATGCTGGGAAGAGACCTAGTTTTTCTAAAGACTGGCTCACATGCTGATTCAACTTATTTGGAGTATGAATAGAGGCACACCAGCCTATTGCCTGCTGATTGACATTCAGTTGGTCTATTGTGGAGAAGTTAACAGTGGTCATTGGGAGCTGGGGAACACGTTGGTTAGAGGACATGGTTTAAAATACAGGGCGAGCCGAATCCTGCTTAAAGATGGCTTGGAACACTTCTGTAGATTTTTCTGCTGGATACTACTGTAAAGTAACTTAGTTTTCTTTGTATAAACAAGTGTTCAGCTTCTTCTAGTTACACTACACATGACCACAATTCTTAATATTTAATTTTTCAAAGTCAGTTTGCTTTTCAGATGATCTGAGAGGCCATATCTTGATTTGCAGTGATTTCAAATGCTTTATACTACCTGAGAGCTTGGATTCCCAGTCTTTAAACCAGTGGTCCCCAACGTGGTGCCCGCGTGCGCCACGGCACCCGCCGGGGCATTTATGTGCGCCCACCTAGTGCCCAGCAGGGGAGAGAAGCCGGGGCTCCACCCCTGCCGGGGACAGAGAACTCTGGGGCTGCAGGCTTCATTCTATGTTAAAGTAAGAATAATAAATATATTTGGACCAGCGGTTCAACAGTGTTTTACTTGTTTAAAATGATTAAGATGAAAACTGTTTGATATTTATTTTGTAAAAACGCCTTAATTTTTCTTACAAGTAGATAAAAAAGAGCAAATTCCCATGGTAAGGTGAAAGAGTAATTGCCGAATAATTTAATTAATACCGTTTACATGTAAAATTACCCTTTTTATCTTATGGATTCATATATTATGTAATATTAAACATGATTTTTTTGTATTATTTAATGTACAAATACAAAATAAGCCTTGAAAAAGTGTTGGCGCCCGCCACACTCTTCTGAAAACATGAATGTGCTACTGGCCACAAAAAGGTTGGGGACCACTGCTTTAAACTGTCTAAAGCACTAATCTGACAGTTCACATATTGGCTGCTAAAATCATGTGGGGAAAGACTTTCAAAGCTGCTTAGTTGGTGAGATCAATGAATTTTCCCAAGTACTGTTCCTGAACTGGTGAGCAGAGAAAAAGAACATGGTACAGTATACTCCTGCATGCTTAAGATATGAATGATGAACCCACCAGGAGACACTAAAAATAGCATTTTGCAGTTGAACATCAGCAGAAAAATTGTTCAAGGCTAAAAAGCTCAGGATTGGGAGCCAGGCCTCCTGGAGTCTGTTTCCAGCTCTGCCCCTTAGTTCGTGTGACCTCGAGTAAGTCACTTCACCCTCTCTGCCTGTGTCCTCAGCTGTAAAATGGGGTCAGTGTGGTAATCTAGCTCACCTGGGTGTTTGTGTGGTTTCATGTACTGTATTAAAGCTTGTAAAGAACCTGACGTCTGATGAAAGGCACTAAATGTTTGAGTGTCGTGCTGAATGGATTTGTTTGGCGTGCGTGTTAGTTTAGACAGTAGTTGATTGTCCATTCACCTTCTGGAAAAGATGATAAAACCCCACCATCCCTGTACTTCCCCTATTGTCCCCCGTCAGTGTCGCCTAATGTACTTGTCGCTTACGGCAACTCTTATCCCTCCCTTTTACATCTTTAATATGCTTACAGCTGGTAGGGCTTGGCTTTCCAGAGTGGCCAGGGAAGCTTCTCTCTCATACTGGAGACACCAATTGCTATTTTTGTTTAAAGTGTTATAGGGATTTTTAACGTCTACAAGGGCCCACATCAGACCCTGCCAGAGAGAATACTAATGTCTCGTTCAAAAGCCGACACAGCCAGCAGTGTGGGCCACCTCGATCTATTTAGGCATAACTTGAGTCCCACATCCTTCTGGCTCAGAGGCATGATTGGTATCAGCTGAGCCATAATGGCACTTTGCCTTATTTGTTCAGCTATTTCTGTAAGAGGGTTTCTCTGCCGTTTACTTGTTACTTTGAGCTCCTTCCTTATTTTTTTCTTCTGATAGATTTGTTCTCTGCTGAAAAACAGATGGGGGGTGGGGAAGGGTCATCTAGGTCAGAAATTCAATGAAATATGTTTGTTCCCCTCTCCCTTCCCCACTGGAAAGTGGATACAGAACTGCTTATTCCTGTTTGTCAGGCGCTCTGCGACAGCCCAAGCTACAATCCGTTCCACCTTTCGCCTTTGAACAGGCAAAGACAATGATTGTTCTTCCTGTGTCAAGTACGAGCTTACAGTGTGGGGGGGTCTCTGAAATATTTCCACAGGTCGCCTGAACTGGTGGGCTAACGTTGATCCCAGCTGCCAAAGGCTACTTCCTTTGGCGACGACCGGCGACGGGAACTGCCTGCTTCATGCTGCCTCCCTGGGTAAGACCTCAAAACAATTCATGGTGAAGTGAATAACAGTCGTGACTGATCAGTTTTTGACACTTGGGTATCAACAGATGCAGAGAAGTTTTGCAGGCACAACTTCCAACCGCTCACTTGATTTTTATCTCCTCCCTTAATAGCATAGCATGTTATAAAGGAAATAAAGTGGGGTCATCAAAGGAGAGAAATAAAACTTGCCACATTTCAGAGAGGGAGATGATCTAAGAACAGGAGTAGGAGTCAGGAATTTGACTTCCAATCCTAGATTTATAGTTTTGGGCACATCCCTTCAGCCCTCTGTGCCTCCATTTTTCCACCTACTTCACGGGAGGGTGACACGACTAAGGTTTGAAAGGCCCTGTGTAAGTATGTTATTCCCTTCCTGAAAACCTACATAGTCCAGAATAACCTAGGATGGGGCAGTGAATTCTGGTTTCTGCACCTGTCTGCCTTTTCTTGAACCCACCCCTAGAAGAGATTTATTCTTTCCTCAACAGCATTAGTCCTTGCAGGATGATGCAGGCTAAGCCTGTCTTTCATTTTTAATGGGCATGGGTTTTTTTTAGGTTGAAGGATTTATATTGTCAGAGTAATGAGGTAGATATGCAGCTGTGGGGAAGTCATGGATGATTTTCTGAACTGGTGTTTCCAAGAAAGACTGAACTAAGAGCAGAAGGAAATAAAAAGTTCTTATAGTGCCAACATCCCTACTTGAGAAGGATTAGTTCTGGTTTTGTTGTTGTTGTTTGTTTTTAAAGTGAAGCCTGGAGCATTTCCCCACTTTGTCCTAGTCCCATTATATTAAAACTCCTGGTTCTCCCCACCCCACCACGGTGTCTCTATTTTTAGACATGGATTTCGGAACAAAATGAATGAAGGGTAAATATGTTCTCCCACTATGAAAGTGGTTTTTTGGTAGTAAATGAATATCCTTAGCAGTGTTTAGAACAGGGGTGGTTAGATCATTGCCCGGGTGCTGCATGTGGCCCTCCAGACATTTTAATCTGGCCCTCAAGCTCCAGCTGGGGAACGGAGTCGAGGGCTTGCCCCACTACGCGCGGCTCCGAGAAGCAGCGGCATGTCCCCATTCCGGCTCCTACACGTAGGAGCAGCCAAGGGGCTCCACATGCTGCCCCCGCTCCAAGTGCCTCCCCCGCAGCTCCCATTGGCCAGGAACCCCGGCAAAAGGGAGCTGCAGGGGCAGCACCTTTGCACAGGGCAGTGCACAGAGCTTCCTGGCCATGCCTCTGCATAGGAGCCGGAGGCGGGGGACATGCCGCTGCTTCTAGGAGCTGCTTGAGATAAGCACTGCCCAGAGCCTGCACCCCTGATCCCCGCCTGCACCCCAACCCCTTGCCCCAGCCCTGGTCCCCCTCCAAACCCCTAGGTCCCAGTCTGGAGCACCCTCCTGCACTCCAAGCTCCCCATCCCCAGCACCATCCCAGAGCCCACACCCCCAACCAGAGCCCTCACCCGCACCCCAATCCCCTCCCCCAGCCTGGAACCCCCTCCCACACCCTGAACTCCTCATTTCTGGCCCCACCCCAGAGCTCTCACCCCCTCCTGCACCCCAATTTCGTGAGCATTCATGGCCCACCATACAATTTCCATACCCAGATCTGGCCCTTGGGCCAAAAAGTTTGCCCACCCCTGGTTTAGAAACCAGTAATGTTATGCTGAAATAATGTAGCTTGAGGTTTATAGTCAATCTTGCATAAAAATCATAGTGTTAAATATTTTATCACCTTTGCGGTGAGACTTCAGATCTCAGGATAAGATTGTATGGACTTGATATGTGTGGCATGAACCGTGCCTGCCACCAAGATTTGCAAAAGTGAGCTGCTGAAGGCCTCTGTGGAGTAGGGTTAATCACTATGACTTCCGTAACTCCCTGAGAATAGGTGACATCTCCATAGGGTCAAATTAGCTGCAATTTAATAGCGGTGGTCAGCTTTTGAAATTATGGGCTTTCAGATTGGGGTGGGACAAGCTAATAATAATAGTGAAGGAGAAAGCATGGATAATAAAGAACAGTAAAAGTCTTGCATCCCAAGGCATTGGTTGCAGTGGACCAAAGGAACTTCAATGCTGGGGAGCTGTATAAACAGGATCCTCTTCTGCTTTAGGGTAGCTTATCTTCTGGTTTTAATCCATTTTATGCAGAGAGAAAAGGATAGTCTAGTGGTATAGGGACCTAGCCTGGGCCTTCGGAGATCCAGGTTCAATTCCTTCTCTGCCCCAGACTTCCTGTGTGGCCCTGGGCAGCTCACGTAGTCTCGCAATGCCTCGGTTCTCCATCTGCAAGATGAAGCTAATAGCAAGAATGCTGTGAGGATAAAGACGTTGAAGATTGTGAGGTGCTCAGATTCTGCTGTGATGGGGGGCCAGATAAGCACCTAAGATACCAGAAGCTTGAGAATACTCGTCTCTACCCTTCCCTCTGGCAAAGCTTAATGTATCTGCAAAGGGAATTTAAAGTAGCAGAACCACCCATTCCTTCCCCACACACTTGTAGTGTAGGAATGCTGCCTCCTGGGCTGGGACCATTTTAGAAGCCCAAGTTTTAGTCCCCAGTGATCTAATCTTCTGAGTGTTGCTCTAATATTCTGAGGTTTCTGCAGTTAAGTCAACAGAAGTGGAGTATTTCCTACACGGGACTGGTGCCGTTCATACTTAGTGAAGCCAGCCTGCCTCATGTAAATAGGTGTTATCCTGGCCCCTTGATTGATTTCAAGTAATTTATGGACACAATACTTTACTATCATTGAGTTTTTTGGGATTTTAAATTAAAAGTGGCAACTTTAACTCGAACTTCCATATTTCTGTGCTACAGAAAAATGCCGAACAGCTGTTGTCTTGTGGATAATCTAGGGGCTTGGGGTCAGGATTCCTGGATTCCATTCCTAACTTTGTCACTGACTCTTGAGATGTCCTTAGGCAAGTCACTTTATCTACCTGCCATGGTTTCCTCATCTGTAAAATGGGGATACAGTAGAACCTCAGAGTTACGAACTGAGTGGTCAACCACACACCTCCATTGGAACCAGAAATATGCAATCAGGCAGCAGCAGAGACCCCCCCCAAAAAAGCAAATACAGTGCAGTACTGTGTTAAACATAAACCACTAAAACAGAAAATTAAATTTTTTTTGATAAGGTAAGGAAATTTTCTGTGCTTGTTTCATTTAAATTAAGATAATTAAAAGCAGCATTTTTCTTCTGCATAGTAAAGTTTCAAAGCTGTATTAAGTCAATGTTCAGTTGTGAACTTTTGAAAGAACAACCATCATGTTTTGTTCAGAGTTACAAACAACCTCCAGTCCCCCGAGGTGTTCGTAACTCTGAGGTTGTTCTGCACTTCCCTACTTCACAGGGCTCTTGCAAGGCTTTGGTGTGACAAATCTTCAGAAGGCAGAGGCTGGAGAAAGGCCAGTGGCTATTCATACTTTTTTTTCCCCCCCTCTCCTTCCCCCGCATGTAGGTATGTGGGGTTTCCATGATAGAGATCTCATGCTTCGCAAATCGCTTTATACCTTAATGGATAAAGGTGTGGAAAGGGAAGCTCTCAAGCGGCGGTGGCGATGGCAACAAACACAGCAGAACAAAGAGGTAAGAGAAGGAATGAAGACTGAGTTCTTAGTTATGACTCGAGGAGGCATGTCCAGGCAGAATTTTAGATGGTTCTGGGGGCTGCTTCCACTTTGGGTGAAAGCTTTGCTTTTTAAACATTTAATGGGTATTTTGGGCAAATCAGTAACACAGTGAATTGGCTTCCTCTGAAGGGAAGTAGCCATCCATTTTCAGTACAGTTGTGAAACTTTTAAAGAAATTATTTTCATATGGTAAGGATGTTCTGTGGACTTACAGCTGTGTTAGCAGCATTGGTGTACGTTGTTATTCTTAATGTTAGGTTCCCACGTGAGATCCAGTGTAAATAGGATAATACAACGTTACTGAAAGCTCATACTTTCCTGTATTGTTACATTACAATTTGCTGCAGCCATTCCTACTGTGCCTGCATTAGGGATCACATCCTGTCACTACCAACAAAACAGTTCTTTCAGAGAAAAGAAATGCATCATACTCTGTGTAGGCTTCTCTTATGATAAGATCAGAGAGACACTTCTGTCTGAGCGCTGTGTGGACTTTACCACCAAAAAAGGAAATTCGCGCACTCACCACATTAAAAGACCATCACAGTTGTGACACTAGCCCAAGAAAGCAAGGACATATGTTTGTCAGGGTGGAAAGTTACCAGATGTCCTTGAGTAGCTAGATAGAATACCATTGTGTTTAGGTGCTAAAGAACACAGTAAGTTTTCCTTAGAGCTGTTTGATATTTTTTTTTAAAAAAGGTAATTAGTAAATAAGACTATAAGATTAATATTTCCTGCTTTAGAAAGAGAGCCATCCTTGTTAAAACTGAATATTTAAAAAACCAAATTGACCTGTCATCATTTAATGTTAAAAGCATAAGTTTCAGCACCTCATCAGTCTGTGGCATCTGAGTGCAGTCTCCAGCTATAAACTGCTAATAAAGCACAATTATCCGTGTGCTTTAATCATAGAATATCAGGATTGGAAGGGACCTCAGGAGGTCATCTAGTCCAACCCCCTGCTCAAAGCAGGACCAATCCCCAGACAGATTTTACCCTAGATCCCTAAATGGCCCCCTCAAGGATTGAACTCACAACCCTGGGTTTAGCATGCCACTGCTCAAACCACTGAGCTATCCGTCCTCTGCCCCCCATGCGGACCTCTAGTATTGTGAAAGACAGGCTCATGCTAGTCCCTTTGTTCGGAAGATCTGTCTGATTGTTCACCTGGTGACTGACTGACATTCCAGAGTTCAGGTGATGACTGCCACCAGTTCTTATGTTCATGAGTAAAAGCCCTAGTAGAATTGGGGAAGCATGTTATCCAACAAGCACAAACATTCTTTGGGTGTAGAGTAAGATACTAAAATAGCATTGGTATCTCTGAGTGGAGTGACTTCATTTCAGTGGAAGTGGAGCATCCAGTTTGAAATATTAAAGGTGCAGTTGAACTGTTGACTTGTAAATTGGGGTTTGGATTAAAAAAGGTTAGTGGTGCAAGCTTCCCCCCTCCTCCCCAAAATAAGCTCACTGTAATGAGATGTACATTGTAGATGCACAGTGAACTGTGCCGCTCTCCACAATGTAATCCTCTCCCCCCTCTTTACACGCTTAGATCAGCTGTGAAATACTTAACAATGCTGACGATTAAATTATATCATCATTATACTTCTGAGTGAGCACCTCCCTGAGACCAGCAGGGGCAGACATCGCTGCGTTGGTTACTCTTGGTTCACATTTTGAATGATTTCATAAGACTAGTGGTTTAATTTTCTAAAACCGAAGCTCAGATTCTGGAGCACAAGATAGCAGAGAGGTGTGAATACACCATGCAGTCCCCTATTCCAGTCCTGGGAAATGGGATTTCTGAAATCTGATTTAGTAAGTTTGGCATAACATCTTGTGTAGTCTAACTTCAAAATCAGTCTGACTTCTTTTTTGTTTGGCAATGTGATGGTTTCTGGTACTTTTTACCTTAAATTGTCCCTTTTTGTGGGCATGTTGGATGTTAACATAGCAACATACCAGCTTCAGCCAAGAGGGCAGGTTGAAGATTCCTTATTCTCAAAATATAACTCTTACTGAATGATATAATTCTGAAAACCACAGCTAATGAAAACGTAGTAAAGGTGGCACCTGTGTAATGCCATTTGCCAATAATCTTTTTAGATTACACCTCTACCCCGATATAACGCGACCCGATATAACACGAATTCGGATATAATGCGATAAAGCAGTGCTCCGTGGGGGCGGGGCTGCACGCTCCGGCGAGTTAATGCAAGTTCGATATAATGCGGTTTCATGTATAACGCGGTAAGACTTTTTGGCTCCCGAGGACAGCGTTCTATCGAGGTAGAGGTGTATCAGCTTTTCAAGGCAAGGATTGTGCTTTCATATGTGTTTTTTTGCAGTGCTCAGTCCAATAGGGCACCAATCTCTTTTGGAAGACCCCGTGATATTTCAGAATTGTGCTGTACATCAAGTGAGACCAATCTGTGCTCATAAGTGAACTGAAATGAAATGAATAAATGAAAGCACTATAGTGTGTGCAGACTAAAATGAAAGTGGGACTGAAAATGTAAACTCAGTTTGATTGTAACACCTCAAAGAATCAATAATTTCTGAAAATCTGCCCTTACACGTGGGACCTTTCTGGACACTTTGCTGCCGGCTTTCTTGTTCAGTAGGAAGGGAAGGGAAATTGCTTTCTAAAGCAAAACCTGCATGTCTGCTAATCCAGTTATAATTTCCTGCTACCTTCTCTCATCAATAGGTTATGCAATCCTTAATGCTTAGAATCAAGATGCCTTTGGTGTAATATTGGGATATTTAAGTTTTATTCCAATTCTCTGGCTTTAAATATTCATATTTCCAGTGCATTACAAATGTATTATCTTTCACATGAACTGTAGATTCTGATTCTAACCATATTGTGTGTTCTGGTTACTTGGTATACCCTCCAGATCATATCACTGTATACTCTTTTGCATGAAATATATTGGCAGCCTTTGCAAAATTCTGTAGAGAAATCGATGCTGGGGCAAATTAAAGCAGCTTGCTTCGGCAAGTTGGTAAAGCCTTATTCTGTGTGGGTTTTTTGTTTTTTGTTTAGTCTGGCCTTGTTTACACAGAAGAGGAGTGGCAAAAGGAATGGAATGAGCTAATCAAGCTTGCATCCAGCGAGCCCCGCATGCATTATGGTACAAACGGAGGCAACTGTGGAGGGTAGGTAGAAGACAGCTGTGTAAAGATGGCAGATGCCACAGGGGTTTGGTGGCCCAGTCATAATTCAGTAGGCTTTTGTTTTTCTTTTCCCCTGAGATGCCCTCGGTTCGAAATCAAAATAGTTTAGTGGTCTCATAAAACTCACTGGACACCATTGGTGTGTGACTTGTGGTAATTACTTGTGGGGAGCTCAGGACTGGGACCAGAAGGTGCTGCAGGCGCATCCCTACTTAAACGGTGAACTTTTGGGGCAAGAGGCCATCTTTTTATGGTGTGTATGTCTAGGGCGAGCACAGTGGTCCGTGATGGGGAGCCTCTTCAGTGCTACTGCCAGCAGGACCTCTCCGTGTTCCCTAGTTGTAGCCAGCGCTTTGTCTGACGAAGTGGGTATTCACCCACGAAAGCTTGTGCTCCAGTACGTCTGTTAGTCTATAAGGTGCCACAGGACTCTTCGTCGCTTTTTACAGATCCAGACTAACGCAGCTACCCCTCTGATGCTTCACAAATACTAGCAAAGGGCTTGTCTGGACAAACATTTAGTCCGCAGCAAGCTGGGGTATGAATCTACGGTGTGAGTGCACATCAGCAGGGTCTGCACAGACAGGCTGCGGCAGGCTAGTGCAGGTAGAGTCACACCCCAGCTTGTCATGAATGAATTGTTTATGTAGGTGAGCCCTAAATCTAAAATATTTATCCTCACTCATGAGTAAGGCCCGGATGAATTAGTTGATGCCCTCTAGTGTTTGTACAATTCTCATTTATTGTCTGACCTCTCAGCCAGATGGCAGAGACGAAAGTAAAAATAGCCACACGCCGAGTTTAACAAAGAAGAGGAAAGAAATTTAATCTTCTACGTATTTGTGTTCCTAAGGATTAATGTCTCTGCAAAGGCTACCATGAAATCCTTGTTACGTTCTGATGGTGGAGCACGCTTTCTCTTCACAGTACACGCACAGCATTGGACAACATTTAAGGAGGCGTGTTTCTCTAGTTCAGAGGGATCTTGTTGGCTCACAACTCGTGTTTGTGTAGCCTTGTTCCAGCTTTCTTCTGCCTGGGAACACTGAGGCTTCAGAATGAGCACTGCAGCACCAGACGTGTTGATGCTCCAGGTGGCAGGGAAGTTCAGCAGCACTACAGCCCTCTAATTGGTTTAGGGATTGGCTGTCTGCCTCCATTTCCCATCTGAAAAACAGGAATAATAGCCACCTTCTGAGATCCTTAGAAGTGCCACGTCTTAGTATTATTGGAGATGAGTCATTGTCTCATTGTTTGGATTTGGATCCATGCGGGCCCAAAGTTCAAATCGGTTAAGTCCCTGCTTGCACCCATCTCTGATCTGATATTAATATGAGCTATGCGGATGCTTTATATATACTTTGTTCAAAGTCTGTAAAGCAGGCGATTTAAAGGTGAAAGAGGTGAAGGGCTGATCGCATTTCTCCATTATTTCCCAAGTGTTGACAGCTCTGAAGAGCCAGTGTACGAGAGCCTGGAGGAATTCCATGTCTTTGTTCTTGCCCATGTGCTGAAGAGGCCTATTGTAGTAGTGGCAGACACTATGCTGCGAGACTCTGGGGGAGAAGGTAAGTCCCACAGATCTGCAGTTCCCTTCGCTCCACTGCCAAGCTGCTTCTATTACTTCAAATGTATGTGGTGCAATTTAGTGGAATGCTTCCTTCCTCCCTTCACTCAGTTCCACAGGGGCTTTTTGTGCCTTGAAATTGACAGGGAGAAAAGATGCATTGCGCTGGCTCTGGGTTATGCAGAGCTGCCGCAGTGAACCAGTTTGGTTCCGATGGAAGCGCTAAGGCATACCACAAACACCTTATAATATGAGGTCTCAAAGAAGGCATTGAGACAGCATGTACGTGTTGTTTTTTTCCAAATTCTTTGCCCCCATGTACTCCTGTGCAGAAGGGAAATTCCACTCCCCGTTAACATAATTTTCCACTAGCAGACTTTTTCATTTCCTGTCAGAAAAGATGAATCAATTACTGATCTCGTGTGTATACGTTTTGGGTGTTTGTGGAGGAGAAAAGAAGGATGCGTCGATAAATTTAATTCTGCAATTGTGCACCTCTGTTTTTATCCTGTGTTGTCTACCTCCTCCCCGGTAAAATAATTTAGATAAATGGATCTAATGTGAAGGTGAAAGTTGAGGTGCAACAAGTTGGTTCAGTCTGTCAGAGGTTTCAGTACGAATGGTTCTTAATAACCTATTCTGAAAAATAATGCACTCTAAATTATTTTCAGCATTTGCTCCTATACCGTTTGGAGGCATCTATCTGCCCCTGGAGGTTCCAGCCAACAAATGTCATCGCTCTCCTTTGGTATTGGCGTATGATCAAGCCCATTTTTCTGCACTAGTATCCATGGAGCAGAAGGAACCCACAAAAGATCAAGGTACCTCATAAGGCTTCTGATTTTTGGTTTTCACCAATTAACGCCCCAATACAAAAAAGTCGTTTTTTTTAAAATCCAGTAGACAAATCACTGGAAATGGTTACTTGTGTCAAAAGGCTTGTCTTCATGGTCCAGTCATGTGGACCATGGGGTGGGGGTGATTTCTAAAGAGCACTAATGTATTGCATGTTAATTGGTCCATGTAGACCTCGCTGGTGCGCATTAAAGGTTCCCTAGTGCGTTTTTAATGTGGTACTGTTTGAAACAGTACCATGTTAAAGCACACTAGGGAATGTTGCAAACAGATTACTCAGTTCAGTACAGTATATACAAAGAGAGCCCTGGGAAAAAACCTAATTTTTAGACATCTACGTAGAACTCAAAAATTGCCTAAAACACACCTCCACCCATCCCCAAATTAAATTAATAAACCCTGAAAAACAGAATCTCTATTTATAGAACAAGACCGGTGACTTTAAGTCATGTGCAATAAGGCTGCCAATCTAAGAGATGCTACAGGTCCCAGACCGTAGGCATGTTTTGGCATTTGACACCCTCCTCAGTAGTGTCAGTCAAAGGCTGAGCCAGAGAGACTGTGAATCACTGACTGCAAAAGGTGACCCTCCCAGGATAGGGTTTGGACACTGGAGGGCTGGGTGATATGAAGGAAGCTTATTTTGTCCGTGCTGTACTTACTGTGTAGATAAACATTTGGCTTCACCCTCCAGAGCTTTTCACTAACGCTCTGTTCGCTTTCCAAAGAAAATGATGCCCTGTAGAAATAGTAAATGGTGACTTGCCATTTCTGCTCCCCATGACCTCTGTCCACTTCCACCTTGTTGGCCAGGCCTTTGTCCCTTTTGGCCCTAAACAAGCTGTGTCGTTCCTCTTTCCATCGCAGCGGTGATCCCTCTGACTGACTCTGAACACAAATTGCTTCCTGTGCACTTTGCTGTGGATCCTGGGAAAGAATGGGAGTGGGACAGAGATGACACTGATAATGTCAAACTAGCAAGGTGAGTTCTCAGCTGGAAATTAAACCGCCGGACTGCAGCTGCTCTGTCGCTTAGCATCCCCCAGCTAATAACTGAAACTTTAATTACTAGCATCTTGTTTCAAACTTGTGCTTGGTGTGTGAAAATCATCAGAGATGTAGCATTTGAAAAAAGGACTGCTATCAATTATTGTAAGGCCGTAGGACTCTGTGGGAATAAGTATTTAAGATCAAAGTACTTAAGGTAGGAGCAGGTTTATGTAGGTACGATATTATATGGAACACGTAACCTCTCTGAAGTTATAAATCTAGAGCTGGTAGAAAAATTTCTAGCACTGTATTTTCAAGGGCCAACTGCCTTTTGACCAAATAGATATTTTAGTGAAAAATGGCTTTTGATTGAAAACAGTCATATTTTTATGGAGGGAAACGCTTATTTCCCAACCAGCTGTATTTAGATTTTTTTCTGTGATACCTGCTTCAGGAATAAGTGCACATCATATACAAATGACTGGCCTTTTAACATTAATACAAAAATAATCCTGTATGCCAAATGAATACAGAGAAATATTTTTGAATTTGGACAATTTCACATACAATAATTTTAATTTTAATAATTACAGTACAAAACAGTGTCTGATACTAAGGGTATGTCTTCACTGCCGGCCGGATCGGCGGGCAGCGATCCATCCAGTGGAGATTGATTTATCGCATCTAGATTAGACACGATAAATCGATCCCCAAGCACTCTCCCATCAGCTCCTGTACTCCAGCTCCATGAGAGGCGCAGGCAGAGTTGAAAGGGGAGCGGCAGTTGTCGACTCACTGCGGTGAAGACACCACGGTAAGTCCAGCCAAGGACGTCGACTTCAGCTACGTTATTCACGTAGCTGAAGTTGTGTAACTTAGATCGACCCCACCCCTGGTGTAGACCAGCCCTAAGAATCTCATTCAGGACCTTGGAAGCTTACAGAAAACTCAATAGCACTAGTTAACTTTCTACAGCTCAGTCTTGTGTCTATTCTTGCACAGGATTAAACAAGCCTTATTTTATTCAGTTCCAGAACTTCAAATGGGTTTATTATTAAAGGCCCCTCTGCTGGACAAAATTAACTAACCTTTTGCTCTTTAAGACCCTTTAGGTGTGCTCAAGTGTCTTAACATTTTACAGTCTCAAACTTCAGCCAGTTAAGATAGAGCTCTCCTGAATAATTGAAGGCATGATGTATTTGTTCTTTGACTTTGCACGTGCATGTTTGCTGTAACCTAATCCCTGCTTCCTCAGGATCTCTTAAGTGAGTTGTTAATTTCATAGGAATTTATCCCCTGGTATGCCAAAGAACAACATAACTCCCCTGTCTGTGTAGGCAGGAACAGAGCCATGATATGTCTGTGTGCTACTAAGGTTGAGTTAGAATGCTGGACGATGCTCAAATTTCTCTTGTATTGCTGCTACCTTTTAAAGGGACACCGACAAGATAGAAATCAGTATGCAGCAAATGTATGTGACCACTTCATTTTTTCAGCTTCAGTTAACTGAGATCATTGTGGCCAATATTTAAACTATTTTCTTTTATGGAAAGAATATGTAGCATTTGTTTGCTTCACGTTATGTAAAATCAGAAAAATGTAAATGAATTCCAAAGATACATTTATCTTTAAAGAGACGAGAAAATTGCTGCTTTTTTTTGTTGATAAAATTGCTGATAAAACTAAAATTTTTAGCGCATGGTCAGTTTTTTCCTTTCTGGTTCTCATGCACTAGTTTTGTTGAAGTTTCCAGAACTGCAGAAGAATCCGAATTTAAAAACTTCAGTGAAATAACTTCTACAAATCTAGTGTGAACAGAAGTGTTTTTGAGAAATTCCTTTTACACAAACCCAGAATATGGGGCTTAATTTAAGCTGATTTGTCCAGTTAACATTTTACATAAATGCTAATTATATAAGGAGGAAATTCATATACAAAAATAAGTACAGGTATCACTCCAAAATGGTGGTTCTCAAACTTTTATGCTGGTGACCCCTTTCACATAGCATACCTCTGAGTGCAACTCCCCTCCCCCCTTATAAATTAAAAACACTTTTTATATATTAGACACCATTATAAATGCTGGAGGCAAAGCGGGGTTGAGGGTAGAGGATGAGGGGTCCCGACCCCTAGTTTGAGAACCCCTGCTCCAAAATATCTTTTGATCCAGTTATTACATTATAAAAATTAGCAAGTAAATTTTAATAGAAGAAAAAGGCAATTAAAATGTAATTAAATCTCCACATATGGAAAATCGAACTGCAGTTACTAAAATGACCCTGGATTGTAACTTTGTTTAATATCTTTTTTTTTTTTTCAGTGTGACATTATCGTTGGAAGCAAAACTACATTTGCTGCACAGTTACATGAATGTTAAATGGATCACCTTGCCCTGTGAAATGCAGGTAAAGAAACAGGAAATATGTTACTCCTTTGAACACAGATATGCTTTCTTTCTACAGAGGACTAGACGGGGGGATGGACTTTTGCTTTCATTCTTGTACATTTCTTTAACCTGCCATTAGAAGGCCTGGCTGTCCTCGTTTTGGTCAGAAAGAGCAGAGAAATTGCTGTGCAGATGGACCTCTTGGATTCTGTGCACGCTTTAGTAATAGTTTACATTAAATGTTAAAACTCAAAATACACAGAGCTGATAATTCAACCTACTGCACTACACCACCTGCGGGGGAGGGATAACTCAGTGGTTTGAGCACTGGCCTGCTAAACCCAGGGTTGTGAGTTGAATCCTTGAGGGGGCCATTTAGGGATCTGGGGCAAAAATCTGTCTGGGGATTGGTCCTGCTTTGAGCAGGGGGTTGGACTAGATACCTCCTGAGGTCCCTTCCAACCCTGATATTCTATGTTCTGTACACTGCTGGATCTGGACACTTGCTTTCCAGCTGCCAGAAAGTGAATGAAGATATTAAGGTGATTCAGCTAGAACTTCAGGGCCTTAAACCTTAAGGGATCATGTGTAGTGTTCTGAATACTTCAGCATACTTCAGAAATCCCCATGCTGTCATCTCGCCAAGTCACAACAGCTGCATTAACAGTGAAAACATGGCTTAAATTCTTCCAGGTTCGTAGATATTTTTTTAAAAGGAAGTTGTGGGGTTGGTAATTCAGGACCTGGAATGACTCCTCCAAATTCCATGTGAATTGTTAAATTTCAGTTTGGATCATTTTAAAGAACAAGATGCTGCCAAGATGCGGGTCTGTATGGAAAAAGCTCAAATGATTGCATTTAAAAGTAATGGTTTTCCTTCTGTCCCACGCCCCCCTCCCTCTCCCTCATAGATTGCCCACAATACTTGAGTCTAAATCCTCACCTGCCATGACGGCCCCAGGTCATTACAAGTAAATGACATTAGTGAACTATGAGGGTATAGTGCCCCCTAGTGAAATGGGCTGCAGGTCTGAGCTTGAGCAATATCTACCATTTTATTGTAGATTGTGTCAAGTATCAGAGGGGTAACCCGTGTTAGTCTGGATCTGTAAAAAGCGGCAGAGTCTCCTGTGGCACCTTATAGACTAACAGAAGTATTGGAGCATAAGCTTTCGTGGGTGAATACCCACTGCGTCAGACTTCCAGAATCCCAGCGTTCAAACGGCTGCTCTGTATCCCATACAGACACACTATAAAGAACCACCTCACTATATTCCTGGGTTGTTTTATTAGGTGGGCTACATACATTCCTGCATTTGTCCTTTGTGGTGACCTTCCTTGCAGCCTGTGAGGGCTATTTCCAGAACGCATCCCCCTTTGTAGCTGGCCAGAAGGAGATTGGTCACCCCGGTAGAGCGCGCTGACATCTCTAGTTAAAGTCTTGCTTTCCCCCATTTAAATCTTGCACTAAGTTGATGCATCTGCGGAGCCTAATTTGTAAATGTAATGTCAGGGCTGTGTTTTAACTGAGCAGGGGCTTGCTATGGAGCAGACAGTGATGTACTTGCAGCCTTGAGGCTCAGCATGCTCCTCTGCAGCTCCTGTCTGCGGCTTTTGGGAGAGCCAGCTTTGGTGTGGAGAAGGCTCCCCTGGTGTGTGTTTAGGCCTTTCTCGTGAGCACCTGCATGCACTCAGAATTTGGCCTGCAGACCGTAACTGCTGAACTAATTGTCTTTCTCTAATGGTTGCTTTCTTTGTCCTTAGGCCCCGCTAGCCCAGCCAGAATCCCCTACTGCTTCCGCCGGAGATGACGCCCGCTCAGCGGCGGAATCTGGGGAGTCGGACAAGGAATCTGTCTGCAGTAGTACCACCAGCAACGGTGGCAGTAAGAGCAGCAAGGACAAGGAGAAAGAGAAGCCAAAGAGAGACCGAGAAAAGGACAAAGACAAGGAGAAAGAGAAGAAACGGGCTGACTCGGTTGCTAATAAGCTGGGCAGCTTTGGCAAGACTTTGGGAAGTAAGCTAAAAAAGAACATGGGTGGCTTGATGCACAGTAAAACCGTCAAAGGAGGTGTGAGCAATGGGCAGGGGGAAACCTTGGAGAAGAAGAAGAAAGGATCCTTAAAGTCGAGGAAAGGCAGCAAAGAAGAAACTTCCCAAGGGGATTTGTCAGTCTCTGCTGAGAAAACCTGCCCAGGCCAAGTGACCACAGAGAAGCAGTCTGATCCCTATAAATACAGCAATGATGTGAAGCTTAGCCTGAGCATCCTGCGAGCTGCCATGCAGGGCGAGCGGAAGTTTATCTTCGCTGGCCACCTCAAGACCAGCAACCGGCACCAGTACCAGGAAGAGATGATCGAGAGGTACCTTTCCGACGCCGAGGAGCGCTTCTTGGCCGAGCAGAAGCAAAAGGAGGTGGAGAAGAAGGCCTTTGCGAACGGCTCCGCTGCCAAGAAGCTGGAGCCGGAGGCTAATCTTCACAAAAGCGAGGACGTGCTACTGAATCCATCCTACCCCCAGTTGCCTCCTAGTTACAGCATCCAGACCTCGGAGCATGCCATAGGCGCTAAAATGACAACTTTTCCTTCCAGCTACTCAGGGGTCTTCACCATTCCCCGGCCCGCTGTGGTCAACTGTGTAGAAGGCGCACATCCCCCCAGCTATCAAGATACCCGGAGGCAGGTAGCCGGTGGGTCCTGCAGCAGCCTTCCTCCCTATGCTACCTTACCCAGACATTGCACTCAGGGGCGGCCTCACCCATACCAAACCAGCCCTTCCCACCTGGGAAGGTTCTCCCCAACAGAGATGGATGTACCCCCAAATTACCCCGTCGAGTGCGACAGCCCTACCTGCGCGCCCCCCCACAGCAATGGCTCCAGGGAACCCCTGGAGCAGGACAGCTTGCAGAAGGGAGCAAACGGGGACAAAAGCAAAAGCCGAATACTTTATAACGTTCAGCAGACCAAATGCAAGCAGCCGAACTGCAGTTTTTACGGGCATCCGGAAACTGGGAATTTCTGCTCCTGCTGTTACAAAGAGGAACTGAAACGCAAAGAAAGGGAACGAGAAGCACTAATACACAGGTTCTGAAGAGTCTGGCTCATGCTGACATTTGGACCCATGAAGTATGGGGAATGCAATAATCTTTTTTTTCCATGCTCCTCTCTCCCTCTTCATAGGAGGGTGGGGATGGCTGGCTAGGGTGGCAAATGTGATTCCACTACAGTGTTATAGTGGTGATCCATTTAAAACGAGGGGGTGTGGGGGGAACAAACCTTTCCTTCCAGGAGACTCTGAAAGAGAGAGGGGGATGCTATCAAACAGGTTTCTTCTGGCAAAGGGTGACTAAGATTAGCAAGCCCCTGTAGGAGGCATGGTTGGGTCAGAGCACATGGCGAAGCAGGGAGTAAGACACCAGGTTCTTATAAAATGATCAAATCAACAAGACCAAAGCTTTAAGTGAAGGCACGTGGAGAATACCATGACTGTGTCCTTTTAGTTGGATTCCAACTTTTAAACTAATTTAAACTAGCTTTTCAGAGGAGTTAGCAAAACAGCCCAGCAATTTTAGTTGAAATATCATGGACCTTTTTAATAAGAGATTTTAACATTGTTTTTATTCTTTGCTGGTACTGAAAAGAATTGAAAGTTGGAAATGGACTGTTTCAGGGTAGTGGCTCTGAGGGGGGCCATCTCCTCAAGACCCATCTCCATCAGATGTCTTCTGAGCGTGCCTCTTAGCAGCAGGTTCAGGACTCTAACCTTTAGATGGGCTTGACTATATTTTTTAAATTTTATTTTTCAACTTTTTGTGGGGGTGGGAGGGCAGCAATACCGAGTGTTTGCGTTTTCTTACAGAAGTACTGTGCAAAACCGTTCTGTTACTGATACAGTCAAACCTACTTAGTAAGAATCAATGTGAAAATGAAGTCGGTGTCTCCACCCAGCAATAACCATCAGTGTGGAGAAGTCGAAGTAGAGAGGATGTGTCAAGCCCCTGCAGCGCTGGAAGCTAAATCTATACCAGTTTGCTGCTATTTGAACACACACACTCTTTCTTTCTCTCTAACTTGGTTTTTCTACTTGCGCAAGCTGTTTCTATACTACCTCTGTTCTGCTGAATAGCATTAATTTGGCTCTATTTTATTGAGCCACAGCTCACTTTTGAACAATGGGGAATAAAGATATTTTTTGATACCAGGGCGAAAGGAGCTGTGACAAGTAAAGCGTAGCTATGGCAGAATTTTAAACACACTTTCCCTCCCCACCTTCCCTGAGTCCCCTGCAGCATTAGGGTGGGCATAACTTTAGCACTGCAGTGTTTGCACAGACATTTGTAACTGTAGAAACCAAACTGGAGCTGTCCCATTCCAGTCTTGTACAGAGCAGGGGCGAACATTTGAAATAAAATGCGAATCATAGTGATAAATTTAAAAGCTTTGCAACATCCCCTTTTTGGTTTAAGAAGGCGTAACTATGCAATTATTTTCCATTTTAAGTCTGTCCATCGTCCTTAACTTGGGGGAAGGGAAGGATCAGCAAAGAAGGTGAAAGTATACTTCTACTGGAAAATGACCTTCGAGCCTTATTCTCATTTACACACAGGCTGTGTCTGAACACACACATTGCACCAGTTTAACATAAATGTCTTTTAAAGCACTGATTGATGCCTTGTCTATAGGGAAAAGTTGTACCAGTTTAACTCAAGGTGTGCTTTTAAAATGGATGGACTCTCTTCCAATGAGGAATCCGCTTAAGCTAAACCGAAAGAAGCTGCTCTTAAACTAAAATAAGTGTCCATCCAGGAGTTTGCACTAGCGTAACTACACTGGTTTGTTAAACCAGTGTAACTTTCTTGTGTAGATAAGGTTTTATTTAAAATGGTGCCAACCCCCTGTGGATATTATTTTGACTGGAATGCCTTATTTCTGTTTAGCTTAAACTTCTTTCTAACTGATTGAAGCTAGAAGCCAGGTGACTATTGATAGGCGTGTCCACTTGGCCTCTTCCACTGGTTTCACTAAATTGATTTTAAATCGCACCTTTTAATTAAACTGGTTCTGCTTTGTGTTTAGACAATCAGAAGCCCCTGTACACAGCTGTAGGGTAACTGTAATTGATGGATACTACTTGACACTGCCAGAGTGGTGTATCCGAGCCTGAGTGTAACAGAATAATGCCCTAGGTGTTTAGTTTGAGTGTTATATGCTCATCGTGTTCCCTGGCTGCCTTTTTCTTTCCCAGGAACCGAAACAGCAGCTCCATATTTCCTACGCTGATAAAACATCAGCCTTCTGTCTTGTGTCCTTTTCTAAGCGGGGATTCGTCTCCCGTTCTGGGTTGATTCCAGTATGCTATCAGCGTTGTTCCAGCCAGACCAAACTGATGAAAGAACAGTGGCTGTTCTCCCTGCTGTCAGGGAAACGAGTCTGCAGCATGCTTCAGGAGGATGATGTAAGCCAAGGGTTTTCAAAAGTGCCTAGTGATTTTTGGGCACCCAGCTAAGGCCTCGCTCTCAGAAGCACTTTCTCAAAGTCAGACCCCTCTAAGGTGTCTGAAGCTGGGCCCCCAAGACTTGAGACCCAAAAGCACTAGGTGCGTCAGAAAATCTTATCCATACAGAGTAAATTGAAATTAACCCACCGGTTTTAGGGCAGCTTCACTTATCTTGTAGGCTGACTTCCACACACGCAATACTAGTTAAAAATAACAGACTAGCTAGGAAGTGGCGAGCTGAATCAATTCACTCATCTAAAAGAAATTCATTGGAAATCTCTTGAGCTTTTGCTACAAAGATTCACTGCTCTTCCTTTAATCTTTTTAAAAACAGCTTAGCTGGGTGCTTTAATTCTCCAGTGGCAGCGTTCACTGACAGTATATTCTTATTAATGAAGTTTGACTGTATTGTCATCCCTCTCTGAAGACTGTTTGAACCCAGCTTGCTGTACTGTGGTGTGAATGTAAACCTGTACATAGTGGATAGGAGTCTGAAAGCGTGAAAGAGAAACACAAAGTCAGACTCTCATATGCCAGGATCCGATTGCTCAGTCGTTTGGCAAAGAGATGGTGGATGTTTAGCAGGTGAAGGGCAAGTTTCCTCAAACATTTGTTCTCCCATTTGACCCAGCTCTGCAATTTTTGCACAAGAAGAACTCCCCTTAACTACCCTGGGAGCTGAGACTGCAGGATGGAGCCCTGACCGCAGGCTGCTGTGTGTTGTCCGTTATTAGACAGGTTTCTGTAGGATCTTACCCTCGCAGTCAGTTTCTGGCATTTGCTTGTCTGACATTTTTTATTGCGGTTTAGGTGTAGTTCATAGCTTTTTTTTTTTAAATCAAAAGAAAAATTTGAACTTCAAACAAAGTTAAGTTTCCAATAAAAAAAAAATTTGAAGAGTATTTTTTCTATAAACTACAGAGTTTCAACTATTACCCTGAGTATAACTGATTCCAAAGCTTTCCCGCCTGAGCTATGTCATAATGAATTGACTAGAGAGGTATCGATTTAATTTCTTTAGAGCTGCTAGGATTTTTTCAGGTCATTTATGTTTCCTTATAGTGAAAATATTTTTTTTGAAAAAGGGATGATTAAATATAAATTTTATATTTATTGAAAGACAGTATTAACCATCAGTTTTCCTTTGCATAAACATACTGAATCAATTGCTCACGGAGCATTAAACTTCCTGTGGTGGGGCTGAGTATTTTATGGTACTTTATTTTTTTAAAGGGGACGGGAGTGGGTTGGGAGGGTGGGAGGAAGAGCAGCAGTGTGGACTCCAAAGCACCTTTGTTTTACAATGAGCACCAAACGCTCCGCTCTTCCGAGAACCAAACGGGAGAAGGCTTTTCCCTTTCTGTGCTGGCCTGGCAGGATTCCCACAGTTACTAGTGGGGACGATGCACACGCTCCAGAGGCAGAACAGGCTCCTGGAGAACTTGCATAAGAGATGGAAAAAGAGGAGGATGCCATTTGATTTGGTCTTAAAAACAAGTGCACTTAGTGGTGCAGTTGGAAGAAACGTTGCTTGCTATTGAGACCTGGATATTCCTGTGCAGCCTCTTATTCTGCACTCTCCTGGCTCCTGAGAGATACACTAGAGGCTTTTTTATAGGTTAAAATATTTAATGAACCATTAAAGAGCATTTTAACTGTCCTACACCTTTGTTTTACACTCCAGCTCGGTTGCAGGGAAAGCACCGTAGGATACATCATTATAGTATTTCACCTACTAGACTTTAATTCTACAAGCCCTGCTGCATCATTTGATTTTAAAGAGCAACTTTTAGAGCCATGGATCTGATTAGCAGGCCTGGAGAATCTCCATAGAAAGGTTTAGCACATAGTCTGGTTTTCACCAGTCATGAGAGAAGTGACCTGAATTAATTCTTCAATTGCTTATTGACAAAAAAACTTTTTTTATTTAAATATTGGGTTGGCAACTTTTTACTCTAGTTTAAATGCACTGCTGTAATGAACACTAGATGGCGCTTTGTAATCGGTCTTATTACACGGTATACTTTCATTTATGCTACCATAGATTTCACTGACCAATAAAAAGAAAAGTTCAACTAACAACCGCTGAGGAGCAGCCGTGGCTGTTTTGTCTGCTTCTTTCTTGGATTGCTAAAACCAGATCTCAGGGATGCAACTTTGCAACTACACAAACCAAACGGCCTGGGTATGTGATTATTTATTGGTTTTGCAGGAGAGCCCTAGTTATGCTTCAAAGAGTCCTGTGGCACCTTGTAGACTAACAGACGTATTGGAGCATGAGCTTTCGTGGGTGAATACCCACTTCGTCAGACGCTTTTTACAGATCCAGACTAACACGGCTACCCCGCTGATACTAGTCATGCCTGGCGCTCTACGAACAGAACAAAAAGATGGTCCTCCTGACCCAACGAGCTGACAGTGTGGAGGGCTGTCAACCTCTTGCATAAGGAAGGCCATGGTCTATCTAGCTCACTATATTGTCTTCTGACAGTGGCCAGTGTCAGAGGGAGTGAACAGAAAAGGGCAATTTATCAAGTGATCCATTCCGTCGTCCACTCCCAGCTTCTGGCAGTCAGAGGTTTAGGGACACCCAGAGAATGGAGTTGAATCTCTGACCTTCTTGGCTAATAGCCATTGATGGACCTGTCCTCAACAAATTTATCTAGTTCTTTTTGGAACCAAGTTACACTTCTGGGCTTCACAACATCCCCTGCAACGAATTCCACAGGTTGACTATGTGTTGTGTGAAGAAGTACTTCCTTCTGTTTTAAACCTGCTGCCTATTAATCTCGTTGGGTGATCCATAGTTCTTGTGTTACGTGAAGGGGTAAATAACACTTCCCTAGTCACTTTCCCCACACCAGTCATGATTTTATAAACCTCTATCATGTCCCACCTTAGTCATCTCTTTTCTGAGCTGAACAGTTGGTCTTTTTAATCTCTCATATGGAAGCTGTTCCTTACGCATAATTTTTGTTGCCCTTCTCTGTACCTGTTCCCATCTCAAAAGAGAGAATTGGGTGACCAGAACTGCACACAGTATTCAAGGTGTGTGTACACCACAGAATGATGTAGTGGCATTATATTTCCTGTCCGGTTATCTATCCTTTTCCTAATCGTTCCCAACATTCCCTTTCTTGACTATTGCAGCACATTGAGCAGATGGGTTCAGAGAACGATCCACAATGACCCCAACCAAGATCTTTCATCCTGGAATTGTAGTGAATTCTCTTAAGTAGACACTAGAATCATAGAAATGAAGGCCAGGAAGGGACCTTGCAAGGTCATCAAATCCAACCCCCTACAGTGAGGCAGGAGCAAATAAACTTAGACCCTCAAGGACTCCTTGCTATTATGTTTCTGACTAAACTCCTAGAGGCCCACAAAGTTTTGTGTTTTCAATTTGTTTTTTCCAATTTGTTACAAATCTCCAGAGATGGGGGGTTTCTCTGTCTCCCTTGGAAGCCTATTCCAGAGCTTAACTGCCCTTAGAGTTAGAAAGTTTTTCCTAATATCTAACCTGAATCTCCCTTGCTGTAGATTAAGCCTATTGCTGCTTGTCCTGCCTTCCGTGGACATGGAGAACAATTGATCACTGTCCTCTTCATAACGGTCTTTAGTGTATTTGAAGAGTGTTTTCAGGTCTCCCCTCAGTTGTCTTTCTTGAAGACTAAACAAGCCCAGTTTTTAAACTTCTCTTCAGAGGTCAAGTTTTCTAACCCCTTAGTCATTTTTGTTGCTCAGCTTTGGACTCTGTCCACATCTTTCCTGAAGTGTGGTGCAAGAGTACAAATTGTGTGGCATTTTCTCCTGAATGTCCATTCGTGGCACTAACTTCTGTGACCAGAGGACATGGGTTTAGATGTGTATCTGGTCCTTGCACTCCCCCTTGGCACCTTTTCAAACTTCCACCTTAGCCAGCCTTTGCTACGCTGCTTTTGTATCCATTTTCTTCACTTTAGTTGTTGGCTCTTTTTAAGTATGTAACGTAGCATCCCATTTCGTACTAGCTGACAGTGCTACTATATAGGATTGTGCTAAACGTCCAGTTTCCCTTTATTTGGGTAACAAATTTTGGTTATTCTACTAAAAACAAGGCAGGGAAAAGCTTCCAATTGCCGATACATAAATGGTTCTGTGCAGTTGTTTGAATTAAAAGGATTTTGTAATGTAAACTGTCCTCGGACGTGTTAGAAGATTAACCACAGCCGTGCTGGCGCCAACACATAAGAACAAGATGGTGAAACTGACTTCCCCATCCAAACTGAGAGGAATGCAGAAAAGTAAACCATATAAATCTGGGAAAGGAGTCAATTTGAAAAAAAAATAGTGTCGAAGGTGTGGGGATGGCTTTAGTGATGAGATAAAGATTTAAGGCCCAGAGTCTTTTTTTTTTAAAGGCACTTAAGTGCATCTTAACTTTAAACAATGCTTAAGTGCTTTGACTTGGGTGCAAAATTAATTCCTTTGGCTCTCTCCTGTGTTCCAAAGCCCACTGAAATCAATTGATTTCTGCTCAGTGTAATGGGCTTTGAGTCAGGCCTGTAATAAGTAACCGGGTTAAATGGCCTCGGGTTTACCATGAGTTTCTTTTGCAAATGCTTTCAGATGACTGTTTGGAAAATCCACACTTTATCCTACTTTAGTTTTTTATTATTCTTTGTGGAGGATTGTCGACAATTGGGCTGGAATCGGCTACCAAGTTGGAATTGTGCCCACTGTTAGCTGTGTTAAATTAGAAACACAGAGCATGAATAATGGAAGGTCTTTGTGGAATGCCAAGATTTCCTGCCCAAATCCTCCCCCTTTTTCGGATGCTGATGTTACCTGCATGGAGCAGACTTAGATGCATTTGCTTAGCAGCGCATCTCTTGCTGTTTGCCAGTCTCCTAACTTTGTCTTGCCTCCATACCTGGTAGTAGTTTTACATTTTATGAATTAGCAGTTTAGTAAATGAATAAAGTATATTGGCTTTCCAGTTGGTGTATCAAATGAGCCACCACTTTCTATCCTTCTCTTAACCACTCATCCTGGATTAGCACCTTGGGATTATCCTGTGATGTTTATCCCTAGATTGATTTATTTTTATTCTCACTGGTCCCTTTCTCACCCATCTTTAAGACCGGAGAGGGATTGGCCTCAACCTGTTGCAGACACAAGATAAAGGTTCTAAGCATCCCAGCGTACATCTACGCTGCAAAAAAACAAATCAAACCCTGCGGCAGCAAGTCTCAGAGCCTGGGTCAGTTGACTTGGGCTTGCGTTGCTAAAAATAGCAGTGTAGATGTCCCACTCCTGCTGGAACCTGGGCTCTGAGAACCAGCAAGGTTGGGGAGAGGAGAGGGTCTCCAGATCATGGGTTCCAGCCCAAGCAGGAATGTCTGCACTGCTTTTCATTTGACCCGGGCTCTGAGACATTCCGCCATGGGTTCCTCCCCCCCCGCCCCACCCTTTCACTCATTCGTCATAACCGAAACCTGCCATGTACCAAAGCTGCATCCTCTTGCTGTGTGGTGTCAGAGCTTCATGTTAACTGCTCTGCCCTTCTGGTTGGCTGCTGCTTTCTCAGCCCTCGTGCGCTCGTGTGGTGGTCACACAGATGGCCAGAGAGAGTCCTGGTTACCTGGCCCAACCAGAGCACAGTGTGATGGTCAAGGACTCCTTGCAATTATGTTTCTGACTAAACTCCTAGAGGCCCACAAAGTTTTTTTTCCACCCAGCCCAACATCTCCTTGACTGTTCCATGCATGCGTCTCTAGCCACCCTCCCCTGCACTGCTTACAGTGAATATTAATGACAGCATAATAGATATGTTCCAGCTAAATCTGACCATAACCAAACATCCTCAGCTCTGTGGCCTCCTCTTTCTCTGGATTCTACTTAGCCTCCAAAAGCGGGAAGTCCCCCCAATAGAGGATCTGGACTATTGCTAGTCATCCTTGCTTCCCATTGTTACCCTCCATCTAGCTTGACTTGATGGGCAAAAGTCCCAGGCTGGGCCGTGTGTCAAACTGAAACAGTTGTCAAGCACTGGCGTGCGCCCTCCTCAAACCATGCTACCAACTCTCTCTGGGCAGTGAGATCAAGGATGATAGCCTGGCTGCTAGAGTGAAACTGCGTGACCATAGATTTCCAACCCTGAAAGTGGAGAGGTTGAAACATACTTACGCGTCTTGTGCCTGTGAATTCTCCCTCCAATAGGAACATACTGAAAGCCAACATTTCAACAGCTTCTAGTAGCCGCATGCAGACATTTGAGCACAGCGGAGAGGATCGCAAACTGTCACCTCTTTTTTTTTTCCCAGCACAAACCATTTTTTAGCATCACTTCACTTCCTGTCCCTCACCCTCCGGTGCAAAAATAATTTTCTGAGTTGATCCCTTTTTCTGAGGACTGGATGATATTAACTTTATGGAACGCAGCACGGTTTCTTTCCATAGCTGTGAACTGAGTAAGCCTAAAAAAAAACCTCCGCCCAGTAATACCATTATAGCTGTAGAAATTCAGACCCTGTAAAAGAGATTCAGCATCTGCTGTGTGCTCATGTATAAATACTGTCTTGTTTTTCCATTACACTGCACTGTGCTGATCTGGGTTTAGCATTTATTGTGAAATCCTTTTGAACGTCAGCATCTGAATTTAAGATACAATAGTCCAAACTGTAATATTCCAGTTTTCTACTCGGTGTGCAATTCATTGGAACTGTGGAACTCCTTGCCACAAGATATCAGCGAAGCCAAGAGCTTTGCTGGATTAAAGCAGGACTGGACATTTATATAGCTAACAAAAATATCCAGATTGACAAGGGTAAATATACTAGTAGGGGTATATTTGGAAGGAATAATAAACCCTTGTGTCAGAGCACATGTCAGTGGCTAACTATTGGGGACTAGGAAGAAGCTTTCCTTGGGGATAGGTTATCCTATAATCGCCTTCTGTAGGTGTTTTACAGGTTCCTCTGAAGCAGCTGGTGTTGGCCACTCAGACACTGGACTAGATGAGGCAGTGTGGTCTAGTGGTTAGGGCACTGGATTTGAGAAGCAGGACACGGGTACTATTCCTGGCTCTGCCCCTCTCCGGCTGAGTGACCTTGGATGAGTCATCCCCCTTGTCTGCCTTGGTCTCCTTCCATCCTTTATAACCCACCCTTTAGCTAGCTTGTCTAGTTAAGTTCTTTGGGGGCAGAATCTGTGGGTTTAGGCAGCGCCTGGCACAATGGGGCCCTGATCTCAGTTGGGGTCTCTAGGTGCTACCACAATAGACTGCTGCAGTGTGTCAGTGGCTCTCAACCTTTCAAGACTCCTGTCCCGCTTCCAGGAGTCTGATCTGTCTTGCGTACCCCAAGTTTCACCTCACTTAAAAACGACTTGCTTACAAAATCCGACCTAAAAAGACACAAGCGTCACAGCGCACTAGTACTGCAAAAGTGCTGATCTCATTTTTAACCATACCATGATAAAATAAATCGACTGGCATATAAATACCGTACTTGCGTTTCAGGGTATGGCCTATAGAGCAGCATAAACAAGTCTGTATGAAATTTTAGTTTGTACTGACTTTGCTGGTCCTTTTTGTGTAGCCTGTGGTAAAACCAGGCAAATCCCTAGAGGAGTTGCGTGCCCCCTGGCAGACCTCTGCGTACCCCCAGGGTTGTGTCTCCTCCCCCACCCCCCGCTTGAGAACCACGGCAGTATGGCAATTCCATGCTCCTGTTGAAGCCAATGGGAGTCTCGCCACTGACTTTAATAGGAGCAGAAACGGGCCTTTATGGTACATGTCCTTGGGCACCCTGTACCTCTGTGCGCTCTCTGACTTGGCCAGAGAGTTATAGAATTTGAGGCCAGAACTGGCCACCGGCTCATCTAACCTCCTGCCACTAACCCGTGCTCTGTTACCCTGCCACTGAGCCCAGTAACTTGGCAGAGACTTAAATATTACAGCCCAATTCGTGGCGGCATTGGAACTTCCAGAATAAGCCCCAGGGTCTCAATGTTGCACTCGTGGCACTGAACCATTGCGGGAGCGAGGGCTGGGGTTCTCCAGCTCGTGTACGATTGAAAAGAATGCGTTTGTTTTCTAACCCTGGAGGAAATTCCTCTTTCGCGAGGTGCCAGATTCTTAGCTAAGTTCAGACAGCAGCCAAGTTCTCCCTGAACAGAAAATGGAATGGCTGGAATTGACTGGAGAGTTCACAATTGGCGTAAGTTGTTGGACTGTCAATTTTCTTTTCTTTTTCTTTCTTTAATGGGTCTTTGCTTCAGTCCCCTGCCCTGGCTTTAATGATCTCCTGCTGCTTGAATGTTTGAAAGAGAGTCAAAACGCACACCAAGCATCTGGGAGCACAAGCCTAAATAAAAGGAATATGTGCAGTCAACACTGGTGGAAAAACTTTCACACCAAAAGCAAGCTAGGATAAGGGAGCAACTATCTTAAATCTTCCACTCGCCAGGAGCTTCTCCTTCATTGTCCTTGCTTGCATTCAGTCTTAGTGCCGTCTTGCCACGGCTCCTCTACCAAAGCCAGGGACGACCAGATAAAATTTCCCTTCTCTGTCTGACTTGGCTGTCGTTGGGCGACTCCCGTTTAGATTGACGCCTGCGCTTTGAATGCTATGGGCCGGCTTCCCCACGCTGTGATACAGGCAGTGAGGGTTGTAAGTTACGGTAGATCACCGTGGCCGGCTAAAAAGTTGCAGTAACTTAGCATCAGACGTGTTAGTGCACTTACAAAATGGCCCTCTGCAAATCTCAGGGGGGAGGTGGTATGGGCTAGTGGCCAGAGCAGCATCTGGGACTCCAGGGAGCTGGCTCTCAGACCGCTACTCTGTGCACTAAACCATCCCACCTCCCACCTAAACCTACGGCTGCCTTGCTGGGGGGCGGGGGAGGGCTTCAGTAAGACTTGTGCCTTGTCTGTACAATGGGGCTCGGCATTTATTGACTGTCTAAATGCAAAGTGCAGCTTGCACGAGGTTTTCTGCTCCAGCTGTTCGGCTCATAGAGAACAAGATCACTGAGCTACGTCCCTGTTCGCAATCTACCAGCAGTAAGGTCTTGTCTAAACGCGCACAGCTTCCCAATGAACTATAGTACAGTTAAAGCAGTGCGGCACCTTCGTTTGAATGCTGTTAGATCAGGATAAAGGGGTTTATACCAGTGTAGCTTATTTCCATATGGGAAAGGAAATAAGTTATCTGGCTATAAGGCAGTTATACTGCATCTGCGCTTGAAGTTGTACCGTTAGAACTGTATCGGTAAAATTAATCACCTAACCCACATAGTTACCCTGGGACAAAAACTGTGTCTACCAGGCCTTTCTGCTTCCATTGGCCTCGGTCCTGTGCTGCAGACATGCTAGTGATGGGTGAATAAAGACATTTCTGATACCAACCTGTGGCCCAACACTGCCAATTTCTGCAAAGCTGTTGTGACTGTTTCAGCTCTAAACTCGGTTACCCATCTTTGATTACAGGAAAAAACATTTTGTTGAGTTAATGATCCTAAATGCGCCTCCCTGTGGGAAAGAACAAACCTCTCCAGCGATTCCCCCTGCTTTCTCCCCCTCACAAGCACTTGTGATTTTTACAGGGGAAAATCTCTCTTAACTCTGCATCCCTTATGGTATCTGTTAGCCTAGACTTAAATCTACAGCCGGTCCATCAAACTTGAGTTCCAATTCAGGGCTGAGTTCACGCTTGCTTGACTCTTAACCTGTGGAATTTTTTACCAGTCACGAAGTTTGAATGATAAAGTTTAGCAGGGTCTTTGGTTGGGTGACCAGATAGAAAGTGTGAAAAATCGGGGGGGTGGGGGTTAATAGGCGCCTATATAAGAAAAAGCCCCAAATACCGGGACTGTCCCTATAAAATCGGGACATCGGATCCCCCTAGTCTTCGGGTGAACTTTCACAGCACGTTCACTGGCCAATCCCAGAGGGGGTGGTCTTCAACTTTTTGCCTTTGTTCAGATTCTTGTTGAAAACACGTAGCGGTGAAAAGCTGCACTGACTGGCCAGAGCCGGCGGAGGCTGGTGTCCAAATACATTAGAGTATTAGGTGGCAGTTCAGAAGTACAGCTTGCATTTTGAACAGGGAATCCCATAGGCAGGACCCAAACCAAGTTAATAAGGCAGATTTCACAGTCAGGACTAACAGCTGTGTGGGGGAGAGGGTAAAGTGAAAGAATCTTAACTTTTTAAAAACCTGCACGTGATTGACTTAAAAGGGGAAAGGAAAAGAATAAACAAGGGTAATTAAAAGACTAGTTCTAACGCTATTCCGGCAGCACCTGGCCCTTCCCATGGTGCTGCCTGTTGTCCAGGCGAACAGGGGACATCTACACCGCCGAGCTAGCGTGTGTGAGAGCAGCCACGCTGCACCGCCCTGGCTGAGTTACCCCGGCCTCACTAGCACGGCGCTTTCCCCGTGTGTGTCGCTAGGGCTTCTGGGACACAACCCTTGGCTCTTAGCTGAGTCTCTCCCGGTGAATTGTGGGAGAATTTCTGCCTTCCTGGGCCCTTTGGAGGGGAGGGGACTGGGAAGACATTGGGGGACTTGTCTCACCTGTGCCAATTGGCCTGGGTTGAAAGCACAATCAAAGTTGGGTGAGAGGGTTTGGTGTGTGGACAGGAGTGGGGTTAGGAGTAACCCCAGCTCTGCAGTGAAGACCACCCCCTAGTGCAAGGCAGTCTCTGCACTGACGAGTTCCCAATTTAAACAGACAAGCCAAAGGGGGCAGAGAGAGGAGGGGTTATACCCATATTATAGATGGGCAACTGAGGCTTGATGTGATGTGACCAAGGTCGTGGGAGGAACGTGTGGCAGAGCGCGCACTGAACCCAGATGATTTGAGAGCTAGTCCAGTGTCTTGTCATCCTTCCTCTCTGTATCAGCACTTCAATTCCCGGTTCGAACCCGGTGCCCCTTGTGTTCTGCCAGCATCCTGCAGCAGAATGTGTGTCGATGATGCCACCTGCAAGGTTAAAACAATTCAGTGGCATTAATCCTATCGAGTCAATGGGATTTCCCAAAGGCTTTGTGCAGGGGAAAAAAAGCTGTTAAAGGTGTTTTGCAAAGGAAAGAGCCGCTGATGTTCCTGGGGTGGAAAAGGGGAGATTTCCTCCATCACGGACATAGAACCAAATATTCTTCCTGCTGCTGCAGGTTGACAGATACCAGCAGCCTATAGTCCTTTTGCAGGACTGGGAGAGAGAAGAACCAGGAGCTCCGAACTTAGCAATCAGAGACCCCGAGGGAAGGGTCCTCGACTAAACCAGAATTTAGCCCTTGCTCCATGTGCCCACAGGCAGCTGGTGAAGGGGAGTATGGCCAGAGCAACCTGTTTGCCTACATCCTCCTGAGAGAGCTGCAGCCCAAGAGGTCAGCCCCTCTGCTAGCCCTTGTAGTTTCACCTTGACTCCCCAGGCCTGCTGCATTTCAGCGCCGGGCCGTCACGGTCGTGATCTGCGACTGCAATCCGGTGATGGTCTAAAAGGCTCGTTTGGTGGTGACCGATGCCTGATCTGCTGTCAGATGCTGGTACAGTGCAGTCTAGACTGTCCCTCCAGCAAGCAGGAGGTGCAAAGAAATGCCTGCTGCTTTCCTCCCATTCCCTCTGTGCTCAAGTGGCCTAGTGTCTGAGGGCTGCAATTTGCATGTGCCTGAAGCCCCCACACCTTTTTTTGGCAAACTGGGAATGCTTTCCTGGGAGTGTGGGCTAGTGGTTAGAGCAGCAGACAGGCTGTCAGGACTCCTGGGTTCTCTTTCTGTCTGGAGGAGGAGAGTGCTGTGTAGTGGTTAGAGCAGGGCATCAGGTAGCTGGGGTTCTATTGACTCAGGGAGGGGAGTGCGTGGGCTGATGGTTAGAGCGGGGTGGCTCCTGCGTTCTGTTCCTGACTCAGGGACGGAAATGGGACTTGGGACTCTCTGGGGTTATGTTCCCAGGCTGTGGGACGAGGGTGTTGCTCAGTATTTTAGTCTTCACATGGTTAATCCCTTTCGAGTTCTTTTCATCGCACAGCGGGTTGCGTCGAAAGCAGCCGTCCAAACCTTTCTCCTTTGAAAGCCCCAGCTCCTTTTATCCGCTGTCCATAATAGGCCCTGCTTTTAACATTCCGCTCCACGGGGCGCGCCACAGAACCTTTCTAAGCCTCTCCGTTTCCAGCTGAACGGTTTCCTCCTTTTATTCTATCTTCATTAGGAGCGAGAGGCGGCTGAGATTCCCCAACGCCTTCCGGCAGTTGGAGGGGACAGAATCCCCCCCCCAACACACACCCCCGGGAGCCGTTCCCCATCAGCTGAGACGACGTCGCCTGCAGTCAGCTTTTTTCCACCCTGGCTATTGGCAGCCGGCTTTGCTGTGAGCGCTGGGTGGGAGCCGTGCCTGAGAACTGGCTGTACCGAAGCTTCCTGCAATTTCCAACAGATGGTGTCTTGCATAATGACCCCTTTCATTGAAGCCAGGCTTGGGATTTCCCTGGGCTCGTCTCTCTCCGAGGCGGCTTCCTGGGCTGACACGCACGTTTTTGATTCGGAAAAGGAAGCCGTTTCTGAGGCAGAGGCGGCGCGGGATCAGGGCCCGTGTTCCGCTCACCTCTTGCTTGAAGTAATCCCCTTATAGCTATGCACGCAGTGGCTATGTCCCTATACCCCCCCCACCATAGTGTAGACACATCCTACGCCAACGGATGGGTTTTTTGTTCCTTTAGATACTCCCCACCCCCAGGTGCCAGTAGCTAGGTTGCCGGAACCGTTCTCCCATCAGCCTAGCTGGATCAACCTACCAAGAGACGGGAGGGCCCAGTCCCCAGAAACTTACAACCTATACAGACAACAGGTAGAAGGGGGAAAGGACTTGCCCAAGGTCACCCACAGCTCAGTGGCAGGACTGGAAACCGGGTCTCCCGAATGCCAAGCCGGTGCTGTAAGGATCAGGCCTTCGTCTGCAGCCAGATGAAAAGAGCAGCCGAGCAGCAGCCGTTAGCAGGAGTCACATCCTCACATTCCATCTAAATTGCATTCAAACACGGTAACATCCGGCTGTTAAGGAGGAGACCCCGTCCTAATGGCCCCCACTGTCACCAGGTAAAACCAGATCTTAAGATGGTCAGTATCTGTCTGGCAAGAAATCACTTCTCAAGAGTTGTGGCTGTGAAATCTCACTTCTTTTTTGCTTTGTCATTCTGGTCCCCACTTCCCTGTTGTTTATCTGTATGGTCTCTGGGTCTTTAATTGTTTCTGTCTGTTACATAATTAATTTTGGTCAGTGTAAATGAATTAAGGGAAGGGGGGTAGGACTGGTTAAAGAATCGTGTTACACAATGTTAGGATTGGTTAAGGTACAGCTGAAAGACTCAAATTTCACCATATAAACAGGTCCAAAAGGAAGTTCTTTGGGTACCAGCTCCAGGACACAGCCCGAAAGATCAGAGCGGCCAGACCTCAACACTGCCAATGACGCCGGGCAGAGACTGGAGTCCCCCAGATGGACCGGATCCTGCCTGGCCATCCTGATTGGCCACCTGTCTTATTGGGAGCGGTGAGCACCGTCTGGGTAGCGTGTGCCATCTGGTTTTGGTGGTGGTTAATAAATTGAGGTGATGTAGGATATTACTGTGTGAGGCTCTTTCACTGGTGAAAGGTCCTGCGCACCTGCAGAAGTCACATACACCTGGAGTCCTACGTGTTGGGAAAAGGGGGTGGGTACTTACATTGACCAGGCGTGTTGCACCCTGAGCCCTACGGATTGGGTAAGGGTAGGTGCTTTTTGCCTGGGAAAAGGTGGGGTGTCCTAATGTGTGCAGCTAACAGTGCCCTGTCCATGCCCCCTGCCAGGAGTGAGTGACTCTAGCAAAAGGCCCCAGGCTCCTGTGTTTGTCCTGAGATGTCCACACTGCTCACCAGAGGATGTTTCTAGCTTCTGGGGCTGCAGCGTAGCCTGAGCTGACGGCTGTGGAGGATGTGCAAGGCCGACTGGACTCCAGCCCCCTCTCCAATGCGCACGGCCGCATCGAAATGGGGGTGCAGGGGGTTGTGTGGGTGTTTGGCTCTAGCACCAGCCCTGTCTTGGAGACACACAGCCAGCTCCTGGTGCGGGAGCAGAGGGAACTATTTCCGTGTAGAATCAAAACAGTCTAACCTGGCTTTAAGGGCTGGGCCTAACTTACTGTTCAAGGATGGGGATAGCTGCCCTGCCATTGCTGGATCTGTAGCATTGGTTCACCCTGGCCACCATCTCCCCAGCAAGTCAAAGGTCCTTCTATGATTGTGGCTCGGTGGGAAAGCATTTACCTCTCCTTTACCTCGCGTTAAAGTTGCATGTCAGATTGAGACCCTTGAATTCTAGGAATCTGAGCTGGAAGGAGATATATATATATATATATATATATATATATATATATATATATATATATATATATATATATATACATATATATATATACACGCGTGCGATCGATCCGCTGGGTAGAGCAGGGATCTGGAAGTCAGCTCGGCCCCTGCCTCATTGTGTGACCTCAGGAGAGTCATGGTGTCTTGCTGTGCCCCGTGCCTCAGTTTCCCCATCTCTCTTTTCAGTATAATACCACTTCATTCCTTTGCCAAGCGCTTGGAGAGCCCAGCTGTGCCACATTACAGACAAGCAAAATATAATTAGAACTGGTGTCTCCCTGTGATTTTTATAGCACAGCAGTGCCTGCCTTGGGTACCTTGTTCATTGGGGAAACTCACCTGCTGACCACGCCCTCTATGTATAGCTCTGTGTTTACTCGGTTGCTCTAACCTGCTGCAACCTGTCTCGGACGCTACGCCGTCACTGGGCTGGCCTGTGGTGCAAGTGACATTGCAACTGCATTGCAGTAACGGAGCAAAAATAAGGTTCCTAGCCCAGGCCTAGAAATTCTTTCCTCTCACTCACAGCTGGCAGCACTGTAGACGGCACAGCTGTGCTTCTGGTGTAGGTTAGGAACTCTGCCCTGAAGGGATGGCCTCTTAGTCGGCGAACGTGCAGCGCCTAGCGCGGCAGGGCCCTGATCTCTCTTGGAGCCTTGAAGCGCTATCCTAATAAACAAGAGTGCCTGCTACTTGTGCGTGAGGACATCAGGAGCTGGTTTTAACCCCCAGGCTTATTGGGGGGCTGCTCCGTTGACCCTCCATGAACAGAGCTCCCGTGGCCTGGAATGCATGTGGCCAGGTGGCTGAATGAACCCCTTTCTTTGTGTCCTAAATCATGTGTGACTCCCACTCTCCCCATTAACGGGCTTGCCCCCCTTCCACGCACACTGCCTGGCCTCTGAAGCGTCATCTCCTCTTAGCTCTCAGCCGTAATAATCTGCTTCAGACCATAATTGGCCAGTGTCTAAAAGAACAGAAGCGCCTCATGTGGTTTTTGTCTGGGGCTAAGTTTGTCTTTCAAGGGAACGCAGACCCAGGGCTGGGGGAGTTTCTCTCTGCAAGGGAACAAACCCCTCTGTGCCGTTAGAATTTATGGTCGAACGCTGATTTGCAGCAGATGTTGCATAACGCAAGTGACTGCCCGGCTTCTTCACAGCAGCTTGCCTGTCTAGACCTGGAGCAGATAATATTTGTGTAAGCTGGGAAAACAATGTGGGTATTTTCCTTTCCAAAAGGCAGAGCTAAATCAACTCGAGTCTGAAACTTATTTTACCCTTTACTCTGCCCTGCCCTGACCTTACCCTGAGGGACATTTTTGTGGCTGGAAATTTTGTTTCATTTCTGTTTAAGCTTTGTATTTATTTTTTAAATATACAAGATGGAGCAAAGCGGGAGAGTGCATCTAGTAGGGAAATAATAAACTGATGGACTGGGCTAGGCAGTAACTTTGAAAGCCCTGAGAGCTCAGGTTGAGAGCCTGGCAGAGTTGGCTAAACCCCTCTTCATGCTAACATCAGTAGCTGCTGTTTGACATCCTCCTGCAATACTAGGGGAATGGGAAGAGTGTTAGCAACATCATGTGATGTGATTACGTCTCTTCCCCCCCCACAAAACAGAACAGAAATATTTGCCTTTCCTGCGTTATTACTGATAATCCTATCACTTCCATCGAGTAATGGACCGATACCATTGTCAGAGTTCTTTTTGTCCCTACTATACTTTAGAAAGTACTGCTTGTTGCCCTTAACTCTGCTGGCCATAGATTTCTCCTCGTATCTCTTTGCTTCCCTTATCAATCTTCTACACTTCCTAGCTTCTGATTTATGTTCAGTACTATCAACTTCCCCTTTCTTCCATTTGTTATGTTATTTTTATAGCTGCCTTCACTTCCCCTCTAAATCAGGTTTTTAACCAATAGGGCGGTTGTCTTCAGTCAGGGCTGTTTGGATCTACTAAAGTCTTAAACAATTCCCAATGATCAGTAACCGTTTTCTGATTAAATTTTTCCTCCCAGCAGATCTGGCTCATAATTATTTTCAGCATTGTGAAATTGGCCCTTTTAAAGCACCCAGGATCTATATTACTGCTCTGGACTTTATTCTGTTTGCACATTATAAGTGTGATCAAGTCATGACTACTTGTACTTAAGCTACCAGTAATTTTCAGCGTGGGGAACAGCTCCTTTTCATCCGTCAAGACAAGGGCTGATATAGCATGCAGGAGCCTCTTCAGGAAGAAAAGTGAAATCCATATAGGCACAGATGGCCGGAACTGTAACAGCAACATTGTGCTATATTCAACGGGGGTCTCATCAGATCGGGGGCAGGGTCTGGGGTATGAGCTGCAGGGGTAGGTGCTTGGAGCCAGGGGTTCTAGTCTTGACTATGCCACTGCCTTGCTGTGTGGACATGGGCAAGTCACTTGGACCCTCTAACGGGGTGCAAATGCTCACCTCACAGAGCTTCAACACAGTTAAGGCTGGCAGGGACCATACAGTCACCCGGCCAGAGAATTTCACTCAGTTAGCTCTGTATTGAGCTCAATAACCTATGATGGCTTCTGCTCAGTTCCTTGCTAGCCAGGCCGTACTCGATGCATGAGTCTTAATGCAAAACAAGATCAAAATCTTTACCATTGTGCTCTCTCCCCGCCTTGGTTAATGAACTAAGTTCCAGAACTTCTCTGTTTACAGACACCGTGGATCATGCACGGGGGCGGGTGGGGGCAGGCGGTGTGAATTGGCATAGTCCACTGCTGTCCATGGGTCCGTACTGACTTACAATAGCCTTGGAAGTCTCTCTCTATGCAGTAACCAGCAAAATGCTACTGATGGAAGTGGATGCTACTACACTTGTAGTGTGATAGAAAGGGCATGAGCCCTACTGGGCTAAAGACGGCCAGAAATGGGTTAACGGACTAGCCGGAGGACCCCAGGGCAGTCCGCCTATACTGGGGCTTTGACCCACAGCTGCTCCGTGTCACCAGAACCAAACGCCCCAGCGGAGCTACATGCTTATTCACACCCTGGAGCCTGTGCAAATAAGCCGGGCTTATCTGTTCCCAGGGCTCTGCAGCATCACAATGCCAGTGCTGCTGCGGTGCATGGAGTCTCCTCCCTCAGCAAATCTGGTGCGTGGCCTTCTCGTTTTCAGGCCAATAGCTCCTGACGTGAGCACAAGGAGACGGTGGGAATGACCTCTGCAAGTATTGGATTAGAGAACGAAATAGCTAACGTGAGCATTGGAACCACCACCAGGCTTCAAAGCCAACATCGCAGTGAGATGAAAGGGGATTGTTCACACCTGAGCTATTGCTCCAAGATCTCGCCCCTGCTGTTCTGTGCACGTTACTCTAGCCACGGAGTTGCTGTGGGGCTGTAGCCAGCAGGAGTGAAGCTGGGGGCAGAGCAAGGGTGAAAGGCAGGCCCTGAGTACCTAATGAATTGCCCTGGAGCAGTCGTGACCTGGTTTTATTGCACTTTTCCAGAGGAGCATCTGCTCAAATGCAAGCGCCCGTCTCACCCAGCCCTGGAATGCAGTCGCCATGGGACCAGGCCCAGAGCTCACGCAGACTGGGCTCTCCATTATTAATGTTCATTACAGTAGTGCCGAGGGAGCAGTCAAAAACATGGTCCCCTTGTGCTAGGTGCTGCACAATCACCGCGTAGGAGAGAGCTCCTGCCCCAGAGCCCAGACTAGCAGGCTAGGGGAGAGGGATGGAACAGACAAGGAAGGGCAGGAACATATGAGATTAGTGTTTTGACATTTGGCTGGGACACCGGAGTTTGCATCCTCACTCTAGCTATTTGTACCAGGGGATGTTAATTATTATGGGATGCCAGGCCCTATGGCTTTATATCTCAGCTGGGAGGGGGTGTCTGCCGCTGCCCGGTGGCTCTGTGGTACCATGACAGGCCTTTGGGTTCGGGACTGAGATGGGGAGATGCCCGTGAGGCGGGGAGCCTGCCTTTCGGTTTCCAATCTAATTTCACGGCATGCTCTATTTCCCCTGGAACGGCCCACTGGAGCTGGCTGATCTATATTGCATGAGCATGAATGAAAACCACGAGGGCTTTATCTGATACAGCGACTGTGCTCCCGCGAGCTGCCAGCCTGCATTTCGTCTTGCGTGCCTCTTCTGCTCGCTCGCTTCCTGCTTGGCTGATCTTACGCAAGCCCCGCTCGGAGGCAGCGGCCAGACAATTTGTTGAGAGAGCCAAGTATCCGCTGCTCCTGTAGGGTCAGCCAGTGGTTCTGCTGGTTGTGTGGGCAGGCCCGGCTCCCCACAGGACCCAGGGGGCAGTGCTTAGGAGTGAGAGCTGTACCTTGGAGCTGCATTTAGAGTTGGGGTGGCCACGGGGCCGGGTAGGGTAGGGGGAGTCCTGGGTTCTATCCCTGCTCTGCCACTGACCTGCAGGAAAACTCGTGATGAAAATGGCCCCAATCCTGCAAACATTGTTTAAAATACCCATGGCCTGGCGCTTTGGGCTTAAGCCCAATGTCTCCCTCCCATCCCAGGAACACGTGGGCAGGGCCGGCTCCAGCTTTTTTGCGGCCCCAAGCGGCGAAGCAGAAAAAAAAAAAGAGAAAGCAATTCGGCGGTGGGTCCTTCGCTCCCTGTCTTCCTCTTCAGCGGCACTTCGGCAGCAGCTCAAAGAGAAATAGGGGGCCTGAGGGAACCGCCACTGAAGACCCAGCCGTGCCACCTCTTTCCATGGGCCGCCCCAAGCACCTGCTTCCTTCACTGGTTCCTGGAGCCGGCCGTGGTTTTCTTTCGCAAGGATTTAAGCCCCTGCTGTGCCTCCCTGCTCCTCTGTGGTGCTGAGCAGCTGCCCGTGCAGCCTGGGGTTCTCAGGGCTGTTTGCTGTAGCGATTCAGAAACGAGGGAGCGATGCTCTCTGCTGGGCAGGGGCCTAAAGGCTAGTTCCCCTGCAGGCCATGAACCACAGCACCAGCGACAAACTGTCAGACAATAGTCTGGGGATGAGACGGGCTGAGTTTCGATTTAGAGTATAAACCCCTCGGGGCAGGGCCCGGCTTTCTGTTCCATGTTGGTGCAGCGCCTAATGCCCCTGGGTCCTGACCCGTGCCTGGAGCACCTAGGTGATGCTGCGGTATAGACAATACTAGTGCCGTTACGCCTGATGTCGTGTATTACAGTAGCACCTACACACCCCAGCTGAGATCGGGACTCTGTTGGGCCAGGCACTGGGCGGTCACAGAATGACAGACAGACAACGGAGCAGGAGGAGACGCAAAGGCCCAGAGACAGGACCTGCCTTGTCCAAGGTCCCCCCACAGGGCCACGGCAGAGTCCGCCCGTCCGGCACCAGCCTCCCATTGCAGCCGGGCATAGGTGCAGTTCACACCGCCGCTCCTCACTCGGTTTGCGCCAGCCCGGGCTGAGAACCTGGGTTCGAGCTGCACTCAGCCTCCCAATCAGCACCTCCCTCTCCCAGCTGTAGGTACGTCCGTCCAATCTCTAACCCTTGACCTCCAGGCAGAGTGAAAAACTCCACCTGGCCAGGTGCGACTTCAGCATATTCAGGCTGCAGGAGGTTTGAAAAGCCCTGGCAGAGGAAGGCTGGGCCTCAGGAGCCCTGGTGTGACCCTGGCCCAATGACTTAGGACCTGATTTGATTCCCGTTGCCTTGATCTCTATGGTCATTGGATCAAGTTGTGACTATCTCTGTGTCAGTCCCCGGCCCTTGCTTCCAGGAGCTGGCTTGTCGCTTTAGACTGTCAGGTGTTTGGGGAAGGGATTGTCTCATGCTCTGTGGCTGGGCAGTGCCCAGCGGGTGAGGTCATCATCTCAGCTGGCGCCGCACGGTGCTACAGTTCTAATAGCAAACTGCTGCTTCCTGGGGCTACCCGTGCATGGTACTGCTTCCCGCTGGCTTTAAAAAGGAGCTGGGGGCGGGGGATTTAATAACACTAATCCCTAGCTCTCACCTAGCACTTGTCAGACCTAGAGCTCAAAGCACTTTGCAACAGAGGCAAAGTGTCATTATCTCCCTTTAACAGATGGGGAAACTGAGACACAGACCGTGGCTGTGACTTGCCCAAGGTCACCCAGTGGGCTATGGACAGAGCCAGGAGTAGAACCCAGGCCTGCCCTCTACCTGCTAGACCACATGACCTAACTTGGTGCTGTGAAAGATACCAGCCTGACAGCCTATTCCCAGTGCAGCTGCAGCGTAAGTTACGCATACATGCTACCTGCCCCCCCCCTTTACCTGGACTGCCCCCCAGGCTCGTTCTGTCAAGCTTCAGGCATAAACCACCCTCCAGCTAGTGGAGGTCAGGAGGGAATTTCCCCTGAGGGCAGGTCATCCCATGGCTGCAGTGTTCCTTCCTGTGGTGCTGGCCGCCGGGGGAGACAGCCGGACCCGGGCTTGGGCCCCCTCTGGCGCTTGCTCTGGCTTTGTGGCACAGCTCAGCACCACCCGGATGTGAACGCCCGTCCACAACAGCGAGTGGGGGCCGTGGCACAGCTCTCCCCTGGCACCGACTTCCAGCGGCTCCTGGCCCCTGCTGCCCCCACCGCTGTGCCCAGCCACGGAGAGATTGGGGAGGGGAGCTTTGGGTTATAAAGACATTTGGATCATCTAGTCTGGCACCCCCCCCTTCCCCCCTCTGCTGCATAACCCAGGAGATGGTTTCACCCGGCAGTTCTGCCACTGAGCCCCATGACGTGCAGTGAAGTCGTTCTGTGCCACTCTCCAGTCCGGCACCTTCCCTTCCACCTCCGTCGGCTGCCTGGATCCCCCCATACGTCGGCATGGCCAGCCCAGCCCAGATTAAGGGCACTCACCACGCTGCAGCTATTTGCACAGCAGCTGGAAGAACCCCCCTAGGAACACACAGCCGGGTGCAGAGGCAGCTTTGCCACCTCTATCTGCCCCCCGCCACAGGAGCCGCTCGCATAGGGGGCGGAGGAGGGGCCGGAGGGGATGTGGCTGGGGTGGTCCTTTGCGCGGGCTGCTAGGGGGCATGGGGTAAAACAGCCTCAGGATAGGGCAGGGGCCAGCTGCCACCTCCCGCTCCAGGCGCTGGGCTGCCACAGGGATGAATCTAGCCCTAGAAGACTATCGGGTGGGCTCAGCCCTGGTGGTCCCATGGCCAGGGCCCAGCTGCCATTGCTGACCGCCCAGAGAGTGGGTTCCATGCACGACCGGAGCCCAACACATCCTGGCTTTTGGGTTCTGTGACCTTGCCCGCCTGGTTTAGAGGGCAGACGCTGGGTTCCGGGTTCTGCTGAGCCGGGCGCGTCGTCGATGGCTCAGCTGGGGAGCTTGGTTCCAACCTGCGCCTCCGGGAACCTGCTCCCCTGGGAGCTGATAACTCAGCTCCCCCAGAGGGGAAGCGCTGGAGCCGGAAGGCTTGGGGGTGCTCCATGACACCTCAGAGGCTTCGTCTTCACTGCGCCAGCGAGCGCCACGCCAGCTAGCTGCAGCCCTAGCTTAGAGCCCAGCTCAACTCAAGCTAGAGCTCTGTGTGTGTGTGTGTGTGTGGCTGGGAGGCAGGTTAGGGGCCGTGCAGGCATTATACTGTGAGCTAACGCCCCAGTGAAGATGAGCCCCGAGTCCTCCTCCAGCCCCGGGCACTGCAGCGTCTCGGCACCTTGCGGTGGCAAATCGATTTGCATCCTGGGGCGGATAACGATGCGATAGGGGAGGAACTGAGACAGCGAGAAGGGGCTTGCCCCAGGGAGTTTCCGGGGAATTCGTCTCATGTCACTTGGGCAGAGTCCTAACCACGGGACCATCCTTCCTCTCTATGAACCATTTGTGGTTCAAGAACCAGCATTAACCCACCAGAAGCAGCACCCCTCTAGCAGCAGGGACTCGCCGGCAAGGGGTTTGGTTTATTCATGTTCTGCTACAGCCACCAGCTAGCTGGGCCCTACGATATTGCAGGGGTGCTGATCTGCAGAGCCCCCCCAAAGCCAGCACCTTCCTCTTCACTTCCTACCCCCCTCGGCATGGCCTTTCCCCCAGCCTGCTCCCAACCTCACTCCAACAGCTGCTGAGGTTCAAAGGTGGGGCAAGGGGCAGGAGATGAGGAAACCAGATAACTGCACTTTGCCCTCCTTGAGCACTCTTCAGCTGCGGATCTGAGAGCGCTTGATAAACATTCACTGCTGCGGAGGCTGAAAAACAGAGTGTTGCCAATGCTCGCTGTGTTTGGTGTTTTCATTAAAGCCCCAGCTCCCGGAATCATGGGATTACAGAAGCACCTCCGCTTTCTAGCTGTTGTGGTCATACAGAAGAGCTTGAAACTGTGACCTGAGTGTGACCCCGAATGCTTCGAGCCCAGAAGACAAATGAAAATAATTGAAATTTAAAAATATATATCAGTTTTTAAGGCAGTCTCACAATTGTTTGAGGCCTGATACATTTTTTAAAGTGCTTTGGCCTGGCAGTATGGGGAGATTAAGTGACTTGCCCAAGCTCAGGGAGCGAGTCAGCAGTCAAGCTGCAAATAGAACCCAGGAGTCCTGACCCCCCACGTCCCTTGCTCTAACTCCCTTGCAGGAGCCCTGATTCCCAGCTCTCACATTTAACTGCTAAGAGCACGCTCACTCTCCTAAGCCGGGGATAGACTGAGGACTCCTGATCCCACCCCTACCAGCCTCCCCAGCTCTCACCACTAGACCATCCTCCCTCCCCAGAGCCGGGAACAGAACCCAGGAGTCCTGGCTCCCAGTCCCCTGCTCCGCCCCTGCCCTGAGCGCCGCCGCTTTGCCCGCCAGCCATGACAACGGGATTAAATGACAAACTGGCTGGCGGCAGAGAGGGGGCGTGTGGGGCTGGCGGGGCAGCGCCCAGAAAAGGGCCCGGGCTCCTTTAAGACTGCGGCAGGTTCCAGCGGGTCAGTTTCCCCGGGCGAGGGCGGGGGGGACCCGCCGCTGAGCGGAGCCGCCCCCCGGGAAGGAACCAGCCTCCCCGCCAGCACCTTAGAAGGGCCCACGGGCCCCGCCCCCGCTGCATCCTCCCACCTGGGGCTGCCTCTTGCCGCGGCTGGGAGGCGAGTTTCTCCCGGGCCGGCTCGCCACGCAGGGCCCCCGCGGCCAGCGCGCACCGGGCACCTCCCCGGCCATGGACTGAGCGCGCTGCCGTCTCCGCCGGGGGCTGGGACTGGCCCCTTCCCTGCTGGGGGGTTCACCCCCCCCCCCGTCTCCCTCCCCGCTGGGTTTGGTTTTATGGGGCAGCAAGAGACTCGACCATGTTATCGGGCTCCAAAAACTCCTTTAAAATCCAGCAGCACAAGCCGGGCCCTGCGGTGAGTGGAAAGGGGGGAGGGGTTGAAATGCTGGGGGGGGAGAAGGGTGGCATGCGGGGGGAGGGGGGCTGAGAGCCACTGAACCAAACTGGAAACCCTCTAGGATGGAAGGAAAAACTCCTTCAAACCAGGGGGGTGCTGGGGCACCCCCAGTTCCAGCATCGAAGGTGGCGGGGGGGGGGCGGTATGAAAAAAAGTTTATATGCGGAGTCTCCCACCCTGCCTGGGTCCTGGGGGTGTCTCCAGCCGGGGTTCTGGCTGTTGGAAGCAAAGTGATTTTGGGGGGGGGGGTAGCATTGCCCCCTCCTTTGTTTTGTAGCCTTGGTGTTAAAATTGCAGTGGGGGGGCTGCAGGGGGTGCGGCTCCTTTCAGCTCCGTCAAGCCCCCGGGGGGTTGGGGGTGTTTCGTGCTCCTGGCACCCCCCCAAGCCCAGCAGCCCCGCTCCCCATGCGCCTGGCTGGCCGGGCTCGGGTCTTTCCGACGCCAAGCGCCGCGTGTGGCTGCCCGAAACTCGCTCGTTTTTAGCAGGGCTGTTTACACGGTACATTCTGTCCTCGGCTTCGGAGCCCGGGCAGGGCCGCCCCACCCCCTTTTCTGGGGCCAGTTTTTGCGCTGTCCACTGGGCTGGTAACCAGGCGACTGGAGCCTTTTGGCCAAGGGGCTTTGTTCTTGCAAACGGCTCCAAACAGGGTGACCCCCCCCATTCCTTCTTGACTCCCCAAACCTCCAGCGCGCCACGAGTTCGCGCCGCGTTTCTGTGGGGCTGGAACGGGTCAGCTGGCAGGGAAAGTTTGTGCATTCCTTGCATAATGCGACGATTGTTTTCCACCGCCGAGCAGAAATATGCTACGGAGGAGCCAAGAGCGCCCTGGCAGGAGAGCCGGCGAGTCTTTAAAGACTCAAGCAAGCCTCATTTGTTGTTTGTGTTGCATGGAGCGTTGGCCCAGACCCCCTCCCCCTTCCGTGCTAGGCGCTGGACAAACACAACCCTGCCCCAAAGAGGTGACAATCTAAGTAGAAGGCAGGTGGAGACAGACACATGGGGGGAGCAAGAGGAAATAATGAGACAGTAAGGAGGGGTGATCATTGCTGTGGTTTCAATGGGGGAGAAAACCACTTTATAAAGGGTGGGCGGTGGGGGGGGGGGACGACCCAGGTCTTGGTTAACCTTTTCAGTGCTCTGCACTGGGACTCAGGAGGCCTGGGTTCTTCTGTTCCTGGCTCTGCTGGGTGACCTTGGGCCAGTTGCTTCCCTGCTCTGGGCCTCAGTTTTCCTGCTCTGGGCCTCAGTTTCCCCACTGGTAAAATGGCGGTAATCATACTGACTTCCTTTGAAAGGGCTTTGAGATCTACTCATGGAAAGAGCCAGGGAGTATGAGCTCTGTACTGGTACCTGTCAGTTAGGCCAAGGCTGTTCCCTATCTCGCTAAAGCTCTAGGATCTATCACCATCCTGTCTGACTGAGCACATCACAGTCTTTAGTGGATTTAGCCTCACAGCCCCCTGTAAGGCAGAGCAGTTATCCTGATGGGGAAATTGGGGCACACAGAGGCCAAGTGATTTGCCCAAGTCTGTGGCTCTGCAGGAAATTCAACCCTAGGAGCTAAACTTCCTAACCCCGCTTCCTCCCATCTGTTGCTCAGTGCTTTAAATAATTTTTTTTGCCACTCCTCTTTGGACTCTCTTCCATTAGCCCTCATGGTTAGGAAATTTAGCAATTTGCTGCCAGCTGTTCTCCCCACCCCAGGGAGAACCTCGCATGGAATGAATAGCTTGCTGACCCCTAACATTTTGGTTCGCGGCTGGGGGATGTCTCACCTGCTGTCATGGCATAGCTGGGGGCACTGAGCCTCCCATGTGCTCAGTGGCGTCACTAACCAGTTACTCAGGGCTGCTCTTTCACATAGTTTTTGTAGCACGTCAGGTAAGACCTGCCGTGCTGGGTCAGGCCAAAGGTCCATCTAGCCCAGTATCCTGTCTTCTGACAATGGCTGGTGCCAGGTGCTTCAGAGGGAATGAACTGAACAGGGCAATGAGTGAATGATCCGTCCCCTGTCATCCAGTCCCAGCTTGTGGTAGTCAGAGATTTAGGGACACCCAGAGCGTGGGGTTGCATCTGAGACCATCTTGGCTAATAGCCATTGATGGACCTAGCCTCCATGAAGGTATCTAATTCTTAACTTTAACCAGAGCTGTTTGCAGTGGCTATAATTAATGCAGCACAACCCCTAGTAAGGATGTAGTTATTCTATAAAGGGGTCTCTGTAAATGTAGCCGAATAAGCTATGCTGGTATAAACCCCCTTTGCATTGGTATTACTTTACTATTGTAATGTAAATAACAATAACAACATGCAGGCTGCAGCATTGGAGAAATGCAGCCACTTCAGGGATGGAGGTTGGTAGCCAACAGCCAAGGGGGACTCCGGTTCAAGGACACCGAAAGAATGTTGTTAAAAAGTCAGATTTAAAAAAAACAACAACAAAAAAGGCAGGAGAGAAGGGATCAGAGTCCTCCATTCGCCTGGCTGGGGTGCAATACAGGAATATCCAGACTGCTTTGTGCTGCAGCATATCCCAGGGAAGGGAGCCTGGAGGTAGGTTTGCCCGGATTAGATTTCTACTAGTAAGTGTTGATGAACGTTGATTTCTCCGTGCGCACGTGCCACCCAACGAAAAAATCTTTCCATGGCCAATAATCGAAATGTACAGCTAGGCAAAGTAAGAACAACGTTGCTTGAGAATTTATTAGTGTGATTTTTTAAGGCTGTTTACGTTGCATATTTTGAGATGTGATGTTGAATTTTTTTTTTTTTAGTGGCGATAAAGCTTTAACTTTTGGGGGTCTTAGCCCCTGATGTCATTAAACAATTACTGCCTGACCCTCCCCCCCCCATTGCCTGAGCCACATAATTTCACACACCTGTGAAAAATTATTGGAAAAAAATGGAATTCTGCAAAGAGGTTCTGGGAACAAGGTGCGTGTCCCCGTTCCATGTGTTGGGCTGCAGGTGTTAACGGAGGGGTTGCAGCAGATCTGTCTGCCTCAGGCTGGTTCTTAGTGGCCAGGTGCCCGGGCGTTAAAATGCCAGTCGGCACTGACTGGCTCCTCTTTCTGGCAGCCTTAGAAGTGAGGTCAGACCTGACGATCTGGCCTTGCAAGCTACCAGTGGGCCATGGAGAGGAAACTCCCCTCTCTGCCCTATAGGGGATCTCTCCAGGATCGGGCTGAGTTGGGTGGGAGTGCGTCTGGGTGCCCACAAAACTTCCTCAGAGATTGCCAAGGGCCCAGGGGCTGTCAGTCGTGTCCCTTTCACCCTGGGGCTGAGGGTGGTAAACGTTTCTGGATTCTACATTTGCAGTGACTTTGACTTGCGCTCTTTTGGGCCCTGAAGGTTGTTTACAGCTGCAAGGAGGTTTCCGGCTCGCTATCTGATCGGGCAGAGGAAGATATTCTGCGGCAGTTCCACTTTGTTTGCTCGCTCTTTGCTTAACGAAAATGCCAGATAATCTTCGGTTGTGGTTTAGGTTTCAGGCAGTTTTGTTCCAGCTAATCTTTCCACTGTGTAGCTGTTCCCTGGTAGCGTGGCACTCAGATCTTACCCTGCGCCCTCGGCTGGCATGAGCCTGCTGCCCTCAGTTGGCACTAGTGGTCAGGAGACTTTGGCTTGCTGGGGATTAGCCAAACCCGCATAGCCATGTGGCTAGCTGAGAATTGTAGCTTTCAGAAGGGACAGACCACTGTGACCGTCTAGTCCGGCCTCCCGTAACACCGGCCAGAGAACTTGCCCAGAATAATTCCTCACCCAGATCTTTTAGAAAAACACCCCACCCTGATTTTAAAATGGTCAGCGATGGTGCCAGGACTCCTGGGTTCTATTCCCAGCTCTGGGAGAGGAGTGTGGTTTAAGAGAGAGTGTGGATCTATTCCCAGCTCTGTTGTGTGATGTTGGGCAAAATCATTTTAGTCTCTTCGTGCCTCAGTTTCCCCATTGGTAAACTGACCTAGAAAGGTGAAGTGATGTACCCAAGGCCCCAGAAGGGAGTCAGAGTTGGAGATGGAACTAGAGCCCAGGAATCCTGGGTCTTGGTTCTGTGCTCAGGCCACCCCCCACCCAAAAGCATCAGATTTTAAAAATATTGTTGCTTGGCCCCATTTAAACTATCACCACCACTGAACAGCCACTCGTGATCTGGGGCACAGGGATGGGAAGTGACTTGCCCAAGGTCACCCAGCAGGCTAGTGGCTAAGCAGGAAATAGACCCCTCCAGCTCTCCTGGGCCCCAGTCCGGTGCACTATCCACTAGACCACACTATCTCTCGTGCATGCCATCACCATTCTGCCGTATGGTTGTGAATGGGAGGGGGCGGAGTTTCCAGGTAAGAGCCACTGCTTGTAGCTCCCAGTGTGGCTAACCCCAAACATTCAAACAAATAAAAATCACAAGCCCTGTCCCAAAATAATCATGAGATTGGCTTTAAAATCTCCTGATTTTTAAGTCAATGTTTGGTTCCTTGTTCTTTGCCTTCTGGTTTCAAACCCTTTAGAGGTCGTGTTTTGTCGCTTTTTTTTTTGTTTTGTTTTTTCCTGTAACCACCAGGCCAGGAAACTTCCTTTCATTCAAAAATAAAAGCTGAGATGCTCAGGACTCCAGGAGTTGGGGCTTTAAGAAATATACCCCCATAGAATCCCAGAGGCTGGCCACTCTGAGACCCTTGTGACTGGCTGAGCCTTGTGCTGTTGGAGGGGGATGGGGTCAGAAGTCAGGACTGCAGATGGGAAGAAATAATTAACTAGCGGCTCGGGTTAAATATTATTTGCTTTGCAGTGCCCTAGTTGGGGGCCCCATTATATGGCCCTAGGCTAAAGAGACCGACCCTGCCCCGGAGACCGTGAAAGATGCCGGCTGGCTGGTTCTCCAATGTCGGTGCATTAGCCCGCAGTAAAGAAAGGGTTACATCCAGCTAACAGTGACCTGTTCTCTTTCTTTACAGCTGAGAGGTCCAAAGTCCTCTGACATGAACAGCAGGCGAAACAGGAACTGCCAGGCTTTCCCGTGTATCCCAGGTATCCCCGCTGGCTACGGGGGAGCGGGTGGCTTGTGTTTTGAACCCCCGGTTGAGTTTCCTTGGGGCTTTCACTACGGTTCTAATAATAATCCCTAGCTCCAGTTTAGCGCTTTCACGCTGCAGATCTCAAAGGAGCTCAGTATCCCAATCCCCATTTGATAGGTGGGGACACTGAGGCACAGAGCAGGGCAGTGACTTGCCCCAGAGCTGGGTGTAGAACCCAGGTGTCCTGAGTCGTCACACAGGGCTCTAGCCACTAGGCCGTGCTGCTGCCGAGCACTGGACAGGAGCGGCAGCAGTGGTGTCTCTTCCCTGTTCCTTAGCCGCACGGAGGCGGGCAAGGCTCCCCACTGGCCTGTGCATGTGACACGCTGGTGACCAGACCTGTGAGCGCCCTGGGCAGGTGGAGGAGCCCTTCCTTCCCTGGCCACAGCCACTTCACAGCTGTTGCGGCAACTGGGCCTGGCACTGCAGGGTCCAACAGCTGCTGGATCTGCTGTTGGCCCAGGCTCCCCCAGGGGGGTGGGGTGCCAGGACTCCTGGGTTCCCTCCCTGGCTCTGGGAGGGAGGCAGGCCTCCTGGAGTATGATTGGAGAGTAGAGAAGAAGGATGGTCCACGGGCTTGGACACTAACCGAGAACTGGGTTCAAATCACTGCTGTGCCACAGATGCCCTGGATGACCCTGGGCAAGGCCCTTGGCCTCCCTGTGCCTCAGTTTCCCACTTGGACAGTTGGGTTAACAGCACTGCCCTGCCTCCCCAGGGCTGTGCATGAGGGCTAATCTATTGAAGGACGAGTGCTCGGATACTACGGAGCTTTAGTATCTTTTATAAAAAATCACTGAGCTGGGCCCAGTCCTGATCCCCTTCCTCCTTAAGAGCCTGTTGCTCTAGCTCCTAGTTAGAGGCATGAAGGGTTAAATCGGGGCTCCGAGCAGCAGCTGTCTGAAGGCATTTTCTGGCTAGGGTAACGAGCTGCAGGCAGTGCTCATTTTGCACACCGGGGCTGTTTGCGTCCCTTCATTCCCCCCACCCCGCTCCTGGTGTGGACCATCCCATCCCCCACTATTTCAGGGACTCACTGTAACCTCTGTCTAGGGGCTCTGTGCCCCGCCCCCCATTCCTCTCCCTGCCCCATGCCGGGGGCTCTGTGTGCCCACATGCAAGGATCCTTGGTCAAGAGCACGCGCGCACACACACAACCCCCTAGCTGAGGGCCAGCTGTTCTGAGCACAGCCTCCATTTTCCCTGTCCAGGTGTTCTGTGGGGCAAACCCCCTTCCCCGCAGTTCTGCTTGTCGTCGCTTGCGGGTACGATTCGCTGCCTGATCCGGGGCCTGCTTTGCAGCAGCGCTGAGCCCCAGCCGCTCCAACTGCAGCCCCCTGAGGATCAGGCCTTCGGACCTAGACACCAAAAGTTACAAAGGCTTGTAGCTGTGGGCACAAAGCCCTCCTGGTCTGGTTATGGCCAGGCTGGATGTCCCATCCCGAAAGGTCCAGATTCTCCTCTGGGGTAAATCCACCTGGTTCTGCTGCAGCCCACAGAGCTCCATCAGTTTACACCTGGGAAGGATCTGGCCCCTCGGTGTGCTTTTCACCCCTGTGGCATTGCACGCCCCTAGCCCAGTCTCTCGCACGGCTCTGTGTCACTCTCCAGCCAGCCCTGGGCTCCTGCCTCTGGCCCCCTCCTTTCCAGCGCCCCGAGGAGCCGGTTTCACTGGTCATTCCAAACCACAGCGTTCTCCCAGCTCACCCTGACCCCTTCCTCTTGCTGCCCCCGCCCTGCAGGGGAACACGTCCTGGAAGCGGCAGCTCACGTGAGGAAGATCGTCCGCTCCAGGGATGGCGAAGGATCCATCCTGGGCACACTGTACTGCACCAACCTGAGAGTCGCCTTCGTGCCAGAGCCGGCCCCGGGTGACACGGTGGGGGTGAGTTGGAGGAGGCCTGGCAGGGGCTGGGCAACGCGGGGGCCTGGCGGGGGCCGGGACGGTGCCGGCGGCCACTTGAATTGCAGCCCTGATGCTCTCTGGCGAACACCATCCTCCTGGCCCGTCGGAGCCCCTTGGCTGTGGTGCCGGGGTGGGTCCCCGCTGCCAGCCGTGGAGCCGGGGTCGGCGAGTGGGGATGGTCTCTGAGCGCTGCTCCTTTCTCGCATAGGCCCCTCGCTGTTCCACTTGCCTGCACAGTGAGCACGACGTGGCCCTGCCCTGCATCGGGAGGCTGGTGGCAGGTAAAGGGGGGCAGGAGGGGCCACCATTCCATTCCACCTAATCAAGCCGTGTCCCCTCCACCGCTGCGACGAGTTTGGCAGCTCTCAGCCCGTGTGGCTCACTGCCTCCGTCCCGGCATTCCCCCCCCCGGCTGGCACTGTGATCCCCTCATGGGCCGGCCCAGTGGCAGAGAGGCCAAGGCCGGGCCATGGCGAACCAACTGCCCCCCTACCTGCGGGCTGGGCTGGGGCCGTGGCGCCTTGGCGGGGGGTGGCGCAGGAAGACTTGCTCATGCCGTAGGTTGCAGGGCCGCTCTTGGCGTGAGCCGTGTGCTCTCCCCCGGGCTTCCCCATCACCAGGGCAATCCTGATAGGCCGTTGTCAGCTCGCTCCCCCCTCCCCCCCCAGCAATCTCCATGCAGCTGCCCTGGGGGCCAAGTCTGACGCTGATTGTTGCCTGGCTCCTGGGTCTAAGCCTCCTTCCTTCACCGGGTTTTCCCCTGCAGTGAACAGCGTCACCAAGGCCAAGGTGCTGACGGCCAGCTCTACCCTCAAGTTCATCCCGGAGGAGCTGGTCCTCTACTGCCGGGACTTCCGGGTGCTGCGTTTCCGCTTCCGCGACAGCGGCTTGGAGCCCCGGGCCTGTCAGGTGAGCAGCTGCTATTGCAGACAGGGGCACCCGCCTCGCAGACCCTCCCCGGCCGGCGATTCCCAGGGCCCGGCGGCACAGGGCTTCGGGACCCTCGGATACGGATGGGCACCTGCAGCGGACTGGCTCTGAGCTGGGACTCGGACTGGGCACATCAGGGGTGGTTGCTCTGTGTGTTGCCTGGGTGGGAGGATGGGGCCCTCAGGGGGTTGTTTGACCCCTTGGTGTGGGGTCTGGTGGATTAGCACAGGACTCGGCGCCAGGAATCCTGGGTTCAGTTCCTAGCACCAGGAGGGGAGTGGGATGAAGCCCCGTGTAGGGGGAGGTGAGGTCCTATTCCGGGCCCTGCCGCTGACTCCGGGCAGGGATGTCCACACTGCTCAGCGCAGGTAGGCAGACTCATGCTAGCCCCGCTTGAGCTCCCGTGCTAAAGACAGCAACGGGGGCGTTGCGGCCGGAGGGCGGCTCACAGCCGGGGACTCCGGCGACTAGCCCGGGTCCCAGCGTCCACACTGCTGTTTACAGCCCGCTTATGAGTGTCTCCCCAGGCCGGGAGCGGCACCACCCAGCTGCAGGGCAGATCCAGCCTGCGTGACCTGGAGCACGATGCTTCGTTTCTTCCTTCTTTCCCGAGGTCTGATTCCTGAGGAATCTACCTCCCGCAGGGGTCAGAGCCGCAGAACCCTGGGCAGGGCAAACCGCACCCTTCCCTTCCCGACCCCTGTCTAGCCATCCTCTGATGCCCTGAAACACCCAGCGTCCCCAGCTATCGTCTCTGCCTTAGCTGCGACCCGCCAGCAGCTGCTCCCAGCTCCCATTGACTTCACTGGGGGTTGTCAGCTCGGCACCTTTGAAAACCCAGCTTGTCGCCCTGCCCAGGAGAGAAGCCCCGAGCGGCAACGTTCAGATTCAAAGCTTGGGGCGGGGTTTCCGCTCCAGCAGGGTTGGCCGAGGTCCCGTCACGGCCCTTCTGTTCAGCTGCCTGGCTCAGCGATGGGCCTGCAGCTGCAGTGACTTGCGCTGGCTATTTGTCCTGGGCTACAAATCTCCGTGGATCAATGCCCTGCTGGAGGCCTTCCTGGATCCCCATCCTGGCAGCATACCCTCTGCCCTCCCATTGGCACCCAAACCCTGCCCACAGCCCCAGACGCCTTGAAGGTCCCCTGCCGAGGTGCCCCCATTGCTCCTGTTTTCCAGGTGACACTGGCCATCGTGCAGGCTCAGGAGAGCAGCAGCGCCAGCGCTGGGACGTGGTACGACACTGGTGCTATAAGGAACCTGGGTAAGTGGCATCTCCGCTGGGCGTGTAGCTCCATCCCCCAGGCCCTGGCAGCTTGAGGGGCCCATCCCTGGGGTGGCAGAACCCACAAGGTGCTACCCCGCTCGTCCCTGACAGCCATCCCTCCTGTGCGGCTTCAGAGAACGCCTGGCTGAGCACGGAGGAGTCGTCGTCGTCCCCCCCGACGCTGCTCTTCGAGAGGCCCTGTGACTGGGAGAAGGAGCTGAGGCGGCTCGGGGCTGCTGGCTGGAGGGTCAGCCCCGTCAACGAGCGCTTCGACATGGCCACCAGGTAAAGCGCGGCCCAGCTGCCAGTCATCGTCCGTCTGCCCCCCTCTCCCCGGCATGGAGGGGTCGGGGGGCGAGTTAGATCCACAGGTGCCTAAACTGTGGCCCCACCCCCCCATGCCATCCTGCCCATTCCCCTGCCCTTGTGCTGCCAGTTCCCCCCAAGGCCCCGCTCCATGCTCGCTCCTCTCCCCCATCACTCGCCCTTACGGGTGGTAAAAAGTGGGAGGGCCCTGCCCCCCCCCCACAGTGCCCGTGGTCACAGCCCCTCCGGGTGCACTCCTCGGACCCCCTTTTTTTTCAGCGGGTTCAGTGCTCAGCCCTCGGCTACAGTCCCAGGTCTGTATCAATGGCCCCCTATCGGATTGAGCATAACCTCCAGGGGCATGTGGCTTCTTCTATTCGAACCATGTTTCGCTCCCGAAGGCAGGGATGGTTGGGGGCGAGAAGTCAAAATATCAAACGTTTCCTTGAACTGGAAAAACTTTTAGTTTCCTTCTGATTTCAGCCCTTTAACATTTTTGTTTTACTCTCATTCGCTCAAGTTTCTAAACGAAACAGGGCTTTGAACCGGAAAACTGGAATTCCTCATCTCGCAAATATCAAAACGAAACATTTTGACAGCTGTGGAGTTTTCCCCTGAATTATTTTGATTCACAAAATGAGCCAAAACTAACCACCTTTCATGCGGAAAGCTCCGGGTTTTGACAAACCGACGCTTTCTGGGGAAAAATCCTTTGGCTGTCGAATTCCCGAGAGCTGGAAGGCCTCTCCGGGGAGAGCTGCTGGGAGCTCTCTTCTAGCACGTGTGGGAGGGACGCTGGCTGTGGGCCAGCAGACCCTGAGTTCTCTCCTCCGTCTGTGCGTGTTAACGTGGAATGGATCCGCGGAAGTCTTGTGAGTTGAGGGGGTGGCAGGTACCCTGCCTACAATCCGGCATTTGGGAATGGCCTTGTAATAGGGAGATCTGCCTCCTTTAAGGGCCAGGGGCCATCTAGCCCTGTCTGAATATCAGACCTGGTGAGGAAGGGGCAGGTGATTCCTATCAAGGTCTGAGAGTGCTCGAAGGGGGAGCTGTGGGAAGGAGGCAGGTGCCGGAGTAATGGAGTGGGAGAGGCCTTGAGGGTCCCCCATCCCACTTTGGTTGTAAGGTTTGTGTGCAGCACCTGAACAGGCTTGCGGCGAGGCGGGAGTGCTGCCTGGGCTGGGGAGATGGGCCGGCAGCCCTCCGCACATGCTCTGAGCCGGTTCCCTTCCAACTCCGCTTCCTCCCGCAGCCTCCCCAAGTACCTCTGGGTCCCCAGCAGGCTCCTGGACAACGAGCTCAAGAGGGCCTTCGGCCACTTCAACGCGAGGCGCATCCCGGTGAGCGTCTCCTGCCCCGGGAGCAGGCTCTGAGCTGCCGCCTTGGGCAGGGGAGAGCGGTTCCTAACAGCCTCACCAGGTTCTGGGGATGGGGCAACCACTGGGGGGTGCCGTGGGAGGGTGGGGTTCTTACTGAGGCAGGGGCGCATTTGGCCAGCAGGGTGGAATAAGGTGAGAGACCCTCCCCCAGCCACACACCAGGCTGGGTTCCCTGCGGCCGGTGCCCTATGAAGCTGGCCAGCTATCAATGGGTGACTACACCACTCCTGAACCAGCCAGGGAGGGAAGGCTGAGGAGGGAGGGTCTCCACCAGGTTGTTTGGTGGGGGTGTATCACAGAGCCAGTTAGGGGAAGGCAGGTCCCTGGAGCTGGGGGGAGAGGAGGAAGGTGGAAGACAAGGCCCCAGGGCATGGGGCCAGTGGAGTTTCATTTCGTTCCGTTTCCCTTTGTCTCCCCAGAGGCTGTGCTGGCATCACCCGGGAGGCAGCGACCTGCTGAGAGCCGCCGGCTTTCACGCCGATTCAGACCCCGAGAAGGAAGACGTGAGGTACGAGGATGTGGGAATGGGGCTGCGCTGCTCCAGCCTGGGAGCTCAGGGGAGCTGGGGTGGAAGACTCCCAAGGAAAACTCAGCTGCTCTCCCCTTACAGTCAGTGCTGACCCCAAAGCCCCAGTGCGGCACTAGGGGGTGCTGTGCTGCAGGGAGCTGGGTGGGTGGTGTGATAGGGGGTGCTGTCCCCTCATAGCCGGTGCTGACCCCAAAGCCCCAGTGCGGCACTAGGGGGCGCTGTGCTGCAGGGCTCCATAACCCAGACCGAAGCAGTGATTCCACCTCCCCGGCGCGGCTGCGTTTCTCCGCAGGTCTGTGGAAGCGCTGATGCTCGCCGGCCACGCCCAGTGTGTGATAGTGGAGACAGCCGCCGACCTGCCCAGCCCTGCAGAGATCCAGCTCTCTTACCTCAAACTTCGGGCCCTCTGCCTTCCTGGTGAGACCCAGCCTCAGCCCCGGAGCTGAGATCCCTTCTCAATAGGAGTCGCTCGCCTGCGAATCCCAGACAGCAACTAACCAGCTCTTCAGCTGGGAGAACCTGGGCAATCTGGATTGGATCCCACTTGGGAATCATGGGCCCGTTATCACTAGTTGTATCTGATGCACCTGTGCTGGATTTCCAGTTTCCCCTCTATTGCTCGAGGTGCTTGTCTAGCTCCACCGTTGTCATAGTGTCTCGATGCTGTGGGTTATATCCTCCCAATCCCCCGGCAGGTGGGGAGGTATTAGCCCTGCTTTAGAGGGGGAAAGGGAGGCACAGGGAATTGCATGATTTGCCTAGGCCGATACTGTAACCCCAAGGCCGTCACTCCCCTCCTGGAAGCAGCTGGCTGTTTGACGCAAGGAAGCCAGGGCTCCACGAAGCCAGAGCACAGCTCAGCACTGGCCGAGAGGCAGATGGGACTGGAGGGTCTCTTCCTTATCCTCTCTCTGGGACAATTCCTGACCTGCCACAGAAAGGGCAGCCCAAAGGAACTGAGGAAACCGGTTGGGACTGAGGAGACCTGGGTTCTGTTCCCATCTCTGCCACAGACTCCATCTGATCTGGGTCAAGTCACTTTACCTCCTCTGTGCCTCATTTTCCCCGTCTGACCGGGGATAATCGTCCGCTCCCTGCCAAGGGGGTGGGGAGGATTAAAACCCAGTAACGATAACATGGCGCGATGCGGAGGGAGGCCGGATAAACCCCTCTGCAGCCAAGGTAGTAATTCGGCGTGGCCTCCTTTCAGACTCCTCTGTGGCCGATGAGAAGTGGCTCTCTGCCCTGGAGGGGACGCGCTGGCTGGAGCACGTCAGGTGAGAGCTGCCCCCCTATATGCTGACACCTTAAATCCAGGCACATGAGCCCTAAAGAACATCTGGCAGGTGGGTGGGGCTGGGTAACTATCATCCCTCTGTTAGGAGCTGTCCCCAGCCGGGGGGAGTGGAGCTCTTTGGGGGGAGTGGCTTGCAGGACCGTGCCTGGCTGGATGAATTTCAGATGGTGCTGGGGGGTGAGGGGGTCCTTTGCTTCCCATTGGCTGCAGGGTCTTCATTGTCAGTAATCACCCCCTCTCCTTGCAGGGCTTGTGTGAGGAAAGCGTGTGAGGTGGCCGCCCTGCTGGCAGAGAGGTCCCGCTCCATCATGCTGCAAGGTAGAGTCAGTCGTTCCCTCCTCTGGCCCAGGCACAGGCTGGATGCCCTGAGGCTGGGCCAGGTGTGCGGTGAGTCCGAGAGGGGAGTAAGCCGCTGGGGTGAGCTCCTGGGTACAGGCTCTGTGATGCCTCCTGGGAGTACCCAGGGCTGGGAGGCACCTCGCTACTACCTGTCCTTTGCGTGAGGCAGGCTTGTCTCCCCGACCCCACCAGTCACAGGCAATGCAAGCACTCCCCTCTAGTCCTAGGTCGTGTGGGCCCTGCTGTCGCTCTGTTGGCTAGCGATCGGCACACCGAGCATCTCCGTGGAGGGTCCAGCTCTGGTGCACTGGCCACTGGCAGCATTCACTGACTCGCAGCTCCCAAAGAAGCAGCACACCCCGACTTCCCAGTTCCCACTCAGATCACCACTCCGCTTACCACACAGCGCTTAGATCTGCTTCTGGTGAACCGAGGCTGGGTTTCCATGGCCAAGCCCAGAGATGCAAGGAGTAGCAAATGGCAGTAAACAAATAGTTACACCTCACAGCAGGCATTCTAGAGCGCCCCCGAATTAACCAAGTCCTCTCCTGTCTCCTAGAGCAATGCTCACCCCAAATCCTTGCAGGATTTTACAGCCGGGGTCCAGCTTGGCTCCTAGGTGAAGGACCCAGTCCCGTTTCTTTGCATCCCCAAGATATGTCAGCCCCAACCTTTGTCAGACACCTCCCCTCCCCCCAGCTGTTTGTTTCCTCTTGTAGATTTCACAGTTTCTCATTTCCTCACTGGCTCAATATGCAAATAGGTCTCCAACCTGTGGCATACAATACACAGTAGCCAAACGGTCAGGCAGGGAGATAGGTGTCTGTTACCTCCTGGTGACCTGCCTAAGGCCATGGCTACACTTGCAAATTTGCAGCGCTGCAGCAGGGTGTGAAAACACACCCTCTCCAGCACTGCAAATTGCGGCGCTGCAAAGCGCCAGTGTGGTCAAAGCCCCGGCTCCCAGCGCTGTCCGTTATTCCCCACAGGGAGGTGGAGTATGGACAGCGCTGGGAGAGCTCTCTCCCAGCGCTGGCGCTTTGACTACACTTAGCGCTTCAAAGCGCTGCCGCGACAGCGCTTTGAAGTGCAAGTGTAGCCATAGCCTAAGTCCAAGACTTTAAGAACATAATTTTCAGATCCCTAACGCCCTAAATATTATCCATCCACCCAGTTCGCAATTACTGTAAAGACCAGTGGGTGACTGGTTCTTGGTAGAGACCTCACATGTCACCCTTGGGTGAACTATTGTGCATATATCTGATCCCTGGGAAACCCTATGCAACCCCTGTGCCCTCTGCCTGTTGGCACCAAGGGGTGTCTGGATTACAGGCTCCATGCTGGCCACTGGGTGGGCTGACTGGCTCTGGGAATCAGGGACAGATAGAGGATCATTGGGTGGGTCCCAATCCAGATCCTTGTGAGACATCACCAGAGCTATTGCTGATCAGCCTGGGCGTTGGCAGCTGCAGCAGAGAGGTCTGTGCACAGTGGAGCCATGATGCTCCTCTTGACCCCTAGCCGAGGTCCCTCACTGTCTGTACCCTTCCCCCTCGTAGAGTCAGACGACCGGGATCTGAACTGCCTGCTGGCCTCCCTCGTCCAGGTCCTGTCGGATCCCCACGCCCGTACCCAGTCTGGGTTCCAGAGCCTGCTGCAGAAGGAGTGGGTGGTGGCAGGGCACCCTTTCCTCCAGCGCCTCAACCTCCTCCGGGACAACGACCGCGAGGAGGTGAGTCTCAGAGCACGCGCAGCTCCGGCTTGATGCCCAACTGCGTTGGCCAGACGGGGGGGCGCTCGAGAGCGACGGGAGTTCTACCAGCCTGGCCCAGGTGGCACCGGGGTGTCGAATAATCTCCCAGCACGTGGGCTCTGCTCCGAGCACAGCTGGCTGGGAGCGTGGCTGGATGGCCATGCAAAACCGAGAGGGTTCCCTGGACTGACGGTTGCCTTCCCTCCTCCCCCTTGGGCCGGTGGGACACCTGACTCAGAAAGCGGCTCTGATCCAAGCATTCCCAGCGTCTGCCCTGCCCAAGCGCCCTGGGCTCTGGATTTCCCTCTGCCGCCAGTCATGTCGGAATCTGTTATGGTGGGGCTGGGACCAGGGGGCTGGGTGGGAGCAACTGGCTGTGGAGGCAGCAGCTGGGAAGGCGCGGGGATGGCTGGGTGGGGATCGGCGGTAGCTGCGGTGTCGGAACCAAACCCAAGCGACCCCTCTAGGCTTTGTTCAGTGGGAGACTTGGTTTTCTTGGCTCAGGTTCCACTGTTGTGGTGGGGACCTCTGCTGGGCAGTCTGTGAATGACACCGGTACCGGCCCGCGCTGGATTCCGGTGCTGTTTGGAGCTTTTGTATGGGGATTGTTTGGGCTCTTGCCGAAAGACGCACTCTAGCTCAGCCGCAAGCTAACGGGCTCGGTGGAGGAGTCGCTGGGCGACGTTCTCTGGCTACTGCTGGGCAGAAGTCGGCTGGGACAGCCTGGTGCTTCCGTGCTAGCCTGGATGTTCAGGATTCCTTGATCTGATTTCCCCGCTCTGCTGTTGGCTCCCTCTCTCTACCACAGTTCCTCATTCGTCCGATGGGATAAGGGCCCTGCTCCGCTTCCCGGGAGCTGTGGGGATAAATGCCCTGGAGATGGCGAGGCGCCCAGATGCTAAGGAGCCGGAGATGGAACACAGATCGTTTGCTCCTGTGTGGGGGCAGGGCCTGAGCTCAGATCCCCAGGGCAGGTTGTTCAAGCTGCCCCGGTCAATCAGTGTTGCCGTGAGCAGTTTGACGGCATTTTCTTTCTGGGTAAATCTCTGCAGCTTTGCTGCACGGCTGGTCAGCAGCTGCTACTTTCCACCCCAGAGGCAGCTGCTTTTCAGTGGTGGGAGAGCGATCGCTGTGCAGTGTTGCTGCAGGTTGTTTGAGGAGCTGCTCTGTCCCACCCCAGAGTTGGCTGCATTTTTGCTGTTTCCTCAGGGAGGTACTTTTTTCCCCTCTGTCTTAGTCTCCGGTGTTTCTGCTTTTCCTGGACTGCGTGTGGCAGCTGCTCCAGCAGTTCCCAGCATCCTTTGAGTTCACAGAGACATACCTGGTGGCCCTCCATGACAGCAGCTACATACCCTTCTTCAGCACCTTCCTGTTTAACTGCCAGTGGGAGAGAGATCGCAGGAATCAGGTGGGTCCAGCATGGAGCCTCCCAGCTACAATGAAACACTCGGCTGCTCCGCAATCACTGCCCCAAGCACTATCCTACCACGGGTGGAGAAGGGGGAAATCCGGTGCCGTGGTTAATGCACGGCCTGGGAGTGAGAACTCCTGGGTTCTGTTCCCAGCTGGGAGAGTGAGGTATGGCCTAGAACAGGCAGCTGGAGGACAGGACTCCTGGGTTCTATTCCCGGCTCTGGGAGGGAGCACAGCCTAATGGTTAGAGCAGGAGGCTGGGAGACAAGACTCCTGAATTCTTCTATTCCTGGCTCAGTGCCTGACCTCAGGTGAGTCAACTCTCTTCTTTGTGCCTCAGTTTCCCCACCCATCAAACAGGGTGGGGCTCGTGCTTCTCTTCCACCTCTGTGAAGCACTTTGAGATCCTCAATGCATAACATTCCCCTCAAAAGGCCTGCTCCTGGCCCAGCCTCAGTGGGATATGGAGCACAGCCTTTCATGAGGGTGGGGGGGAGCGAAGGGATATGGATGTGCATTCGCTGTTCCTTGCGGCAACACCTCTCACGCTCCCTGTCCATCCCTCAGCACCGTGCCTCCAACCAGATCTACGCGCCCGTCAACGGCTGGCGGGAACCCCCTCCCCTGGAGATCCTGCAGAAGGGTGGCCGCCTGGCGAAGGAGAGAGGGGGCCCCTACTTGCCCACCATCTGGGACTGGGCGCTGCGCTACACCACCCAGCAGAGGGCGCAGTTCAGAAATCCCGCCTATGCCAGGGGCAGCGGCAGCACCACTGTTCCAAATGGCAAATCTGCCCCACTAGGGGGCGACAAGGTGAGTGTGCTGGGCTCCAAACACTGGGGGAGGGGGTACTAGGAGCGATTTGGGGGCAGGGAGTGTTGCCTGGCGGTCACGCCATGGGGCTGTAGGAGTCAGGACAGCTGGGTTCTCTTGAGGGCTGCGAGGCCTTTCTGAGCCTCAGTTTACTTTTTCCTGTGTCATTAGTGGAGCTGGCAATAGAACCCAGGAGTCCTGAAGCCCCCAGTCCACTCTCTCTCCTAGGCAGGTTCAGTAAAGCATCCTGCTGTGGGTGAAGCATGTTTTCCCCACCCTGTTTTGCTGCTGGGTTTTACTGTCGTGGATTTTCCCCACCACCATCTCTCTCCCTCCAGCTGGAAGCTGCCTTGTCTGGGAACGGCGCCGTGTACCTGTTTGCCAAGGGGGCCCTCTCGCCGCAGACCCACCTCTTCCCCTGGAAGAACGGCTCGCTTTCCAAAAAGGGCTGGCGGCGGGCTCAGTCCTCAGAGAGCCTCAGCGAACAGGACCGGTCCTTGAGAAGCAGTCCCAGTGGCTGCCCCCTGCAGCCTGAGGGGCTGCTACTTCCTGCCTCTGTGGGCCCCCTGATCCGGCTCTGGAGAAGGTGTTACCTGCGGGGGAGCCAGGAAGTTCAGGTAACGCCAGCACCGGGGACATTAGCAGACAGGGTGGCTGTGGGGTTAAGGCTCTGAGCTGGGACCTAGGAGCCACTTCTCTGCTCTACCGCAGACTCCTTGTGCCTCCCACTGCTATTGGGTGGAGCAGCATAGCCTAGCAGATAGAGCACTGGCCTGGGACTCAGGCGATCTGGGGGCTGTTCCTGGCTCTGCCACTGATTCTCTAGGTCACCTTGGGCGAGTCATCTAGTTTCTCTGTGCCTCAGTTCCCCTGTGTAAAATGGGGATAATCCTGCCCTGCTTCGGGGTCTGATACCACAGTGATGGGTGTCCGATTAAAAACTGTAGGTTAGTAGCAAATTACCTCTCTGTCGAATCCGGGTGTGGGGACAGGCCAAGGATGGTAATGAAGATATACTTTGTGTATCCCCTGTAGGTAGTTCAGTATTAATACCCCCTTGTGCAGAGGGGTAAACTGAGGCAAAGTGAAGGTGGCACAACAAGTCAGTTGCAAGAGAACCCAGGAGTCCTGATTCCTGTATTAATTCTTGTTACGATGGCGCCTGGAGAGCAGAGCCCTGTTGTGCTAGGTGTTGTCCGAACAGATAATAGAGAGGGTCCCTGCAGAACGGAGCTGGGCCCAGGTTTTTAGATCCAGGGAGGCTGCAGCTGACCCAGCTGAGGGGTGGGGCATAGGTACACAAACATCGAAGAGCCCCACATGAGAAGCCTCTGGAAAGAGGGACCCATAAATAAGTGGTCGATGATGCCCTGTCACTTTCGGTTTCCTTAAAAAGATTGTGATTAGAAACAGACTTCCCCGGTTGAGCCTCCAGAGCACTGCTGTGCACTGGCCATTCGCTAACTACTGAGGTGCTCCCTCTCCCAGCACAGCCTGCCGAGGGCATCGAAACGTAGCACGGCTCTCTGGGGGGCAGGGGAAGGTGGCTCTGGTTTGGCCACTGGCATGGCTTAGCTCTCATTAGTGATCTCAATCCGCCTGAGCCGGAAGACTCAAAATCCCCAGCAGCTGGCCAGTGGGCTCGTGCCAGGCCTGGCTGCTCCAGTGATTTGTGTAAAATACTTTGTCTGTATGGGAAAGTCCCAGGGCTGGAACAGCTGGAGGGGCATCGGCCGAGCTGGGTGTACGGGGGGGACCCGCAGGCCTGGGATAGCAGCGTCTGCTGCAGGTCAGGATAGACAGGTATTGGTGGGTCTGCGCCAGGCACCCAGCCTGCAACAGGATGGAGGGGCAGGAGCAGAGCCGTGTTACCTGCCCGGGGTTGTTCCAGCCGGGGCTGACTCGGGTTAGGATGCAGAGCTGTAGGGGGAGCAAGTCGGGTCCCCCCACAAGCCCTTGCACTATACCCGAGTCTCTCGCTCGCCTGGTCACCAGCTCCAGGGCCTGCAACTCACGCCTAGCCACTGCACGTGCTCCCGGTGCGGCTTCAGCCAGCCCTGAGCCGCCCTGACTGTCTGTCTGTCTGTCTCTCCCCATCAGCGTGGCCTCTTTGCCTCCACGCTCGCTGAACTCGCGGAGGAGCTGGACCTGCTTCGAGAGCGGCTGGGCAACTGACAGGCGAGGGGACCTGCTAGGGTGCCTCATCATGGCAGCATGCGGAGCCCTTCTCACCAGCCCCCTGAAGGCGAAACGCTGCGAAGACTGGACGGCCTTGCGTCCCTGCTGCCATGCTGGAGATGGGAGAGCGCCCTGGGCAGAACCGGATCTGTCCTCTGGGCCAGTGGACCAAGCGGGGGGACCTCAACGGACTCTGGGCCCTGCTGTTCCTCCTGCCGCGGGGAGCTGCCCGTCCTGTGGCTGCAAGAAAGGGAACCGGGCAACCCCGTCCATCCAAAGGGCTCGCTCCCACTCACGCAGCTCAGAGTGGTGGGTGCCCAGATAACCCTGGCTCCTCCCAAGTGCTACCTCCTCAAAATCGGGCCCGATCCCAGAGCCCCCGCCCGGCCCTGAGTCTGGTTAAGCCCCCCGCCCCCCCCCCCCCCCCCCATGCTGGGTGTTTGGCCGGGGTTCGCATGGTGGGGTCTGGATGGGAACCGAACTCCAGTGTTCTCTAGCGCCGCTCGGCACAACCTACAGCGTAGGGGTCTGTTACTGCAGGGGTCGGGGCAGGCACTCCAGGGTACTGGGTCCAACCGCTTTTGCTGCAGCTCCATCTGAGTTGTGTCTCTCTCCGTTCTCTGATCTTCCATGCACCTTCACCCTCCTCGCTCCCCCAGGGTGACTTACTCAGCTGATGAGGCTGGCTCATTCGCGTACCTCCCCCAGAGGGGTGGCATGTGGGTGGAAGGGCAGGCGAGGGTTAACCTGCCGCTGCCCATGCCATACCCGTCCACTCTCCAGCACTGTCAGTCTGGCACCCGTCCCTGAGCGGCAACTCTGCAAAGCTCGTAACCCCCTGCCTGGATTCCCTAAGTGACCCTTTCAATTGAGGCTTTTGAAGCGGGAGGGGAGGGGAAAATAATTGAATCTTTCAGAAGGATGGTGGGAAAAGGGGAGCAAGAGAACCCCATCCTCAGTAGATTACGGGGAGCCCTCACGAGCTCTCATCTCCGGGCAGGGCTACGCTACAGACTTGCATCGGCAGCAGCGCTGTAGCGCTGCTGGTGAAGACGTTCTAAGCCTACAGAGAGCTCTCCCGTCAGCCGCAGGGCGGGTTCAGGTCGGTATAACGACGTTGCTCAGGGATGTGAAAAATCCACCCCCCTGAGCGACGTAATTAGAGCAGTGTGTGTAATGTAGACCTGGCCTCTGATCCGAAAGCTGCCGTGCGGCGCCAGAGCCGGATGCACTTGGCGCTGTCCTGCCAGCAATGTGCTGGGGCGGGTCTTTGAGGCAGTGGGCATGTCCCGGCACTAGGTACTTACTGTGCTACCTCCAGAACTTGCTTTCTAAGCCTTGGAGTTCAGGTCTCGACCGGAGAGTCCCCGGAGGGCGGGATTGTCGGGATCTGGAGCTTAGGAACTCTGTTGGCTGAACAATATACCCAGCTGTGCCTCTGCCAATCATCTGGGCAGCATGTAAGTTGCAGTTGCATTGGCAGGCGGCTGGTAATGGCAATCTTGGTAATGTGTGGTCCCGGGAGCCTCTGTCCTCCGTTACTACCTTCGAACAATGGCAATTCTGCTCTCAGTAGATTGGACCAAGCCGCTCAGTGGTTTCTCCTACAGCGTGTTTCCAGCACAAGCTTAGGGGGGTACTGGTGCAGGGGTGGGAGCCTCTCCTATCTGCCATCACGGCAGACCTAGGTCAGGTTACCACCTGATGTCTCTAAGGAAGGGATTGGTGGGTCGCAGCCAGGTCCCCATTAAACAAGCATCTGTGTCCCCCAAGCTCCGTCGTCTTTCCTGCTCTGTGGCTCCCATCTTGATACATGCAATGGAGTGGGAATGGGCCTTGTTCTCACCTTTCCCAGTGTTCCTTATACATGGAGCCTTAGCCCTGGGTTATGGGGCTGGGGTTAGGGGGAGGGCAGTTTGCCTGGGCTGTACCCAGCCTAGAGGCCTTCAGTTTCCAGGGCTATCCCCCTGGCATCTCTCTCGAGCTTGGTGGGGAGAAAAAGCTGAAGGCCACCCGGCCCAGTCATGGGCTGCTTGTCGCCTTAAGTCAGAGTTGTCATTGCTTTTGTGCTTTAAATCTGAATTGAAAAGTGGATGCTGTAGATCGTGGGCCCTGCATTTCAGGGAACTGGGCTTGCCGTCTGAGCTCCAGCTTTTCAGAGGCCTGACTCACAACCCGGTCACCCACCACTCCTTCCACTTCATAGCCAGCCTTCTTGGGCTGAGACTTTCATCTCCGAGTGGGATCTGGAACCCAATCTCCCTCCTCACCCTGCCGAATTCACATCCAATTAGTTAACGTCACCAGCCATGCTTGGGCATTAAAATCAACAGGAGTCTTTCTGTTGGCCCCAATGGGCATTGGATTCAGGCCCTTGTGAGGGGGATGGAGGAAACCCTTTGATGGGAGACTTGCTGCATCTTTCAGGTACCTACAGATGCATGACTGCTGTACCCAGATGGCATCATGCTGCTTTGTCAGTGTTTATGGACACTGGGGTTTGCACAGTTCCTGTATGCTACTACTTTTCCGCCCTGAGATTTGAGTGCCTACTTTGTATATCTGTCTAACAACAATGAGGAATAACAAAGATTATTTTTATTGGCATTTGTAATATAATCTCTCGGGGCGATATTAGAGATGTTTGTTTTTTGTTGAAAAATTTATATTTTATATTAAAAAAAAAAGCTCTGGTTCTAACATTAGTAACTCACAGGAAATGGGTTATTGTATAAGCTAAAGTGTTAGACAAAACTGGACGATACACTTTTATATATGTGTGTGTTTTTCTCACACCCACACACAGAGGGATTGGAAGCCGCCAAATTCCAGGGTGGATTAGAACAGTTGTAGAGGTAGGGCTACCCTGTAATCCAAATATTGCAGCACGGGTAGACATGCCGGCATGGCTAAGAATAGCAGTGTAGATGTAGTGGCACGTGTCAGTGTGGACTGTACGGGGACCCTGGGTATGTGGGCTAGCAATGCATCTACTTGGCAATTTTGAGCCATGCTTGTGCAGATAAAGCTAGTGCAGGTATGTCTTCCCATGCACTAATCACACCTAGGATTGCAGGATAGACCTACCCATGCTGCATGTGTTACAGCAGAGGGTCTAATCCAGCTGTGATCTTAGCTTACGAAATTGGTACTGTTCTCTGCGAAACTGTGGAATCGTTGGGGTAAGAGTCCTAGAACTTTAGGACTTTCAGGCCCTGGGAAAGAACCAGGACTGCCATCTGATGGAGTATGAACAAAGTACTTCCTCCAGAACAGCCTCATTTCTTTTTACGTGCAAGGTTTCAAGAGCGGGAGGCTCTGGACTTTCCTTGGAAGAGTCCTTTTCCTGCTGGTTACTCCTTTATAATAACTTGGGTTTTTTTTGTTTTTTGTTTTTTTTTGTTGTTGTGTGTTTAAATCTTAGTGCTAATAGCACATATACATAGAAGTATTTTGGAGACCAGAACGTTAGGGTAACTTGGTGCAGATCACACATTCCCGGTGGCATGAGGCATGAGTTAAGTGGAAATCCAAACAAGGGCATTTTTTTTCTATTCTGTATATTTTTGTAGTGACATTTCTATTTAAGAGCTCATTAAAGTGCAGTATTTTTAAATGCAGAGTGGCTGGCTGTGAGTTGAATGGTATGCTCTAGTTAAACTAACAGTTGGCGGGGAGAGGGCGTTAGATCCTAGAATCATAAGGTGATACTCTAGCCTGTATTCTGCAGGAGGGCAGACTAGATTATCCTAAGAGGCCCTTGTGCTTTTAAAATGTATGAATCTAGGAGTTGAGATTGTCTTCTATAAACTAATCATATAAGAGCTAGTGCTTATAAGGTGCTTCATAGCAGTGGATCTCAAAGGAAGACAATACTAATATACCTATTTTACATATGGGGAAACTGAGGCACAATAGAGCAGTGATTTGCCTAAGGTCACACAACAAGCCAGTGGCAGGACCAGGACTAGAACCCAGATTTCTTGAGTCCTTGTTCAGGGCTCTCTCTCACCTGGCTTATGGGGAAGCAGCATGGTTCAGGTGCTAGGATGCTGACCTATGAGGCAGGAGAGCCGGGACCTATTTGTACCTCTGCCAATGACTGTGCACAAGATACTTCATTGCCATGTGCCTCAGTTCTCCCATATGTAGGATCAGAATACTGATAAGAAGGTCACTATGTAAAGCACTACTGGGAAACCGTTACCTCTCAAAGAGCAGTAAGATCCTTCCCCGAGCAGGCCTGACTCCTAGATGCAAAAGGACTCGCTCCCTAATGAAGGTGCAGACAGGGGCCTGGTAACGCTCAGCAGGCCCATAAAGCACCATGGAATAGCTGACTGCCTGCTGCAGGCATCGATCCTGGGGGGCCTGTGCCTCACGCTTCTTGACCCTGGTCAGAGTGGGACAAACCCCCTTGAACGGGGTTTTTAATTTTTCTCTCAGGGCCCCAGGTGCGAACAGGGGCATTCAGAGGCCTAAACCGGTGCCCTCCTACCACTGCCCATAGGCCCAGCTCCCCTGTGCTGTCAGTGGGGACAGGGACCCCTATCAAGCAGCAGCTAGTGCCCCCCACCATCACCGGGGGTGCTCTGCTGTGTGGGGGGGAGCATCCACTGCAGCAGGAATGGGGGGGAGGGGGAGCTGTGGATTTGCTAGTGGGAGTTTGTCATGACCTGTCACCCCACAAAGGTGTGAGCTTTACCACAGGGCTCAAAGGGGAGCAAGCGCTGAACCCCTGGGGGCCACGAGAGGGGACGAATTACACAGGGGGAGGGAAACAGGGCCCAACAGCCACTTCCGCCCCTAGCCAACATGGCCACGGGTGCATGCAAGTCGACTTCCGCCCTGAGCCGCCATGGCTCCCTGCGTGCACGGCCACTTCCGGCCTCACCCAAGATGGCCGCTGCCTTCACCGCCCGTTTTCAGCCGCGGGGGCCGGAAGTGGGGGGTGTGAAAGGGCGGAAGTCGGAGGTCGCCCGCCTGGCCGAGGGGAGGCGGGAGCGCGGTCGAGATGGCGGCGGGGCCCATCTCCGAGAGGAACCAGGGTAAATGGCGGCGGCTTCCAACCCCCCTTGTCCGCGCTCACGAGGGGCTGGGGCCCGATCCCGCTGTACCCGGGAGGGGGGCTGGGTCCCAGCTTGGGGGGTCCTGAGCCTCCCCCCAGAAGCGGGGGTGGGGCTGGGTCCCAGCTTGGGGGCCCTGAGCCTCCCCCAAAAGCAGGGGGGCGGGGGCTGGGTCCTGAGCCTCCCCCAAAAGCGGGGGGGGGCAGGGCTGGGTCCCAGCTTGGGGGTCCTGAGCCTCCCCCCAAAAGCAGGGGAGCGGGGGCTGGGTCCTAGCTTGTGAGAGCTGCTGAAGGAAAGGGCTAGATAAGAGTTAGGGATTATTACCTCTTTGGAGCATGTCTGCACTTTAAACAGTGTTCTTAATCATTTAACATTGGTTTATTAGATGTCAGTATACGCTTCTCTGGAGTAAGTATTTCATTAAGGGTCCAGTCTTGAGCTGTCTAAGTTGAGGCAAGTTTTGCTTTTGACTTCATGGACTCGAGCTCAAACCCTTAGGGGTCCAGAGCAGATCTCTCTGTGGGAGAGTTCTTAACTCATCTGAAATGTTCAAGAGATTGCTCTTCAGATCCAGGTAACCCATCACCATCTCCTCTCCTCCCTCTCAAGATGCTACGGTTTACGTCGGTGGCCTGGACGAGAAGGTCAGCGAGCCGCTGTTATGGGAGCTCTTTCTGCAGGCGGGACCGGTGGTCAATACCCACATGCCCAAAGATCGAGTCACGGGTCAACATCAAGGTAAGATATTGACTGGTCCCTTCAAAGACACGTCTCTGGCAAATTACATGTCCACAGGGCTCTCGTCCAGGCAGACACATGTACCCTCTGCCAGTATGGAAAGGGTTAAAAATCCCATTTCTAATCATTTTACATGTCACTTGTAACAATAGTCAGTGTAAAATGTTCAGACAGAACTGAGATAATTAGCCGTGTTGTGGTGGCGTGGAGGAGCCCCAGCTGTGGATCAGAACACCGTGGTGCCAGGTGCTGTACAAATGCTGACCAGATAATCTAAGTAATTCTCCTGGGTTTCAGTTTACATACCACATCTCATTCTGTACATTGTCTCACTCCACTTGTTACTTTAAAGAGTAAACGCTTGTCTTTTCATCAAGATGCACCGTTACTTTTAAAACCAATTTAATTGGAGACTTGGGCCTTGTCTACACTAGAAAGGGGCTGGGGATAGCTATACTGTCAAATGTTCCCAGTGGGGAGGCAGTGTACACCAGTAAAAGAGTTCTGTAGCTTATACTGGTTCACTGAATGGAATAAGCTGTAGCAGCAAAAGGACTGACTTGCTGGTATAACTGCGTTTACACTCGGGCCTTTGCTGACACAGCTATGCCATTTAGGGATGTGATTATTTCACACTCCTAACCAACATAGCAATGCTGGCAAAACTTCTGAAGTGTAGACCAGATCTTAGTGAAACTGGTACAGATCCCTCTTTGGATACTCTTTTGGATGTTTAAATCTAGGTTAGCTTGCAGCTGTGAATTACAGGTGCAAGCTAAATTGATAAGCCAGGTTTAACTTGCTGATTGTGTCCACACACACAGCTGCACTGGTTTAAATAAATCAGTTTTGAAATCACACCTGTAGACTGGTCCAACCTTGTGTCTAGACCAGGCTTTAGAAGCAGAGGGGGAGAGAAATCAATAGCTGCAGATGAGGGAGGAAGACGGTTTGAAATGAGATGAGGTGGTTCTGGATGCTAGGAGATGCAGTGCGAGTTCTCCTGTCTGTAGGGGGGCAGTTGGCCTCCTCAGTTGTTCCAGCCAGTTCTTGATAAGGAGAAGAGAGATTATTTCAGGGAGAGCTGCAGAGGAGAAGATTCTTGGATCAACAGTGGAGAAAATGATGGAGGCCTGAGATCGACCAGGGGGATGGTGTGGGCGGCATGGAGTGTATCCGGCTATAAAGGGCTCTGGGGTGCGTGTTGCAGGTTATGGGTTCGTGGAGTTCCTCAGCGAGGAAGATGCAGACTACGCCATTAAAATCATGAACATGATCAAGCTGTACGGGAAGCCGATCCGCGTGAACAAGGCCTCGGCCCACAACAAGAACCTGGACGTGGGCGCCAACATCTTCATCGGCAACCTGGACCCGGAGATCGACGAGAAGCTGCTGTACGACACCTTCAGCGCCTTTGGAGTCATCCTGCAGACCCCCAAGATCATGCGGGACCCCGACACGGGCAACTCCAAGGGCTACGCCTTCATCAACTTCGCCAGCTTCGATGCCTCCGACGCTGCCATTGAGGCCATGAATGGACAGTACCTGTGCAACCGGCCCATCACCGTCTCTTATGCTTTCAAGAAGGATTCCAAAGGCGAGCGGCACGGCTCTGCTGCAGAGCGGCTGCTGGCTGCCCAGAACCCCCTCTCTCAGGCAGACCGGCCCCATCAGCTGTTTGCAGACGCCCCTCCTCCTCCATCGGTGCCGACCCCTGTTGTTACGTCCTTGGGGCCAGGCGTGAACCCGCCAGGTGAGCACATGCCGTGAGGTGCTTTTTGTGCTTGTGGGGAACTCTGTCTGCAAGTTTCCATAGGCTAGAGCAGGGGTGGCCAACCTGGGCCTGAGAAGGAGCCAGAATTTACCAATGTATATTGCCAAAGAGCCACAGTAATACTTCAGCAGCTCCCCCCATCAGCTCCGCCCACCAGTCAGTGCCTCCCGCCTGCCGCAATCAGCTGTTTCGCATGTACAGAAGGCTGTGGGGGCGGGAGGGGGAAGAGCAGTGAGCGCATGGCAGGCTCAGGGGAAGGGGTGGAGTTGGGGGCAGGGTCTGGGGCATAGCAGGGGGTTGAGCAGTGAGCACCCCCTGGCCCATTGCAAAGTTAATGTCTGTAGCTCCAGCCCCGGAGTCAGCGCCTATGCAAGGAGCCGCATATTAACCTCCAAAGAGCCACATGCAGATCCTGACCACAGGTTGGCCACCCCTGGGCTAGAGGGACCCTACAGCCATGACGCGGCGGCGGAGCATTGCTAGGGGGCGCTGTGCTGCAGAGAGTGGTGTAGGTGGCTCACTAGAGGGTGCCCTGATCTGGATCATGGCTGAAGCCTGGATTCAGAACTGAACTGCATGGCTGCAAACTCTGCTGCTCTGTCATGAACCCTGGTTCCTTAGGGCGATTGCAGACTGGTTGCAGTTTTCCCCACCACGCTCAGGGGTAAAGTTGGCCATTAGTCCCCAGCGCAGTCGGCCACATGTTCTGCTGTCAGGCCTACCCAAGGGGTCTGCAGGTAGCTGGCGTGATCTCAGTAAACTAGAACCTGGGGAATGGAGTCAGGACTCCCTGGTCCTGTTCCTGTCTGCCACTGACTGGCTGCGTGAGCTCGGGCAAGCTGCTTAATCCCTGGGCCGCGCTTTCCTCTCTAAAGTGGGGGCACAACCCTCGACTCAGGGCACTGCGGGGTTATTTTGAGACCCTTGGTGAAAAGCTCTGTAGACGATTACTGGCTTCGTGTGCTGACTGAAATCACTGAGGCCCTTGGTCGGTGTGCGGCTCTCCTCATTTGGCAGGGATGAGATGGGCTCTAACGAAGCAGGTGAGACGCTACGGGAGATGCAGGCTCTCCTGCAGCAGGCAGAGCTCGCTGGCACTTGCTCGTGCTAGCAAGTGGACGTGTGGCTGCTGCCGAGGCCAGTTCGTTCTGAGTCCTCTCTGTGGTTTGTTGATGCTGACCCAGGTGATCAAGTTTTTTCTCACTGACTTGTTTGTCTTTTCAGGCATCCCACCCCCAGGATCGTTTCCCCCACCGGTGCCGCCACCTGGAGCAATGCCCCCAGGAATGCCTCCTGCCATGCCGCCTCCACCCATGCCACCAGGTGCAGGTGCCCCGGGTCCTCCTTCAGGGGGAACTCCCAGTGGAGGGCACCCTCCTCACCCACATCCTTTCCCACCTGGCGGGATGCATCATCCAGGTAGGTATCAGCGAGGTAGTGTGGCCTCATGAACAGAGAACTGGACTGGGACTTGGGAAACCTGGGGGTTCGGTTCCTGGCCTGCTGGGTGACGTCGGGCAAATCGCGTCCCCGCTCTGTGCCTCAGCTTCCCCTCCGTAAAATGGGCTGATCTCTGCAAAGGGCTTTGAGATTTACTGATTAAATACTAGGTAAGAGCTGGGGATTTTCAGGCTTTCTCTGCAATCTGCTCTTCTGAATGCCTTGTGCTAGTGAGGGGACCAAACGGACATCTAAACCAGGGTGAAGTGATTTAAACCAAGGTGACTTACCATGGATCATTGTTTTTAAATCACTAGAGAGAGAGAGATTTAAATTATTGACTTTAATCAAGTTGAGGCTTTGTAAATTTAATTTGAAAACATATGTGGTTGCAACTTTACATTAAAATCTGTGGCCTGAATTATAAGTGCTATTTTTCATGCTGTCCCTGGTAAGGGTGAATCTTACAAAACAATACCCCCACCCCCCAAAGTTAAAAAATTAAGGCTCCGGTCCTACAAGCGCTTAAGCAGGAGCGTAACTTTCCTCCCTGGAATAGTTTCATTGACTCCACCGGGACTGCTTTAAAGTTCCGCACGTGCTCAAGTGTTTGCCGGATTGGGGCTAAAATGGTATTTTTAGTTTTAAAAAAAACCTGGAGTGGCATAAAATCTTTGTCACGCCGGAACAAAACTGCGTCGGTGTTCAGACTGCAGAGTGAGCGTGGCTCTTTCTGCGCTGCAGAGTCTGTGCCGGCGTAGCCGCTAGCGTAGATGGCAGCGTACCCTGGCAGGAGTTTTTCTGGCGGGAGGCGGTGTTCCGACCCCTGCATGAGGTTAGCTGGGCCAACAGGAGCCCTCTTCTATGGACACGGCTGCATCTACACTAGGGCTGTGTCAGCATAGCTATGCCACTAGGGGGCGTGGCTGTTTCACACCGTGACCGACATAGCATGGCCGTGTGAGATTTTTAAGGGCTTGTCTGCACCAGAAAGGCTGCAGCGGCACAGCTGCTTACTACAGTGATGGACGGCGTTCTCCTGTCACTGTAGTAAATCCACCTCCCCGAGAGGCGGTAGCTTGGTGTCGGCGGAGGAATTCTTCTGTCCACACCAGCTTAGCTATGTCTCTCAGGGTGTGAACCCCTTCCATTGCTGTAGTGTCATCTAAAGTGACTGTGACTTTTCTTATATGCCCATTCCCAAATGTTCAGAAATACCCTGACGTTGGGCTCCGTAAGCCCATATTTAAGCATTCTAGGGGTGGGAGTTTTGTAAAGCACCTACAAGATTTAGGAGCATAAGCCCCAGTTGGGGGAGTGCAGCCTGGTTAAAACCTTTCAGCTTTTTTCGATTTGGGGAAGTTCAGTGTACGGGAAGGTGGCAAAAGTTGCAGACCCAGCATGGGCTATTTGTTTATCAATCTTGCGTGAGAGTTTGTGGCCTTCTTGCAATAAGGGCGTTAATGAGGCTCTGGACTTGTCTTTTGCAGCATAGATGGGGATTGAAGTGTGAAACTTCTTAGTAGGAAAACAAATTTCTATGTAAAATCTGAAATTCGGCTAAAGGAACAAATACGAACATTCCCTTTACCAATGTAAGACTATAAAACAGGAGGGAAGCAAAGAACTAGTAACATGGAAACTAAAAAATAAATCTGATTTTAAATTTTAAACAGAAATCTTTTTAAAATCATGATTTTTTTTTTTTTTAAATCCACCCTGCTGTAAACTGTGAACCCAGCTTTGTCTGTTAGGAAGTCACCTCTCCCCCCATGTCTGATTAGGAGGCTTTGTATAATTGCAGATTTGGCTGTGTTAGTGACAGATGGCTGCGGTCTCCTGTTACACACTGGCTTACAGTGCTTTAAAGTAGATGGTTACATATAGACATGAAAGGCCCATCACGTTCACAGTGCCTGGCCTGCGGAGGTGTGTTCGGGCACCCGGATTTCTGCTAAAGGGAAAAGAGAAGAATCTGTGTTTTTAAAAAAGATTGTCTCTCCCCTCTTCCTTTGTCGCTTTATCCCAGTGCCTGGGGTTTGTCCCCAAATTTCCCCCTTTTAATTGGTCATTGGCAAAACTGGTTCATGCCACTACCGCTTGCCAAGGGAAAATTTCAAATCCGCTGGCCATGTGCTGGCGCCTCTTAAAAAGGAGCCTGGGAAATGCAGCTGGTAGCCATTGCTCACTTGTCTGTCTGTCTGCCATGCTGGAGGCTGTGGATGGCACCTTAGATAATGTGCATTATTAATGATGCCAAGTTTCTTGGTTGGCACTGAAGGGCTCTTTAAATTAGTGGAGAAAGGCAGACCGAGAACCAATTGCTGGCAGCTAGAGCCCGACGCATTCAGATTGGAAATAAACTCCCTGGTAACATCTTAACTGCTGGAGCAAACTCCCAAGGGAAGTGGTGGATTCTCTGTCTGTTGAGGTCTCTAAATCCACAGTGGAGGCCTCTCTGGAGATGCATTTGCCAAACACAAGTCTCTGGCTTCACCACAGGGCTGCCTGTGAAATTCTCTGGCCTGGGCTATGCAGTAGGTCAGATTAGGTGATCTAATGGGCCTTTCTGGCCTTGTATTGTCTGGTACAATCCTCCCACCTGCTGGAATTCGGGTTGCTTTCGTGGCCAGTAAAAATGCTATTGGGACCAGCCCCGTCCTCCAAGCCCTGGTGGCCTTAAGGTCACTGGAGTCCTGTCCAGCAGCTCATGTGGTCAGTGAGCTCAGCAGAATTTGGTTTCTAATCAGCTGCTTTGAATGTCTGAGTAGGTCTTAAGAATGTCTTGTGCTTTTCCCCAGGGATGCCCCCCATGCAGGTGCATCACGGACCACCCGGGATGGGACAGCATCATCATCCAGGGCCCCCAGGGTCAGGAGGCCAGCCCCCGCCCCGCCCGCCCCACGGCATGCCCCACCCTGGACCACCCCCAATGGGCATGCCGCCCAGAGGGCCCCATTTCGGGTCACCCATGGGTAAGTGGGGAACCTGCGAGATGGGACGTTTACTGGAGTCAAGGGCCTAATACCAGCCCAGGCCTGTGGCATCCATTTGCTAATTCAGGTGGGAGGTGGGAAGAGGAGGACTGAGGTCTGAAATGGTGGCTGCTTATGTCACAGCCTCGGAGGCCAGCCGTACGCTCGGAGCGAGAGCTCTGTTGAGAAGGGGGAACCCCGAGCGGTTTCCTCTGCCTCGTGATGCTGCGTGGCTCTGCGGCTGGATCAGGGGCCTGGGAATGAGGACTCCTGAGTTCAATTCCTGGCTCTGCCACTGCCTCGCTGTGGGCCCTTGGCTGCATCTCCCAGCTGGGAGTGGGGATGTTTCCTTTGAGATCCTCGGCCGAAAGGCGCCTGAGGCAGGTGACTAAGGGCTTCCCCGCCTGCTTCCCAGCTAGGAAGGGATCGAGCGATAAAGTGCTTGTAAGCGGGCGCAGACTCACCTGGCGGCGCCTCCTCCTGGTCGTCCGTGGGAATTAGCTCACCAGCCCTCTGGAGCACCCTTCGCTATTGCTGGGTCCTGTGTCCCTCCTGGACCCCAGTGCCCCTTCTCTGGGTTGCTGCCCCCCTGGCAGTACCCCCACACTCTCAGGTTCTGGGTCTCCCCACCCACTAACCCCACCTCGCCTCAGTCTGGGTACTGCCAGTCACCATCTAGCCCCCATTCCCTGGGGCAGACTGCAGTGTCAACCACTCATCACTGGCAAGGGGGTTTGGACCTGCTGCCTTCCTCTACCAGCCAGTACCCTTTTCGGCCTTAAACCAGGCCCTGCAGCCTGGGGAGTTGCCAGCCAGGAGCTCCCCTGCTCCTCTGGCTTTCCCCAGCCCTGCTTCACCCCAGTACCCTTTCTGTTAGGCAGCCAGGCCCTGCTCCATCTCAGACCAGAGAGAGCCTCTGAACCTCTGGCTGCCCTGACCTTTCTAGGGCCAGCTGGGTCTGTTTGGAGCGCGTCCTCCAGCTGAGGCTGGCTCCCAGTCAGCCCAGCTTTTCTCCCGGGGGTGGCTTTAAGCCCCTCAGGGCAGGAGCGGGTGGGTGGGGGCTCACGTCCCTTCTGCCTCAAGCCCTGCTGCAGGGAATCGGGCAGGGCCTCAAATAACTGGCATCCTGGTACAGCACTTGCTTTGCCCAGAGCTGTATCATTTCAGTGACCAATTCGCTCCCCTGAGACCAGACTCCTGCCTGAGATGTGGGGAGGGCCCCATGCATGAGAGACACCTGTAGGGCCGTGCCCAGCTCGACGGCCCTCCAGAGCCCCGGGCCAAGTGTCCCGGCTCTGAACAGCCTCTTGGCTTGGAAATCGATTCGTGGCTTGTGGGGCCTGAAATCTCTTGTGCGAGAGGCTCGTGCAGCTGGGCCCTGAATCGGAGCTGCCGCTTTTGCTTCCTTCAGCTAGAGTCTAATATCATTACGCTCTGTCCCTGCAGGTCACCCAGGCCCCATGCCCCACCATGGCATGCGTGGGCCGCCTCCACTGATGCCTCCCCATGGTTACAGCGGCCCTCCCCGCCCGCCACCCTATGGCTACCAGCGGGTCCCTCTGCCACCTCGTCCTGCCCAGAGACCCCCCGTGCCACCTCGTGGGCCTTTGAGGGGACCCCTACCATAAACGCAGCCGCATCAGGACCCGGCCAGCGGAAGAACCTTGCTACTGCGAATTCCTCTCTCCCCTACCTTGGATTTTGGTTTCTTTTTGGACTAACGTTCCTGAGAACAGGAAGCGTGATCGGAGCCGTCAGCGTCTTGTTGCCCCTGTGAAAACCCTGCTGTTCCCTTTAGCAGTGTTACTTTTAGTTTTCCTGTCCCTGCTCCTGCCCCCGTCGTTTCGAGAAGATAACTTGATTTTAATGAAATTTTTTTCTATGTGAACTGACTGAGATTGGCCGTTTGCAAATAAACACCTTGGGAGTTGCCCTCTGAGGCTGGTATGATTTTTTTTATCTTTGCATTGCTCAGCCTGCCAGCCCCGAGGAGTCAATGGCCCTGGTGCTCTTTGGATCCCAGCAGCGTGTATCATTGAGCCCCACGCACGTTTATTTACATGCTAGAATCCTGTTTCTGCATCGTTCTTCCTTCGGGGGGCTGACGACAGTGAAGGAAGAGGGCTGGCAGCACTGGCATAGTGCAGCCATGCCTACAGGCATCCTCTGTGCTTCTTGGCCAAGGCATCTCAAAGTTATACCGGTATTAGGCTACCACGTATGGCTCTATGAACATACCTCCTGACCAGCCGGCCCACTGCCTCTTCCCATGTAATTCTTAAGAACGGCTGTACTAGCTGACAACAATGGTCTGTCTAGCCCAGTATCCTGTCTTTGGATGGTGGCTAGTGCCAGACGCTTCTGTTCTGTTCACTCCCTCTGGGCAATTTATCGACTAATCCATCCCCTGTCCTCCAGTCCCAGCTTCTGGCAGTCGGAAGTTTAGGGACACCCAGAGTGTGGGGTTGCATTTCTTTCTCACTTAAATGAGTCCAGCTTGGTTAAGCGAAGGCAAAGGAGGAGAGGAATTGTTTAGGGAGCTGGTTGGGAACTGGAATTTCCATACCACAGGGGATTCTGACATTTTGAAATGAAAAATCCTTCTAATAGGAACAAAACGCCAAAATTCCTCATGAAATGAAAATTCTAAGACATTTTGATTTGGGCCCAGCAAGTGTCTTGCTAGGGTGGAAGTGTGTTTTTTGCCTTTTATATTAAAATATTTCAGTATACTATTAAATGAGACAGATCTAGATAAAGTTAATATGGTGGAAAACACTAACCAAAATTAATCAAAACACTCCCCCCCCTCAAAAAACCCAAAACCCCAGTCAGTTTTTCCCATCAAAAAAATTTGTGGAAATCAGTATGTTCCCCTAAAACATTTAGAGAAAACTGGTGTTTTTCCAAAGGAAAGCTGCTGTTTCTACTTTTTTTGATCAACTCTCGTTCTAATCAGCCATGGAACCTCTTAGGCTGAGTGTTAAGATTCTGGCCTTGCTCAAATCTAGAGTGTACAGAGTACCTGAGTGTATATGCTTCAGGGAACGATTCTCCATCAGTTCACGGGGCAGACGCTTTGTGTCCAGTGTAAAGTACTCGGCTACCTGGACTGCGCTAGATGAATTTATGGCGTATGGGGATCTGAGAGGTCCGGTTAGCAGAGCACTTTGGCATTCTCAGCTAGTGAGACAGCTGCTCTACTGCTACTTCATTGGCCTCCAGTCTCTAATCTCATAGCCCAGCTAAGCGTGTGCTTCAATCCAGAACGTACCCAGGACAAGCTTCTCACTCCTCCCTGCACAGCACAGGTCTTGTGACCTAGCAGCCAGCATCTCGCTAAGATCAGAGCTCTTGTGTGATGATAATGGCCTGACTGGAATAAAAGCAAGTGGGTTTATTGATGTCTTCCAAATGATGGAGCTTTTCTTTGATTTGCCTCGCTCAGCTGGGTCTGTCACCTAGGACATTAGAAATCTAATTTGTGGTGGTGTCATTTTGCACTTCACTCAGCTTGCACGGTGGAAATAGACTAATCAGCTTCCCTCTTGTTTATGGTCTTGTCCGATCGATTTCACTTTCCGGATCCCCTGCCTGACGTCTGCTTTGCAAACGTGGCGGGTGCTGTTCCTGTCTTTTCTTTTTTAAGCCAGTTTCCGTTAGACTCTGTAAAATGGACCAGAGGGACATTTGTCTCTGTTTTATTATTGCTCGTATGATCGGGGAGGCCCCAAACCAAGATCAAGGCTGCACGTGCTGGGCCCTGCACCGACACACAGTGAGAGACAGGCCCTGCTTCAAAGCACTTACAATGTAAATGGACAAGCTAGAGGCTGAGAAGGATCGAGAGGTCCTAGTGGAGAAGCATCTTGCCAGGAGCTCTCCGGGCCAGGCGGTGACGAAATGGGCTAATGCAATCCTTGGGTGTATACACAGAGTTGGGGTAGGGAGGTGATTTCACCCCTGTAGCTGGCAGTGGTGAGATGGATACTGGAATACTGCCTCCCGTTCTGGTGGCCATATTTTAAAAAAAGATGTTGGAGAAGGGAGGCAGAAAGCCCCCCCCCCTCACAAAAATAATTCCAGGGCTGCAGAAAACGCCTTACACTGAGAAACCTAAAGAGCTGATGTGGTTTAGCTGATCTAAAAGAAGACTGAACGGTGCCTTGATTCCAGTGTATCAGTATCTGCAGGAGACTAAAAGACTCCCCCCAGCTACTGGGAACAGTCAGAATGAGAACCAAGGGCTGAAACCAGACAAAGTCCAAGTAGGAACAAGGCCCCAAGGAGGGCAATTTACCACTAGAACAATCTGCCAGGGGAACAGGTGGCTCCTCTGTCGCTTGACATCTTCAGCTCCAGCCTGGAGGCTTTTCTGGAAGTGACGCCTGGGCTCGATAAAGGGGAAATTTAACAGCCTTAGGGAGGAGGTCAGACGAAGTGATCTAATGGTCCATTCAGGCCTTAAACTCTACGAAACGATGAAGTGACTTGCCCACGGTCACAATCAGTCAGGCAGAGCCAGGAATAGAATCTGGTTCTCACAATCCCAGAGCCATGCTGCCATCTGACCCTAAACCTCATCTCCTTTGAGAGAGCTTTTTGGCAACGAGGTCATGCTAATCCCTAGCTGGAGACTGGGGAGAGGGAAGGCCTGGCTTGAAGATGCCGGTAGAGTCTGTGCACTGTCTGGATGACTGCGTGGTTAGGCCAAGCCTGGCATAGCTGTATCTTTAGAATCTGCCCAGCTCCTCTAACAAATTCAATGCGATCGCGCGCGCGAAGCTGTTAATTGGGAAGGTATAAAAGCGGAGGTGCTGTGTGGAAAGTTTCACACCTCCCTTGACAGCTAGAAAGGGATGAGGGTGGAGACTGACTGAAGAACGGCTTAAAAGTCTCCATTTGAAGACGGGGAAGAGCCGTGGCCGTTGATTCACCGGATGCTTTGAAGGGCCGCTGTCATCTTGAAACCCCAGCCTTGGAGAAGGGCTCTGTGGGAGCTTGAAAGCGGCTCTTTCACCCACAGAAATTGATCCAATAAAAGATAGCGCCTCTCTTAGCTTGAAATCTAGTTAGTTCCAAAAAAAGAAGTCTCCAAGTGCTTCCAGGTTCTCCTGCTGCCAGTTTTTGTGGGTTTATAATCGTTTCCCTGTAGATAAAAATAATTCTCTCCTGCCCGTTCTGGAGGAGACCTGCACGAAGTACAGATGCCGGTTGTAGCGTTGACAGTGCAAGATAAAAGTACTCTGATTTCCTGATTGTTTATAGGGCTCTTAGGAGTTAATTAGTACACAGATAATGCTGTAAAAAAATCCAGATGGAAGTTTGACTTTTATTCAAAAGTTGATCTCCCCTTTAGGATCCAATTAGAACCAAAAAAGCTGAGCTGGAGTCTACCGCAGGGTGGAGTCTCGCCGAATCCCCATTGCTCCCTTTCAGACATGAAAGACTTTCCTAATTGCTAACACGGCAGCCTGCTCCTTTGGAAAGCCACCCGCTGGTTCTGCACCTCACCCTTCCCCAGGTGTGAAGATGCTGCAGTTGGAAGCTGATGGCTTTGCTGATGCGCGAAGCAGAAGACAGTCCAGCTGGCTTCCCCATAACAGGCTCTGCCCTTGAAAGGGGTTATTTATCTGTGCTGTGATGACTCAGGCCCCCTGCTGCTAGGCGCTGCATAAATGCATTCAGGATGGTCCCTGCCCCAGAGAGCTTACAAGGTAGAAGAGACAACAGCTGATTACAGACAGTTGGGGAAGTACGAGGAAAGGAGGAGATTATATTGACCAGCATGCCAGGAACGTGGGGTCAGCACACCAGCTGCCTGCTCGCTGTTCAGTTTTTGTAGGCACAGGGGAAGTTGTAAGGTGGGATTTGAAGGAGGCTAAAGAGGTAGCTTTGTGGGTGTTTAAAGGCAGCGCCTCCCCCGGGCGGCAGAAAGCCTGGAGGTGCTCGTTTGGGAGTGTAACAGGTAGGCGGTGGAGGCTGCCTTGAGGTCTGCTCACAGGCAGGACTTGACCTTTCCACAGTGAATGAGAGATGAGTGGGGGGGAGGACGGTGGTTGTGAAGGGCCTTGCAAATGAGACCAGAAGTTTGTGTCTGATGCAGTGCAGCAGGGGTAGCCAGGGGAGGGATGCAGACGGACTCGGATACAGCCAAAGGGACAAGCTGGGAGATTCTCATAGATGTTGTGGGGCTGACAGACTCCACGCTAGCCGGAGCAAGGCCTAGGGAGGCCTCACCCCTCGGCAGCTGCAGGGCCTACTCCAGGTGGAGGGACCTTTTAAAAGGCCACTAGTAGCTGTGGGAAGAGTGGCTCAAAAGGGTGCTGCAGCAGCACTGATAAGGCCACTCTGGAAGTGGAAATCCATATCCTCCCCCGCCACCTTTGTGAGCTGGAAACCCCCGGGAGGCCTTGATCCCTAGGCTCCATTGAAAAGCCCAGCCTTGGATACTTCTTATAACATATCCCCAGCTCTTATCTAGCACTGCACATCCGTGGATCTCAAACCACTTTACAAAGGAGGTCAGTATCATTATCTCCAGTTTGCAGATGGGGAAACTGAGGCACCAAGCAATGAAGTGACTTGCCCAAGGTCAGCCAGCAGGCCCGTGGCACAACCAGGAATAGAACCCAACTCTCCCGAGTCCCCCCCTCCTGTGCACTACCCTTTCACCCACACTGAGTGGCTGGATCAATGTGATGCCATGAAGTTCTTGACCGCAAGATTGCGCTGTTTGTGTTGCTGTGGGTTGTGATGCCATCGCGGGCTGTTCCACAAACCCAGCGCAGTCAGCCTTTTGGCTATACCGCCATGTCATATCACCTTAATATCTGGTCTGTCCTCTCTCTGGGGACCACGTTTTGCAATTGCTGCTGACCAGACTACAGCCTAGTTATTTTTCATCCCTCACTGGTTGGATCTTAAGATGCCCTTTGCAGCTACCTAGCTAGACCTAGGAAAACAGTTGCTTAAAAGGTTTAGAGGAGAGGACTGGGAGCCAGGACTCTTGAGTGCCTCTATTTCTGGCTTTGCCACTGACTCACTGTGTGACGGGGCTAAACCTCCACCCCTCTCTGCCTCATTTCCCCCACCTGCAATACAGGGACGACAACAGGAAGCAACTCACACTCATACCCCCTTTAAGGAACAGAGCAGAGCTGTGAGGGGGAAGTAATTATACACCTGCATCCAGCACCAGATGTGTCCACATAAGAGCTAGCTATCAAGTTACACCTGAGCTAGCTTACGGCCTCATGGCCCAGCCTCCAGAGCCACGGGCTTATAGGCACTGAGCTGAGACGGAGCAGAAGTGCTTGGTGAGTGTGATTCTATCTACGCGTGGGTTTTGAAAGGGCGTATCTGCCACTGGTTGTTGGGACTGGGATTATACGGTTTGCGGTTTCTCCTCTGTGCTTTGGTTGTGTCATTAAGGGCTGTGCGTTGTATTATTTTAACTGGACTGGTATAGTTAAAGCAGTACAATTCCCTACCCGGTCTGGGGATGCAGCGATAGTGGTATGTGCTTATGCTTGTATAGCTCATTGCTGTACGGGAAGGGGAATACGCTATAGGGTAGCATCGATTATAATGAACTATCCTCCGGGGAGAATATGCCAGGGCCTAACGGGCTCCCTAATCTAATCTAGCAGGAAAAGGCAGAACCACCACCAATGGCTGAAAGTTAAAGCCAGATAAATTCAAATGAGGAATAAGGCACAAATTGTTAACCACTGGCTCAAACTTGCCAAGGGACGCGGTAGATTCTCCATCTCTCGAGAGCTTCAGATCCAGGCCAGCTGCCTTCTGGAAGTGACGCTTGAGTCAAAAAACAAGTGAGTGGGTTCCATGCAGGGGTAGCTGGGTGAAATTCTCTGGCCTGCGGAGGTCAGACTAGATGATCCCGTCTGGCTTTAGCATCCATGACTGGATGGTACATTTCCCTGCCCTTTAATTCAATCTGCAGCACCTCTCTGCCTGCGTGACAGGCTGTTCTTCCGAAGGCAGCACTCTCTGACCACGCAACTTCCCTGATTTCTATCCGCCCCGGAGCCCGGAAGAGAGGGATCTCATCATACACTAGCTTGATCCCAGCAACCCACTGCCTGCCAGCCAGGAACCAGAGAGAAACTTCAGTCACAATAAACATGGGCTAGATTTGCAGCCTAGAAAGTCTCCATGTCCAATTAATAAGCTCCCTGCCCATCTTTGATAATTCACTGCATCAGATCTGTGCTACCTCAGTCTTTAATCTCGCTTGTATCTAATGTCGCTTTGCAATGCAGATGCTTTACCAGTCCTGCATCCCCCCATAACAGCCCTGGTCCTCACAGCCATGGCTGCTGTTCGGAGGCTCATCAACACGTCTGCTTCCTCTGGTTGAATTCTTCAGTTCTGAGAAGCCGAAATGCCGTACAATGAAAGCTCTGAAAGGGCCCCGGCAGTAGGACAATTACAGCCTGTAATTTGGTGCCATTTACTGTACAGTTGGATTTAATTTCACAGCCTGCCACTCAGGGAGGTGGTTGTTAAGGCTACAAACAGACTTGGCGAAATGGGTGGAAAATGATTCTTTTCAAATGGCTCCTGGCTGAAAGTGTTTTTTCCCTCCAGCCCCCACGCTTCTCTGCAATGGAAATAAATTCCAGTGTGAGATGAGTTTGTGCATGTGTGTCTGTCTCAGCTGGGTCCCTGGTGGCCACTGGACAATTGGTAGCTAATGGAGATGCTCTCTGCTGAGGTTTTGCACGAAGGTGTTAGTCGAGGATTGAAATCCCCTCCCGTCCCCGCAAGGGCAGGGTTGAGGCAGGCTGACCGAGTGAGCACATGTAGGGAGCCAGCCCCCTTCCTGCTCTGCCTGGCCCTGATCTAAGAATCCCCAGAGACCTTCAGGGTTGTCTGTCTCTCTCTCCCCCTTAATCCCACTTTCTGTATTATGTATATTATGGTAGCCCCAAGAGAGATCAAGGCCTCATTGGTCTGCCTAGAGACAGTCCCTGCCCCAGAGCTTAGGGCCAAATTTTTAACAGTATTTAGACTCCTCCTAACGCCCATTGATTTCCACTGGCACCTTTGGAAAAAGCTGCCCCTCGAAATCTAAGTAGCAGGGTTATTAGCCCTGTTTTACAGACGGAGAGCCCAGGAGCGGCCAAGATGTTCCAAAGTGATCTCCTGGGTACCCCGCATGAGGTGCCTTCAAAGGGGCTGATGCTCGGGAAGTGGTGAGGACCCAGCATCTGGAACTCAGGGCTCCTTTAAAGCATCTGGTGTTAGACTCTCCCAAATTGCCAGTCACTTATTGAAACCTTGGGCTAAGTGACTTTCCCCAGGCCACGCAGCAGGTCTGTGGCAGAAACAGGAATTGAACACAGATCTCCTTAGAGCGCCTGCTCATCGGGGCAGGGACCATCTCTTTGTACAGCGCCTAACACTATGGGATCTTGAGCCAAGACGAACTCGTAGGTACTACTGTAATGCTCCTAATGGCCATAAAAATGTACAGTGCCTGGCGCAACTGGGACCTGATCCACAAATAGGGCTTCTAGGTGCTACTGTAATACACCTAATAGCAATAAAAATGTACAGCGGCCAGCATAATTGACACCTGATCCTTGACTGAGGCTCCTAGGTGACACAACCTTTTACAAACCTCCTGAGTCCCATTCCAACATCTCCACGTCCTTAAATGGCAACAGACCTATACAGATGGCCTGAGGTCCTTGTTTAACCTCCAACAAGACCGCTGAATGCGGCGGCTTGGTATTTACACGGCCATAAATAATAATGGATAGAAGAGCAATAAAATGCTGCTTCAGTTTCTGATGATAAAAGCTTCTTAGGGGAATACCGAGATGGGTAATAAACAGCATATGGTACGAGCTGGGACAATGATTCCGTATTTAATAGCCTTCACTGCTGCTTAACTGCATCTTTAGAATGGGCTGCGGGAGCGCGGACTTGCTGTGTCTTCACTTGATTTGTTGAAGTGGAGCTCAGCAGCGGGGAAGCTGTAGGCGTGACTAGCAGGCTCTGGCTAGAGTGTTCCCCGGTTAGAGCCTGTTTCTCCTCTGTAACTGGTGGCAAAATGGATTGTTTTGTTGTCTGGCACCACTGGGAGGGGTGCGTATGGGCTCAGAGGAGCAGGGAGCGGGTCTGGCAGAGAAGGAGGTGGCCGCGTGGGAAGGAGGGTTTCTGACAGTGCTAGCAGGCGTCCTGACTTCCCCATTGCAGGATCAACCCGCACGCCCTTTCATTTGGGAACAGAGCCCAGCAGTCCTGGCTCCCCATCCGTGGATCGGACCACTCGACTGCACGCCCGCCCTCCCGGGAATAGAGACGTGAAGGGAGAGCATCTCTTTATACCCAAATCAATTTCCCGGGCCTGTCCCTTTCCGCACGGCCTCTTCTCCTCTGCTGCTATTTCAGATACCGATGGCAGGACAAGCACTAGCAGCACTCACTGTGTTGGGAAGCCACCAGAAACCACTCCGGGCTGCAGTATATGGGTGGATATCAGCCTATTCCTACCCACCGCAGGCTGGCTCTCCTCTCACTTAAATCAGCTTCCCCCGGGTTCAGTGGGCAGTAGTGGGGATGTTCCTTTATCCCGCCCTGCGTAAGTGAGGTCAGATTGGGAGCCCTGTGAACCCACCGGGCTTGTCACCTTTTGGCTGTGTTTGACCTGGGCAGAGACTCTGTCTGTTAATCGCTGTGATATATGCTGAGTCTGTGAGGCGGAAAAGGCGCCCGCTCTGAGGTGCGGGCAGGACAGATGTACGGACAAAGGCAGGGGGTGTAACAGAAAAGGGCAGTGGAGCCTAGTGTGAACGTTCAGCGGGTGGCTTGGCCGATCGATGTAATACAGGGAGAGATTTTTAAGCCCAGCTACTCTGACCTCCTGCAGGGCCGGCGTCGAGGTGGGCAACCGCCCAGGGCGCTGTGGTCAAGCAGCAAGAAGGGGGGTGCACGGCTGTGGAAGGGAGCTTGGGGCAATGCCGGGGAGGCAGTGGGGTCTGGGGAGCCCAGGGCGGCAGCAGGGGGATGGGTGGGGAGCCCAGGGCGGCAGCAGGGGGATGGGTGGGGAGCCCAGGGAGGCAGCAGGGGTGAAGGGGGCTGGGTGGGGAACTTGAGGAGGCAGCAGGGTTGAGTGGGGACAGGGATGCCAAAATACAAGTTGACCCAGGGCGCTGTTTTCCCTAAGGTCGGCCCTCACACGGGTCAGAGAATTTCCCCTGGTTACCCCCCTATTCAGCCTAATAACCTGTGTCTGGCTACAGCATCGTCCAGAGCGGCGTGCAGTCTGGAGCTGAGACTCAAGAGATGGAAAATCCACCACTTCCCTTGGTGCTCTGTTCCAGGGATTAGTCACCTTCCCTGTTAAAAACTGACACTTTATTCCTAACTTCCATTGGTCTGGCTTCAGCTGCCAGCCATTGCTGCTTGTTCTGCCTTTCCCCACTAGATTAAGGGGCCCTATAATACCTGGTACATTCTCCCCATGAAGCCATTTGCTCAAGGTACCAGAGAGCTCCACAGGTTTTCTTGGGGTATTTTCCTTTGGCCCGGTAGCTAGGGCACAGGACTGGGGTGCAGGAGAGCTGGGTTCTATCCTTGGCTATGTCACTGGCTTGCTGGGTGACAGTGGGCAAGTCACGTTCCCCTCTCTGTGCCTCAGTTTCCCCATCCATAAAACAGGGCTAATGAAGCCAACTTCTTTTGTAAAAGTGCTTTGATATCTACTGCTGAAAAGAGCTACGGAGTCATGCCTCAGCACAGGGGGGATAAACTAGGTGAGGGCCCTTTCAACCTTCCCTTTTTAGGAGTCCGTTATTGATTAATCCCGAAGGTGGGATTTTCAGCATCGCTCGCTCAGCGCTGGGCAAACTCTGCCCAGTGAGTCTGACGGGAGTTTTACTGTTCACATTAACGGGAGCAGTTAGACCAGTGCGGAGTGATTTCTTTTTATTTCTCCCATGCATTCCATCCTTGTGCCTAATCCTGCTTTAAGGAGCGGGCTAGGCCTTGCCAGGTTCGCTTTCCGCTTCGCCAGTGCTAGCACAGTCGAGTGTTTCTGGCACCCAGGAGGAAAAGTTAATTAAAAAGAAATCAGCTCCCCTGTTTTTCATTCCGGGAGTTTTAAATGGAATGGAAATGTTTCTGCGCCCATTAGGCATTGAGAACTTTGGTTTTATGTAACAGTTCCTACACTTCAGGGCTAAATGGCTTGACGGTTCTAACCTTTCCCCAGACTGATTCTGTAGCTCCATGATAGACACCCCCCTACGCTATCCCTGGGTCCCTACACAGCTCTGCCATTGCACCCTAATCCTGACTCAGTCCCCTCTCCCGGTCCTAGTGCCCTGCGCAGCTCTGCTGATGCCTCAGTCCCGACCCACAGCTCCCCTGTTATTCAAGTCCTGGGGTTCTTCCCCCCACCCCACACCTTCAAATCCAACCTACAGTACCCCCAGCTAGTCTAGTCCTGGGCCATGAGGCAGCTGTGATGATTCACCGCAATTGTGACTCCCTTGCCTCTATTTCCCCATCTGTAAAATGGCGATAATGCTCCTCTACTGGCTGGCAAGCTTTATGAATGTTTACACAGTGTTTGGAAACCGTTGGGTGAAAGTGAAGTTCTTACCGTGGTTTCCTGCAGTCTGAGAATTTGGCCTTTTCCTCACGTTGCTGTGACAATGCTCAGAACACCTCCCTGGTGGAAGAGGAGGGGAAAAGTGTATTTCCTGATACCGGTCCCTCTGCCTTACCCCTTCAGGTTAAGGTCTTGTCTGCACAGGAAGGCTTTTTCGCTATCCCCAAAGCTGTGAATTTGTGGATGCTGTGTGTGTTAGTCCCTGCCCGCTCCATGGTTTGGGAGCGGCTGGTCTTACGGAGCTGGAAGAAAGAACGATAGTAAGAATGGCAGGCAAGCAGAAGGTAGACAGACCGCAAAGCAGAAATTCAGGGGAAGATGAACTTGGGGCTGGAGAGCACAGGTTTGAGATAGACTAGAGGTGTGATGAGAACAGCCAGCAAAGAAAACACGGGAGGAAGAGGACAGCGAGAAAGGACATGGAAGACCGAGGATACGCTGGAAAGAATTGGTCAGTAGACATGTGAAAAGGACTCGAACTCCAAGACCTATGAACCTGTGTCATGGACTGGAAGGAGCGACAAAGAATTATGGGCACCTTTGACCCTATATAACCAGGAAAAGGAGTCAAGAAATGAAATGATTGTGACACCAGTATAATCCCCGTGTGGACACTCTTATTCTGGTATAAAGCTTTGTCCATGCATGGACTTTGTAACGCTTAGCTACACCAGGATAGTCGAAGCAGAAAAATCCCCTACTGTGGAATTCGGTTATATTGGTGTAAAGGGAGTTCTGTTGGTATAGGTCACCCCCATATGGGAAGGGGACTGGTATAAGGCACCTTTGTATCAGTGTAACTGCATCCACCACACCAGGGGCTGTAGCGATATAACTATATTGCTAAAAATTATACCCCAACATTTACATTGGTGCAAAATCTGTGTGTGGACCGGGCCAGTAAGTGGCTTTTTTTGGTTTAGTTTATGTTATTTGGGGAGGGGTTTAAGCTAAACTGAAAAGCGTGTTTCCATCAGGGTTACACCAGAATAACTATCCTGTATAACTAGATTGGTGTAATTTGGAAAAGTTTAGAATGTAAATCTCATCATCATCATCACTGAGACAAATTAAAAAAGGGACGTGGCCTCCTTGCAGATCAAATGCCGTCCAGATTGCTCTCCAGTTAGGTCCTTTGGGTGGTCTGATAGGATGTTCGATTTATGTCCATCATTGGCGAGCTTATCATGCCTCCAAAGCTTTTAGTGTCCACGTGAGCTCCTGGGCACACGTGCTTTGTAATGTGTTTAGTCTTCCAGCCTCCTAGTATCAAGAAAGCTGCCGAAACTGAACTAATGCTGGTGGCGGCTGCTGGGTTTGGCTGTGAATGGTCTTGTTGCTGGTCTTGTCCTGCCACTTAATCTGGAGCAGCTGACGAAGACGGCAAGAATCGAAAACGGCCACTTGGGGGTTCTTCGGCCTTGCTCAACACCGGCGTTTTGCTGCCGTGCAGTCGAGTGGATATAACCGTGGTTCTGTAGATCCACAACTTCCTGGAAACCTGAGGTCATGATGTCCCCACAAAGGCTGATGAACGGCCCAGAACTGGCAGCAACTGGTGCTATATGAACATCTGCATCTTCTGGGCATCCTCTCCTGCTCTGTGATGTTGCCCAGGTATTTGACTGTTGTCACCTGCTCCATGTCCCCTCCAGACAGATTACAAACAGTTCAGCATTAATCTAGAGCCGGAGGTTGTCCGATGGTAAAGGCCAAGGACTTAGTTTTACTTGGATTAATAACCAGACTGATGCACGCTGTTTCTCGCCTGACCAGATCAGCCATTGGCTGCAGCGACCCACCAATGTGAATCAACAAGACAATGTCATCAGCGTGTTCGAGATCTTGCTGCAAAACGGCGTCCAGATCAGCGCCAGCTTTAGCTGCTTCCTCAGCCTTGCCTGTCAAACAGTCAATGCTGATGCTGACCGAAGATGGTGACAGGACCCAGAGAACCACGCCACGTATCTGCCTCTGGCTCGAACGCAGCTTTCCATTCTGTTCTCGAGCTCTTCTATCAATGAAGCTATCTGCCAAGTCGCCGCCTCAGATCCTGCATGCTTGCTTGATGCCCTGAATCAATGGTCTGACAGAAGCCTATAAAAAGTGCTCATTAACATCAACCATCTTCTGCAAAAATAAGCCCCGAGGTGTATAGCACGAATGGTGTCTAGGTACTGAGCCATGGTGCTAAGTCATATGGACATTTTTGTGTTGTGGGTGAATCTCTCCTAAGTACAAGGCCTGATCGATGTTACCTGCTTATACCGATGGACCGGTTATACAACCCTTCCCCGGTGACATCCACTGAACCAAAGCAAGGCCCTCTGGTACTGGATCAAGTGTGCCCACATGGGTGAGTGGGTTAATGTCCGTTTACATTCAAACCATAGGTTATACTGGAGAAAAGATTCCCATCTAGATGTGGTCTTAAGCTGAGACTCCTCAAACCCATTTCACTTGTGGTCGAATTCGGGATTTGAACCCAGGGCTGAGGAAGCCATTGCACCAGCCAGCTACCCCGTCACTTCCCACCTGCTTGCCCAATTATGCTTCATTGGAGGCCATGTCACCTGTGCAGCTGTCACGCTGACGGGCAGCAGTGTCTCTGCAAAGGCAGTTGCAGAACTGTCAATCATTCGCCAGGCACTGCAGAGCTGAACTGCTGAGACGGCAGCTGTGTGTTATGGAGTCCCCCAAACAGGCCTTGATGCTGCAGTCTGAGCAGGGTGGATGTGAACAGCTGGGCAGAGGCACGGGGATATTTACCTGCGGCTGTGAACTGACCTTGCTGGTCAGTTTCACCTGCCCCATTTTCCTGGGTTCCCAAGATCATTCAGTTCAACAGGAAGTCAGTCTCTGGCTTCAGCCCTGCATGAGAACCAAGGCTTTTTTTCCAGGGGTGGATTTTGCAGCCTGCATAGATCCTGGATGATTTCACACTCCTCCTCTGTGGGGGCTGATTTCACACTCCTTCTCTGCATATCATGGTTAGCTTCACTGCAAGCTTCCTCTTGTGCTGCCCCATGTGTGCCCCCCCCCCCCCCCGAATTGCAGGCACCAGAGGGGAGTTTGGTCTCTGTGTGGCTGATTCTCCAGCCCTTGGCCTCTCTGCGGAGGGCACTAGCTGAGCTGGCATTTGCTGCGGGAACAGACACAATGTCTCTCCTGGCTTTGTATCCTGGGGCGGGGCCCTGACTCAGGAAAGCACTTAAGTGTGTGCTGAACTTTAAGCATATGCTTAAGTCCCCTTGGCTTCAACGGGACTCGCACGTGCTTTAGTGCTGTCCAGAATAGAGATGGTTTTTGTGAGTCGGGTCCCCACTGGCCAAAGCACACAAGCCAGCAGCCCTGGCATGGTAGTAGCAAGGTGTCCACCGCTCTGGAATGGCCCAAGTCACAGGGTCAGATTCCTCATTGCCCTGTGTAGTTGTTTTTGAGAGGTAGGAGGGCATAGTGGTTAGGGTGCTAGCCTGGACTCGGGAGATATAGGTTTAGTTCTCTGCTCTGCCACAGACTCCCTGTATGACCTTGGGCAAGTCACTTAGTTGCTCCATGCCTCAGTTTCCCCCATCTTTACAATGGGGCTCATAGCACAGCTGTAACTCACAGGGGGGTAGCGAGGATAAATTCATCAAAGATTGTGAGGTGCTCAGATACCACGGTAATGGGGGCCAGATAAGGACTTTAAATAAATAAACACCTCTTGAAAAGTCTATATGAAACATCCCCGTTCTGATGCAGTTGCACTTTGCACAGAGGTGAATAACTGTGTTGGGCCAGGGCAATGGAAAATCGGACCCGATGGGTGTGGCTATTCAAAGGCCCCACTCCGTGCGCAGCTCTTTGGGTGAGGTTGGTCAGAGTTTGGTTGGTGGAGGTTTGTACTGAGGCTGGCAGAAGCGTCCTTCGTCTGCCATTGGCTCGGGGCGTTTGTTGTTAACTGTTGCTTGTTGTTCGATAATCTTGGTGGGAGAGGCGTGTGACCCACTGGGTAGGACACCGCCCAGTGGCTCAGCAAACCTGGGTGCTAGTCCCAGCTCTGGCACTGTTCAGCTGGGTAATCTTGGGCAAGTCCCCTTCCCCTCTTGTCTATGTGCAGCATCCGGCACAATGAGACCCTGATCTTGGGGAGGGAGTGGAGTGGGTGGATGGGAGGGGCATGCTTTGAGTGCTACCATAATACAAGCAATATTTGTATTTGAAGGACACTTGATGACTGTTTATTAAATCTACCTAAACTAGGTGTGACTGCTTAGAAAGATCCTCCGAGTACATGGCTCTTAAAAGGATTTTGAGTAAAGAGTGTTTCTTTTAAGCCTGTACAAAGGAGGCAGCCTGGACAGAGCGCAGGGGAAGGTTCTAGGCAGGAGCGGAGTAAGAGATACGTGGGAGCTATAGGGATGATACAGTTTTACTTATTAAAGTTCCTTGTTCAGTGTTGGAAGAAAGCGTATCTCCCTCTGATGCTTTGTCACCTGAGGCTCGGGATCCAAATAAGATAATTTAAAGAGCTGGCTACTGCCTGCACCACTGCCCTCCCCTGAACATAATTGGAACTGCTTAGCTGTGTGTCATAGGCCCTATATGGCATACAACTTACGGTGATTCTCCTTTAGCTCAAGTGGCAAGGTCCTACACATTTGGCACAGGAGGATCTGAGTTCTATCCTTGCTGTTTCTGTGTAGTCCTGAACAGTATCATGGCAGTAACAGTGAAGTCCTGTGTAACTATGGGTTTGTTACAGTATTATTTCACTTCTTTGTTGTAAACTTTCCCCCACTTAAAAAACCAACCAGCCAAAAAAAACCCCAAACCCAACCCACTTCCTCCTCTCCAAGGGAAATGAAACACCATAATGAAGAAACTTTGGTGGCTGATTGAAAGGTAAGCCCCACTAAAGCACTGGAAGTTGGAAGGTTGCCTCATTGTTGCAAACAGCAGTTGATCTTCCAAGCCCACTGTGCAGTCTGCATCACTCAGGGTTTGTCTACGCGGTGGGACCTCCAGTGGCAGAGATGCGGTGCCGTAATCCCCATAGTGTCGACTATCCTGCAGCAGCTGAAGGGTTTTTTTCCATCTCTGTAGGAACAACTACCCCTCCCCCAGCAGTGGTACTGAGGTCAACTACGCCAGTGGTTAGTTTGATGTAGCTACAGCGCTCAGGTGCGCATTTTTTAGCACCATGGAGTGATGTAGCTATGTCAGTCTAAATGTTTAGTGTGGGCCTGGCATTAGGCTGTAGCTGTGTGCAGCTCATGCACAGAGGAAGGATAATCCTGTGGTTAGGATGCTAACCTAGGATCTGCAAGACTTGGCTTCAATTCCCTGCTCTTTTACAGACTCTCTGAGTGACCTTGGGCAAGTCCATTAGTCTTCTCATGCCTTAGTTCCCCATCCCACCTCACTGGAGCGTGGTGAGGATAAATAACTCCAAGACCGAGCCATCTGAATACCCCAGTAATGGGGACCAGATCATCTAGATAGTTTAACTCTGCTGTATTGAGATGTGAAATTCAAATGGCGAAGATCAAGGATTTGGGTTTGTTTTGTTTTCTCCCAAAAAAGCCTTTGATTCCATTTAAATGCAGTGTGCTGTGTCTCTGCGGTTGTGGTGGGGGGGCGAAAAATTGCAATAGACGACTGCAAGCATCTCGGAGCAAAATAAGAAAAAAAAAAAGTATCTTTCTGCTGCTGCCAAGCCTCCCAGCAAAGCTGTGCAGTAGCAGCTATCAGCTGAAACTGACTAATAATACACCATTAGTCAGTCTCACCTCCTTCAGTGCATTTCAGTGAAGCAGGTTAAACTGAAATCGCGTCCCTGACGCAGGCAATCTGATCTTGCAGAAAGTTCCCACATGGCTGGGTAACCGGCTGGGGGAGGCATTCTCATTTTTTTTTCTGGTTCATTAAAAAAAAATAAAAAAATCCCTCCTCCTTCTCTGTTTTGTTTTCTATTGCAGCCAGTCCTGCCACCACCCTTCCCTGGGCTGTTACAATGGACTCTCCCAATGTTCAGTGTGTGTGTAGAAGGCTGCGATGCTAATGCTCATTCTGGTACCCAGGAGCTATTTTCTTCCTGTATCCCTGCTGGAGCATCCTTCATAATATCACGCGAGTCAGATACTTAGAGGAGGGCTGTGGCAGATCCGAGTATAGACCAGGTAAGGAGGAAAACAAATGTCTTTGTAAGAACAAGATGCTTTAATTAGTATAATTGGATACATAGTTGTTGATGTAGAAAGGTTTTTAGGGGGGTATTTTCCCCCTCCCCCTTTGGTGTGGCCATTTTGTCCTGAAAAACCTTGCCTCTAGGTTTTGTCTGTCTTTTTATTTGTGTATGAGTGTTAATAGTGTCCGGTCATCTCACTTGCCCTGCTTATTCCAGATATCCTGCAGCTTGGAATCTATGCAGATAGATCTTTTGTAGGCATCTCATTGGAGGGGTGGTTATTTATACCGATGAAACCAATGCATCTTGAACAGGGGAAGAAATCTGCACCGGGTTTGGGAGAGGGTCTATGTGTTGGAAAATGACCTTGGGGACTGTAGATTTAAAAACTCTCATTATCTATTGTCGCCATGTTTTTTGTTGCTCCTATGAGGAGGTCTCTAAAAGAACGGGGGTTTCAAATGAAGCGAAATTACTTGTTAACCCAAGCCCCAACCCTTTTCAATCCAACCAAACAAATCATCTCTGGCACATTTGGGATTTATAAGTGTGTGTTTAACTAAACCACTATTTTAAATGTGTATTGATCAACAGCTCTGATCAAAGAATTAGCAAAAGGAAATGGATTAAAAAATAAATAACCTTGTCTGGAAACTGCTGATAGTGTTTATTTGCTGAGATGTTCAATTTAAATCTTGGTACGGATTTTAAATAGCAGCAATGCATTTATACGCGTAGGAGGGTATTTTGTGGGATTCCAACTTTGACGATGAAATGTCTGCTTGTAGATGCTCTTAAAATCAAAACTAGCTCTGGGTTTAAACCGTTTCAATCCTTGATAAACTGCCTTGACACAGCTGCTAAGATTCTGGCTTTAGAAACCATCCTTTCTACCATGGAGGAGAGAGCCTATGACCTTGTTCTGATAGATCCAATTACATCTATATTTCCCCTTCTCAAGTCCCTAAATGTATAGCTACGTCGCAGTAAATATAGCTGCCTTGACATGGCTTTATTGAATATCGAAAGGCAAAAAGGGACTGATGAAGGGACCTGAGATGGTGTTGGCTGGAGGAGAATGACCTTGTCATAAAGAAGCGGGTCGCATTGTTTTCTTCAAGGATGCTTATTTGTTTATTTAAAACTTAGCATTTTTCATCCCTTCTCGTGTTATTTGATCCTGCATAAAGGAACTTGGATGGGGTTGTTCAGAGAGGGGAATGGGCGTAGGAGGTAATTTGCGTTGGTTAAAAGTACATCGTGTCGTTCATTCAGAAATCAGCTGTCGCCAGCTCCTGCATTTTTAATAACTCTTCTGAGTCGGTGTGTGTGAACGTGATCTACCTGGGGTGTGCATGGATACATATGATGTGTGTGGATGTGACTGGGGCTTGCACACAGAGAATGCAGAGTCAGCAGTATCTATTTTAGATTCCCCAGTTTGCATTTAAATCATGCTCTCTCTCTCGCTGTCTCTCTCTCTCACACACACAATCTCTCAGAAGATGCATTATCCCAGCTGTCTGCTTCATAAGTGCCTGATCCACACCCGCAGAGTAGATTGCATGGCTGGACATGCAGGTGATGTTGCCAGGCTGCGCTGCTTGCGTCCACATCCAGGGGTGACGGGAGGCGCAGCTATTATTATTTTAGAAGGGTGAATTTTAACTTGAAATCATATTCTCCTCCCCGACACACAGTACATAAATGGCCAGGTCTGTTTCATCCTGCTTGACTTACACTTGTATTCATGCATTTTTTTCTCTCCCCTTTTCTCTCACCCCATCTCTCTCTCTCTCTCTCACACGCACACACTGCTCTCAGGCATGTTTGTGCTGCCAAAGATTAAAAATAGACTTGCTGGGGGAAGTGGCTGGCTGGCTGGGGGAAGTGGCTGGCTGGCTGAGGGATGGGTTCCTGAATGTATGTTCCCAATTCCCTCCTGAGATCTCATCTTCAAACACATCCCGCGTCCCCCCACTCAGCCCCGAGGGTCTCTGCTTTCTGAGCTGGGGCTGGAATGACCTGCCATTGCACCACAGCTAGTACCCAGGCTAAATCCCGGAAACGACTGCAGACCCATGAATGTCAGTGGAGCTGCACCCATTCATGCCAAGTGGCCAAGGCTCATTTGATCATCCTGGCCTGGCTTCCGTTGGCATTAGCAAGAGGTAGGCATGTGTAATGGGCTGGAGCGTTGGATCACTGCTGTGACAGAGGTTGGGTCAGGCCCTGAAGGGAAAGGAGAGTGGGGCAGTGGTTAGAACAGGGTCCTGGGAGTCAGGACTCCTGGGTCCTCTCTCTAGCTTTGCCATGATGCTGGGCAAGTCACACCCTTCTGTGCCTCAGTTTCCCCTTCTGTAAAATGTGGACAGTGATCCCACCCTCACAAGGGGCATTGCGGCCCGAATTCGTTGATGACTGTGTAAAGTGTTGTGAGCCCCTCAGAGGGAAGGGGCTGGGCGGGGCAAAGAACTGCTGTGGCCATTTCTATAGCATGTCCTCTCCCATTGCCACCGGGTCCCTGCAATCACTCTGGTCCTGGCTTTGTCACTGGGGGTGATCTAAGCGTTTCCTTGGCTGCAGGGCGGATCCTCAGTGAAATCCGTTTGTACTTGTCTCCTTATCAGATGCATCCCTGCCTAGCAACCCTCTGTAGGGGACATTCTGCACCCCTTGTTTTCCAGTAGCCTCTGCCAGCAGGTCCTGCAGATCCAGTTACAGGCCCGCTCAGCTGTAGGAGACAAGCGGGCCGGCCTGTGAGACCTGGGAGAGGAGCTTGCTTAGTCCTGTTCTCTGTAGCCCCTCACTAGCCTGACCTGCCTGCACTGCCCTGAGGGGCATATGAGGAGCATCATTTGCAGTGAATGAACTGAAGCCTGTGAAGATCTGGGCATTTGCTCCTCTTCCAACCTGCCCCCACCCGCCTTCCAGCAGTTCGAGGCGGAAACGCTTCCGTCTCTCTAGCTGCCAGCCTGGGTTCTGCCGATTATTCATTGCTCCTTCAAACCTTTCTGGAAAGATCTCCCTGAAAGTGACCGCGAATTAGTACCTCACACGCCCGGTCACTGGCATATCTGTCATCTCCGCAGGGGTTTCAGCACAGCAGGGCGGGATCCGGTTTTCCCGTCCCGCAGACTTCTTTGGAGAGGTTGGAAAAAAGGTCCCCTTCTGAATCGGTATGAAAAGTCCATCTTGAAATCTTGCGCAAACTGACAGCTTGTAAAAAAAAAAAATCTGGCTTGGGTCAACTGAAGCATTTCATCTTGGTTTTGACCATTTCAACCCTCTATAATTAGCTTTCATTTCAAAACAAAAAAGTTGGTTGTCCAGAAAACTGGAATTTTTCAGTTAGAAAAGGTTTAACCCCCCCCCCACACACACACACACATACACACAGACAATTTTTCGAGTTGAAAATTCATCCAGACTGACCCTTTCCAAACCAGACCTTTTCTGCAGGATAAACTGGAATTTTGCTGATAACAAAAGAAACGTTTCACTGAAAAAATCCCAACCTGCTCCAGTGTGCTTGGGACTGGCAATGCAGTGGGTGCCCAGCTGCATTTCAGAGGCTGGGTCACTAGGCAGGATGCTCTGCTACAAGAACCAGAAGGTGCTGCTACCCCTCTAGTAAAGGCTCTTTGCCAACATCGCTTCCCCACTGCCTGTCTTACCCACCTGGTAAATGGCCTGTATTTTGATTGCCAACCAGGGCAAAAGGCAGGAGGGCCAGTAGCCGGCCTGGGATGCTTTTGACTGCATAAGTAGAGCCCTGTGTGGATACAAAATTGTGGATTGGATGCGGATACCAAACAGGGTCTGCGGATATCCGCAGACTTGCACGGCTCTATGCATAAGAGCCCTGGGGCCCATCTGCCCCGTGTTAGGTGGAGTGTGCGGTGCCTGTGGTTTAAAGTCCCATTCTCTTCTGACTCCGGCTCTGAAGCCGCTGAGATCCCAGATCTGGGAGCTGCTATCGACCCACCTCTGATGGTAACTGCGCCTCACTGGGGGTGGGGTGGTTGGGAGAAAGCACCTGGAAAGGCCACATCCTTTTCCCTGTCTTAGTCAGCAAGGGTGCAGCTTAGGCAGAACGGATCCGATCTAGGTTCATATCCCACGTCCATCGCCATGGTCTCTGGGTGCCACAGGCCCAGGGCTCCCAAGGTGGAGTCAGTGCAGATGCTGAGAGCTGGGGAGTAAGGTTGCCAGCCCTCCAGGATTATGTCCTGTGATGAAACCTCCAGGAATGCGTCTAATCCAAATTGGCAACCTTAGTGGACGGTGAGCACGCGGCAGCCCAGTGGCTGTGTCCGGGCCAGTCCGTTTCATCCCTGAGTAGCGGAGGGAGCAGGGTATTGTGGGGACCTTTATTTAACTGTTTCCTCCATGGCCCTGCACCTCGGGCACCCGTGCGAGCTGGGTGCGGGAACACTGCCACTCTGACCTGGCGAGGGCTGATACCCACTCGGCACTGGTGTAAACGGATGCAGGGCAGCGGCCCGGTGTGGCTCTGTAAACAGGGCCACCCAGAGGGGGGGACAAATGGGGCAATATATAGCATATATTCGTATATTAATATAGTATTCTGTAGTATTGCAACTTTTTTTTATGGAAGGGGCCCCCAAAATTGCTTTGCCCCCAGGCCTCCTCAATCCTCTGGGCAGCCCTGTCTGTAAATTTGCTCACACCTGGCCCACAGTGACAGCAGGGTTGAACCCGGCCCCTCTGGATTTAAAGGCACAGGCCTCTCCGGCCTGAGCTAAAAGGCCCCTCTCTGGTGTCTCAAGGCTGTAGCAGGCTCTTTGTGGGCCCAGGCACCCACCAAGAAGGGGACAGTTGGGTGAACCACAAAATGGCACCAGGCCAGGCTGCGCGTTATGGGACTGCTGGGCTCAGTTGCTATGCATGTGGGTCACTGCTGGCAGGAGAGGGGCCAGGTCCACTGGCTGAGGCAGGCGGGAAGGGGCGTGTTCATTTCATCATGTATCTGATAGGAAACCCCTCGCCCGCCCACCAGCCCTCGTGTTACTGCGCCTTGTGGGGCAGCCCCTTCCCCAGGCCGGTGGGGCTGGCGTGATCGGACCGTGGGCCAGGGGATGGGCGAGGTAGGGTGGCTTTCTCTGTCACAAGGGTAGGGAGTTCTATGGGGCACAGGACAGGCCGGCTTTAGGAAGTGTGGGCCCCGATTTGAACAGTTTCGATGGGGCCCCGGCAGGGATGACTAAAAAAAAAAAATGTAAAAAACCACGTGGGGCTTGTACTCACCGGGCGGTGCTCTGAGTTTTCGGCGGCGGATCCTTCACTTGCTCTGGGTCTTCGGTGGCACTGAAGGACCCGCCGCCAAAGTGCCACTGAAGACCCGGAGCGCCGCCGGGTGAGTAGAAATTAAAAAGGCGCCTCTAGCCAGGGAAGGGATTCTTGGCCACTAGCCCCCCACTCTGGGCGGCCCTGCCACTGGGCACGGGGCCCTCTTAGGCGCGGGGCCTGATTTGGGGGAATTGGTGGAATTGGCCTAAAGCCAGCCCTGAGGACCAGGGAGGGGCAGGGAGCTGGGCCTGTGGATCCAGGGCTCCCAGGGCCATCTTCAGGGCTGCCCCATGGCTCAGGGGCTTGGGTCGCACACGTAGGTCTGGTCTCTCTAGGCTTGACACCGCATGAGGGAGAACGCACAGGCTGCCCCTCCGAATCCATGGTGCCGGGGAAGCTGGGTGCCGGGCAACCCGAGAGATGCGGCAAGCTGGAGAGACAGAGCCCTGAAATCCCCAGCCTCCTTCTGTGTGGTAGCAGGAGGCTGGGAGCACCCCGTTGGGGTGCTTGGCACTTCCTTGGCCCCTGCTGCCTGATGTTGATGGGTTGGTGATCGACCAGGGGAGAGCAGAACCCAGCACAGAGGGAAGCCCTAGGTTACCAGATTCTCCCAGTGTGGGGGTGGAGGCGCAGACCTCCACCAAGCTCCACATGTGGGTGCTCTTTTGCATCAGTGACTCCCTGGGCGGCTGATGTGTGCACTGGGGCAGGGATTTCCTCCGCTGACTGAGCTGAGCTGGCTGCATCACTCGGGGGGGACACGGACACCCCCCCACCCCCGTAAGGCCACAGACTCATCGTCCAGCAGGACTAGGCAAGTCCCCTAAAGCAGCTGCTGGCCGCGCAGTGTGGAAAACCCCAGTACGTGAAGGGTTAATGCAGCCGCAGGGTTCGGATTAGCTCTGTGACAAGCAGCCCTTCTTGTAAGCCCAGGGACTCAATGGCTCCAAGGTGGCACAAGCACCGTTAAGTCATTCCGTGATCTGAGTTTGCACCAGCCCCTCCGGTGGGCAAAATGCCAGGCTTCCTCTGCTCCGGCGGGTCTCCTGCTCCGGCCTCCTCCCGGTGACTTGGGGCGGCTTACTGGTGTGTTGGCCTTCGCATCCCTCCTTGTCTGTTTCCTGCCCCTAGAGCATAACTGGCCACTTCCTTTAGAACAGGGGGTCTCAAACTGGGGGTCGGGACCCCTCAGGGGGTGGCAAGGTTATTATATGGGGGGGTCGCAAGCTGTCAGCCTCCACCCCAAACCCCGCTTTGCCTCCAGCCTTTATAATGGTGTTATTAATTAAAACCACTTTTTAATATATTTAAGGGGGGGGTCGCACTCAGAGGCTTGCTGTGTGACAGGGGTCACCAGTACAAAAGTTTGAGAAGCACTGCTTGAGTGCCGGGGGGGGGGGGGGGGCTGAAGGGCAGTATTGGGGCGAACTGGCACAGCTGCATGGGTGGATGGATGGGCCGGTAGGTTGGGATTGGGGGGAGTGGCAGAGCTGGTTGTAGGGGGAGCCCAGGGCTAGGGTAGCTGATGGGAGCCAGGGGCCAGGACCACAGAGCATTAGCAGAGCTGGGTGTGTGGGGAGCCCCACGGTTGGGATAGCAGCAGGGATGGCAAGTTAAGATTGAGGGGTCAGCAATAGAGCTGGGGAGCAGGAGGGGGCCCAGAGCTGGCCTAGCTGAGGGTTTGTGGGTTGGGATTGAGGGGGGGCAGGGAGGGAGCCCAGGTGTGGAACATTAGGGGGGGGCTGCAGGTTGGGATTGAGGAGAGTTGCAGGGCTCTGCTGCTGGGGATTCCCGGGATCCTTTAAGAACCGTAGGAAATGAATACCCAGAAATGTGCTTTTAAATGAGGTTCAGCTTGTGAAACAAAGCCAGGCTGGCCTCTTCTCTCTCTCTCTCTTCCCTCTGTGCCAGGCTGCAGCTCGGCCTGCGACCCTGCTGAGCGCTTCCTGCCATGCCGGGAGCTGCTGCAAAGCCGGGCCCAGCTGGGTGCACGTGGGGAGAGCTAAAGACAATCCCCTGTGAGCATCAGTGGCGGCGTCATGCCCGCGTGAGGGAGAGCAGCGTCCGCCCGGAGTAGCGCTCTGAGCTGCAGATGTCCTGCCTCTCGAAGATGGTTGCCACCAACCATCCTGCCTATGTGTGGGTCTGGTGGGACCGTTCTGCCCCCGCAGAGCCCAGATCTGGCCCCCCGCAGAGGAATGGAACAGAACTGAGCCGAGGGCAAAGCCGGCTGGCCCTGGGGGAAGCTCCCTGCTAGAGAGAGCTGTTTGGCTGTGAATTTGCGCCGTCTGGCAGGTGGCACTGCATCCTGGGTAGCGGCATGTGAGTCATTGGGGAACACAAGCATTGCCAGACTGGCTTCAACCCCAGATCCGCCTAGCCCAGTGTCCGACAGAGGAAGCGGTAAGAACACCGCAGTAGCAGAGGTGGGATCATCTACCCTCCCAGCCCATGGGTCTCACCCTCATCTTGAATAGGTAGCAGTGGGCTCCAGCCCTGAAGCACGCGCCTTGTGATAGGGCCCTGTTGGGTGCTGCACAGACCTGGTCTCAGTGGCGGGGACCTCCAGGTGCTCCCGGAACACCCCGATAATCCTCCTCTCTCTTGACAGTATCTAGGGTACTTGCAGCTTGTGTGAAAGATGTTCCTCCTGGAGTGCTGCTTCTGCCCCCAGGGGAGTTTGGGGGCAGGGGCTGATTCTGGCTGGCCTGGTGCTCAGACTGGCCCTGCCTCGGGGACAGGGGCCCTCTCTGTGTTACTGGCTTTTTGGCTAGTGGTATAGATGTGTGGGGCGGGCTGTGGGCTGGCCAGGGCATGGGAAGATGATCCCCTGTGCAGGGAGCTTTCATAGAACCAGAGCGTTAATAGGGATGGCAAGGATTTGAAGACCGCTACCACGTCCCCCTCCTTCATCTCCTCTTTTCCAAACTAAACATCCCCAGTTCCTTCAGCCTTTACTCCTATGGCGCTGGCATTCCATCCCTTGGACCACCTTGGTCGCTCGCCGCGGGAGGCTTCCCAGTTTCTCTACATCCTTTCTGTACAGCGGTGACCAGAATTGGACGCAGCCCTCCAGGACTTTCTCTGGTGGCTGCTGGGGCTGCGCAGGCTGCCCCCTTTCTCCACAGTGCCCCCTTCCTGGTGACGAGAGAGGGCGGCCGCACATCCTTCAGGGTGCTGCAGGTGTCCCCTAGCAACCAGGCTGGGACCAAGGAGCTGCTGGGACCAAGGAGCCGCTGCTCCCTCACCAGCCACGGTCTCGTGCCAGCGACAAGCAGCCGCCTGGTGCTGCACGGATGTGCAGAGAAAGCCAGGCTCGTGGTGTAAATAGACACAGGGTGGGGCGGAAAACTGCCCTGCGGAGAAGGGACGTGGCTTGGCCAAGGTCAAACAGCAGGCCGGTGGCAGAGCTGCAGATGCAGCCCAGGACGCCTGAGTCCCAGGCCAATGTGCTGCCTGCTAGGGTATCCTCCCTTCCCCATTAGCCATCCCCGCTGTCCGTAGCTGGGTCCTTCCCCCACCAGCTGTCCCCTCCTCTCTCTAGGGTGCCCTGTTGATGCTGCCTTTCCCTCTCCTGTAAACATCCTGCTCTGAGGTGATGGCTCTCCAGCGGCAGTTTGCTGGCCTGGACAGCCCCCAAGCCCCACTCTGCCAGGTGTGAGGCTGCAGGGGAGCGGGGGGCCGGCTGCCGAGCCCCTGCTTGGAGTCTGCAGGAAATGGGTCACCGCACAAAATCCCAGAAGCTCTTGCCCAGAAGCCATGGAGGGCCTTGTTATGTGGTGCTCTCTGGGCCGTCATCAGTGCTTATCTCCCTGCCATGACCAGGTCCCCGATCCCAGTCGTGTGTCGGCCTCCCTTGTCGCCGCTTTCCCTCCAACGTAATCCTTGAAGGACAGCAGGGAGCGCGGCCTGCCTGGCAGCTAAAACGCGGGCTTGAGAGGAAGGAAATCCGGGTTCAAGAAACCCCCAACTGCCTGCGTGATGCTGGGCAAGTTTCTTCATCTCGGCTCCCTCTCTGTACGATTCCTCCTCTGCCCTGTGTGTTTGAGGCAGCAGAGCTGTGAATAGAACCCAGGAGTCCAGGGTCCCTGGACCCCGCTATTTCAGTCGTGGGCAAGGTGCAGTGAATGGATCATTTTCCGCTGGAGGCATTTCAGAATGCTCCACTCTCAGCTTGCCAGGGCTTCCCTGCAGGGGCTGAGCTTGGCTCGTGTTGCAAATTGATTCTCATTCACCTCTTGGCCATTCATGAACTATCCCAACCCCCTTCCCCTGTGGCTGTTGGGAAAGGAGGGTCTTCAGGCCAGCCTAGAAATGCGTAAGTTTTGCTCTCTCTGGTCTGCCTGAAGTATCATTTATAATCGGCGTATTAAAGTATGCAGTGGCGGGTTTATTTCCCACTCGCTTCGGCCGGCACAGACTTGTTGGCATCTCTTTATTATGGCCAATTGGTCTGTGATTTGTGGGTAATAGGGTCTTTGTGCCTCGCTGGGATGTTACCGTCCTTTTGCCTAAGCGAAATCCACTTCTTATTGCAATGCAGGGACTCTGCTTCAAGAGGCACCTGCTTCTCTCAGGAGCATGTCCCGAAGCAGCCCCCAAATGGCTTGGCCAAGATTATCGCAAGCAGGTAGGGTGGGCTTGAGAGTCAGAGACTTGTCCTCCTAAGTCGCATCTTCAAAGGAAATCAGTGGGAATGAGGCGACTAAACACCACTGAGGATCCGGGCCCTGGTTGTTTTTGGTAAAGCCCATCCTTAAATCCTTACTGAGGCTGCTAAATAAGTCTCCTGAGCCAGCAGCACCTATCTGTGGTCAAATCAGGGCCGCCCAGAGGATTCTGGGGGCCTGGGGTCTTTGGCAGTAATTCGGCATCGGGGTGCCCCTTCCGTTCCGGGACCCGCCGCTGAAGTGCCCCAAAGACCCGCGGCGGGGGCAGACTTTTCAAAAAGAGGTGGCTAAAATTGGGCTCTCAGATCTCCAGTGAAGTCTCTAAATAAGGATCCTGATTGTAAGAAGTGCTGAGGACCCAAGAGCCCCCATTTGACCCAGGGCCGCCCGGGGGGGGGGGGGAAGGGGCAATTTGCCCCAGGCCCTGGGTCCCACCGGGGCCCCCACGAGAGTTTTTCGGGGCCCCTGGAGCGGGGTCCTTCACTCGCTCAGGGGGGCCCGGAAACCTCTTGCAGGGCCTGGGCCCTCGGAGCTTCTTCCGCTCCCGGTTTTTGCCGGCGGGGGGTCCTTCCGCTCCAGGACGGAAGGACCCCCTGCCGGCGAATTACCGCCGAAGTGGGACCCGCCGCCGAAGTGCAGCCGGGTCTTTGGCGGTAATTCAGCGGTGGGGGGCCCCCGCCGCGGGTCTTCGGGGCACTTCGGCGACAGGTCCCGGAATGGAAGGGCCCCCCGCCGCCGAATTACTGCCGAAGACCTGGCTGCATTTCGGCGGCGGGTCCCACTTCGGCGGTAAGTCGCCGGCAGGGGGTCCTTCCGTCCTGGAGTGGAAGGACCCCCCGCCGGTGAAAACCGGGAGCGGAAGAAGCTCTGGGGGCCCGGGCCCCGCAAGAGTTTTCCGGGCCCCCCAGAGCGAGTGAAGAACCCCGCACCAGGGGCCCCGAAAAACTCTTGTGGGGACCCCGGTGGGACCCGGGGCCTGGGGCAAATTGCCCCTTCCCCCCCCCGCACCCCGGGCGGCCCTGGGTCAAATGGGGGCTCTTGGGTCCTCAGCACTTCTTACAATCAGGATCCTTATTTAGAGACTTCACTGGAGATCTGAGAGCCCAATTTTAACCACCTCTTTTTGAAAAGTCTGCTCCACCTTAATTAAAGGGCTCAGCCCTGTTAAGCTTTGTCTCGTGACCCTGGGCAGGGCCGGCTTTAGGCCAATTCCACCAATTCCCCTGAATCGGGCCCCGCGCCTAAGAGGTTCCCGCACCCAGTGGCAGGGCCTCAAGGGGGGCCAAGTGGCCGAGAATCCCTTCCCTGACTACAGGCTCCTTATTAATTTTTACTCACCCGGCGGCGCTACGGGTCTTTGGCAGCACCTCAGCGGCAGGTCCTTCAGTGCCGTTGAAGACCTGGAGTGAGTGAAGGACCTGACTCTGAAGACTAGGAGCACCATCCGGTGACTACAAGCCCAACGTGGTTATTTATGTTTGTTTTTTTCAGTCATCCCTGCTGGGACTCTGCTGAAACTGTACGAATCGGGCGCCTCACTTCTTAAAGCCGGCCCTGGTTAGGGTTCCTATAGGCACTTGGAGCGAGGGTTAGGGTTCGTATGGGTAGTTCACTTGGAGCTTGGTTTAGGGTTCCTATGGGTAGGGCACTTGGAGCTAGGGTTAGGGTTCCTATTGTTAGGGCACGAGTAGCTAGGGTTAGCGTTCCTATGGGTAGTACACTTGGAGCTAGGGTTAGGGTTCCTATGGGTAGGGCTTCCCTCCCAAGGGTAGGGTTCCTCTGGGTAGGGCTCTTGGAGCTAGGGGTAGGGTTCCTATGGGTAGTACACTTGGAGCTAGGGTTAGGGTTCCTATGGGTAGGGCAGTTGGAGCTAGGATTAGGGTTCCTATGGGTAGGGCACTTGGAGGTAGGGGTAGGGTTCCTATGGGTAGTACACTTGGAGCTAGGGTTAGGGTTCCTATGGGTAGGGCAGTTGGAGCTAGGATTAGGGTTCCTATGGGTAGGGCACTTGGAGCTAGGGTTAGGGTTCCTATGGGTAGGGCAGTTGGAGCTAGGGTTAGGGTTCCTATGGGTAGGGCACTTGGAGCTAGGGTTAGGGTTCCTATGGGTAGGGCTTCCCGACCTAGGGTTAGGGTTCCTATGGGTTGGGCACTTGGAGCTAGGGTTAGGGTTCCTATGGGTAGGGCACTTGGAGCTAGGGTTAGGGTTCCTTTGGGTAGGGCACTTGGAGCTAGGGTTAGGGTTCCTATGGGTAGGGCACTTGGAGCTAGGGTTAGGGTTCCTATGGGTAGTGCACTTGGAGCTAGGGTTAGGGTTCCTATGGGTAGGGCACTTGAAGCTAGGTTTAGGGTTCCTATGGGTAGGGCACTTGGAGCTAGGGTTAGGGTTCCTATGGGTAGGGCACTTGGAGCTAGGGTTAGGGTTTCTATGGGTAGGGCTACCCGACCTAGGGTTAGGGTTCCTATGGGTAGGGCACTTGGAGCTATGGTTAGGGTTCCTATGGGTAGGGCACTTGGAGCTAGGGTTAGGGTTCCTATGGGTAGGGCACTTGGAGCTAGGGTTAGGGTTCCTATGGGTAGGGCCCCTGGAGCTAGGGTTAGGGTTCCTATGGGTAGGGCACTTTGAGGTAGGGGTAGGGCTCCTATGGGTAGGGCAGTTGGAGCTAGGGTTAGGGTTCCTATGGGTAGTTCACTTGGAGCTAGGGTTAGGGTTCCTATGGGTAGGGCACTTGGAGCTAGGGTTAGGGTTCCTATGGGTAGGACAGTTGGAGCTGGGGTTAGGGTTCCTATGGGTAGGGCACTTGGAGCTGGGTTTAGGGTTCCTATGGGTAGGGCTTCCCACCCTAGGGTTAGGGTTCCTATGGGTAGGGCACTTGGAGCTAGTGTTAGGGTTCCTATGAGTAGTACACTTGGAGCTAGGGTTAGGGTTATTATGGGTAGGGCACTTGGACCTAGGGTTAGGGTTCCTATGGGTAGAGCTTCCCGCCCTAGGGTTAGGGTTCCTATGGGTAGGGCACTTGGAGCTAGGGTTAGGGTTCCTATGGGCAGGGCGCCCAGCCCTAGATTTAGGGTTCCTATAGGTAGGTCACTTGGAGCTAGGGTTAGGGTTCCTATGGGTAGGGCACTTGGAGCTAGGGTTAGGGTTCCTATGGGTAGGGCACTTGGAGCTAGGGTTAGGGTTCCTATGGGTAGGGCACTTTGAGCTAGGGTTAGGGTTCCTATGGGTAGGGCACTTGGAGCTAGGGTTAGGGTTCCTATGGGTAGGGCACTTGGAGCTAGGGTTAGGGTTCCTATGGGTAGGGCACTTGGAGCTAGGGTTAGGGTTCCTATGGGTAGGGCACTTGGAGCTGGGGTTAGGGTTCCTATGGGTAGGGCACTTGGAGCTAGGGTTAGGGTTCCTATGGGTAGGGAAGTTGGAGCTAGGGTTAGGGTTCCTATGGGTAGGGCACTTGGATCTAGGTTTAGGGTTCCTATGGGTAGTACACTTGGAGCTAGGGTTATGGGTCCTATGGGTAGGGCTTCCCGCCCTAGGCTTAGGGTTCCTAAGGGTAGGGCACTTGAAGCTAGGGTTAGGGTTCCTATGGGTAGGGCACTTGGAGCTAGGGTTAGGGTTCCTATGGGTAGGGTAATTGGAGCTAGGGTTAGGGTTCCTATGGGTAGGGCACTTTGAGGTAGGGTTAGGGTTCCTATGGGTAGTTCACTTGGAGCTAGGGTTAGGGTTCCTATGGGTAGGGCACTTGGAGCTAGGGTTAGGGTTCCTATGGGTAGGACAGTTGGAGCTGGGGTTAGGGTTCCTATGGGTAGGGCACTTTGAGCTGGGGTTAGGGTTCCTATGGGTAGGGCTTACCACCCTAGGGTTAGGGTTCCTATGAGTACGGCTCTTGGAGCTAGGGTTAGGGTTCCTATGGGTAGGGCTTCCCTCCCAAGGGTAGGGCTCCTCTGGGTAGGGCTCTTGGAGCTAGGGGTAGGGTTCCTGTGGGTAGGGCAGTTGGAGCTAGGGTTAGGGTTCCTATGGGTAGGGCACTTGGAGCTAGGGTTAGGGTTCCTATGGGTAGGGTAATTGGAGCTAGGGTTAGGGTTCCTATGGGTAGGGCACTTTTAGGCAGGGGTAAGGTTCCTATGGGTAGGGCAGTTGGAGCTAGGGTTAGGGTTCCTATGGGTAGGGATCTTGGAGCTAGGGTTAGGGTTCCCTTGGGTAGGGCAGTTGGAGCTAGGGTTAGGGTTGGTATGGGTAGACCACTTGGAGCTACGGTTAGGGTTCCTATGGGTAGGGCACTTGGAGCTAGGTTTAGGGTTCCTATGGGTAGGGCACTTGGAGCTCGGGTTAGGGTTCCTAAGGGTAGGGCACTTGCAGCTAGGGTTAGGGTTCCTATGGGTAGGGCTTCCCACCCTAGGGTTAGGGTTCCTTTCGGTAGTGCAGTTGGAGCTAGGGTTAGGGTTCCTATGGGTAGGGCACTTGGAGCTAGGGTTAGGGTTCCTATGGGTAGGGCACTTGGAGCTAGGGTTAGGGTTCCTATGGGTAGGGCACTAGGAACTAGGGTTAGTGTTCCTATGGGTAGGGCACTTGGAGCTAGGGTTAGGGTTCCTATGGGTAGGGCACTTGGAGCTAGGGTTAGGAGTCCTTTGGGTAGGGCAGTTGGAGCTAGGGTTAGGGTTCCTATGGGTAGGGCACTTGGAGCTAGGTTTAGGGTTCCTATGGGCAGGGCACTTGGAGCTAGGGTTAGGGTTCCTATGGGTAGGGCACTTGGAGCTAGGGTTAGGGTTCCTATGGGTAGGGCACTTGGAGCTAGGGTTAGGGTTCCTTTGGGTAGCGCAGTTGGAGCTAGGGTTGGGGTTCCTATGGGTAGGGCACTTGGAGCTAGGGTTAGGGTTCCTATGGGTAGGACACTTGGAGCTAGGGTTAGGGTTCCTATGGGTAGGGTAATTGGAGCTAGGGTTAGGGTTCCTATGGGTAGGGCACTTTTAGGCAGGGGTAAGGTTCCTATGGGTAGGGCAGTTGGAGCTAGGGTTAGGTTTCCTATGGGTAGGGATCTTGGAGCTAGGGTTAGGGTTCCCTTGGGTAGGGCAGTTGGAGCTAGGGTTAGGGTTCCTATGGGAAGAGCACTTGGAGCTAGGGTTAGGGTTCCTATGGGTAGGGCACTTGGAGCTAGGTTTAGGGTTCCTGTGGCTAGGGCACTTGGAGCTCGGGTTAGGGTTCCTAAGGGTAGGGCACTTGCAGCTAGGGTTAGGGTTCCTTTCGGTAGTGCAGTTGGAGCTAGGGTTAGGGTTCCTATGGGTAGGGCACTTGGAGCTATGGTAAGGGTTCCTATGGGTAGGGCAGTTGGAGTTAGGGTTAGGGTTCCTATGGGTAGGGCACTTGGAGCTAGGGTTAGGGTTCCTATGGGTAGGGCACTTGGAGCTAGGTTTAGGGTTCCTATGGGCAGGGCAGTTGGACCTAGGGTTAGGGTTCCTATGGGTAGGGCACTTGGATCTAGGGTTAGGGTTCCTATGGGTAGGGCTTCCCGACCTAGGGTTAGGGTTCCTATGGGTAGGGCACTTGGAGCTAGGGTTAGGGTTCCTATGGGTAGGGCACTTGGAGCTAGGGTTAGGGTTCCTATGGGTAGGGTAATTGGAGCTATGGTTAGGGTTCCTATGGGTAGGGCACTTTGAGGTAGGGTTAGGGTTCCTATGGGTAGTTCACTTGGAGCTAGGGTTAGGGTTCCTATGGGTAGGGCACTTGGAGCTAGGGTTAGGGTTCCTACAGGGTTCCTATGGGTAGGGCACTTTGAGCTGGGGTTAGGGTTCTTATGGGTAGGGCTTACCACCCTAGGGTTAGGGTTCCTATGAGTAGGGCTCTTGGAGCTAGGGTTAGGGTTCCTATTGTTAGGGCACGAGTAGCTAGGGTTACCGTTCCTATGGGTAGTACACTTGGAGCTAGGGTTAGGGTTCCTATGGGTAGCGCTTCCCGACCTAGGGTTAGGGTTCCTATGGGTAGGGCACTTGGAGCTAGGGTTAGGGTTCCTATGGGTAGGGCACTTGGAGCTAGGGTTAGGGTTCCTATGGGTAGGGTAATTGGAGCTAGGGTTAGGGTTCCTATGGGTAGGGCACTTTGAGGTAGGGTTAGGGTTCCTATGGGTAGTTCACTTGGAGCTAGGGTTAGGGTTCCTATGGGTAGGGCACTTGGAGCTAGGGTTAGGGTTCCTATGGGTAGGACAGTTGGAGCTGGGGTTAGGGTTCCTATGGGTAGGGCACTTTGAGCTGGGGTTAGGGTTCCTATGGGTAGGGCTTACCACCCTAGGGTTAGGGTTCCTATGAGTAGGGCTCTTGGAGCTAGGGTTAGGGTTCCTATGGGTAGGGCTTCCCTCCCAAGGGTAGGGCTCCTCTGGGTAGGGCTCTTGGAGCTAGGGGTAGGGTTCCTGTGGGTAGGGCAGTTGGAGCTAGGGTTAGGGTTCCTATGGGTAGGGCACTTGGAGCTAGGGTTAGGGTTCCTATGGGTAGGGTAATTGGAGCTAGGGTTAGGGTTCCTATGGGTAGGGCACTTTTAGGCAGGGGTAAGGTTCCTATGGGTAGGGCAGTTGGAGCTAGGGTTAGTGTTCCTATGGGTAGGGATCTTGGAGCTAGGGTTAGGGTTCCCTTGGGTAGGGCAGTTGGAGCTAGGGTTAGGGTTGGTATGGGTAGACCACTTGGAGCTACGGTTAGGGTTCCTATGGGTAGGGCACTTGGAGCTAGGTTTAGGGTTCCTATGGGTAGGGCACTTGGAGCTCGGGTTAGGGTTCCTAAGGGTAGGGCACTTGCAGCTAGGGTTAGGGTTCCTATGGGTAGGACTTCCCGCCCTAGGGTTAGGGTTCCTTTTGGTAGTGCAGTTGGAGCTAGGGTTAGGGTTCCTATGGGTAGGGCACTTGGAGCTAGGGTTAGGGTTCCTATGGGTAGGGCACTTGGAGCTAGGGTTAGGGTTCCTATGGGTAGGGCACTAGGAACTAGGGTTAGTGTTCCTATGGGTAGGGCACTTGGAGCTAGGGTTAGGGTTCCTATGGGTAGGGTACTTGGAGCTAGGGTTAGGAGTCCTTTGGGTAGGGTAGTTGGAGCTAGGGTTAGGGTTCCTATGGGTAGGGCACTTGGAGCTAGGTTTAGGGTTCCTATGGGCAGGGCACTTGGAGCTAGGGTTAGGGTTCCTATGGGTAGGGCACTTGGAGCTAGGGTTAGGGTTCCTATGGGTAGGGCACTTGGAGCTAGGGTTAGGGTTCCTTTGGGTAGCGCAGTTGGAGCTAGGGTTTGGGTTCCTATGGGTAGCTCACTTGGAGCTAGGGTTAGGGTTCCTATGGGTAGGACACTTGGAGCTAGGGTTAGGGTTCCTATGGGTAGGGTAATTGGAGCTAGGGTTAGGGTTCCTAAGGTAGGGCACTTTTAGGCAGGGGTAAGGTTCCTATGGGTAGGGCAGTTGGAGCTAGGGTTAGGTTTCCTATGGGTAGGGATCTTGGAGCTAGGGTTAGGGTTCCCTTGGGTAGGGCAGTTGGAGCTAGGGTTAGGGTTGGTATGGGCAGACCACTTGGAGCTAGGGTTAGGGTTCCTATGGGTAGGGCACTTGGAGCTAGGTTTAGGGTTCCTGTGGGTAGGGCACTTGGAGCTCGGGTTAGGGTTCCTAAGGGTAGGGCACTTGCAGCTAGGGTTAGGGTTCCTTTCGGTAGTGCAGTTGGAGCTAGGGTTAGGGTTCCTATGGGTAGGGCACTTGGAGCTATGGTAAGGGTTCCTATGGGTAGGGCAGTTGGAGTTAGGGTTAGGGTTCCTATGGGTAGGGCACTTGGAGCTAGGGTTAGGGTTCCTATGGGCAGGGCACTTGGAGCTAGGTTTAGGGTTCCTATGGGCAGGGCACTTGGAGCTAGGGTTAGGGTTCCTATGGGTAGGGCACTTGGAGCTAGGGTTAGGGTTCCTATGGGTAGGGCTTCCCGACCTAGGTTTAGGGTTCCTATGCGTAGGGCACTTGGAGCTATGGTAAGTGTTCCTATGGGTAGGGCACTTGGAGCTAGGGTTAGGGTTCCTATGGGTAGGGCACTTGGAGCTAGGGTTAGGGTTCCTATGGGTAGGGCTTCCCGACCTAGGGTTAGGGTTCCTATGGGTAGGGCACTTGGAGCTATGGTAAGGGTTCCTGTGGGTAGGGCAGTTGGAGTTAGGGTTAGGGTTCCTATGGGTAGGGCACTTGGAGCTAGTGTTAGGCTTCCTATGGGTAGGGCTTCCCGACCTAGGGTTAGGGTTCCTATGAGTTGTACACTTGGAGCTATGGTTAGGGTTCCTATCGGTAGGGTACTTGGAGCTAGGGTTAGGGGTCCTTTGGGTAGGGCAGTTGGAGCTAGGGTTAGGCTTCCTATGGGTAGGGCACTTGGAGCTAGGTTTAGGGTTCCTATGGGTAGGGCACTTGGAGCTCGGGTTAGGGTTCCTAAGGGTAGGGCACTTTTAGGCAGGGGTAAGGTTCCTATGGGTAGGGCAGTTGGAGCTAGGGTTAGGTTTCCTATGGGTAGGGATCTTGGAGCTAGGGTTAGGGTTCCCTTGGGTAGGGCAGTTGGAGCTAGGGTTAGGGTTGGTATGGGCAGACCACTTGGAGCTAGGGTTAGGGTTCCTATGAGTAGTACACTTGGAGCTAGGTTTAGGTTCCTATGGGCAGGGCACTTGGAGCTAGGGTTAGGGTTCCTATGGGTAGGGCACTTGGAGCTAGGTTTAGGTTCCTATGGGTAGGGCTTCCCGACCTAGGTTTAGGGTTCCTATGCGTAGGGCACTTGGAGCTATGGTAAGGGTTCCTATGGGTAGGGCAGTTGGAGTTAGGGTTAGGGTTCCTATGGGTAGGGCACTTGGAGCTAGGGTTAGGCTTCCTATGGGTAGGGCTTCCCGACCTAGGGTTAGGGTTCCTATGAGTTGTACACTTGGAGCTAGGGTTAGGGTTCCTATGGGTAGGGTACTTGGAGCTAGGGTTAGGGGTCCTTTGGGTAGGGCAGTTGGAGCTAGGGTTAGGGTTCCTATGGGTAGGGCACTTGGAGCTAGGTTTAGGGTTCCTATGGGCAGGGCACTTGGAGCTAGGGTTAGGGTTCCTATCGGTAGGGCTCTTGGAGCAAGGGTTAGGGTTCCTATGGGTAGGGCTTCCCGATCTAGGGTTAGGGTTCCTATGCGTAGGGCACTTGGAGCTATGGTAAGGGTTCCTATGGGTAGGGCACTTGGAGCTAGGGTTAGGGTTCCTATGGGTAGGGCACTTGGAGCTAGGGTTAGGGTTACTATGGGTAGGGCTTCCCGACCTAGGGTTAGGGTTCCTATGGGTAGGGCACTTGGAGCTAGGGTTAGGTTTCGTATGGGTAGGGCACTTGGAGCTAGGGTTAGGGTTCCTATGGGTAGGGCACTTGGAGCTAGGGTTAGGGTTCCTATGGGTACGGCTTCCCGACCAAGGGTTAGGGTTCCTATGGGTAGGGCACTTGGAGCTATGGTAAGGGTTCCTATGGGTAGGGCACTTGGAGCTAGGGTTAGGGTTCCTATGGGTAGGGCAGTTGGAGCTAGGGTTAGGGTTCCTATGGGTAGGGCACTTGGAGCTAGGGTTAGGCTTCCTATGGGTAGGGCTTGGACCTAGGGTTAGGTTCCTATGAGTTGTACACGTGGAGCTATGGTTAGGGTTCCTATGGGTAGGGCACTTGCAGCTAGGGTTAGGGTCCTATGGGTAGGGCAGTTGGAGCTAGGGTTAGGGTTCCTATGGGTAGGGCACTTGGAGCTAGGGTTAGGGTTCCTATGGGTAGGGCAGTTGGAGCTAGGGTTAGGGTTCCTATGGGTAGGGCACTTGGAGCTAGGGTTAGGGTTCCTATGGGTAGCGCTTCCCGGCCTAGGGTTAGGGTTCCTATGCGTAGGGCACTTGGAACTAGGGTTAGGGTTCGTATGGGTAGGGCACTTGGAGCTAGGGTTAGGGTTCCTATGGGTAGGGCACTAGGAACTAGGGTTAGTGTTCCTATGGGTAGGGCACTTGGAGCTAGGGTTAGGGTTCCTATGGGTAGGGCACTTGGAGCTAGGGTTAGGTTTCCTTTGGGTAGGGCAGTTGGAGCTAGGGTTAGGGTTCCTATGGGTAGGGCACTTGGAGCTAGGGTTAGGGTTCCTATGGGCAGGGCACTTGGAGCTAGGGTTAGGGTTCCTATGGGTAGGGCACTTGGAGCTAGGGTTAGGGTTCCTATGGGTAGGGCACTTGGAGCTAGGGTTAGGGTTCCTTTGGGTAGCGCAGTTGGAGCTAGGGTTTGGGTTCCTATGGGTAGGGCACTTGGAGCTAGGGTTAGGGTTCCTATGGGTAGGACACTTGGAGCTAGGGTTAGGGTTCCTATGGGTAGGGCAATTGGAGCTAGGGTTAGGGTTCCTATGGGTAGGGCACTTTTAGGCAGGGGTAAGGTTCCTATGGGTAGGGCAGTTGGAGCTAGGGTTAGGTTTCCTATGGGTAGGGCTTCCCGACCTAGGGTTAGGGTTCCTATGAGTTGTACACTTGGAGCTATGGTTAGGGTTCCTATGGGTAGGGCACTTGCAGCTAGGGTTAGGGGTCCTTTGGGTAGGGCAGTTGGAGCTAGGGTTAGGGTTCCTATGGGTAGGGCACTTGGAGCTAGGGTTAGGGTTCCTATGGGTAGGGCACTTGGAGCTAGGGTTAGGCTTCCTATGGGTAGGGCTTCCCGACCTAGGGTTAGGGTTCCTATGGTTGTACACGTGGAGCTATGGTTAGGGTTCCTATGGGTAGGGCACTTGCAGCTAGGGTTAGGGTTCCTTTGGGTAGGGCAGTTGGAGCTAGGGTTAGGGTTCCTATGGGTAGGGCACTTGGAGCTAGGGTTAGGGTTCCTATGGGTAGGGCAGTTGGAGCTAGGGTTAGGGTTCCTATGGGTAGGGCACTTGGAGCTAGGGTTAGGGTTCCTATGGGTAGGGGACTTGGAGCTAGGGTTAGGGTTCCTATGGGTAGGGCACTTGGAACTAGGGTTAGGGTTCCTATGGGTAGGGCACTTGGAGCTAGGGTTAGGGTTCCTATGGGTAGGGCACTAGGAACTAGGGTTAGTGTTCCTATGGGTAGGGCACTTGGAGCTAGGGTTAGGGTTCCTATGGGTAGGGCACTTGGAGCTAGGGTTAGGGTTCCTTTGGGTAGGGCAGTTGGAGCTAGGGTTAGGGTTCCTATGGGTAGGGCACTTGGAGCTAGGTTTAGGGTTCCTATGGGCAGGGCACTTGGAGCTAGGGTTAGGGTTCCTATGGGTAGGGCACTTGGAGCTAGGGTTAGGGTTCCTATGGGTAGGGCACTTGGAGCTAGGGTTAGGGTTCCTTTGGGTAGCGCAGTTGGAGCTAGGGTTTGGGTTCCTATGGGTAGGGCACTTGGAGCTAGGGTTAGGGTTCCTATGGGTAGGACACTTGGAGCTAGGGTTAGGGTTCCTATGGGTAGGGTAATTGGAGCTAGGGTTAGGGTTCCTATGGGTAGGGCACTTTTAGGCAGGGGTAAGGTTCCTATGGGTAGGGCAGTTGGAGCTAGGGTTAGGTTTCCTATGGGTAGGGATCTTGGAGCTAGGGTTAGGGTTCCCTTGGGTAGGGCAGTTGGAGCTAGGGTTAGGGTTGGTATGGGCAGACCACTTGGAGCTAGGGTTAGGGTTCCTATGGGTAGGGCACTTGGAGCTAGGTTTAGGGTTCCTGTGGGTAGGGCACTTGGAGCTCGGGTTAGGGTTCCTAAGGGTAGGGCACTTGCAGCTAGGGTTAGGGTTCCTTTCGGTAGTGCAGTTGGAGCTAGGGTTAGGGTTCCTATGGGTAGGGCACTTGGAGCTATGGTAAGGGTTCCTATGGGTAGGGCAGTTGGAGTTAGGGTTAGGGTTCCTATGGGTAGGGCACTTGGAGCTAGGGTTAGGGTTCCTATGGGCAGGGCACTTGGAGCTAGGTTTAGGGTTCCTATGGGCAGGGCACTTGGAGCTAGGGTTAGGGTTCCTATGGGTAGGGCTTCCCGACCTAGGTTTAGGGTTCCTATGCGTAGGGCACTTGGAGCTATGGTAAGTGTTCCTATGGGTAGGGCACTTGGAGCTAGGGTTAGGGTTCCTATGGGTAGGGCACTTGGAGCTAGGGTTAGGGTTCCTATGGGTAGGGCTTCCCGACCTAGGGTTAGGGTTCCTATGGGTAGGGCACTTGGAGCTATGGTAAGGGTTCCTGTGGGTAGGGCAGTTGGAGTTAGGGTTAGGGTTCCTATGGGTAGGGCACTTGGAGCTAGTGTTAGGCTTCCTATGGGTAGGGCTTCCCGACCTAGGGTTAGGGTTCCTATGAGTTGTACACTTGGAGCTATGGTTAGGGTTCCTATCGGTAGGGTACTTGGAGCTAGGGTTAGGGGTCCTTTGGGTAGGGCAGTTGGAGCTAGGGTTAGGGTTCCTATGGGTAGGGCACTTGGAGCTAGGTTTAGGGTTCCTATGGGTAGGGCACTTGGAGCTCGGGTTAGGGTTCCTAAGGGTAGGGCACTTTTAGGCAGGGGTAAGGTTCCTATGGGTAGGGCAGTTGGAGCTAGGGTTAGGTTTCCTATGGGTAGGGATCTTGGAGCTAGGGTTAGGGTTCCCTTGGGTAGGGCAGTTGGAGCTAGGGTTAGGGTTGGTATGGGCAGACCACTTGTAGCTAGGGTTAGGGTTCCTATGGGTAGGGCACTTGGAGCTAGGTTTAGGGTTCCTATGGGCAGGGCACTTGGAGCTAGGGTTAGGGTTCCTATGGGTAGGGCACTTGGAGCTAGGGTTAGGGTTCCTATGGGTAGGGCTTCCCGACCTAGGTTTAGGGTTCCTATGCGTAGGGCACTTGGAGCTATGGTAAGGGTTCCTATGGGTAGGGCAGTTGGAGTTAGGGTTAGGGTTCCTATGGGTAGGGCTTCCCGACCTAGGGTTAGGGTTCCTATGAGTTGTACACTTGGAGCTAGGGTTAGGGTTCCTATGGGTAGGGTACTTGGAGCTAGGGTTAGGGGTCCTTTGGGTAGGGCAGTTGGAGCTAGGGTTAGGGTTCCTATGGGTAGGGCACTTGGAGCTAGGTTTAGGGTTCCTATGGGCAGGGCACTTGGAGCTAGGGTTAGGGTTCCTATCGGTAGGGCTCTTGGAGCTAGGGTTAGGGTTCCTATGGGTAGGGCTTCCCGATCTAGGGTTAGGGTTCCTATGCGTAGGGCACTTGGAGCTATGGTAAGGGTTCCTATGGGTAGGGCACTTGGAGCTAGGGTTAGGGTTCCTATGGGTAGGGCACTTGGAGCTAGGGTTAGGGTTACTATGGGTAGGGCTTCCCGACCTAGGGTTAGGGTTCCTATGGGTAGGGCACTTGGAGCTATGGTAAGGGTTCCTATGGGTAGGGCAGTTGGAGCTAGGGTTAGGGTTCCTATGGGTAGGGCACTTGGAGCTAGGGTTAGGCTTCCTATGGGTAGGGCTTCCCGACCTAGGGTTAGGGTTCCTATGAGTTGTACACTTGGAGCTATGGTTAGGGTTCCTATGGGTAGGGCACTTGCAGCTAGGGTTAGGGGTCCTTTGGGTAGGGCAGTTGGAGCTAGGGTTAGGGTTCCTATGGGTAGGGCACTTGGAGCTAGGGTTAGGGTTCCTATGGGTAGGGCAGTTGGAGCTAGGGTTAGGGTTCCTATGGGTAGGGCACTTGGAGCTAGGGTTAGGGTTCCTATGGGTAGCGCTTCCTGGCCTAGGGTTAGGGTTCCTATGCGTAGGGCACTTGGAGCTAGGGTTAGGGTTCGTATGGGTAGGGCACTTGGAGCTAGGGTTAGGGTTCGTATGGGTAGAGCACTTGGAACTAGGGTTAGGGTTGCTATGTTGAATACACTTGCAGCTAGGGTTAGGGTTCCTATAGGTAGGGCAGTTGGAGCTAGAGTTAGGGTTCCTATAGGTAGGGCAGTTGGAGCTAGAGTTAGGGTTCCTATGGGTAGGGCAGTTGGAGCCAGTGTTAGGGTTCCTATGAGTAGTACATTTGGAGCTAGTGTTAGGGTTCCTATGTGTAGGGCACTTGGAGCTAGTGTTAGGTTCCTATGGGTAGGGCCAGGGGTGGCTCTAGGCACCAGCAAAACAAGCTGGTGCCTAGGGCGTCAAAATCTAGGGGGCGTCCCCTGTGGCCGGGGTGGTGGGTGGCAGGCTGGGCCGGTGGACCTGCCGCTGTCATGCCTGCGGGAGGACCACCGGAGCCCCGGGACGACTGGACCTACCGCAGGCATGACTGCGGCAGCTCAAGCGGAGCTGCCGGACCCGCGAACCGGTCCAGCCGAGCCACGCGGGACCAGCGGTCCCTCTGCAGTCATGCCCGCGGGAGGTCCGCTGCTTCTGCGGCTACGGGGCGCCTCCCGCGCATGACTGCTTGGGGCGGCCAAAAACGTAGAGCCGCCCCTGGGTAGGGCACTTGGAGCTGGGGTTAGGGTTTCTATGGGTAGGGCTTCCCGCCCCAGGGTTAGGGTTCCTATGGGTAGGGCACTTCGAGCTAGGGTTAGGGTTCCCATGGCTAGGGGAGTTGGAGCTACGGTTAGGGTTCCTATGGGTAGGGCACTTGGAGCTAGGGTTAGGGTTCCTATGGGTAGGGCACTTGGAGCTAGGGTTAGGGTTCCTATGGGTAGGGCACTTGGAGCTAGGGTTAGGGTTCCTATGGGTAGGACAGTTGGAGCTGGGGTTAGGGTTCCTATGGGTAGGGCACTTTGAGCTGGGGTTAGGGTTCCTATGGGTAGGGCTTACCACCCTAGGGTTAGGGTTCCTATGAGTAGGGCTCTTGGAGCTAGGGTTAGGGTTCCTATGGGTAGGGCGTCCCTCCCAAGGGTAGGGCTCCTCTGGGTAGGGCACTTGGAGCTAGGTTTAGGGTTCCTGTGGCTAGGGCACTTGGAGCTCGGGTTAGGGTTCCTAAGGGTAGGGCATTTGCAGCTAGGGTTAGGGTTCCTATGGGTAGGGCACTTGCAGCTAGGGTTAGGGTTCCTATGTGTAGGGCACTTTTAGGCAGGGGTAAGGTTCCTATGGGTAGGGCAGTTGGAGCTAGGGTTAGGGTTCCTATGGGTAGGGATCTTGGAGCTAGGGTTAGGGTTCCCTTGGGTAGGGCAGTTGGAGCTAGGGTTAGGGTTGGTATGGGTAGACCACTTGGAGCTACGGTTAGGGTTCCTATGGGTAGGGCACTTGGAGCTAGGTTTAGGGTTCCTATGGGTAGGGCACTTGGAGCTCGGGTTAGGGTTCCTAAGGGTAGGGCACTTGCAGCTAGGGTTAGGGTTCCTATGGGTAGGGCTTCCCGCCCTAGGGTTAGGGTTCCTTTCGGTAGTGCAGTTGGAGCTAGGGTTAGGGTTCCTATGGGTAGGGCACTTGGAGCTAGGGTTAGGGTTCCTATGGGTAGGGCACTTGGAGCTAGGGTTAGGGTTCCTATGGGTAGGGCACTTGGAACTAGGGTTAGTGTTCCTATGGGTAGGGCACTTGGAGCTAGGGTTAGGGTTCCTATGGGTAGGGCACTTGGAGCTAGGGTTAGGAGTCCTTTGGGTAGGGCAGTTGGAGCTAGGGTTAGGGTTCCTATGGGTAGGGCACTTGGAGCTAGGTTTAGGGTTCCTATGGGCAGGGCACTTGGAGCTAGGGTTAGGGTTCCTATGGGTAGGGCACTTGGAGCTAGGGTTAGGGTTCCTATGGGTAGGGCACTTGGAGCTAGGGTTAGGGTTCCTTTGGGTAGCGCAGTTGGAGCTAGGGTTTGGGTTCCTATGGGTAGGGCACTTGGAGCTAGGGTTAGGGTTCCTATGGGTAGGACACTTGGAGCTAGGGTTAGGGTTCCTATGGGTAGGGTCATTGGAGCTAGGGTTAGGGTTCCTATGGGTAGGGCACTTTTAGGCAGGTAAGGTTCCTATGGGTAGGGCAGTTGGAGCTAGGTTAGGTTTCCTATGGGTAGGGATCTTGGAGCTAGGGTTAGGGTTCCCTTGGGTAGGGCAGTTGGAGCTAGGGTTAGGGTTGGTATGGGCAGACCACTTGGAGCTAGGGTTAGGGTTCCTATGGGTAGGGCACTTGGAGCTAGGTTTAGGGTTCCTGTGGGTAGGGCACTTGGAGCTCGGGTTAGGGTTCCTAAGGGTAGGGCACTTGCAGCTAGGGTTAGGGTTCCTTTCGGTAGTGCAGTTGGAGCTAGGGTTAGGGTTCCTATGGGTAGGGCACTTGGAGCTATGGTAAGGGTTCCTATGGGTAGGGCAGTTGGAGTTAGGGTTAGGGTTCCTATGGGTAGGGCACTTGGAGCTAGGGTTAGGGTTCCTATGGGCAGGGCACTTGGAGCTAGGTTAGGGTTCCTATGGGCAGGGCACTTGGAGCTAGGGTTAGGGTTCCTATGGGTAGGGCTTCCCGACCTAGGTTTAGGGTTCCTATGCGTAGGGCACTTGGAGCTATGGTAAGTGTTCCTATGGGTAGAGCACTTGGAGCTAGGGTTAGGGTTCCTATGGGTAGGGCACTTGGAGCTAGGGTTAGGGTTCCTATGGGTAGGGCTTCCCGACCTAGGGTTAGGGTTCCTATGGGTAGGGCAGTTGGAGCTATGGTAAGGGTTCCTGTGGGTAGGGCAGTTGGAGTTAGGGTTAGGGTTCCTATGGGTAGGGCACTTGGAGCTAGTGTTAGGCTTCCTATGGGTAGGGCTTCCCGACCTAGGGTTAGGGTTCCTATGAGTTGTACACTTGGAGCTATGGTTAGGGTTCCTATCGGTAGGGTACTTGGAGCTAGGGTTAGGGGTCCTTTGGGTAGGGCAGTTGGAGCTAGGGTTAGGGTTCCTATGGGTAGGGCACTTGGAGCTAGGTTTAGGGTTCCTATGGGTAGGGCACTTGGAGCTCGGGTTAGGGTTCCTAAGGGTAGGGCACTTTTAGGCAGGGGTAAGGTTCCTATGGGTAGGGCAGTTGGAGCTAGGGTTAGGTTTCCTATGGGTAGGGATCTTGGAGCTAGGGTTAGGGTTCCCTTGGGTAGGGCAGTTGGAGCTAGGGTTAGGGTTGGTATGGGCAGACCACTTGGAGCTAGGGTTAGGGTTCCTATGGGTAGGGCACTTGGAGCTAGGTTTAGGGTTCCTATGGGCAGGGCACTTGGAGCTAGGGTTAGGGTTCCTATGGGTAGGGCACTTGGAGCTAGGGTTAGGGTTCCTATGGGTAGGGCTTCCCGACCTAGGTTTAGGGTTCCTATGCGTAGGGCACTTGGAGCTATGGTAAGGGTTCCTATGGGTAGGGCAGTTGGAGTTAGGGTTAGGGTTCCTATGGGTAGGGCACTTGGAGCTAGGGTTAGGCTTCCTATGGGTAGGGCTTCCCGACCTAGGGTTAGGGTTCCTATGAGTTGTACACTTGGAGCTAGGGTTAGGGTTCCTATGGGTAGGGTACTTGGAGCTAGGGTTAGGGGTCCTTTGGGTAGGGCAGTTGGAGCTAGGGTTAGGGTTCCTATCGGTAGGGCTCTTGGAGCTAGGGTTAGGGTTCCTATGGGTAGGGCTTCCCGATCTAGGGTTAGGGTTCCTATGGGTAGGGCACTTGGAGCTATGGTAAGGGTTCCTATGGGTAGGGCACTTGGAGCTAGGGTTAGGGTTCCTATGGGTAGGGCACTTGGAGCTAGGGTTAGGGTTACTATGGGTAGGGCTTCCCGACCTAGGGTTAGGGTTCCTATGGGTAGGGCACTTGGAGCTAGGGTTAGGTTTCGTATGGGTAGGGCACTTGGAGCTAGGGTTAGGGTTCCTATGGGTAGGGCACTTGGAGCTAGGGTTAGGGTTCCTATGGGTAGGGCTTCCCGACCTAGGGTTAGGGTTCCTATGGGTAGGGCACTTGGAGCTATGGTTAGGGTTCCTATGGGTAGGGCAGTTGGAGCTAGGGTTAGGGTTCCTATGGGTAGGGCACTTGGAGCTAGGGTTAGGCTTCCTATGGGTAGGGCTTCCCGACCTAGGGTTAGGGTTCCTATGAGTTGTACACTTGGAGCTATGGTTAGGGTTCCTATGGGTAGGGCACTTGCAGCTAGGGTTAGGGGTCCTTTGGGTAGGGCAGTTGGAGCTAGGGTTAGGGTTCCTATGGGTAGGGCACTTGGAGCTAGGGTTAGGGTTCCTATGGGTAGGGCAGTTGGAGCTAGGGTTAGGGTTCCTATGGGTAGGGCACTTGGAGCTAGGGTTAGGGTTCCTATGGGTAGCGCTTCCCGGCCTAGGGTTAGGGTTCCTATGCGTAGGGCACTTGGAACTAGGGTTAGGGTTCGTATGGGTAGGGCACTTGGAGCTAGGGTTAGGGTTCGTATGGGTAGAGCACTTGGAGCTAGGGTTAGGGTTGCTATGTTGAGTACACTTGGAGCTAGGGTTAGGGTTCCTATAGGTAGGGCAGTTGGAGCTAGAGTTAGGGTTCCTATGGGTAGGGCAGTTGGAGCTAGGGTTAGGGTTCCTATGGGTAGGGCACTTGGAGCTAGTGTTAGGGTTCCTATGAGTAGTACATTTGGAGCTAGTGTTAGGGTTCCTATGTGTAGGGCACTTGGAGCTAGTGTTAGGTTCCTATGGGTAGGGCCAGGGGTGGCTCTAGGCACCAGCAAAACAAGCTGGTGCCTAGGGCGTCAAAATCTAGGGGGCGTCCCCTGTGGCCGGGGTGGTGGGTGGCAGGCTGGGCCGGTGGACCTGCCGCTGTCATGCCTGCGGGAGGACCACCGGAGCCCCGGGACGACTGGACCTACCGCAGGCATGACTGCGGCAGCTCAAGCGGAGCTGCCGGACCCGCGAACCGTCCGCAGCCGCGGGAGGTCCAGCCGAGCCACGCGGGACCAGCGGTCCCTCTGCAGTCATGCCCGCGGGAGGTCCGCTGCTTCTGCGGCTACGGGGCGCCTCCCGCGCATGACTGCTTGGGGCGGCCAAAAACGTAGAGCCGCCCCTGGGTAGGGCACCTGGAGCTGGGGTTAGGGTTTCTATGGGTAGGGCTTCCCGCCCCAGGGTTAGGGTTCCTATGGGTAGGGCACTTCGAGCTAGGGTTAGGGTTCCCATGGCTAGGGCAGTTGGAGCTACGGTTAGGGTTCCTATGGGTAGGGCACTTGGAGCTAGGGTTAGGGTTCCTATGGGTAGGGCACTTGGAGCTAGGGTTAGGGTTCCTATGGGTAGTACACTTGGAGCTAGGGTTGGGGTTCCTATGAGTAGGGCAGTTTGAGCTAGGGTTTGGGTTCCTATGGGTAGGGTACTTGGATCTAGGGTTAGGGTTCCTATGGGTAGGGCACTGGGAACTAGGGTTAGGGTTCCTATGGGTAGGACACTAGGAACTAGGGTTAGTGTTCCTATGGGTAGGGCACTTGGAGCTAGGGTTAGTGTTCCTATGGGTAGGGCACTTGGAGCTAGGGTTAGGGTTCCTATGGGTAGGGCACTTGGAGCTAGGGTTAGGGTTCCTATGGGTAGGGCACTTGGAGCTATGGTTAGGGTTCCTATGGGTAGGGCTTCCCGACCTAGGGTTAGGGTTCCTATGGGTAGGGCACTTGGAGCTAGGGTTAGGGTTCCCATGGCTAGGGCAGTTGGAGCTACGGTTAGGGTTCCTATGGGTAGGGCACTTGGAGCTAGGGTTAGGGTTCCTATGGGTAGGGCACTTGGAGCTATGGTTAGGGTTCCTATGGGTAGGGCACTTGGAGCTAGGGTTAGGGTTCCTATGGGTAGGGCACTTGGAGCTAGGGTTAGGGTTCCTATGGGTAGGGCTTCCCGACCTAGGGTTAGGGTTCCTATGGGTAGTACACTTGGAGCTAGGGTTGGGGTTCCTATGGGTAGGGCAGTTTGAGCTAGGGTTCGGGTTCCTATGGGTAGGGTACTTGGATCTAGGGTTAGGGTTCCTATGGGTAGGGCACTGGGAACTATGGTTAGGGTTCCTATGGGTAGGGCACTTGAAGCTAGGGTTAGGGTTCCTATGGGCAGGGCACTTGGAGCTAGGGTTAGGGTTCCTATGGGTAGGGCACTTGGAGCTAGGGTTAGGGTTCCTATGGGTAGGGCTTCCCGTCCAAGGTTAGGGTTCCTCTGGGTGGGGCACTTGTATCTAGGGTTACAGTTCCTATGGGTAGGGCAGTTGGAGCTAGGGTTAGGGTTCCTATGGGTAGGGATCTTGGAGCTAGGGTTAGGGTTCCCTTGGGTAGGGCAGTTGGAGCTAGGGTTAGGGTTGGTATGGGTAGACCACTTGGAGCTAGGGTTAGGGTTCCTATGGGTAGGGCACTTGGAGCTCGGGTTAGGGTTCCTAAGGGTAGGGCACTTGCAGCTAGGGTTAGGGTTCCGATGGGTAGGGCTTCCCGCCCTAGGGTTAGGGTTCCTTTCGGTAGTGCAGTTGGAGCTAGGGTTAGGGTTGCTATGGGTAGGGCACTTGGAGCTAGGGTTAGGGTTCCTATGGGCAGGGCAGTTGGAGCTAGGGTTAGGGTTCCTATGGGTAGGGCACTGGGAACTAGGGTTAGGGTTCCTATGGGTAGGACAGTTTGAGCTAGGGTTCGGGTTCCTATGGGTAGGGTACTTGGATCTAGGGTTAGGGTTCCTATGGGTAGGGCAGTTGGAGCTAGGGTTAGGGTTCCCTTGGGTAGGGCAGTTGGAGCTAGGGTTAGGGTTGGTATGGGTAGACCACTTGGAGCTAGGGTTAGGGTTCCTATGGGTAGGGCACTTGGAGCTCGGGTTAGGGTTCCTAAGGGTAGGGCACTTGCAGCTAGGGTTAGGGTTCCTATGGGTAGGGCTTCCCGCCCTAGGGTTAGGGTTCCTTTCGGTAGTGCAGTTGGAGCTAGGGTTAGGGTTGCTATGGGTAGGGCACTTGGAGCTAGGGTTAGGGTTCCTATGGGCAGGGCACTTGGAGCTAGTGTTAGGGTTCCTATGGGTAGGGCACTAGGAGCTAGGGTTAGTGTTCCTATGGGTAGGGCACTTGGAGCTAGGGTTAGGGTTCCTATGGGTAGGGCACTTGGAGGTAGGGTTAGTGTTCCTATGGGTAGTACACTTGGAGCTAGGGTTGGGGTTCCTATGGGTTGGGCAGTTTGAGCTAGGGTTCGGGTTCCTATGGGTAGGGTACTTGGATCTAGGATTAGGGTTCCTATGGGTAGGGCACTTGGATCTATGGTCAGGGTTTTTGTGGGTAGGGCACTTGGAGCTAGGGTTAGGGTTCCTATGGGTAGGGCACTTGGAGCTAGGGTTAGGGTTCCTATGTGTAGGGTTTCAGACCTAGGGTTAGGGTTCTTCTGGGTAGAGCCCTTGGTGCTAGGATTAGGGTTCCTATGGGTAGGGCACTTGGATCTATGGTCAGGGTTTCTGTGGGTAGGGGACTTGGAGCTAGAGTTAGGGTTCCTATGGGTAGGGCACTTGGAGCTAGGGTTAGGGTTCCTATGTGTAGGGTTTCAGACCTAGAGTTAGGGTTCCTCTGGGTAGAGCACTTGGTGCTAGGATTAGGGTTCCTATGGGTAGGGCACTTGGAGCTCGGGTTAGGGTTCCTAAGGGTAGGGCACTTGCAGCTAGGGTTAGGGTTCCGATGGGTAGGGCTTCCCGCCCTAGGGTTAGGGTTCCTTTCGGTAGTGCAGTTGGAGCTAGGGTTAGGGTTGCTATGGGTAGGGCACTTGGAGCTAGGGTTAGGGTTCCTATGGGCAGGGCAGTTGGAGCTAGGGTTAGGGTTCCTATGGGTAGGGCACTAGGAACTAGGGTTAGTGTTCCTATGGGTAGGGCACTTGGAGCTAGGGTTAGGGTTCCTATGGGTAGGGCACTTGGAGCTAGGGTTAGGGTTCCTATGGGTAGTACACTTGGAGCTAGGGTTGGGGTTCCTATGGGTAGGGCAGTTTGAGCTAGGGTTCGGGTTCCTATGGGTAGGGTACTTGGATCTAGGGTTAGGGTTCCTATGGGTAGGGCAGTTGGAGCTAGGGTTAGGGTTCCCTTGGGTAGGGCAGTTGGAGCTAGGGTTAGGGTTGGTATGGGTAGACCACTTGGAGCTAGGGTTAGGGTTCCTATGGGTAGGGCACTTGGAGCTCGGGTTAGGGTTCCTAAGGGTAGGGCACTTGCAGCTAGGGTTAGGGTTCCTATGGGTAGGGCTTCCCGCCCTAGGGTTAGGGTTCCTTTCGGTAGTGCAGTTGGAGCTAGGGTTAGGGTTGCTATGGGTAGGGCACTTGGAGCTAGGGTTAGGGTTCCTATGGGCAGGGCACTTGGAGCTAGTGTTAGGGTTCCTATGGGTAGGGCACTAGGAGCTAGGGTTAGTGTTCCTATGGGTAGGGCACTTGGAGCTAGGGTTAGGGTTCCTATGGGTAGGGCACTTGGAGGTAGGGTTAGGGTTCCTATGGGTAGTACACTTGGAGCTAGGGTTGGGGTTCCTATGGGTAGGGCAGTTTGAGCTAGGGTTCGGGTTCCTATGGGTAGGGTACTTGGATCTAGGATTAGGGTTCCTATGGGTAGGGCACTTGGATCTATGGTCAGGGTTTTTGTGGGTAGGGCACTTGGAGCTAGGGTTAGGGTTCCTATGGGTAGGGCACTTGGAGCTAGGGTTAGGGTTCCTATGTGTAGGGTTTCAGACCTAGGGTTAGGGTTCCTCTGGGTAGAGCACTTGGTGCTAGGATTAGGGTTCCTATGGGTAGGGCACTTGGATCTATGGTCAGGGTTTCTGTGGGTAGGGCACTTGGAGCTAGGGTTAGGGTTTCTATGGGTAGGGCACTTGGAGCTTGGTTTAGGGTTCCTATGGGTAGGACACTTGGAGCTAGGGTGAGGGTTTCTATGGGTAGTGCACTTGGAGCTAAGGTTAGGGTTCCTATGGGTAGGGCACTTGGAGCTAGGGTTAGGGTTTCTATGGGTAGGGCACTTGGAGCTAGGGTAAGGGTTCCTATGGGTAGGGCACTTGGAGCTAGGGTTGAGGTCATGGCCGTCTTTAGTCCAATTCCACCAATTCCCCCGAATTGTGCCCCGTGCCTAAGAGGTTCCCACGGCCAGTGGCAGGGCCGCCAAGGCTGGGACGTGGCCGAGAATCCTTTCCCTGGCTAGAGGCTCCTTTTTAATTTTTACTCTCCCGGCGTCGCTCCAGGTCTTCGGGAGCACTTCGGCGACGGGTCCTTCACTCGCTCCAGGTCTTCGGCAGTACTTCAGTGGCAGATCGTTCAGTGCCATCGAAGACCCGGAGCGAGTGAAGGACCTGCCTCCGAAGACGAGGAGCGCCGCCCGGTGCGTAGAAGCTCCACGTGTTTTTTTAATGTGGTTTTTTTTTTTCAGTCATCCCTGCTGGGGCCCTGTTGAAACTGTTCGAATCGGGCCCCCGCACTTGCTAAACCTGGCGCTGTCCCTGGGAATTGCTGCTAAAGGGAAATTTCACTGTAAAATATTGATACAAGCTAGGGGTATTATTTGGTGGTAACCTTGTTTATTTACAAAAAAAAAAATCCTCAGAGTCCTGGTTGCCTGAACATGGGAGCAACGAATAGTAGGCAATTTCCTTGCTCAGAAAGTCCCATGTCTGCCACTCCAGCGAGCACTGTGCCCAAGCATCTCTCTCTCTCCCTCTTGCTGCGTCCTCCCAGGATCATGCTCACAACTGCTTCTCCTGCCTCTCTGCCTCCAACACACAGGGCCTTCAAAACTCATAACTTAGCCCTTGCATTTGCAGCTAGGGAATGCTCCCCCTTGCTCCCAAGCCCGCTCAGCTCAGCTCTGATTTGCCTTGGGCAGTCCCTCCATTGTTTGTAGCTGTCTCGACTACATAAAGGGACTTAATTGCTCCTTCCATTGATTCTGAAAGGGAGTGCTTGGAACAGCCATTGACTAGGTCTGTGATTGTCTTTGCCAAAGAGTCAGCTGATGGCACCTTTGAGAATAACTAGATATAAATACACAGATCTCTCCTCTGACTATCAACCTATCTGAACCCTACTTGGCTTGGGAGAGTCGCTGGATAGTTTGGGGATGACCAGAGCTAGATATGGGGATTCTTATATATATAATATTAATAATCTATTTCCATGTTACCACAGGTCATCCCCAGCTATGGCTCGGCATTCCCAAGCTAAGCATGTTTGGGCTACACTGATCTTTGGATGGTAGATCTCCAAGCAGGACCCTGGTGGCACATGAAGTGACACTGGTGAGTCAGTAGGGGGCGCTCTTTCTTTTGGTATGGAGTCAGTGGCTCAGCATGGTGTTAGGGTGCTGTGCAGCTGGAGGTGCCACCTGTCTGATGCAGTGGGAGACCAAGGTCCTGAGCTGTTGTGGGTGGTTAAAGACCTGGTGATACGTTCGTGTTTATGAACCCGACTTTTGGGGTCGGGATGCCAGGGCCTTTTGCATTCTGCTGTCCTACATCTCCACCTGCAGTGGTGATCACACAGCATTCTTCCACTCCTGTCTCAAACATGCGCTGTGTGACTGTTAAACAGCCCCTGCATCCCACCCCAGGGGTGGTGGCATTTCCACAGCAGATGGTTTAGAGGTGAGTTAGCATTGGCCGAGCTCCTCCAGTTTCATAGATAGAAGGTGCTGGTTAAGGGCAAAATACTAGCCAGGCTTTTCAAAAGGAGCACCCAAACACACTGGCAAGACTTGAGACACCTAAGAGGGGCCTTGTTTTCAGAGGACGGGGCTCAGCACTGTCTGGAAATCAGTCTCTTCCACGGTGTCATAAACTGGACCTCCAAAATTACTAATGACTTGGAATCCTGGCTTGGAGAACATGGGGATCTTTTTTAAGTTATTTATTTGTAATACAGTAACACCTAGGAGTCCCACCCATGGGCCAGGACCCCATGGTGCTAGGCGCTGTACATGTTCATTGCTATTAGGTGTATTATGGTATCACCTAAAGCCCCAGTCCTGGATCAGGTCCCTGTTATGTTCAGGCGTACGCACAGGGAAGTTAGATAAAAACCATGAATACTCTTGCTGAAAGGTTGCCCTGGAACATGACTTTATTACTTAAACTCCAGAATGGTAACACCCAAGGACCCAAAGCCAGTGAGAGACAAAGCAGGCTGCTCCCTAAAGTGGAGCGGTACAACTCACCCCACCTTATTCTAAGCTGGCTTTCTGCAGAGCTTACTGTGATTGGACACTCCTGGCTGAGCCCTCTAGCTTGCAAGCAGGACTGGGAAACTGCAAATTCAAGTGATAGCTTGTGATTTTAACAGTTTCAATCTAACAGAGCCCATGGTGTTAGGCTCTGTAAGCTGGGAAACTGAGGCATGAGTCTAACTAATTTAGGCTTAATCAATTTTTGCCTTCATTCATATATTTTCAGACAATTGTCACTTATGTTTATGCCAGACAGTAAAGAGATAAAATGGAATCGGTGGGGACCCAAGTTCTGGGAAGCTCTCCTACCCTTCCTGATGGTTGTCTCACATTCTGGCCTCCGGGCTCCTCTTTTGGTCTCATCCCTTCAGTTTCCGGTCTGGTATTTCTCTGATTTGGGCCCTCATTCACTTGGTTCTTCCACATTTCCACATTGGAGTCTTTCACTTTCCTGCAACCAACATTATTTAACGTCACACGTACCCAGTTCTCCATCGATCCACGTTTTCATGATTTGTTTTTCCATTCTCCCATCTATGCTGTTTGTAGCAGTGTGGCTGCTTCCTGGGCCTGGGGGTCGTTTGAAAGGGTTTTTTACCCTGCCCTCGTTAGCCCCTGCTTGCAGACCCCGGAAGTACTCCACATCGCCTATGCTGTGACTCACAGCACCCCAGACTCAGGCTGGCTTAATGGCAAATAAAGTTCACGCAAACCTCAGAGTCCTTAACCACAAAATAATCCACAACAGTCTTCAAGGAAGCCCCCAGTCATGAGCGCCACCTGCTTCCGCCAGCTCTCTCTGGCTGGAGCTCAGCCCTGCTTCCAAGTTTGCGTGCGTGCGTTCCTTCCTTTCCTTTCTCTCTCTCAACCAGATACACCTCTGCACCTTCCTCCTGCCTTTTATACTAGACAGGTGGGCGCCATCCTGTAAGCAGGGTTGGTTTAGCCCCAGGCTCTCCAGCCTATGGGCCAGGCACCCTGTTAGTTATTCTAAAGTAAACCATTGACATTCCATCAATATCCAACTAACGCATCGTCCTCCTTCTTTGCCATTCAGCAATTGGCCTCGTGTTTTGGTATCATTGTCCGCTCTGCATGGGTCATCCTCAGTTATGTCACCTTGATTTTGGCTTCCGTTTCTCACTGTGGTGCCAACGGGAGAGCTCTCGCCCGTCGGCTTAGAGCGTCTTCCTCAAAGCGCTACAGCGGCGCAGCTGCCCTGTCAGCATACTTTAAGCTTTTCCAAACGTGGGTTTTCAGGGGACCTTTGCCAACGTCTAGCATCCTGCTTGGCAAACCATTGAAGAGCCTTGTCTGTAATTTTGCCTGTTGTGTTTTTGAGGTACTTCATTTGGCGTTAGGGCCTAGGTATTGAATTGTTCCCCAGCCATGCGGTACAGACAGCAGCCTCCTCCACCGGGAAGTGGCTTTTGAGAGAGGGAGCATGGATGCCCTTTCCTACCTGATAACGCCCCCCTCTGTGTTTGTTCCCCCTCCCAGGACTGTCTCCTTCTGCTGCCGCCCAAGGGAGACTCGCCCAATCGACCCGCCTGGCCACTCCGGCGTCTCAAGCCTGGATTAAGCGAATGGGTCGCAGTTCAGTGCCCTCGATCGGCCGCCGTTGGAAAGCTGCTTCCTCCTCGCCCGCCGAAGATTCTCACCGCTGCCCCCTTGCCTGAGGAGACGGGGAGGGGCCCTGCGTGCTCATCCAGGAAGACCCGCCCTCCACCCCCACCCCCCATCAAAGGCGGTTCCCATCCTCTTCTTCCTCGCGCCAGTCAGATCTGAAGGCGGGGCATCAGCAAGGGCAGAGCCATGGATGAGGGGTTCAGGGACCGCACGGCCTTCATCCGGGGGGCGAAGGACATTGCCAAGGAGGTGAAGAAGCATGCCACTAAGAAGGTGGGCAAGGGTGTGGACCGCGTGCAGGATGAATACACCAAGCGCTCCTACTCCCGCTTCGAGGAGGATGACGACGAGGAGGATTACCAGCCCCAGGACGGCTACTACCGTGGCGAGTCAGCCAACGACGAGGAAGGGGCCTCCAGCGATGCCACCGAAGGGCACGACGAGGACGACGAGATCTACGAGGGCGAGTACCAGGGCATCCCCCGCAATGACTCCCTGAAGGCCGGGGACCACCTGGCCGACAACCAGCAGGTGGTGAGCGAGTTCAGAGACTTCGAGGATCTGGAAGGGGACAAGAAGAAGGACAAGGAGGAGCTGGCCCAGCAGTACGAGCTCATCTTGCAGGAGTGCGGCCACGGGCGCTTCCAGTGGACGCTCTACTTTGTGCTAGGGCTGGCCCTCATGGCCGATGGCGTGGAGGTCTTCGTGGTGGGTTTTGTCCTCCCCAGCGCCGAGAAGGACATGTGCTTGTCCGACTCCAACAAAGGCATGCTGGGTAAGTCCTTGGGATGCCAGGAGGGAAGTGGGGGACGCCGACCCTTGAAGGGGAAAGAGGCATTCTGGGGGATGGTGTTCCCAGAGGGAGCCTAGCAACCATAGGCCCGAAGCAGTGAATGCTGGGAAGGCAGGCAGGGAGATATAGGCACTCCCTTTGGCTCGATGTGGGGTGGGGTCCTTGTGAGCTGAAAGTTCCTTTAGCAACTCCACCCCCTTGGTGTCCTGCTCCCAAATGCACGTGGGAGTGCTCTGCTGTGGGTGATGCAGTCATTTTGAGTGCCTAGCACTCTCACGGTTAGCGCATTGCCCAGTTCAAGCCTTTTTTTGGGGGGGAGCCCCCCTTGCTACAAAGCCTTTCAGTTGGGTCCGCCCACCACCACCATCACCTGCAAGGCTCAGGATTAGTGTGCAGAGAGCCCCCTCCCTGCCCCAAGCTCCTATGAGATTAGAATAATTGGTGTGTGCGGTGGGATAGCGGATGGGGTTTTGCAGAAGCCCTGAGTTGCACTCCTGCCAAGGCCACAGTAAAAGGGGGAGGACGCTGGCCTTGAGTGGCAGTTCAGATTATTCTCCCTTCTGGGCTCTCAGCTGGTGTGACGCAGCTCCGTACCATGCTGTTGGGAGCAAAAGTAGTAACAGTGGCTCCCAGCCCCAGACAGACCCCTGTTGGTTTAGTAGCACAGATTGAACCCACCCTGGGTTGTGCTGTTGCAGGGGGCACACAGGGCATGGCCGGAATGGGATCCGGGCCCCACGCAGCCAGGCATGTCTGCGATTTGTTTTTCTTTTGGCCCATGGCTGCAGGCCACCTTCGAAAGCTGGGAGAGGCTCAGTCAGCTTTTGCTGCCTCTCCCCTAGCATGGCAACTGGGGTTTCTGCCCTGGCTGTGCTGTGTGAACAGAGGGTAGTCTTGTTCCACAGGGAGTCCTGCAAATTGCTTTCCCAGTGGGTGCACTCTGCCCTCCTCCCACCCCTCCAATTGGGGGTTTTGGTTTTGGCTCATGTAATTTCTGCAGCAGCTGCTGTGTGTGTGCCTGAGGCATGCCACTGCTCTCTGGTGGATAGAATCAGATTTCCCAAGCTCTGTGTCATAGCCCCTGTACTGCTAACAGCTGGCGGGGATTCTAAAGTGGCAGGGACTTGGCTTTTTGGGGTGGGAGGTTGAGTTCTATCTGCCCTGCGCCGTATTGAAATCCATCAAGCCCTTGGTAGTCCTGGATTTGGTTTGTCACGGCTCTTCACCTCTTTGTTGGAGAATCTCAGTGTCTTACAGGTCAGGCACCATGATCCGTCCCCTAAGGCTGGTCAATATCCTCCCCCTGGGAAGCAGCGAAGTGAAATGACTTGGGTCTCTTACACAGTTAGTTAGAGAGCTGGGAATAGGACCTAGGGGTCCTGACTCCCACAGACTGCTGCTCTAACCACTAGACCTCGCACTCCTCCCAAAACTGGGATTGGAACCCAGGAGTCCGGACTCTCAGCTCCTCCCCCGGCTTTGAGACGTGCATGCTCTGTCCTGAGTGTGTTTGTGTCCCTGACTGTCCGGTCCCAGTGGCTAAAGGCCAGCAGCTCTCGGGGTCTCCTCCCAACCCCTGCACGGCCATGAAGATGGGCTCTTGGGAACTAGCCAGCTCTCTCCCGAGTGGGTCCCTGCAGCTTTGATTCCTGCTGAGTCAGTGCTGGCGCCCACATGACGGGAGCCCGGTGGGAAAGGCCGTTGCACCTGGGAGATGCAGGCCCAAGGAAGCTGGGGGAGCAGGGGGGCTGGGACCAATATTGGTAGCTTGTGGATTTGGTCCAGCTTGGGAGGAACAGCTACCGTGTCTGAACGTCCCAGACAGAGCCAACAGCCCATCCCGGCCCTCTGACACTGGCAGCGGGGCTGGGGAGCCCCGAGGGGTGGGGTGTACCTGTGCCCTGCTGCCGCATCTCTGCCTAACTAGAGTCTGGAGGGGCTTTCGGTCCGGAGCTGAAGGATCTGCTCTCAGAATTATTTTGGAGCAGCTCCCTGGCCTGTGATACAGGAGATCAGACTACAGGGGGAAACTGAGGCACAGAGAGGCCAAGCTCTGTAGGATTTGCTCAGCGGTTGGGATGTAGACCAGACCTCTCGTGTCCCCCAGCAGGCTTGTAGCCCAGGTGGAATTCGCACCCGGATTGCTTGACTGCAGGCGAATGATCTCTCTATTAGGCCACACTGTTTTCCTAACCCGACTCTGTCTCCCGGATGGATAATTGTGAGGCTAATGACAGCGAAGGGCTCGCTTGGTAGAACGGAGGTGGAAATGGGGGGTGGGGGCTGGATTTGTAGCCAGGGGTGGCTCGTGCTCTGAAATCCCTTTGGATGCTGCGACGGGCGAGAGCTCCCGGACGGCAGTGACAGTCGGTGACTCACCCCCTGCGTTGTCCTCCTTCTCCCTCTGCCGTCCTCGAACACTGGCATAATTTAGCCAATGTGAACGGGCCCCCAGCTTATCTCTCTGCACCACTGACAGCCCCTCCGGGCCTCAGCATTGCCGCAAAGGGCTTAGTGGGAATTAAATCCAAATGAAAGCAAGCAGGAGGAAATCTTGCCCGAATGGCTGCAGAGAAGAGGGGTGGGGCTGCTATAATTGGGGGGGGGGGGCAGGAGTCTGGGAACCCGGGGAAGGCCCAGAGCAGCCTGGATTTCAAGCGAATTTTGTGCTAGAGGAAGGCACCAGATTGACGCCCCCGGCATGCAGCGATTTGAGCAGGTGCAGGCCGCATTGCGGCAAAGCTCGCTCCCCTCCCACCTCGAGCACTGCCCGTCAGAGCCCCGAGCAGGAGCTACCCCCCCTTGAAAAAGCTGTGGAGATTGGGGAGGGAGCCCCCCCCACATTTGTGGGGCGCTCAGTCTCCATGACCCTTTCAATACTTGGCCTGTCTGCGGAGTCCGTCTGCCCAGCGGCTATGAGCGGGGGAGCTCCCTGTCCTGCTAGGAACTAGACTGAGCCCCAGCAAACTCGTCGCAAGACAACCACAGGGCTGACTCTCAGCCACTCCCGTCCCGGGCCTGAGCGTGAAAAGCGCCTTCGCCCTGGCCCAGACCCCAGGAGCTGCTTGGTCGCTGCTTGGCATGGCCCTCTGGAGATCTCCAGCTGCGAGAGCTGTTGCTGGCCCCGTGCGTGGGGCAGGGCAGGGCAGGGCAGGGCAGGAGTGTGCGTGCATGGGGATGCGTGCAAGACGAGACCCAGAAAGGGGGTGGGGTGTGCAGGATGAGCACAGGGGGGGAGGATAAGGGGGCCATGTGTGTGCAAGGGGAACATGCGTGTGTCTGTGTGGAACCACGAGGCAGCGCCCAGCTGTGCGGGAGGCTGATTCCTGTTTGTGTAGCGGCCGGCCCGGCCTTGTGTTGCCCCTTCCAGCACTTTAGGGGAACATTCACTTGCACTGATGGGATCTGGGCTGCGCAGCGGTTCGTCAGGGAAGCTCCTCGCTCTGCCCTGCGCTCCCCATCCCCAGAGGTCTCCGGCCCTTTCGCTGAACTCCCACTGGTGGTGCCCGGCACGAACTCTGGAAGGACCCTGCCTGGCAGCAGTTGCCAGGAATGTCGAGCTGCTAATTCAGTGCTTGGATTTGCTTGGGCCTGTCTCCGTGGTCCCCCTCCCAGAGCTGGGAATAGAACCCAGGAGTCCTGACTTCCAGCCCCCCCTGCTTTAACCACTAGACACAACTGTCCTCCCAACACTGGACTAAAAAACCCAGGTGTCCTGACTCCCAGCCTCCTGCTTTAACCATTAGACCGAACTCCCCTCCCACCACTGGACTAAAAAACCCAGGCGTCCTGACTCCCAGCCCCCTGCTTTAACCATTAGACCGAACTCCCCTCCCACCACTGGACTAAAAAACCCAGGCGTCCTGACTCCCAGCCCCCTGCTTTAGCCCCTCCCAGAGCTGGGAATAGAACCCAGTCTCCAGTCTACCCCCTGCCTCTTGATGTAGCTTACCCCAGGACTAATAACTACAGTTCCCTCCCCACTAGGGTGACCAGATGTCCCAATTTTATAGGGACAGTCCCGATTTTTGGGTCTTTTTCTTATATAGGCTCCTATTACCCCCATCCCGATTTTTCACACTTGCTGTCTGGTCACTCTAACCCCCACCCATGGTTCCCAGGCCACGTGTTCTGAATTGGCTGATAACAAGCCACAGTCCTGGCCCACGCCTGTCTGTCTGTGGATCCTGAGGACTAATTCCTTAGGCTTCAGGGTCTCTCCCTTTGATAAGCCATTCGCCCGTAACCCTGAGCCTGCCAGTCACTGGCATGTCCCCTCATCGGCTCCTCTCTCCCCCAGCACCCTTAGCAGCAGCCTGAGCATTTCCTTCCGAGCTGCACACCTCATTACGGGGGAGGCTGGCTTTATTCTCTGCCTCCCTCGCTGGCCCTGCAGGCTTCCTGGAAAAGGCCCATCTCTCATGCCGTCCAGCCACCTTTCCGAAGCATTTGTCTTGTGCTCGGATGAAAGGGCCTGTGGCAGGGGCGCGGTCAGGACTCTGCCTGTCTTCTGAGCATGGAGGGAGGCGGGGAGCTGTTTCTGCAAAGGGTCAGGTCAACTCCACTTCCACCTTCGCTGGAGCCCGTGTGCAGGGGGGTATGGAGCTCTGGCTGAACATGCTCGGGGAGGGGAGCTGCAACACTCTGCTTGGAAACCGTTCTGCTTCTAACTCACGTTTTCCCCGCGTGTCTCCCTCCTCTCCTCGCTTTACTTGCTGTACCCCAGTAGCCTGCAGGACCGGTTACCCCGTCGCCCCAAGCGCAGCCGAGGTGGCTGGGGGCTCTTACTGGAGAACAGTGTAGTGTTGGTCTTTAGGGAGGCTGTGCCTAAGATGAACCATGAGTGGTTTGTTCCTCCCCCCCGCCATGGCTGAGCCCCCAACTCTGGTGGGCTTTGGGGGGCACCTCTGTCGGTGTCGAAGAGCGCCTCCGTGCCAGCTGCAGGGCAGAGCGGTGTTGGCATGCCACGCTGCGGTGCTTGACAATGCTGAATTCAAACGTAAACGTGACCGATAAAGCCACTGGGTTTGTTACCACGCTGAGCTTCCGGGGCGCGGAGGACAGGGCCGCCTGCAGACCGGCCATCTCTCTTGTAAGCCCCACAGAGCTGGCTGGTTCTGCGCCCAGGTCCCACCTGGGGCCGTGCCCTTGGCAGCTGCTGTGAGCTCAGCAGGCTTAAGTGGCATCGGACTCTGGTTGGGAGACTCCCAACAGGGCGACTTGACCCTGGTGCCCTTCCCTTCGAAGCCACGGCCTGGGCAAGGCGGTGCCAGGGGCACTGTGGTCACACGGGGCTTTGCCCCAGTGTAAGTAGGGGAGCCAGGACCCTGAGCAGCTGCCTTGCGCGTAAAGGCTCCAGGCGCTGGAACGGAAGGGTCGGAGGAAATGGAGCTGGAGAGAGGGGAGCCCCTGCAATACACAGCAGTAAACCAGGGTGTGCGGGAGTTTGGTGCTGGGTTGGTGGAGGAGCCAGGGGGAAAGAAGGACGAATCTGCCTATTCAGCCCTGGGCTGCTCCTCGTTTGGATCCTCCATCATGGAGGAGGCGCGAGGCAGCCGTTGGAAACCAGAGTGGGGGCTTGCGTCCCCTGCCAGTGCTCAGTGCGGCACACTGGGCGATGGGGATCCAGCAGCAAGTCAAACTGCTGAGCACGGGTGCTGCGAAGGACTGAGCCCCGGGGAACCTGTGAAGCGAGGGGGCAGTCGGTGGCGCCTTGCACACTGGGTGTGGCATATGGCCACGTTGTAAGCTTATTGGAGGCTATGCAGGGCGATGCAGCTGGGTTTCCCTGGCACGAGGCGGGAGATGGGCCTCATGTGCCCTGCTCTGGCTGGCAGGTGTATTCTGCTGTGGGAGCTGGGCCCCACCAGCCTGGGGACTTCCAGGTGGATCTGGCTGTTGGGAGCGATACGCTGCTTCCACTCAGCAAATGGGGTGGGGAGAGGACAGACCCCCAGGGCCAGTGGTGGAGGAGCCAGATGGGACGTGAGTGGGATGCAGCAACGGGGAGCGGAGAGGAGCCACCCCGCTGCGCCATCTCTGGATCCTGCTGCTGGAGGGAAAGGGTGGCTGAGAGGGGACAGTCCCCATGTCCCAGTCCCATCCCCTGTGCCAGACGTTTGATTACTTACCATTGTGGTAACATCTAGGAGCCACAAATCATGGATCCCTATGGTGCAGGGTGCTGTACGGGCCGTGGGCTGGGACCCCCCTCCAGTGTGGGGTGCTGTACGGGCCGTGGGCTGGGACCCCCCTCCAGTGTGGGGTGCTGTATGGCTGTGGCCTGCACACACACCCCCGTGCAGGGTGCTGTACGGGCCATGGGACACTCCACTCCCCCGACTTCTGGGGCACTGTACAGGCACAGAACGAAGACCTGGGCCCTACCCCAAAGAGCTGACAATCTAAGATGGGCGATTTGCTCCTGGGGCGCAGAGCCGAGAGCTGGCAGAGAATCGACATCCCTGCAGCATGGGCACCAAAGGCTGCTCCCGAAGGAAACAAACCAAGCCCGGGCGGACGAGCACAACCTCTTCCTTTAGGGCTGGATGGAGGGGCAATCTCTGCTCTCCTTGTGTGACCCCCCGAGCCCTGGATTCAATGGGATGGCACCTGAGTGGAGGAAAGTTTCTGGCTGGAATAAGTGGGAGGGTGGGAGCTGGCTGGACAACCTGCTGGAAATTGCCCCCTATGGGAACAATCCTGCACCAGCCTCGAGGTTCTGGCAGGTCGTTCCATCTCTAATGTCTCTGGCCCTGATTCGCCGGGTACGTCTGTGCTGCAGCCATGGGGTGTGGTCCGTGCTAGCTTCCATCGAGCCAGCCTGAGTATCCATAGCTGTGCAGCCACAGCAGCGTGGCCGTCAGTTCCAGCCCGCTCCGGTACCCTGGCTCCTTCCTCGGAGGGCTAGCCTCGGAGGGCTAGCTTCACTGCTATTGGTACCCGAGCCAGCTAGAGCAAAGCTCCCGCCTCTGCTGTGTGGACGTATCCCTAGTCACACTCTGGCAGCACAAAGGGGGTGGAAACAACCCTCTGAGAATCCCACCCCCATGCAGAGGCCTTCCCAGCCAGTGCAGATCTGGGATACGGGCCTTGCACCCGCCCTATTCCCAGCCCCTGGCATGGGGGTGGATTAGGGGCATGGCTAGAGAGCACTGCACTATGGGTAACCTTTTGAATCCTATAGGAAACAGAATGTGAGTTAGAGCAGCCCTGAGGCTGCTGTGATTTACACCAGGGTTGGACAGAAGCTTGCATGACCCCAGTATATGGGGGGGGGGAATAAGGGGGCTTAGGAGTTCTCTTACCTCCCTGCCCCAAGTGTAGGAAGGGTGTGGCTATTAATCAGGCACCCTGGTTCCAAAGCCGTATGGCTCCTGCCAGCTGTACGCTCGATGGCTTGAGGAATACGGTTCTTCCTGGCTCCATTTGGAAATGTAGATGCCCCCTTGCCACATATGCCCCCTTCCTTGAATTCCTCCCCCCCAATCTGTCCAGAAGAAAATGGTTGTGGCTCTTTGCTCTTCCATGAGGCCTGTCACCTTGTATTACGCTGACGGATGGCCCTATGACTGCAGCTCAAATCGAAATGAAAGGCAGGATAAAAATAGCTGCTTCTCCTCTGCCTGCGCTCTGCCTCCCGGCACTGCACCGCGTTGCTGTGGTGGCAGGCTTCCCACCCCGCCAATAAGCCACTTCTTCCAGCCCAGGAGCCCAGCTGGACTTGGTCTCTTAGTTTTGCTAGTCAGGGCTGGTTTATGATTTCTTGTTGGGCAATGTCTCCCCTGTGTTTTAAGTGGATTCAGTACTGGCGGAAGGGCTGGACTGACCGCCCCGGAGACCAGCGCCTCCTCTGCATGCAACTAGAATAGGCATCGGGGTGAGCTGCCCCTGAATACAGCCCGTCACGGCCATGCTCCAATCCTGCCCTGCAGGGTTCACCTTCTGGGCCTGTGCAGTCCCCTTGGGGACCCAGTCTTCCAGCTGGAGCCACCAGCTGCTGCGTGGCCTGGAGAAGGATCAAGGCATCGCAGGCCCTGTTTTAAGGCGCGATCTTTAGGGTAGGGCACGGGTGCCTGTGCTGAAGTTGGCGGGCTTTGTACAGGTTTCCCACGGATTCTCAGGAGCAGGATTAGTGTGGAGGGACGTGGGGTGTGGACAGCTCGAGCTAGTACTTATCCTTCTGGTGTCTGCAGACACTGAGAGCACATGCATTATGTCCCAGCGCCGGTTTGGTCCGAAGAGAAGCAGCCTCATTCTCCCCATGAATATACTGGTGTAAAACAGGAGTGACGGGGGGGTTGCAGGAGTCTTTCCATCATTGCTCTGTTGGAAGGGTGACTGGTCCTGCAATCCAATCCTTGAGCCCGGACAGACCCTTCCTCAGACCTGCCTGCGTGGATCGATTGCAGGGCTGGGGCCATAGTTGAAAGCCCCTCTGGAAACGTCAGGGAGTCCAGACTGTTAGTTCTGTTGGATGTGTCAATTTCCAGGCGAGAAGGGACCGTTCTGGTCATCTCGTCTGCCCTCCTGCACAGCACAACCTGGAGAACCTCCCCTAGCAATTCCTGCATGGAGCCCGTAACTTCTGGTTGAGCTAGGCTGTGTCTCTGAGAGAGATGGCCAATCTGGACGGATGTTGGGAGCTCAGAGAGGGTTCAGAGAAGAGCCACAAAAGTGATTAAAGGATTAGAAAACCTGCTGGAAGCTAAAGCTAGACAAATTCAGACTGGAAATAAGGTGTAAGTTTTTAACAGGCAGAGTAATTCTTGAATTGAAAAATTGAAAAGTTTTGCTTAAAAAATGTGGAAATGAAACATTTCAAAATTTGGGGGAGATTTTTGGTTGATTGAAACGATTCAATGAATTTGATACAAATTCGCAAAATGTTTTGGTCGACAAAAAATCTGCATTTTTTTCATCCTGAAATGATTTCAGACGGAAAATTTTGCCCAAGGCTAGTAGCAGTGGACGGTCTCACCAGTGCCTTATACAATGGTGATAACATGGCTCTGCTTCTGCTGAGTATTCTCCACTTTATCCAGCCAAGGATTGCATTTCCCCGCCTGCCACCAGCCTTGGTGATGCTCTCTGGGCTTTTCATGTTTCGTGGGTGGTTTTATGACTGTAGCCTGGAATTCAGGCATTGTAAAGTTGTTACACCAGCTTGAGTGATTCATTGCTAATATTAGTCCAGTGTTACCTCATTGCTTTGCCTCCAGCTGGTGTCTCTTGCCTTCTACTTAGAGTGCAAGCTCCTCGGGGGCAGGGACTGTCTCTTTGTTCTGGGTTTGTGCAGCACCTAGCACCAGAGGGGCCTGGCCCATGGCTGGGGCTCCCAGGCGCAGCCATGATACGAGACAATTAATGGTGACTGTCCCGCGGGGCTTGGAGAGTCCATTTTGCATCTGGAAAATTGGTTTTGCCCTTGTGCCCTTTCGTCGGGGAATTGACTTGGCGGAAGTCGCCCAGCAAGTCAGCAGCAGAGCCAGGAATAGGACGCAGGCCAGAGCCCTCCCCAGGAGCCCAGGCAGGCTCTGAAGTTGCCTTCAGCCAGCTATCTGGGCGCTCTCTTGGTGATAGGTGGCTGGTTCCATAGGCGAAGCCAGTGTTTAATTTTGGCCCGGGCTGGCACCTCTAGGCTTGGCCGTTCATAGCCCCGGCACCTCTGGGCCTGCTGCATCAGTTAGGAATGTAAAAAAATGGTTTGATTTTCATTATCCGTTAAGCCCTGGGAGCAGCTGCCTCACCCCCGGTGGGGGTGTGAGTGATTCCAGGCCGTGAGAACTGAGTGGCACGTCACTGGAGGTAGAATCTGGGCTCTGGCTGGCCCCGGGCAGCGACCTGGCAAGCGGCAGCCACGAGCACTTGCCATGTGTCCGCCTTGGGGAGCCCTCCCCTGGATTGAACGGTCAGGATTTGGCGAGAACTCCCCTGCCGTGGTGCAGCCGAGGCATCTCCTGAAAGTGACGTGAAGGGCAGGGGGGGCCAGGAGAGCCCGCCAGCCTCCAGGGAGGAGTGACTCAGCGTGTGTGTGTGGGGGGGTGTTCGTCCTTGTCTCAGGCCGCTCGCGGGGAGAGGAGCTGGGCACGATGCAGATGAGGGTCTGGCCTGCGTAGGCGGGAAGATGTTTCTCTTCCCCGGCTAGGCCGACGAGCCTGGGCGGCTGCGGGGGCCGAGTCAGCCCTCTCGGCTTTAGCTGCCCGATGGGCCGTGAAATCCCCGGGACGAGGGATCAGGATCGTGCTAATCATGCAGGTCGACAGCTGCCGTCACCGGGGTGCGACCATGCTGCTTTGGAGTCCCCATCACACTCTGCCATGTCAGGACTGGAGGCTGGGGTTGAAGGGATTCGTTTCCCCTCCGTACTGAAGCAATCGGTGGCTCAGAGCTGCATTGCGACATGACCGCCCCCCCCCCGTGCCCCCATCTCCCCCTGTGCTCACCCCTCCCCTGGAACATTACAGGGACACCCCCCTGCACCCCTGTGCTCTGCCTCCCAACTCAACCCTGCAGCGTGAAACCATCCCCCTGCTCCGTCTGATCTCCCCCTGAGCTCAGCCCTGCAGCCAGACACAGTCTCTCCGGCACCCTTATCTGCCCCATGCTCTGCCCCCTAACTCAGCCCTGCAGCATCACAGGAACCTCCCCCCATCTCCATCTGCGCTCAACCTCCGCCCTCCCATCTCAGCCCTGAAATGTGACATTGTGTCCTCTGCTCCTCCATTGCCTCCTGGGCTCGCCCCCCCGCAGCTCAGTTCTGCAGCATGACACAGTCCCCTCTGTGCCCCGTTTCCCCTGTGCTCTGCCCCCCCAGCTCAGCTGTATCCCATAGCACATCTCTCCCCATTTCCTCCCTTCCCATCCCCTGCCATGCCCTGCTCCCAGCTACAGCAGCCCCCTGCCCGCCTGGGCTCACCATTCCCCCTGTGGCACCGGGCTGCCCCCCCGTACCAGTCCTGGTAGCCGGGCCAGCGAGCAGGGCTCCCCTCATGCCCCCATCCCCCAGTGGGAGAGAAGTGCAGCAAGAAATTAGCCACAGGTTGCTGGGGCAACTTGGGAGATCACAGCCCTTGCTGGCAGGGCAGGCGTGTGGGGGGTGGGAGTGGGGGCACTGGGAGCCGCACAGAGCCACCAGCCAGAAGAGTGATGGGCTGCCCGCTATGGGAGGGAGGGATCTTCATCTCCTATGAGCTCCTAATTCATTGGGGTTGGGGTTCAGACACAGCATGGGCGGCAGGACTGCTGGGTTCTCTCCCCAGCTCTGAGTGGGGTCTAGTGGTTACAGCAGGGAGGCTGGCAGCCAGGACTCCTGGGTTCTCTCCCCAGCTCTGCGAGAAGCGTGGGGTCTCGTGCGTAGAGCACGGGGTTTTGTGTGGAACCCAGGAGTCCTGACGCTTCTTCTCCCTGTTCTAACTGCCTGCCTCCTAGAAGCTGTTGCGCTACCCACCTGCCGCACTCCACCCCAGCACCTGCTGCTTGGCGTTGGTGGCTGCACGGCCCCTGCATGGACATGCTCTGCTGAGCCCCGAGGGAGCGCCAGGGCTGTCGTTACTGCTGACAGGTGCCACTCTGTTTGATGTGTCCCTCCAGGCCTCATCGTCTACCTGGGCATGATGGTGGGAGCGTTCCTGTGGGGCGGCCTGGCGGATCGGATCGGCCGGAAGCAGTGCCTCCTTATCTCCCTCTCGGTCAACAGTGTCTTCGCCTTCTTCTCCTCTTTCGTGCAAGGTTACGGCACCTTCCTCTTCTGCAGGCTGCTCTCCGGAGTGGGGTAAGGGAGGCCCGCCAGGAGCCAGCCCGCTCGTCTTGGATGCTCTGCCAGGAGGGTGGCGTGTTCATGCCCTCGGATGGGATCTGGTCCCCGAGGGGGCCAAAGGGAAGGGCCACCTCTGGCCGTGTCATGGCTGGTGGATCGAAACTGATCCTGAGCCATTTCCAGTCTCCGTGCACCATGTTTGTAGGTGGGATGGAAAACCCGTTCCCCGGAGCTTTTAGAGCCATTGAGGTCTCCTCCGGGCCAGGTCAGAACTGGGACAGTCTAGTCTGGGATGCTGGGTGAGCCGTGGTATCCGAAGAGAGGGCGCTAGGTAGACCTGCGGTCGGAGCTGCCACACGAGAGGTGGTCGGGAGGCCTTAGCAGATGGGCCAGAGGCTGGATATGTTATGGCAGAAGGTGGGAAACTGGCAGAGATGGGCCAGTGGTCAAATGGGTGGCAGCTGGTGGGATGCCAGTAAGATCTGATCTGAAATGGCAGGAGGTGGGGATACCAGACTGTATGGACCAGTGGTTTGATCTGAGATGGCAGGAAGTGGGGATACCAGACTGTATGGACCAGTGGTTTGATCTGAGCTGGCAGGAGGTGGGGATACCAGACTGTATGGACCAGTGGTTTGATCTGAGCTGGCAGGAGGTGGGGATACCAGACTGTATGGACCAGTGGTTTGATCTGAGCTGGCAGGAGGTGGGGATACCAGACTGTATGGACCAGTGGTTTGATCTGAGCTGGCAGGAGGTGGGGATACCAGACTGTATGGACCAGTGGTTTGATCTGAGCTGGCAGGAGGTGGGGATACCAGACTGTATGGACCAGTGGTTTGATCTGAGCTGGCAGGAGGTGGGGATACCAGACTGTATGGACCAGTGGTTTAATCTGGAATGGAAATGTCCTGGGAAATTCTGTAATATTTTTCCATCTGCTCCCTTCCCCCTTGGACATCCTGCCCAGATTCTCCCACCCTCCCCTCTGATAATCTCAACGCAGCAACTACCAGCTCATCCAGGGGGCTCCATCCCCTGTTAGGGGCCCACTTCGAATCCCTGCTGCTCATGCTAATGGAGGAGCCTGGCTGGGAGATCAAAGGTGGCCACTGATATGGAAGGTGCGACTTGAAGTAACTTGTCCGAGGTCACCCAGCAAATCAGTAGCTGGTCCAGAAATAGGACCCAGGAAGCCTGTCTCCCTTCCCTCTCCTCTAACCCCTAAACTCTCTTCTCCCAGTGGGTTTATAAGCCAAGTTGCCACTTTGCCCGATCAAGCTAGCTCCCACATCTGGGCAGGAAAGCAGGTGCCGTAATGAATTGAGATGCTCATGCCGCGTGCACCTCTGAATTCCCCTTCTCTGGGGAGCACTGCCTGGAATCTGCCAGCAGAAATCTGCTGGTAATTAAGGTAATTAAGAGCAGGCTTCCCCAAGAAAACCAACACTGTGGAAAGGAACGTCCAGACCCAGTGCCAGATTCTGACCAGGCTGGTGTGTCTGCAATGGATGTGGAACAAGAGTCAGTAACGGGGAATCCCTCCAGTCTCGGATCTCTTTCCCCCCCCACCCCCCGGCCCTAAGCAAACACGTAATTAATCTATCCCAGGTATATGACCTGCACCACCCCCTGCCTCTCTAACTTGGTAGCCTCCACTACCTGCTGCTATATTTCATCAGGCTGATGGTGAAGCTGCTTTCCTGGCTTCAGAGGACGGTGTTAAAACCTCAGCACCTTGCAGTAGGGTGCGGACGAATCCTTCCTGACCCCTTTCCCATTTGGCAATGAGCTTATGCCCCACAGCATGAGGATTGCCAGCCCTTGCAGGATCTCTCCTACTGGAAGCTGTTCTGATCCATGTTTTCTTCCTCCCTTTCCCAGCATCGGGGGCTCAATCCCCATTGTCTTCTCCTACTTCTCAGAGTTCCTAGCTCAGGAGAAGCGAGGTGAGCACCTGAGCTGGCTCTGCATGTTCTGGATGATTGGGGGCATCTACGCATCAGCCATGGCTTGGGCCATCATCCCTCACTACGGTAAGATAAAAGGGGGCCAGCTGGTGCTCCTGTCCCAATTGTGCTGGGAAGACCACCGTGGTCTCCCCTCTTGCTCCAGCAAAGACTGTGTCAAAGAATGGGTGGGTCAGGGGGTGCTAGTAATGGACTATGGATAGAAGTGGCTGAAAATTTTCCATTCAAACTCTTTTCTGACAAAAAAATTGGATTTTTTTTACTAAATGATTTTTTTTTTGCAAGAAGTGTCTGCTTCCCTCAGAAAATCCTCTAGTGCCTCAAAGCAGAAACATTTTGATTCAGAAATACCATCATGGTGCATCATGAGAGTTGTAGTTTAGGTGCCTCCTGTCCCCCATTTTCCCCTATGTGCTGGACTCCTGGGCTGGACTCCATCTCCCATGATGCACCATGGCTAGGGCTTCTGAAGATGCACCACCTCCGCTTTCCAAGTGGGGGGGAGACTGTGGTGCATCATGGGACATGTAGTCCAGCCAGGCAGCCTGGCCTATAGAGAATCAGGCATCCGAACTACAGCTCCCATGAGGCACCAGAGTGGCATTTCCAAATCAAAATCTTCCGGTATTCACATTTCTGCTGAAAAATCAAAATTTTCCAGGGGGGAAAGCCCATATTTTTTGGATCAGCTTCAGCTCTGTAGCCCCTACCCCTCCAGTTCACACCAGTTGTCACAGCCTAGCTGTCTGCGTGGATTGTGTTTCGCCATCCCAGCCATTCACACCCCCAGGCTGGCAGCCTCAGCAGAGACATCTGGTGGGCCTGAACTCCCCTCTTGCGCCTGCTCTGGGCCAGGCCACACTGGCTGTGTAGGAGCAGAGGGCATGTGTGTAGGAGGATGCTGGCCCCGAAGCTAACTCTGAGATGTGCCCCAGCTGGCATGTGGATGCTAACAACATCCAGGGCTCCTGTGTGTCAGACCAGGGGCTTTGTTATGTGCACTAGGCTGAACTGATTGCAAGATAAGGAGTTGGGAAAGAAATTCTCGCCAAGGGGGCGTGTTGGGGCAGCAGGCAGTCTGGGGTGGCATTTAAACCCTGAGTGCCAGGCTCTGGACTGCTCCAGGGGTGTCAGTCGCGCCAGAGAGGCTGCCTGGCGGCCACTGGGAGCCTGGATCCTGCTTTGCTCCTCCCACACTCTTCCAGTTCCCCACCACACCCTCGGGATGGGAGCCTTTCCTGATGGTTCCTAGATTCTGTTCACTTTATTGATGGCCGCCGCACATTGCGTGGAGGTTTTCAGAGAACTATCCACAATGACTCCAAGATCTCTCTCATGAGAGAGAGGTGGTGTTGTTTACTACTTCGCATAACACAAGAACTAGGGGTCACCAAATGAAATTAATAGGCAGCAGGTTTAAAACAAATAAAAGGAAGTATTTCTTCACACAACGCACAGTCAACCTGTGGAACTCCTTGCCAGAGGATGTTGTGAAGGCCAAGACCATAACAGGCTTCAAAAAATAACTAGATGAGTTCATGGAGAATAGGTCCATCAATGGCTATTAGTCAGGATGGGCAGGAATGGTGTCCCTAGCCTCTGTTTGCCAGAAGCTGGGAACGGACGACAGGGGATGGATAACTTGATGATCACCTGTTCTGTTCATTCCCTCGGGGGCACCTGGCACTGGCCACTGTCGGAAGACAGGATGCTGGACTAGAGGGACCTTTGGCCTGACCCAGTAGGGCCGTTCTTATGTTCGTATGTGAATGGTAACAGCTAATCTGGACCCTGCTGTTTTGTTTGTATAGATGGGATTTGGTTTTCCAATGTGCTTTACTTTGCACGTATCCGCACTGAATTTCCTTTGCCCTTTTGTTCCTCAGTCACCCCATTTAAAGAGATCCCTTTGTAACTCTCAGCAGTCAGCTCTAGATGTAACCAGAGTTCTACCACGTCTCACTCCTCCTCCTCCTCCTGTTTTTCCCTCCTCTCCTGCCTCCATCCTGTTCCCTAGGCTGGAGTTTCCAGATGGGCTCCGCGTACCAGTTCCACAGCTGGAGGGTCTTTGTCCTGGTCTGCGCCTTCCCCTCCGTCTTTGCCATCGGCGCTCTCACCACCATGCCAGAAAGCCCACGCTTCTTCCTGGAGGTAAAGGCTGTGCGGCTCGATGCGGGGAGGGAGCCAGAAAGGACTAATCTGTGCGTGTCCGCGTTTGGGGCCCTGGGCTGGGATGCAGCAGGATCTAAGGCAGAAAGGGGGCACAGGCTGGATCTGGGGTATGGGAACCGGGTGCTCAACTGGGCCCCAGCTCTGCTCCAACCTCCTGCAGTAGAAACTAGAGATAGTCCCAGGCTGCTCCTGGACTATCTGAGACGGGGCTTTGAGGTCACCGCCCTGGGCCTAGCAATGAACCCATCAGCCTCAGCGGTGAACAGGTGCACCAGGACCGACGGGGGGCGATGCAGAAAGCTGGTGCTTCCGTATGAGCTCTGGGGATGGAGAGGCAGCTCCTGTCAACCCAGCAGCACCTGTTCCAATGCTAAATCAGCAGCCTGGAGCAGGGACGGTGCTTAGAGCCCGCTGGCAGCATGGGGCGTCCCGTGGCTCTACCGTTTGTTTGGGTGACTCATGGCCATGCCCCCGTGCGCAGGTGGGGAGGAAGCAGGGAAGGAAGGGCCATTCTGGCTGCAGCGGTGGGGCATGATACCTGGAGGGCGGCAACACCTGGCTCAGGGCCTGGTCTGAGAGGGAGGCCAGTGCTGGCACGAGGTGCGGGGTGCCTAGATCGGGGGTTCTCAACCTTTTTTCTTTCTGAGGCCCCCGCAATGTGCTATAAAACCTCCACGGTATAAAAGCCAGGGCCAGCATTAGGGGGTAGCAAGCAGGGCAATTGCCTGGGGCCACATGCCACAGGGGGCCCCGCAAAGCTAAGTTGCTCAGGCTTCGGCTTCAGCCCCGGGTGGCGGGACTCGGCGCAATGGGGCTTCGGCTTTCTGACCTGGGCTGTAGTGAGTCTAATGCCGGTCCTGCTTGGCGGACGCCCTGAAATCTGCTCCCCCCCCCGGGGGCCTTGGATCCCCAGTTGAGAGCTGGCCGAGGTGACCCTAATTCTTAGGGGCATCTCCTGCATGGCTGACCTCCCTTCAAGCCAGGAAGCATGGGGCAGTGGGGTGCCCCTTGTAGGCTGAGTTGCAGTAGCCCAGGTGCCTAGCACTGGGGGCTCTGGACGAGCTGGCAGTGGGGGGCAGCCTGCCCCACGCTGCCCCCTTGGATTTTCTCTTGCAGAACGGGAAGCACGACGAGGCCTGGATGGTGCTGAAGCAGGTTCACGACACCAACATGCGAGCCAAGGGCCACCCCGAGAGGGTGTTTTCGGTAAGCGCTGCTCGGTCGCCCCCCCCCGGCTGCTCTGGTCCCCTGGGGCAGAGGAGAGACCTTTAGGCTAGAGGAGAGAGGGGAGAGCCAAGGGAAAACGCTTGTCAGTGGTGACGGAGGAGGGTGTTGTGAGTAGGGCACTGGGCTGGGAATCAGGAGACCTGGATCTTATTCCCAGCTCTGCTGCCGAGTTTGGACAAATCACTCCCTCCCTGTGCCTGGGTTCCCCACCTGTAAATAACGATAATGATCCCTAGCTCTTTCCATCAGCAGAGCAGTATCGTTATCCCCATTTCACAGCTGGGGAAACTGAGGCACCGAGCGGGGAAGCGACGTGCCCAAAGTCACCCAGCAAGCTGGGAATAGAACATGAGTCTCCTGAGTCCCATCCCAGTGCTCTATCCGCTAGGCCATTTCCCTACCTCTTGTGGGGGTTGAGAGTCTAAAACCCACTCGTGGATTGTGAGGGGAATATGGTGCCAGCTGCCTCTATTGGGGATAGTGACCGCCCGTGCGGGGGTTGCTAATGCTATTTTTGTTCGAAATAATTTCTTTCACCCCATAAATATAACAGGCCCTGCACCATGGGCCAGCAGCAGGGCTGGAACCTGGCATCTTCCCCACCAAAGCACAGACCTGGCCCTCCACCCTCTGAGATAAAGGAGTAACTCCGTTAGCTGGTAGCAGTAATAGGCCATTATCCTCTATATGGGCCAGTTGCTAGAGGGCAACATGGCACGCCGGGCCAGCATCCAACATCTAGGCCAGGATTGGCTCAAATGGGAGAATCTGAGCCCTAGGACGAGTGTGCTCCCCGCTGCTAGGAGCAAGGGGGGTGCTGGTCTGCGGCATCAAGGCAGAGAGGGGTGGTGAGAGGGAACTGAGGGAGAATGTGAGAGGGGGAGAGGCACAAAGCCGAGTGGGGTGGGGGAGAAGGAGCGGGACTAGGGAGGAGAAGACTCGAGGGGCTCCGCTTGGATTTGGTGTGATTCGTTTTTCCAATGAGCCAGCGAAAGGTGGGTGGAGGGCCGCGGGGACTGTTGGGGCAGCAGGGGAGGGCGCGGGGGATTGAGACGGGGTGTTCGGGGACGGGAGAAGTACTGCGGGGCAGCCTGGTTCCCAACCTGGGAGAGGTCACCTCCCTGCAGGGGTGAGGCCCTGGCTCTCTGGTCTGCGCTGCTGCGCTGTCACAGACAAACCTGTCGCCAGGAGCAGAGATCGGGGTGCAACCTGGCACTGGTTTCCCTGGCACGGGGTGATGGGTCTTTGGCTGGTCTGAGGCCCCAGGCTGGAGGGACCAGACCGGCTGAGATCTCTGCCCTCTGAGCGTCCTGCTGCCCGTGCTTTATCCCTGTCCTGCCATGCCTGGCGTCGGGCCCCGCCCCGTGCCGGGGGACATCCCCGTTCTGCCCCACGCCACCGGTAACCTCGTCCTCCCTCCCGCCTCGCAGGTCACCCACATCAAAACCATCAAGCAGGAGGACGAGCTGATTGAGATCCAGCTGGACACCGGCACCTGGTACCGGCGCTGGATGGTTCGGATCCTGAACCTCTTGCAGCAGGTAGGGCCGGCCCCTGGGCGACCGGGACCTGGTCATACACCCAGGAACGCAGGGGACAATTCAACCCCTGGCCTGCGCTACACCGGGGCTGGACTCAGGCCGGAAGACGTCTCCATGCAGCCAGAGTCCTCCCCCAGCGCGGCCGAGAGCTGGCACGACGCCCCCCGTGAGGCACTTCGCCCCACGTGCTGGGCCCCGGGGGGAAGCGGGGAGGGATCCTCCCTCCCCCCCAGGATGACCAGCTTTAGCAGCACATGCGATGAAACCTCATAGCCTGGCAGGGACTGTAGGTCAGAGGTCAAAGCTGAGTGACACCTTGCAAAGCGAAGGGGATTTACCTATCCAGCAACACTGGCCTCCTTTGCCTCTGGCTGGCCTGTCCCTGGGCCGGGGCGCTGTGCCCAGCGTGGGGCCGGGGGGCTTCCACAGCCCCCTGCCAAGAGATACGAGAGCGCTGGTCCCACGGCGACCTGGACTGGGTCCCGGTCCCCTCAGGGGATGATTCGGGCTGGATTTGAACCCGCAGCCGAGCGTGGCCATGACCGCAAGGGCGCTCTCCCAGCCCGAAGAGGGGAGGTCGTCCCCGCCCCGTGCGGCGGGCGTTGGCTTCCTGGGCGAGGGGGTTATTTGGGGGAGCATCCTTGGTGGCGCCGCAGCCGGGGCTCCTGTAACACACAGACCAGCGTGGCCATGTCCAGGATCTCTCCCCGATCCCTGTCCGCGGCCTTGCCCGGCACCCACCCCGAGCTGGAACAATCTGCTCCAACGGGCTCCAGCCGGGCTGCTTTGCCGTGACCGAGCAGGGAGCGGGATGCGGACGTGCCCAGCTGGGTCTCCAGGGCTGGGCACCTGGCTCATGAGGCAGGGACTCCCTTACCAGCCAACCCTGGGCCTTGGGACTTGGTGAGGGGGGTCCAATGGCGTCCTGCGTGTCCCCGCTGTGCCTGTCCCCCAGCAGAGCTGGCGTGGCGGTGAGTGGTCCCTTCACGCTCCCCGTCTCTCCCTCCTTCAGGTCTGGAGCAACTTCCTGCAGTGCTTTGCCCCCGAGTACCGGCGCGTCACGCTCATGATGATGGCTGTCTGGTTCACCATGTCCTTCAGGTGGGATGGGCCGGGGACCCCTGGGGGAGGGGCTGGAGAGGTGATTCCGACCCCGGTGTTGTTTGCTCTGTGTGACTTGCTGGGTCGGTTTCTTCCTGGCTCTGCTCCCAGTAGGGGAGGGGATTGGCCAGGGTCTCCTCTGAGCCATGAATTATCCTGGGCTCAGCGATGTTTCCCCATTGCACGGCGTGAAGGCCACAACGTGCTTTGCAAAAGGTGGAGGAATCCTGTTATGCCCATGCTACAGCCAGGGAAACTGAGGCACGGGGGGGAAGTGACTCGCCAAAGGTCAGGCAGGGTGTCAGTGGTAGAGACAAGAGTGCAACCCAGGAGTCCTGACTCCCAGCCCCAACCCTGCTCTAACCCCTAGGCCCCACTCCACACACACACAGCTGGGAACAAAACCCTGGAGTCCTGAGTCCCTGTCCCCTGCTCTAACCGCTACATGTACTGTCTCTGTTGGGGAGAGATGGTCACACACTGGTGTAGCTCTTATGAGGGATGCGAGTATAATCCATGCAGCCTGAAGGAGGGGGACGTAAGATATTGCTGCTGGGAAGGGGAAGGGGGCGTGCCCAGGGAGGGATTAATACAATGCGGTTGACAGGAATTTTCCAGCAGCTGGGTATCGATGTTCCCCTGAGCCACTTTCGTGCCTTATCAGACCCCCGCCCCACCTGCTGTAGGGTTGGTGCCCAGGGTCAGAGGACAGCTCTGCAATCCAGAGGGGGGCAGGCACCCCCTGCTCATGCTGCCTGGCTTCGCATGAGGTCCTCCATGCACTTCCCTTCTCCCGAGCTCCTTCTGCAGCAGCCAGTCGGCACCGTGCTGTGGTCGGCAATGGGTCATACCCAGTCGCTTGGCATCAGCCGCGGCTCTGGTTAGGGCCAGCAGGAGAACAGCTTTTTCGGTTCTTCGGATGTTCCGAAAAAAGGGGGGGGAATTGTTGGGGGAGGAACCGAAAATGAAACTTTTCTAACTTTTCAGCAGATCGAAAACTTGAAAAAAACCCAACAGAACATTTCAATCTGGGTTGGATCCTGCATTGAATGGGGGGAGGTGGAGGAGCATGAGCGTTGGGGTGGGGACGGCTGGGTTTGGGGGTTGGGGGGGAGATGGCGGGAGCAGCATTCTGTCCTTGCTGGAGTTTGGAGCGCTGAGGCGGAGCTGAGAAAGGAGCTGTGATAGTCAAGGAGAGGAAGGGGAGGATGAAGATTCCAGCACCGCTCGGGCTGAGGCAATATTTTCAGGGCCGAAACTCCTCGGGCCGCCCATCGGTGCAGACTCAGTGGAACGAGGCCGATATACCCTGGCTGGGGTACTGGCCCAGCAACTCCAGTGGAGCTGTGGCCAGTTTACACCAGCTGGGGATCTGAGTCCAGATCCTTAAAGTATTTAGGCACCTAGCTCCCCTCGATTTCAGTCTTGGCATCGCTGTGATTAAATATTTCATTGACTTTTAATGTAAGTGGAGCAATTACCAGCATCATAAGGAGAATCAAAGGCCACCAATTTGCACAGTGGCCCTGCGAGGAGAAATCTGCCTCTTTGGCTTTTTGGGACAAAGGAGCTCAGCTGCCGATGTCGGCCAAGGCCGCGGGGAGCTGGCGAGGGCTCCAATCAGGACCGAGGTCTCTTCAATTGATCTCTGCAAAGTCCTGTTAGTTGGAGCTGGCAGAGAGGTGATGGTCATGGAGTTCCTCTCGTGCAGTCAAGGTCCTGCTTGTGGGTGCAAAGGTTAGAGTGTCTTGCTCCTGTTCTAATTCAAGTGAACTGATTGGCAATTAACTTTAGCAAACTAATCTCTGGACTACTCCGCTAAAGCGTATTACAGGACACGTGTGGGTCCTTTATTGGGATGGTTGGATAATTGCTGCGGCTGGGTGTATTATTCGCAGCGAGCAACACGCCAGGGAATTGGGTGCCGAGTGCTTGCAGCTCCCATGAAATCCACCCACTGGGCATCTCTGCAAACTGGGCCCCAGGCTGTCCTATTCCTGCGGGTTGGGCTGCTCGCATGCGTTCGCTGCAGGGGCTGTGTCGCTTTGGTGCAAGTGGTCAGTTGGGTCACATGGTATCACTTCTTTTCTTCGACTGGATGAGCGAGCGTAAAGGTTCCCAGTGCAGACGCGGGGGTCATCAATTAGTTTATTGGTCAACGTCCACATTTCTTGGTCAAGCTCCAGACTCCAGAGAAAATCATACAAAAATACTAACAAGATTTCGGTGCCTGTTCGAAAGCGTCTGGCTTTGGCCTGCGGTCCTCCGATTGCCTACGCGGACAGGGTGAACAAAGAGGACGGGAGTCAGAGACCCTCCCCACCACGACCCTCCAGTCTCCACTCAGTCGGAGAGTTCAGCTCTGCCTCCAGAACGCCACGTGCTGACCCAAACCGAAACTTTTCCCCATCCTATTGCTGCCAACAAAGGGTGACGGCGGCTCTGCTGCCCCCGATTGTCCTTGGCGATGTCCCGCGTGGCTTTGCGTGATGGGAGCTCCCCCACCCCCCAGCACACAGCGCGCTCTGGCTCCAAACCTCCCTCCTTGTGGTTGGCTTCCAACAAACGAACTGACCCCCTCCCAATGAGCCAGGATCCCCCTGGTGCTGTGCCACTCCTGCTGTGCTCCCCAGCTAACAGGGCCAGACTCCAAGCACGTTCCCCCTGCCTCCCATCCAGCCCCTCGCCCCCACTCCCAGTGCACTGCTGAGCCTTCCCCGCTACCCTGGCTTCCTTGCCAGACGCTATTCGCTCGGTGTGGGATCCGTCTCGCTCATAGAATCCGCCCCCCTCCTGTTCCCAGAACAGGATTTCACACTAGGTTCAGCGGCTGTCAGAGAGGCTGGGGGGGTTGTGTTTCAGAATGGGGGAGGGGGTGGCAGGGCTGATTGCCACACGCCTCGACTTTCCCCGCACAGGCCTGGCCCTGCCACGTCTCTCACGCCCCCCCCCGACAGCCGCCCGGGGCTGCCCCAGGAAGGAGCTGAGCAAAGGGAAAGCCAGGAGAGCCGTGCTCACAATGAAGAGCCTTTTCTGCAGCAGCGAGACGTGCTAGGCTGTGGGATAGTCTCCGGCAGAGAGGGGTGGCGTCCCCGTCGCTTGGGGAATCGCCATTCACGCCCAGGCAGCCCCATTGAGTTTAGCAGGCAGATTGTGGCTCAGCGGCTGTTGTATTTAACCGGCTTCTCTGTTCTCGGCCACCTCAGCAATAGGGCCGTGTAACAGGGCAGGCTGGCTCGTATCAGAGGGGGCTTGTAGCCCAGCACCAGGGGAGGCTCCAGGTACCAGCACGCCAAGCGCGTGCCTGGGGCGGCAAGCCACGGGGGGGGGCGCTCTGCCAGTCGCAGGTTGACCTCCCGCAGGCTGCCGCCGAATCCGTGGGGCCGGGGACCTCCCACAGGCAAGCTGCCAAAGGCAGCCTGCCTGCCATGCTTGGGGGCGGCAAAATCCCTAGAGCCACCCCTGCCCAGCACAAAGCCTGCAAGGCTGGGTCACATCACATAAAGCCCCACAGAAGTCAGCTGGCTTCTCCAGGGTGCTTGCTCTATCTATCTGTCTGTCTATCTGCCTATCCCCAGACACCCCCTCTATCTATCTATCTATCTATCTATCTATCTATCTATCTATCTATCTATCTATCTATCTATCTATCCCCAGATACCCCCTCTATCTATCTATCTATCTATCTATCTATCTATCTATCTCCAGACACCCCCTCTATCTATCTATCTATCTATCTATCTATCTATCTATCTATCTATCTATCCATCCCCAGACACCCCCTCTATCTATCTATCTATCCTTTTTTTGAACATTAAGAAGAAAGCCTATTAACTCCCCATATGTTGGCAGAGGGCGGGAGCGTGATCCAGTGACTGGCGTTGGAGCCGGGGGATGGATCAGGACTCCTGGGTTCTGTGTCTGGGAGGGAATCTCCTCCCGTGCCTACAGTGCAGGGCTTGGAGTCAGGACTCCTGGGTTCTATCCCCTGCAGTGGTATTGACCGCACCCTGAGAAGGGACTTCAGGCAGACTTTGGACTCTAGTAGTTGTCCTTGGTGCTGAAGGATGGAGCTCAGTGCGGAGAATCGCTGCAGGAAAGGCCATTTCTTTCTCCCCTTCCCTCCCCCCTTTTTCTCTGATCACCCCACGGGCCCCCCGCTATGCAGGGGTCAGTACATTTTCCTGCTGTCTTTAAGCCACCATTACAGTCAGCTGGGGGCTCAGCTGAATGGTTCAGGGGTCGGTGTGTGGAGGGGGCGGGGGGGGGCCAAGCATGCCCATCTGGTGCCCATGCTCTGGATACACAAAAGATCCCAATCTACAGGGCTGCCCTCTTGATGAGCATCCCCCCCCCCACCACCACAACCCACCGAGCCCAGAGACCTCCTCCCATTCTATGGGGCAACCCTGGGGCCTTCAGGTGGCTGGTTCAAATCCACCATTGGATGGCAGAGAGCAAGAAGTGTTTGGGGGAAAGGTTTGGTGGGTCTAAGCCCAGATTTAGGGGTGGGGATCCCCAGTCTCAGCCAGCCCCTTGTTGACAGCCTCAGCACAGAGGCCAAAGACAAGCTGGTCCATGGAGAATGGATGCTGTCAGGGTAGCGTACTGGGAAAGGATGCCCTGTTATTAGCTGAGATTTAAGCACCAGATCCAGCACATGTTGGAGACAGAGCCCAGGACTGGGACTCGAGAGACCTGGGTCCCTTGTCTGATACTTAGATTGTAAGTCAAGCTGGTTGGGGATTTTTCTGAGAAATGCTTTTATGCAAAAAAAAAATTTGCAGATTCATGGAAACCGAATTGTTCTGCAGGAAAGAGGCGAGCTGATGAATTGCCCAGCTGGAAAAAAAAAAGTCAGAAGGATCAAAACGGGATGTTTTGACCTTTTTGAAACCAAACGTTTATTTTCCAGTCAGAAAAGATTTTTTGTCTGGAAATTTAACTTAATTTATACTTTTTAAAAAGTTTCAAAAAAAGAAAAACAAACAGGTCAAAATGGAAATGAAGCATTTCAAAAGGATCAAAATGAAGCCGTTTGATTGACCTGAACTGCAGGGTTTTTTTCAGTTTGTGAAAAAGTTTTGAGATTTCATCTTTTCATCCTGAGTCGAGACAGGAACATTTTTCAGAAATGTCCCAGGAAACCATTTCCCACCCAGCGCTCACTGTGAGCTCCTTGGGGCAGAGTCTGAGTTTTGTTCCTTCTTTGTACAGTTCCTAGCACACTGGGCTCCTGCCCCATGACTTAGGATGCTAGAGCTACCATAATGCACCTAATAGCAATAACAATGTACAGCTCCTAGCACAATGGGAGCCTAGTTCATGACTCAGGCTCCTAGGCACAACAGACAATAAGTACTGATCTCTCGCTCTCTCTCTCTCTGATAGTTACTACGGCTTGACCGTCTGGTTCCCAGACATGATCAAGCATTTACAGAACATCGAATATGCCTCCCGCACCAAGCTCTTCACCCATGAGAAGGTGGAGCACTTCACCTTCAACTTCACCCTGGAGAACCAGATCCACCGCAACGGTGAATACTACAACGACAAGTGAGTGGTGGGTCGTCCCTCCTCACCCCCAGGGCAATTAGCAAGAGCCCTCTTTGACCCTTGTGAGATGGGTCGAGATGCTGGGGGGGGGCGTGCTCATGGGAAAACAACCAGGTGTCCTGTACTGGGCAGAGCCTGTGAGGACACTGGTGGGGTCTAACATGGCTCCGTGGTTGCAGAGAATGGGCTGCATGTGCCTGTGCTGGGGGATAGCTAGTCTGGGCAGTGCCGGGAGGAGGTCTCTGGGCTCGATGGGAGGAGGGCTGCATGAATAAATACAGGTGCTGGAGGAAATGCAGCCAGAACCTCCCCCGAGTGCAGCCTGGGAGGTTGGGATGCTTTGTGTATCCAGAGCACAGGCATTAACAGGGCAAGCTTGAGCCTCACCCCGCCACACACCAACCCCTGCCTTTACGGACCCCCATAGTCCATGCAAGCCTTGAGTTACCTGCTGTGCCAATTGCAGATACTTAATTAACTCCCAATCGCGGATACTGAACTGAGACCCACCAAACTCACTGCACAGAAGGGGTCGCCGAACATCCAGTGTCTGGCTTAGCAAGGTCCAGAAACCATTTTTGTTCCCCCATGATGGAGGGAGACCCACACCCCCTATCCCAGTCGCTCTTGGGTCGCTCAGTCCCCGGGTTCGTACCTGGCAGGTTCATCGGCCTCAAGCTGAAATCCGTCTCCTTTGAGGACTCCCTGTTTGAGGAGTGCTACTTCGAAGACATCACCTCCAGCAACACCTTCTTCAAGAACTGCTCCTTCATCTCCACTGTCTTCTACAACACAGGTAACTTCCTGCTGCCCTGTAACAAGTCGATGGACCATCTAGACCCATGGTTCTCAACCTGGCCCAGTCAGCACAGAGCTGCGGCCCATGTGACATCCTCAGGGCCATAGTCGAATCGTAGAATCATAGAATATCAGGGTTGGAAGGGACCTCAGGAGGTATCTAGTCCAACCCCCTGCTCAAAGCAGGACCAATCCCCAGACATTGGATGTAGCCCACAATGATAAATAGGTTGAGACTCACTGAGACGGTACCAGATCCACTGGGCCACACCAACTCTCTGCTTTTTAGATTATGTCTTTACTGCAAAGGTGTGTTCTGAACTTGGGGTCGCTGATTCAGGTTACCATAGCAGTGCAGACCTGGCAGTTTGGGTCAGCAGCTCAAATTCAAGTTTATAGGGCAGCCAGGGACTGAACTTGAGATACTAAGCCCAGGTAAAAGCCAGGTTGTCGTGTCTTCACTTCTACTTGAACCCGAGTTAGCTAATGTGGGTTAGTTAACCCATGTTAAGAACACACCGTATTTTGCAGTGTAGACATGCCCTTAGAGACAGGCTGAGATCTCCAACACTGGACCTTGCTGGCTAATAGTATACCTCATAGGGGAGGCTCCTTCCTGACCGGCCAGCTGGTGGTCAGCTCGTGCCATGGAGCATGAGGATTAATAGCCCTTGTGTTCACTAGCCTAACCAGTGCAGATGCTGCTTTTGGGGTCCCTCGAAGGGGCAGGCAAGTGACATGACCGTGATGTTTTGGGGAGGGGGGGTGTCAGTGAAGGGCAGTGTCTCAACCAGCGTGACGGGGGAACAAACAGGGGGCCTGATTCTCCACTGCCCTGCTCCCATCTGCAGCCATATACACACACCGATGCAAAGGGGGTGTAAAACGCTACCAGGCAGCATCCGGGAACCACTTTGCACCAGTGGAAATGGCCGGGCAAGGTGCAGGGCGGAGGAGGATTGGGCCAGGGCAGTTTTGTTTTAGGGCTTTAATTCCCCACCTGGCCCTCTGCGGGGCTTGAAATTGCTGCTAAATATTCTCCGGGCCGTGCTGATTAGCTGCCTCACGGTGACCTGGCACTGAATAGACTCTGATGGGCTTTGGGAGGGGAGCCCTAGACAAGGAGAGATCAGGCAGCTGGAGCTGCTAACCCATGTATTTTCTGAAAGGCATCAACAAATGCTGTCGAAGGGGGAGCAAATTTACACCCCCCCCCCCAAGCCATCTTCACCTGGGACAGATGCCGCTCCAAGGCCGGCCTCGTGTGCGAGAACAAATGCGGGGACCTCTGTGTCCCACCCTCCCCGTATTGCAGTGCCGCACTGACTCATTCTGCCCTCTGGTGGGCTTGGACCTAACCATTAAAACCCAGGCACCCGGTTGTTCGTGTTGATTAAGAATCTCTGGGCCGGTCTGCAAAACAGAAAACTGTTCGTCTTGGTTACTTGGTTAATTACACCCCGGTGGCTTACAATTCCCCTGCATTTCTATCTCCACTTCCAGCACTGCTGCATGCTGTTGAACAGCAGCTGTGTTCCACTTCAGAGGTGGCTGCATTTCAGTGGTGGGTGAGCGATCCCTGTGAAGCGTTGCTGTGTAGCCACTAAACAGCAGCCACGCTCTGTCCCAGAGGTGGCTGCTTTTCAGTGGTGGGTGAGTGACAGCTGTGCAGCATTGCTGTGAGGCCGCTAAACAGCAGCCACGTTGCACATGAGAAGTGGTTTGCTTTTCGGTGCTGGGTGCGCAAACCCTGTGCAATGTTGCTGTCCATCCATTAAGCAGCTGCTGCGCTCCACCCCAGAGGTGGCTGCATCTCAGCCCATCTGCCTCCCCACCCCCCATTGTTTGGTGGGAGGGGCAAACGGCCTGCTAATCGCCCTGCAGCTCAGTGCAAGGCCACGCCCAGTGTCGTCTTCTCCCTCTCCACAGACCTGTTCGAGTACAAATTCATCAACTCCAAAATGGCCAACAGCAGCTTCCTGCACAACAAAGAAGGCTGCCAGCTGGACTTCAGCGATGACAACAACGCCTACATGATCTACTTCGTCAGCTTCCTGGGCACCCTGGCCGTGCTGCCGGGGAACATTGTCTCGGCCCTGCTCATGGACAAGATCGGGCGCCTCCGGATGCTGGGTGAGGGGCGGGGATGCTGCCTGGGGACTGGCAAGGGAAGTGGTGGTGGCAGCATGGGGGTAGGGATAGCCTGTTCCTTCTGCACTGATCCCCCTGTAGATCCTGGCTGCAGGAGCAAAAATTGATCCCTGCCCCTTTAATCCAGCTTCCCCGTGGCTTGAAGTTGCAGCTGCCCCCTACTGGCCAGAGAGGGTCTCACCCCTTAAGAGAATCCCCAGGCTGGCTGCATGGCAGAGCTGGGAAGGAAAGATTTCCCCAGCCCGTGAGAATTTTTGAGATTTCAAAGTTCCCCCCCATCCAGATTCGGGACAAAAATTTGAAATCTTAAAAATTGTCCCGAACTGAAAATCGGAATGTTTTCTTTCTGAATCCGGGCGGTGACACGTTACGTTTCGATTGTTTTAAAATGATTGGTCTTTATTTCCACCTCTTCTCTTTTGAACCTGTGGGTGTGTCTCATACCCGAACAAGGTTTCAAAATGGAAAGTCGTTTTAAGCTGAAAGACAGAACTCCTCAAATGGTTTGCAAGGGGAAATTCATCAGATTTGACCCTTTCCCATGAACAGATTCAATGATTCCATTTTCCTAGGGGGCAGGAAAAAAAAAAGTTGAGTTGAAAAATTCCCAACTGGCTCTATTCCTTGGCTGATGCTTGAGCTAGACCCTCTTGGTCCACAGGCATCAGCTGTTGCCAATGAGCCTTCTCTTCCTTGACCTGCACTGAGGGGAAAATTCTCCTTGCAGAGCAGGGGCACGGCTAGGATTTGCAACCCTGCACCATTCGGGCCAGCTGTCCCAGCTGCCTTGTAGCCGGAGGGCTTGGCAGAATTGCAGAGTCGGTGGCTCTTGCACTGGCAGAACGAAGGAGCAAAGAGGAAGCTGGTGGGTAGGGCAGGGAGGCTGCAGAAGAGACGGATCTTGCACTGGATTGTGTGGAGGGGACAGTCAGGAGGCCTTGCAGGGCTGATGGAGGCTGATGCATAGGAGAAAGCTTCTTGCACCAGGCAGGTGATGCTGGCTTTGACCAGGCATGATTCCAGCCAGGCCCGTCCCTGCAGATACACCCTCCTCCCCAGCCTAACTCGCCTCTCCTCGTCCTGCTGCAGCCGGCTCCAGCGTGATGTCGTGCGTCAGCTGCTTCTTCCTGTCCTTCGGGAACAGCGAGTCAGCCATGATCGCCCTGCTCTGCCTTTTCGGGGGGGTCAGCATCGCCTCCTGGAACGCCTTGGACGTGCTGACGGTGGAGCTCTACCCCTCGGACAAAAGGTACAAGTCCCCACCTCCATTATCTACCCAAGGCAGAGCAAGTCCTGATCCCAGGATGCCCAGTCCAGATGTGGCTGAGAAGGAGGAATCCTGGGTTACCACCTCGACTGGTAGCTTTGGGAAGACGCTGCAGTAACGATAAACACCTGTTAGGGCCTGAAGGACCCTGCATGTTGGGGGGAGGGAAGGTGGCCCAATGGCTAGAGCAGAATGACTGGGAGTCAAGACTCCTGGGTCCTATTCCCAGCCCCAGGAGGAGAGTCTAGTGGTTAGAGCAGAAGCAAGGAGGAATCACGCAAGCACAATTGATGCACAGAGCTGCCAGCTTGGGCCTTGGCTGTCTGGAGGGCCCATCACTGAGAGCAAGGGGCACTGATGCATGGGCACCAGGTGGTGGTCTGGACTCTGCTTGTGCCTGACGCATGTGTGCTCGGCTTTTGGCAGACCCGCTTCCCCTAGGAAAAGGGGATCTTTGACTGCGGCTTGCTGCAGGCTGGAAATAGACAGTAGAAAGGGAGAGGAGAACAGGTGGCCTGTGTACAAGGACTGGGGAGCTGCTCCAGGCAGTAAGGCATTAAATGGACCAGCCTTTGCTTCGCTAAGCGGGTGGTAGGGGTGGGAATGGAAGCTGAGCCCTTGTGCTGACTAGAGGCAGGCTGGAGAGTTCGCAGCTAAAGTTAGAACGCAGGGCCTGTCGTTGAAGAGTTTTACGGTAGCTTTGCCGTAATTGGTGTTAAATATACTGGGGTGACTGATTTCCTGATAGAAAAATGCATGCGAACAGCAGAGCTTTAAACAGAGAGAGAGAGAGAGAGAGCGTGTCTTTCTTTCTTTCTCTCTATCTACAATAAAAATCCTTTCCCCTCTCCATCATTGGGTGTTACGGGTAGCATCTGCGCCCCAGCTGAGCTCAGGGCCCCATTGTGCCGGGTGCCGTACATATACCAAGAGAGAGACAGGCCCTGCCACAAAGCACTCACAGTTGAAATGGAGAAAGGGTGTGAGGGGACTTGGCCGAGGTCATGCAGTAGATCAGTGGCAGAGCCAGGAATAGCATGCTGGTGTCCAGATTTCCAGGCCACGAGGCTGAAACGCAGTCAGATTACTCTGGACCGCTGCTGCTATGACCCTGCTTGTTCTCCATCTTTTAGGGAGAAAGGGGACATTAACCCCACCTCCCCACCCACCAGCCTACTGCCCCCCCAACCCCTTTAGCTCTCCCGTAACCTCGTCCTCTCTCCTTACTTCTCTAGGACGACAGCCTTCGGCTTCCTCAATGCCCTCTGCAAGCTGGCGGCCGTCCTGGGCATCAGCATCTTCACCTCCTTCGTCGGCATCACGAAAGCTGTGCCCATCTTGCTGGCCTCGACAGCGCTGGCTGTGGGCAGCTCGCTAGCGTTGAGGCTGCCGGAGACGCGCGGGCAGGTGTTGCAGTGAGTGGGGGTGTGTGTGCCCCTGCCCCAGATTTCCTCCCCCCCCCCAGGAGATTCAAGTTGTTAGACACTGTGAAATGTCTTATTTTCTGATTTTGATTATTTTATTTTTTCGCTCCCCTTCCCCCAACCGCTCTTTCCTTCCTATCCTCCCCCTCTTTTTTCGGTGTCAGTACATGTGTGAGAATCGGCTCATTCGTTGCAGCAGTTTGGGGGGGGGGAGAAAACTTGACTGAGAAGGAGGGGGGAAGAACCTCTTTGCACTAAATTCAGGCTGGAAATGGCCCAGCCTCGGCAGTGTGAACGGATTAACTGGGCAGCTCCTGATCAGAGCTGGATGATAGGGGCTAGGGCCAGCTCCTCAAAGGGGACATCTAATGTCTAGGCGCCCTGCCATGCAGTAGAAACCCGAAATCCCTTTGTGGCGCTCGCCCTAGGGTGTGCGCTGGTGACCACGTGCTCCATTTAATTTCACACACGTGGGTGTAAACTAGTAGTACGTGCAACGTGTGCTCACGGATCTTGGCTGTGTAATAGTCTCCGAAGCCTCGTTTATTTTTTTCATCAGCCACCTGTGGTGTGTGGCGAGCAACGCAACCTCCCTCCCCCACCACTGCTTTTTCGGGGCCCTTTGAGTCATATGTAACGTAGCGTCGATTTCAGGTGTTAACAAAGCTTCCGTTTCAGGCTTCTCAGCCAGGTTTGCAGGAGCAAATCGGCAGAGCTAAGTTGTTCCTCTGTGTCACGTGACCCAAATTTGAAATCCTGATCTGCACGCGTCCTCGCATCGTGTCTCGCTGGTGTCACAAATCGCTGGCCAAGCCGCGCCAGACGCCGCCGGCATCCACCCCGTAGACTCTAGTGGTCTCGGACATTCATACATTTTGCAGGCAGCAGGTCTAGGATCTCACTGGCATGGCAGAGGCTGTATCAGAGCAGCGGTTCTATCCTCGGCTCTGGTGGGTGCCTGGTCCTAATGTGCCGAGCGCCTCAGTTTCCCCATCTGTAAGACAGGGATCATGATACTTGCCTCCTTCTGTGGAGTGCTTTGGAGGAAAGGTGCTGTATGTGCGGGCAAAGGAGCATTATTTTTTCTCCTTTGGACCAACATCCGCTCAGAAATCCCTCTGTAACCGGACCGAATTTCACGCACTAATCCAGGGAGATTCCCCTCCTCCAATTAGCCATTTCAGCTGAACAATACAGCGATGCTCTGTTTCTTTTATTATTGTTTATTCAGGGATTTAAACATTGTTTCTTCTGTTTGGGGGGAGAAAAATCTGACTTTGAAGCTTAGGGATTGTGCTTTTGGTTGCTTTTTTTTTTTTTAATTCTCCCCAAGTCCCTCCCCACAAAGGCCATCCAGAAACACAGCCCGGGGGAGGGTGGGGGGCAGGGTGTGATAGTAGATCAGGACTCCATTGTGCCAGGCCAGCAGCCCAACTGGCCTGAGTGCGCCGCTAACCTCGGTCTTGTCTGTGGGTTGCTGGTCATTCCAATTAGGCGTTTCGTGTATTTAACTCTGTCGCCCTCTGTCTCTCCGCCCTCCCCCAGCTCCTTGGTTGACCCTAAGGTCTAAGCTACACTTAGCTCAACCCAGCTATGTCGCTCCCCAAGGGGGAGTAAGATCCTTGAAAAGCTATTGCCTGGGACACTCTCCAGAGGGAACTCCCCAGCGGTGGAGGGCAGCTAAATCTAGGGGAGGGCAGATCAGAACTCAGCACCAATCGCACCACACAAATGGGCTCTCCTTTTGCAACACCCAAAGCACCGCGCCTTGCTCATTAGAGACGGCTACACCCGAGCCCCGAAGGCGCCCAGAGCCCTGGCCCCAGCTCCGGCTGCCTTTTCTTGCTGTCGCTTTCCTGCTGCAGATTTACCTGACGCAAGGCAGAGCTGGGGCAGTGCCGCGTGCTGCCAGGGGCTTGGCGTAAGATGCCTCGAAGAGTTTGCTCACCAGGACTAGCTGGGCAAATGTATTGCTCAGCTGAAGGAGCAGTGAGGGCAGAGGTCCTTAGGGACAGCAGGGGGCTATTTTAAAGACACCCTGCTGTGGGTTGCAAAGTGCTCACCCTGATAGGCAGCAGTGGGTGTTGTAGCAGCCATCTAGCGCCATCTACGGGCACAGAGGGGAAGCACGACCTGGCCTGCCTTCTCCCCTTAGGACCAATGCACTTTTTTCATTCCAAGCGGGGTGTCCCATGCCAGCCCTTTAATTCTCTGTGCTATAAAGCCAGCACTGTCCAGCAACCAAGAGGCTAAGAAGCTGTCTTGGGGGCTGGTCATAGCTTAGAATGTAAATGTTCTTTAAAACCCCAGCTAATGTTAGGCAGATGTCTCTGCATCTTTCCCATCTCATGGCTTGGAAACCATGAGAGACAGATCCTGGCCGTGTCCTTTCTGCTGTCAGCAAGGAGATGGAGGCACCTGATTCTGTTCTGACCTTGCGCTGGAAGAGACACACGTGTGGTGCCTTACCCAAGCAGGAGGCTTGCGCCTGGATGGCAGGAGAGTGTTTATGCACATTCACCCACTGAGGTCAACTGGATTTAAGCACGTGCTGGTGTGCTGGCCTAAAATCCAGATGGTGAGTGAGTTCCAACCCAGATCTTCAATTAATCTAACCCCCACCACTGCCCCGCTACTGAATTCTAGCAAGCAGCAGGACCCCAGTGGTGGTGTGGAAGGAAATAAGCATTTTAAAACCAGATCTCTACCTTGCAGGGTGACAGAGCAATTCTTAATTTAAAAACATAATGCACTGGGCTATGTTTTTATGCTGCTCTCTGTTATCCTGGGAGTAAATCTGGAGTAAATCCATGTCCTACCAGTCTAACAGAGCAGAATCTGGACTTCAGGGCAACTTTGATAGAACGAAAGGTGTGCGGGGGAGGGAGTCATGGTTCTCTGGTTGTATTTTATAAGCCATTTGCATAACAAAGCCCACTAATTGTCACATTGTAGGTTAATTGCCCATGCAGGTTCCATGCTTTAATAGCTAGCTGAATGAATGATGTGTCTCTTTGTGTCGTCATCCGAAGATCTGAACAGGCGTGTGGTCCCTGGTGCCCATTAATCTAATCATAGCAGCTGGACACACACCCAACCAAAAATGTCCTTTTCAACAAGGGGTGAAATTGACAAACACCTGTGTTGGTTTTGCTGGGGGTCTTTGGGGTAATGGGTGCCAGCCGAGCTCCAAAACAGGGAATTAAATATCTTGCCTTTGCTGCAGAGCTAAACAGAGAAACAAATTGTATTTGGGGAAGGGGGGGCAGTTTAAGGTCATTTAGGCCCCCATTAGACAATAGAGCAAGGTCGCCAACTCTAGTCTGATGCGTAGAGAAGTGTGGGGTACACCAAGGGAGAAACGAACTGCTGTATCATTTTAAGCGAGAGTTGTATTTTTTTACATTTTAAAGAGTAGTATATTTTTCTTTCTTTATAATTTTACACCAGATCTCAGTTTCCCCGCCTCTCGCAAGCACAGCTGAAAGCAAGCATTTTGTGTCTCTGTCTCTCAGCTACCTAGCTCGCCTGCATCCCCCGCTGGCCTATCTGAGCACATCACAATGTCTAATGCTCACAGCCGTACCTTGCGGCAAGTTACAGGTAGGGAAACTGAGGCATAGTGAGACAAAGAGTCTGTCTATCCTGTGATCAGAGGAGTGAGTGCAGCATGCGTAGACATATCCAACCAATGCTCGCTCGAACAACAATAGCAACAAAGCTGCAGCACCAGGGGCTGGACAAACCCACTCAGCCCCCTGCCTGTGCTCTAGCCTTCACTGCTATTGGTGCTCCAGTTAGCTGGCTCGGGCCTGTCTATACACGCTGCAGTCACACCGCTGCAGGGAGTGTAGACACTCCCTAGTGACTTGCCCATAGGCACACAGAGAATCAGTGGCAGAGGTAGGAATCGAACCTAGCTCAGGATCCCTAGCCCAGCTATCATTTCTTGACTTCTCTGGCAGAGAGAGAGGGCATAATGCTTCTTCCATTAACAAAGCTTAATTAAACAAAGGTGTCATTAAGGGTTTGCCCTGGAGAATCAGGGCCGCTGGCCCAGGTGGAGGGTGGCATCAGTTTGAGAGTGATTTTTGTCTCGTGCAAAAGGCTGCGTGGACACAGTTTAGGTTAAACTAGGGTTTAGCTTAAGATGATTGAGAACCGGGTTAATGTAAACTGAACTAGCAGCATCCACACAAGGGCTTGCAGCACTTTAAGAACCACCCTACGTTAAGCCCGTGCCGCTGCTTTGTAGGCGCTAGGTCTTGTTATTATCCTGGGTGTAGATAAGGCCAGGAGCCTCTGGGCCTAATTCTTCAGTGCCTCGGGCCTTGCATCGTCACGTACAGCTGGGTAAAGTCAACGCGTGGTACCACTGCTCTGACGTGGTGGCACCGCACACCCATTCAGTCCCTTGCACAGCGGGCGCGCACCACTCCCTAGTGAGAAAAGTGGTGATTTGCACTGAGCAGTGGCTGCACAAGGTGCAAGGCAAAGAGTGAATCAGCCCCTGGGCCTCCCATGATGGCTGGGGGAATCAGAGAAAGGACATGCATCAAGCATTGCATGTAATGTGACAGAGAATTTCCTTCCTGACCCATGCAACAATCATAGTTCCAGTCCTGAAGCATGACAGTTGATAGATGTTATTTTAGCAGCTAACCACAAGGTTATTGCTGGGTAGCCAGTCCCTTTAACAAAGGTACCAAAAGGCCATGTGCTATAGTAGGACAAATTCCCACCTAGGAGGAGGCTCAGCTCAATCGAAGAAGCTGTACTGGTCCCAACTACGTCGATTTTTCCACCCCACTGTGAATGGGGCCAGACTGGATTACGACCACATTGTAACCTGAGCCAGAAGGGAGCTTGAGTGTTGCCCACACAAGCTCATTTTAAAAGATGGGAGATTAGAAAACCTGGTCCCGATGCTGCAGCCGAGCTGACACCAATGCCCCCTGCCCCAGTGAGGGAGGGCTGCACGGCCCAGGTGATCGCCAGTGTTTCGCTATCCTAACCAGGCTGTTTGCCTCTCTCCTATCGGCTCGGCGGGCACGCTTGCCTCATGGCTGCCTGAGCGACGAGGGGGACTGAGTTTTAGAAAGATTTAACTCGAGACCCTGGGCTCAGCTTGTTCCTATACTGGGTTACACATTTCTCACCGTAGCGACAAACCACTCTGGGCCAAACGAGGGAGGCTGCGAGCAGTGGGAATAGCACAGCTGGTGGGGATGGTCTTGTACAGTAATTTACAACAGACGAACCGAACACTGGCCGGAATCTTCAAAAGCCCCCAGGTCCCGTGGGAGCATCTGTCCCATTTTCAAATGTGACTTAGGAGCCTGAACTTTATGGGCTTCCAATAGGATTTGGGCTCTTAAGTCACTCAGCTGCTTTTGAAAATTTACCCCTAAGTCCCATTGTCAAGAGGGTTCATGAGTCCGTGCAGCTGAGTATTGTGCACACAGCTTGGCATGCATAAGAGATCGGATTTGCCCTTCTGGGCAGCGAGCCGTGTTAAGATGGTTCAACGGAGGTATGCCAAAAAAAAGGGGGGGGGTCGCTTTTGATGGCTCCTAAATCTCATTGACAGTCAAGAGGATTTAGGCCCCTAAGGGTTAAAGTCACTTTTGGAAATGGGCCTTAGGCATTTTGGAAAATATTACCCTGAGTCTCCTTTAAAAAAAAAACCTCATCATTGTATCACGCTTTTCGTTTCAAAATCTAGTTGCAAACTGGAGCCGAAGAGACGAGAGAGCAGTAGGAGAGCGACGTTCTAGGCAGGGGGGAATTTAATCTTACTGGAGCAAACTGGTCCAAGGGAGGGGAAGGTTCCCCCCCCCACCCACTTTTAGAGAATTATTTTGAAATCTAAGATTTAAAATAGGGAACATGTTGGAAAATGTTCACCGGCTGCTTGAAAAGGGGGGAAGGGGATAACTGTCACAAACATTTTGAAAATGATCAGTTGCCCTCCCGCCCCCCCCCCCACCCCCCAGCAGGGTCAGCCTGTTGGCCCTGGGCTCCTTAGAAGTAACCAGCATCCCCGTCTTCTGAGATCGACAGAAACTCTCTCCCGTCCCCCAACCCTGCTGCAATGGCTCACACACAACCCTGCCTGTGGGGTGCCTCATGGAGGTTTGGGAGCAGGAGCGGCGCCATCCCTGGGTGAGCACAGCGCAAGCCACACACGATGTAGGAAAAAGCATAAAGCCGGACAGATTCTCCCCTGCACCCTGCTGCCACTCAGATCTGCCGCTTCCGCCCCTCGACCCCGACTCCAGGTTCCTTGTTCCCAGGTAACCCCCAGAGCTGAAGTAACCCAGGGCAGAACTGGGCCCCTAGGAAGCCAGAAGATACAGGTTAGGAGCCTGAGTCTCCTTTCCACTGAGGTGACCTTTGCGCCGTAAATTGAGCATCAGGCCTGTAGCAGGAACAGCAGCTGCACCACCCAGGCCTGGAGTCTGAGCTCGCTTACGCCAATGGAAATGTGACACGACTCCGGTGGACGTGCTCTGGGAGGTAACTCATTGCGACAGCAACCAGCTACCAGCGATGCTCCGCCAGTGGAAGAACAGCAGTCGGGGGACCCTGCTGGCGCCTGTTCCATTTGAGCCGCACTGGCACAGTCACTAATGATGTGTTTTGGAAGGGGCGGGTACGTAGAACAGGCTAAAACAGAAAGCTCTGAAATGCACCCATCACCCAGGACAACCCTTACGTGACCCTTACGTCAAGTTGGATGACACCGAATGCCAAATATTTTTTGACTTTTTTTTTAAATTACTGTAGTTCATGTCTTCTCAATCAACAGATGCAGCTGGCCCAGCTGATGGGGAGCGGGCAGCACAGGTGTGTGTGTGGGGGGGCATTTGGTCCAGGTGGGTTTGCAAGTGGTGCTTTAGGGGAAGGAAGGTTTTTTTCAGAGCCCCCTGCAGGTCGGGCTCCATGCACAATTGGATTTCCCGCCTGCCCTCTGTGGAGCCGATCGGGGGGTTCCCAGAGCACATTTTAAACAAGCAGCTAAAGTCTTAAAACCAGCAGCTGCTGGGGAAGCACAAAGGTACCTGCACCAACTTGGGACAAGAGCAACCTAAAACCAGGCGGCCTGCCTCTTACACTGGAGCCCAAATCCCCACCACTGTCCCACCAAGCATGGGCCACGAGGCGCTCGCACGCCTCCGGGAACGCCTGGAAAGAAACAGCTGCTGAGTCTCAACCACACACACCCCGCCCTCCCTTGCCACCCAGCATCCTCACTTCATCCAGATTGATGCACCTTGGCAAAGGGACAAGACAAATATCAGGGGGGGGGGTGTCCTCTGGCTAACGAGAGGCAAGCTAGAACCAGGTAAAAGCACAATCATAGCACTGGAAGGGACCTCAAGAGATCATCTAGTCCAGTCCCCTGCAATCGTGGCAGGACTAAGTATTATCTAGATCATCCCTGACCGGTGTTTGTCTAACCTGCTCTTAAAAATCTCCAATCACAGAGATTCCACAATGTTCCTGGGCAATTTATCCCAGTGCTTAACCACCCTGACAGTTAGGAAGTTTTTCCTAATGTCCAACCTAAACCGCCCGTGCTGCAATTTAAGCCCATGATCCTACGTCCCCGCTTAACCCTGCTCGGGTGCAGCTTAGCCCAGCAGCTGGGCTAGCACCCAAGGGGGTCCTTTGAAGGACAAAAACACAGGGGAAGCAAAGAGCTACAGTCGCAACGTGCGTTCCCATAATGGGAGGGCCAATTTTTCAGCCCTAGGGCTGCCCCGCCTGGCTCGTTGCCCCTAGCAATGATCAGTCACAGGGGCAGAGAGAACATTTCTTCCCTTAGTTTAGGCCTCTCCTGCCACGCTTGGTGCGCCGCTGATTCAGACGTTCAGCTGCATGGAGAACGGCCCTCCCGCCCTGTGAATCTTGTCGAGCGTTTAAAGTTTTTTGCCCCTCCGCCTCATGTGGGGCCGAAAAGTCGAAATCGCAGCTATTCGCCCAGGCAAACCCTGACGCCGTTCGCCAACTGAAATGGTTTTTGTCTCGCTACTTCCTGGCCGTGGCCTTTCCCCTTGGACTGTTTTTCTTTTCTTTTTCAAACTTTGTTTTCGACTGAACGAGCTGAAATGGCCAACGCAAGAGGCACAGCAAGCAGGAACGTGTCGCTTACAAAGCGTCGAGTGAAGTGTTCCGATGGTGTTTAAATGTTTCCTTCCACCCTGTTCCGAGTCGTGTGATTCGCCGAACCCAGCCCCCCTTTCGGCTTTGACGAATCGGCGGGCGGTGACGAAAAACAATTTGTCACAAACGTGCCTGCAGAGGGCGCTGCAAAGCCCTGCAGTCTCACGTCTTAACGTGCATGACTGTGCCCAGGTACAGGCCAGATTAATGCCGCAGCAGTTGGCCAAGACGTCCTCCCCCGCCCCATGCAGTTACACCAGGCTCCCCGCCGTCTGGGAGGCTCTGAATCCTCTGGCATCCAGGCTGCAGGGAGCGTTCCATGAGCACCATCTTCGGAAGTGCCATCACATGGAGGAGACAGCACAAACCCCTTCCAACCCAAGCGCTCTGGGTAATCCTAGATTGCCATGGCCTGAAGAGACTGGTTTGATCTCATCTGACTTCCTGCATAGCATGGGGCAGAGAAGCCCCCTCAGTCAGGGTTTCTCCAGGCCTGGAGGCTGAGCTGGGTCAGATCTTTGGGCAAGACATCCAGTGCAGATGTACTCTGCCATAACCCTATCTAGATTTTTAAGGTCCATCCTTGTGGCATCTGGGTGCAGGTGAAACGCCCACGGGAAAGATTTGCCTGCACAGAGAGTGCAGGAGGGTGAGGGAGCTTTGTAGGTCTTGCATTGCACCTTGCACAAGAGCATTCGGATGGGGTAGCGTTTTGACACCCAATCTGCCCTGTTGGACAGGCTGCCTTTGCTGCAAAAACTGCTGTGGTTTTACAGCTCCAGGGGAAGCCCTGGCGGGCAGAAGGCACAGGAAGTTTGTTTTACCCTGATGTAGCTAATCAAGGTCAGGGCTATATTCTCCACCAGGGAGATTGCCCTAGACTAGCTGCCTCATCTCCTCTTGGGTTTTGCATCAAGATGCAAAAAAAATTACACCTCTTTTTTGGCAGCGAAGAGCGTGCGAGGCAGTGGAATGGGTCCCCACAATGTGCATCAGTGCTGGTTTGAACTCAGCAATTCCCCCTCACACCCTCCCCCCTAAAAATCCAACCCCCCAAAATAGAACCTCCCCCATCAGCTTTACACCCTGGGCTCTCGTAATGAATCCCGTGCAGAAAGGATCCTTCACTCATAGCAAGCAGATCCAGAGCTGGTTCCACGTGACCTGCGCCAGCCCTAACCAATCAAACAGCACAACCCATCCTGTTTTTCTAAGTAACCGTCTCTCTCGATCTTTCGCTCTTTCCATTCTTCGGTGTAGCTGGTCTTTTTAAGAAAACATGCGTAGTACTGTCCGTATGCAAAACTGTGCTGTGGTGTAGTTTTTAGATGTTTGTAAAGAACAAAAATGTACAAAACTCCCTCTCCCCCCCCCCCCAAAAATCAATCAAACTAAGAATTCAGCTGTGGTCTTTGGTTTGTCCATTTTGTATAAAACAGAGTGATTAGATACGACAATTATTTTAAATGTCATGCTGGGAAAAAAAAAATAAAAAAAAATATAAGGTGCTGTGAATGAAATAAAAAAGGCCGTGTCAGGTTCGTTTGGCTGGAAAAAGCAATTGCGCCCCCTGCTGGCTCAGTGATAATTTTTTCCAGCGCTATGAACTAATATTCCACAAAAATCAATGTAAAAAGAAAAAAAGATTAAAAGATTAAAAAAAAAAAACCAGCTGCCTCGGAGTCTGGTTTGGGCTGGAGGGTGGCTTTAGGGGTGCCGGGAAATAAATGGGTTTGTGCCCCTTTTCGTTTGCACACACAGTGTGTATGGAAGTGGGGGGAGTGGGACAGAGCTTATGAAAAAGGTCAGCAGAAAATACAATGCAGCCTGTGTTTCTACTTGTGGGACTGAGAGCAGAATCTCCCCTGTTCTTCAGAGCTGCACGATCACAGACAAATCATTTTTATTTCCTCATCGGATTCACCTACCGCCCCGGCCAGGAAAAACATCCTCCAGCAGTCCCAAAGGAGAAAGATAACGACAGCTTCCAAACTTCCCAGGCCCTGTAACTCCCGGGAGCCTTCCGGCCACGCAGCTGAGCCAATCGACGAAGACTGAACATTCCAAATCCCAAACACACAGTCCAGACCTCGCTCATTTCGTCACCACGTGTGCCCGCTTACGCTAAATCTTGCCCTAACAGTTACGGGGAAAACCCAATTGGGCTGCTACAGATCTGTTTTCTGTCTGGATTTTTGCTCCAAATTTAGTTTTTACTGGGGAGGGTGTTAAAAAATAATAATAATAATAAAAAAAAGACCCAAGATCGGGATAACTTTGAGATCAAACATCCCCATGAAGTTGGGTGGTGGAGGGTGTTCTGGCCCCAACAGTGTTTTGAATGTTTCCTGTTGCTTTTAACCCCAACATCCCAGCCTTGTGCTAGCACAGGGAAAGCAAAGGGCAAAAGTGACACCCACCACGTGGGGGGGGATGGACAGATGGACACACTCAAGGTCACAAAACTGACCAGTCTATTTTCCATTGCCCCAAGCTGAACACGTTGCAAAATACAGCAGAACTGATGAAAAGTTAACACTGAAACAAAGCAGAAATGATGACGATTCTTTCAACCCCTAATTTCCGTTTTCCTCCCTGCAGCAAATGGGGAAAAGGCACCGCCTGCTCTATCCCAGGTAGGTACTAATTATTATCATTATTCATCTTCTGCCTCTTTGGAGGCAGAGCTCATAGCTGATGGCAGAAATGACTTGTCTCTCATTGGCCTTACATATATTTTTAGTAGCCCTGCAGAGCCAGCACAAGCCAAAGGGCTTCTATGAGTCTTGCAGGGCCAGCCCAGAGACAGGAGCAGGGGCCAGAGTTTATTCTGGCTCGAACATCCTCACCTGTTCCAATGACAGTCGCAAATTGCACCCCCGGTCATCAGGGGCAGGGTCTGCTCTGCAGAATCCTTGTCGCTGGGGACGATGCGCATGGGGTAAAAACCAAACCAGCTTGTCTCAGTTTCCCAAGGGAAATAAAGAAGATTTTGCAGCTGCAAACTCAGCCCGAGTCAACCAAAGCCAGAGACACGACGTCACTGCTTTCCAGCGTGAACCCATTCTTTGCTCAGCCGAGAGCTTTATTGACAACACAAGGGCTTCCCCCCCACACACTATAAACTCACGACACTGAGCTTTTTAAAGCCGTTGGAGAGATTTCAGGCACCCAGTCTCCATTCAAAAATCAGGCTTCGCAAATCTCACCCAGCTTTGCAGACACAATTATCATGAACACGTGCGTTAGCGCCTACCGGGAGCCTGGTGCGCTAGCTGGACCCTCCTGCTACCATGATAGCAGCGGAGCCAGGGATATTTCACACAACCAACCGGAAAACCAATAACCCGCGGCCAAGTGCGGGAGGCAGGCAGAGTCTGGGGCTGACCCTGGTGGACTCCCAGCATTGGTGGTGCAACCTCAGCCTGTGAATGTTTCCACTTCCAGCGCTAGGCGGCTTTGCAAGGCTCTGGATGTGGTCACAAAGCGAGCGTCAGGGTCACCCCGGGGAGTGAGTTGAGCTAACCCAAACCCCCGCCCCCCATCGCTGTCCCTCAGGGTCACCCCTGGGTGCCCAGTTTGGTTGCCATGTGCGGGTCGTGTTTGGATCCCCCGAGGCACCCCGGACTCTGGCTCACACTCTGGTTCTCCTCCCACTGCTGGGGGGTCTTGGCTTGGATGGAGAGGGCATGGACGGGCCCGGCCAGTTCAGCCTGGAGGATCTCATTCACCAGCCGGTGGCGCTGGAGCAGGGGCAGGCCGGCGAAGCGCTGGCTGGCGATCACCACCTTGAAGTGGGTCTCGGAGCCCCGGGGCACGGCGTGCATGGAGCTCTCGTTGTGCACCTCCAGGTGCACTGGCTGCAGGGCTTGCAGGAGCTTGGCACGAATGGATGACTCCACCGGCTTCTCCTCCATGGCGGGACCGGCTGTTGAGTACCCAAATCTGGGGGCTGGCCGAGGGAGGGCTTGGCGAAGGAGGCGGGAGGGCAGCATCCGGAGTGGGGACAGCGCCCCGAGGCTGCAACACAGAGAGTGGGGAGGGACAGACTGAGACAACATCCCCTGGTGCAGCATCGGCTGCCTGCAGATTTGGAGGGTAAGGGGCAGCTGTGCATGGGGTGAGAAGAGCCTGTTATCAGGAGGGGGAGCACAGGGGGCAAGAGAATGCAGGGGGGGCATGAAGGGTGAGCATGACGACCGCCGGGGTGGTGGGGGATATTTCATGCCGGGCCGGGGGAGAACCGGGGAGGGGTGGCTGCATGCCAGGCGGGGGAGATCCCAGGTTTGCCTAGAGGGAGAGGGAGCCTGGGTTTGCAACTGGGGGTGACCTGTATGCTGGAGGGGATGATCCTGAGTCTACATGGTGGGGAGCTCCTGTGTGTGTGTGGGGAGAGGGTGCTAATCTGCATACAATGCAGGGAATGATCCTGGGTTTGCATGGCTGGGGGCGAGGATCCTGGGTTTGCGCGGCTGGGGTCGGGGGAGAAGGATCCTGGGTTTGCTGGGCTGGAGGGGGATCCTGGGTTTGCGTGGCTGGGGGTGGGGAGAGAAGGATCCTGGGTTTGCGCGGCTGGGAGTGGGGATCCTGGGTTTGCTCGGCTGGGGGGGGGGGAAGGATCCTGGCTTTGCGCGGCTGGCGGAAGGGTCCTGGGTTTACGTGGCTGGGGCGGGGGGAGGAAGGATCCTGGCTTTGCTCGGCTAGGAGGGGGGATCCTGGGTTTACGTGGCTGGGGGGGGGAAAGGATCCTGGGTTTGCGCGGCTGGGGGGGGATCCTGGCTTTGCTCGGCTGGGGGGGGGGAAAGGATCCTGGGTTTACAATGGGGCGGGGCTACCCCAGCTCCCAGGCTTGGCTCGTCCCCAGCAGACCCCGCCGGCCCCTACCTGTGCTGCTCTGCAGGGACCCCCGCGCCGGGCCTGTCCTCTCGGCTCCAGCCACCTTCCTGCGGCCACAGCCCCCACGCGCTCCCAGGCCGGGCTTTGCATCCTGGGAAATGTAGTCCCCGCCCCTCCAGAACCTGGGCAGGAGAGCGAGAGAGAACTACAGCTCCCAGGAGGCCTTTCACCAGCCCGCCTGGATTCCCCACCCCACCTACTCCCCGGGTGCACTCTGGGAATTGTAGTTCTGCTCAGTGCACCCTCTGCCCCATTGACCCCACTGGGGCAGCATAGCTGGAACAATCCATCCCAGGCTGCCCTGGCTCATCCCCCTGCACCCTGGGTGTCCCCGGGCAAAGGCTGGAGCCATGCCTGGTTGTTGACCCCATAAGAATGGCCAGACTGGGTCAGACCAAAGGTCCATCTAACCCAGTATCCTGTGTTACGCCATCCAATGCCAGGTGACCAAGAGGGAACGAACAGAACAGGTGATCATTGAGTGAGCCCCCTTGGCATCAGCCTCCCTCAGGGCACCGTGTCAAGATGAATTGCACCCTCTGTCTAGAGTTGGGCTAAATTTTTCCTATAAAACTTTTTTGGAGGGAGGAGGCAAAAAATACAGATTTGTCAACACCGGAACATTTCATACATCAATGCCAGCTTTGCTGAATTGTTTAAGATGCGGGGAAACCCTCCAAAAATCCAGAAAAAATCAAAATGTTTAATTTTGGTGTTTTTGAACAAAGCGATGTGAGGGCGGGGGGGGCGGGGGTTGGTTGTTTTCTTCTTTCTTTAACTTTTTGTCTCGAAATTTCCTTTAATTGTATTTTTAAAATAACCAGAAACATGCTCAAAACTGAAAATTTTCATTTTGGGTCAAAGGAAACATTTTGTTTGACCCCAAATGATTTTTTGTAAAACTTTCTGATTCACTTAAAAATTTCAAAAAAATTCAGTTTCATTTGATGTCTTTCTTTCTTTCTCATGATTTTTTGGAAATGGCCAGTGACCTGAGAAAGACGTGATGCACCCAGCTCGCCCTCTGATGCTGAGGGCCGAATGCTGCCATTCCGATCTGGTAGCAGACTACCTGCACTTTGCATGGGCATAAAAAATAATCACAAAGGGTGATGGCCAAAGAGTTCCTAAGAGGTTTTTTTGTTTGGGTTTTTCTAATTCTGGAGATATCCTATCTCCTAGAACTGGAAGGGATCTTGAAAAGTCATTGAGTGCAGCCCCCTGCCCTCACTAGCAGGACCAAGTACTGATTTTTGCCCCAGATCCCTAAGTGGCCCCCCTCAAGGATTGAACTCACAATCCTGGGTTTAGCAGGCCAATGCTTAAACCACTGAGTTCCTAAGAGGTGCCCCTGCCTGGCTATCCTGTAGGAGCTGTAGTCTAACATCTCCCCACTGGGAGGCGCCATAGCCCACGTGTTTTACTTCAAGTCACAACTCGCCCAAGCTTTCGAGGTGCTCTCCAGGGCACAGGCCCACCTAAGGGTGATGGTGGGTTTAGCTAAATGGATCAGAACCAGGCGACACTTTGCAGCCCGGCTCCTGGGATAAACCGGGTGATGCATCTGCCTGAAATTAAAAGCTATTTTAGTTTTTGCTGCTAAAGGGGCTGCTGGGTTTCTGCAAAGTTCAGACTAACTCCACTGAAGGCATCAGAGCCAATGGCCCTGATTCCCATTTACCGTCCAGTCCAGACCCTCAAAGGTGTTTAGGTGCCTAGCTCCCATTGAAATCAATGGGCCTCTGGCCTCTTTAAACCTCTCGGAGAACGCAAAGGGAAACGGCCGATGTGTAACTGAAGATGATGCTGTGCCTGGCAAGCTGAGGATCTAGCCCAGGCAATCCAGATCCAGCAACCCACAAAGTCCAGGGAACTTCCAGTTCGGCTCCCAGTTCTGCAGCGCGACCTCAGGAAGAGGGTGAACCAAACAGCTCAGTTTCCCTGAAATCTGGATCTGAGCTCTGCATGGCAGGCCCATTTCAGGGCAAGGCAAGCAAATCCGAGCTGCACTGAGCCGTCGGCGCCGGGTGCGTGGGGGCCAGATTCGGGGAGGGTGCTCGTTTGCAATGAGCATCCCCCTGCCCCATGCAGAGTTCCCTGCGCACGCTGACTCTCTTCACTTGTCTACAAACCCCCAACCACCAGCAGCCCTTGACGCTCACAGGCCAGGTGGCATCTGCCTCCTGGATCGGGCCCTCCTGATGCTTCCTGGCCAGGCCCCTTTGGACTCAGTCCTGGGGGGAACTGATTGATGGGAAGCAAAGACCAGGAATGCAACACCCCCCATCCCCCGCCTCTCAGCCAAAGACTCTAATCACTTTTGATTACGAGCTAGCTCAGGTCCAGGGCAGCCGGCATCCTCTGGCATATCTCACCGGGCCTTGTGGGCAGGTCAGTCCCCTGACCCAGGGACAGGAGGGGAAAGTAACATGGTGTGTGCCAGAGGGGCGAGGACCAGTCCCATGGGAGCTCCCTCTCCCTCCACTTGTTCTTCATTACTTGTGATGAATTCATCAGCTCACCCTCTGCCCCCCCACAGGTGAGTGCGTGTTACAGGTCCCCCTCTGGGCCTAACCTGCAGCCGAGGTGAGCCTGTTACCACCCCTCTTTGGCCGTTTGTGCTTTTAGCTTTGGCGATCCCCGGTTCAATCCCTGCTGTGCCGCTGCAGCGACAAGACAAGGTGCGGACCGGCAGCGAATGGGAGAGCAGCGCCTGTTGCTGGCTTGCGGGCAGCCGTGCGAGGACTGATCTCTTTCACCGCCTGCTGCTCCCTGCCATTCCCCGACTTCAACCCCCACCCCCGCCACGTGGCTGGGCCATGTGGAAATCAGCTGTGTGCTGGCTACAACTGTGGTCCAGGAATAAAAGGGCCTTGTCGGGCAGTCAGCGGATGATGGGCATTTTCTGGTCAAGGGAGCCAAGACAAGGGAAGGTGACAGAAGATGAGAAAAGGACGAGGGAAGGGAGGATGTGTGCGCGTGGGGTTGCCAGCGTCTGTACGTGAGTGTCACTTGGCGGGTCCTGGCGCAAAGGGAGGTGTGTGCCCATTTGCACACACGTGTGTGCCCACCGCTGCCCTCTGTCCTGGATGAGTGTGTGCACAAGTATACATAGGCGTGTGCGAGTGTACCTGGGGCGTGCACACAGCACGGCCATCCTCGAGCACACCCGTGTGCGAATGTGCCCTTTGCACATGCCTGTGCATTTGCACGTGTCTGTGCACTGAGCAGGCTGGTGAGCGTGCACACGTCGGCCCTCTGCCTGCAGGGGCGTGGTTTTATGGCTGTGCAGGTTACAGCGCTGGTGTTTACCTAGGTATCTGCACTAGCACGCTTGGGAGGGGTAGTGTCAGTCAGGCACCGGTTCCCCCCCAGCCCCGTTGCCTTTGCGGCAGGCTGACCAGCTCGGCTATGGGGGCAGGGAGCAGGACCTTCGAAAGCCCCTCGACCTCTGCTGGGAGCGGGACCTTTTCATCCAGGCCCCTAAATGGCAAGGCCTTTTCCACACTTGCATTGTAGCCGCCCGGGCTCCCTACTGCACCTGCCATTCAATGCCCCGGAGGGGTCCAGGCAGCCTCAGACAGGCCCATTCTTCCCCCGGATTAAGGGCCAGCATTAGCAGGCAGTGGCGTGTGAGCCCGTCCCACCCCGCTCTTGTTTGGGCTGCGTGGCCACCGGCTGGGAGCACAAAGGCCCAGCAGGGCAGGGGCTGGGTCTTTTACTAAGTGACTTCGGGATTAAGGGGTGAGTTAAAAGGCCCGCTAGGGAGAAAGCTGCCCAGGCCGCCCTGTGGGCAAACAAAGGGTCCCGGGGAGTGTCTGGCGGGGCAGGGGGCTCCCCACGTTGGATCGGGCATGGACCAGGCCAGTCCCCCCTCCTCTCTCCCTTCTGCGCCGGATGGAACCGCTGGGCCTCACCTCCCCCGCCCTCGACCCTCTGCGCCATATTAGACACCTGAGCCCTCCACAACCTGTTGCATCAGATGGGACCAGCCATCCCCCCCACCCCCATGCACCCAACCCACTGCACTGGATTGGACCAATGCACCCCCCCCCCCCAATTTATCGCACTGGATCAGACCAATGAGCGCCCCCCCCCACTGCACTGGATTGGACCAGTGAGCCCCCTCCCCCAATCCACTGCACTGGATCATAGCAATGAGTCGTCCTCCCCCCCAACCCACTGTATTGGAGTGGACCAATGAACGACCCTCAACCCACTGCACATGATCCAACCATTGAACTCTCCCCCCCAACCCACTGCACCGCACGTCCCTTGGATCAGCATCGCCGTTCTCGGGTGCGTCTCTGCAGGGAACCCTGGAGCTGTGTGACGTTCATTCCTCCTCAGTTTGCTCCTCTCTCGAGCCTCTGTTTTCCTCCCGATTGAACTTCCTGCCCAAGGAAGGAGGAGAGACGCCAAGACCTGAGCTGTCTCTTGGTTTTGTGTTTGTCCAGCCCCTAGCACCATGGGGTCCTGGCCCACGTCCCTCGCTGGAGGGAGCGGGCGCTGTCCCCTTACTCCTCAGAGACAGCGGGGCTGATGCTCATTCACACCAGGGCCCCTTCGCACCGCTTTGGCCTTGGCCCTGCCTTAAAGCGCGTGTCACAGGCGTGCAACCACTGGGCGCTGCGGTGCTAGGGTGACCAGATGTCCCGATTTTATAGGGACAGTCCCAATTTTGGGGTCTTTTTCTTATATAGGCTCCTATTACCCCCCACCCTCTGTCCCAGTTTTTCACATTTGCTGTCTGGTCACCCTATGTGGTGGGGGCAGGCGCACACGGGGGATCCGGGGCCAGTTCCTGGCCGTGCTCCAGACGCCCTCTGTGGCCTTGGCTAAGTTACGTGGCCTCTCTGTGGCTCACCCCCCTGCCCCTCTAAAAGGGAGTCACGGCGCTTACGGCCACGAGATCATGTGTTCTGACCTCCGGCATCCCCACACTAAACCCAGCCGCCAAAATCAGACCCCCCAGCCTGCAGGAGACGAGCCCACTATGTGCCACGGGCGGAGAGGAGGAGGGACCGAGGTGCACCAGGGCCTGAGACCCCCGCAGTGGCCGGGAAATAATTATGTGAGACACACCCAGATAAACTTGCACCCTACTCTGTAAAGGAGCCACACACACCCCCAAGGTCCCTGCCACTCTGACCTGGGGGAAATTCCTTCCTGATCCCAGCTATGGTGATCAGTGAGACCCTGAGCATCACACATGCCAAAAACGCAGCAGTTCGGCTTGCAATTGGCTTGTGAGTCGCTGGTTGGCTAGTTTTTGGCTTGTAGTTTGTTGTTTGTTTGGCTTGTAGCTTTGATCGGCTCCTGGCAAGCAGGGGCAAGGGGGGGGTGAGAGTCTGGGGTGCACAGCGGGCCCACCACAGTCCCCCCACGCCAGGGGGGATCTGGTCACACAGAGTGTTGGGGTTCTTAGGGATTGGCTGTTTTGGCCTTGCTTTGAAACGGGATTAGCTGGATTTTTGGCTTATCGTGAAAGTCGGGGGGGGGCGCTTCTTTACTATGTGAAAATTGGCAACTGTGCTGGGCATGTGAGCAAGAGCCAGTCAGCCAAGCCCCAGAGAGAGAGAGAGAGGGACTGCACAGTCTCCCCTCAGAGCCCTGTCTGATCTCCCACGCCCCAGCCATGGCCATCCTGGAGGTGTCGGGGGAAGGAGAGGGGCTGGAGGAAGTAGACGCCTGCCTTAACGCCCCTTCCCCCCTGCCGGAGCGGGGTGCTGCTATAAATGAGAATCTGGCCCGGAAAATGTCCCGTTAGCTCATCTGTGCCGTAAACACATCACTGCCCTGAGTGTGTTATTAACATGGGGGACCCTCCCGAGCCCCTAGCTGGGGCTGTAACCGACTCGGCTCATGTGTGCGCCGGGACCAGTCACGCGCAGTCACCCATGGGGTACTACGGCTAAAAGCATCGCGGCTGGGCAAGGGGAGGCCGAGGTACAGCCATAACCGTGACAGCGGTAACTGTACTCAGACTGGTGGGGAGAAACTCATCTCATTTCCTTCCCGGAGCAGTAAATCTGTCTCCACGGGCAGCCGGAAACCTCCGTCGAGGGGGAAAGTTGGGTGTCTGCGTTCGCCGATGCGTGTCCTGAAAGAGGATCCATCGCGGGAGGGAAAACAGGGAAGCAGCAAATATTTCTTTCCTCCTCCACTGGCCTGTCGCTCCCCCTTTCTGCTTGTATTGTGGCCTAGCACAGCTGACTTGTATCCCGGGGGGAGACGTGACAGCCGTGCCTTCAAAGAGCCCTAAATGAAATCTAAACAAACGCACCCAGAGTACAGGAAGCTACTTTACCATGGTGGGATATGTGGGGGGTCAGCAGTGTACATGTGCTGGGCGGGGAGTTTCTGTATATGAGCATATGCTCCTGTGTGGGTGTATATGCATGTATGAAGCATGTGCATATATTTGTGCAGTGCATGTGTGTGGGCATATGTCTGTTTGCATATATGTGCCGGTATTGAGATGCGTGTGCACACAGGTAAACGTGCATGCACAGATGTGCAGCGATCTATGACCGTATGTTTGCATACATGTATCTACGTACATGTGTGTTGGCTGGTTTGAGCTGAAAGCTACTCAGATAGTTTAGTTCCCCTCCATGCTAGTTCCAGCCACAAAACCTTTAACCATTAAGGGCTGGATTTTCACAAGCACTCAGCACACGGGTGAAACTTCAGGACATGTTGCCTGTCAGTGTCTGAGCCCATTGGAAAAGTCTTTATTTAGGAATTTAAAGCGTGCTGGAGCTTTCTGAGAATGCAGCCCCTGAGTGTGGGCGTTGAGCCCGTCTGAAAATCCAGCCCCAGCTCCTCATTTGCTGATTACATCTTCTTTGGGTCTCTCTCCCTCTGTGATGGTCCCTCTCCCCACCCCCTGTCTCTTCCCCACATCCACCCAGGGCAGGCTTTGTGCGTGTGTGGGAGATGGGCTTCCACTGACCCCGTGGCCTGACCTCACAGACCCCCAGCTCTGGAAAGTGCATTAACTTGTCACGGGTTGTAGCGTCAGGTGTTCGCAGGGCAGGGGGGCAGTGACGGGGGTCTGTTCCTTGCAAGGTCCAGCGTTCATTACATTGGCCAGCGGCATTGCCTGGGACCAGCACCCTTGTATAGGAGCGGGTGCTGCTTCTCCCAGCGGCTTGGGATGGAATGAAATACTGGGGCTTTAACCTGTAATGACCTATGCATTTCTCCTGGGGGGGCGGGGAGAAAGAGAGCAAGCAGTTATTGCAGAATTCCCCGATCCATTAATTGTTCACAAGTCCCAGCCTACACCCTTCATAGCCGCGATGCGAGGCCAATGCTGAGCTAAGCCCATTTCCTTCTGGCACCTCTTCCATCTCCCCCTCCCCACCCCGCTGCCTCAATTCTTCAAGAGCCGGAGATCCCAGCCTGGTTTTTAGGAACCATCTGACCACTTGCTGACCCCTTCTTTTGAAACCCCTCCCGCCGGGGAGGAGAGAACAGCTAGAGGTCAGAGGGCTCGAGCTGCTGCTAAAACCGTCCTCCGAAAGCATTTCGCCTGCCAGAAAGTATCAAAGCGACCGGGACGGGGCGACCTGGGGAGCGGGGCAGGGTGGGGGGGGGCGCGGGGCTGCTGAATGGTGGCAGTGTTTGCTCTCCTGAGGCGGGGGCGGGTTGCACGGGGTTAATATAGTCTTGCCATATGGGCTACAAATGTTCATTAAGTACTTAAACAACTGGAGGAGAGGCAGGTTCCTTTCTCAAGCAGGGATCATGTCGGGCACTTAGTCACTGCCTCAGATTAGCTGGCTGAGCCGCCAGTGAATAGGGCCTCCGGGGGCAGGGGGGGGCGAAGCGTGAGGGTTAAAGGAACCCCCATGCCCCTTTTGCATCCCCCTCAAACAGCCACTGCGGGCCTGTGACGCGCTCTGGCCCTGAATCCTCTCCCTGTCCCGCCCCCCGAACCCAAAGCCAGCAATGGGCAGATTATCTGCCAGTGCCCCCCATCAGTGGTGCTCGGGGCGGGGGGGTTAGTGAGAGCAGTTAGCGGCCGCCCTGAACCACGTCACTGCATCCAGAGCTTGGCGGGGGTGGGGGAGTTGGCACCAGGTTTTTGATGCAGGCCCAATTGATCCTTCAAGGCTAAACTTTTCCAAAGAGGCTTCTGATGTTTAGAGGGTGTCTCCATTTTTTTTGCGGGGCGGGCGCGGGGGGGGGAAGCCAACTTGAGACACCCAGGGCTGGCTTGGCAGAGCGGCCAGGCACTCCTGGGTCCCATTGACTCGGGGGGTGCTGCTGTGAAACCAGTCGAGGGATCTTTTGCGATCTCACAGGTTGTCGGGACTTGGGTTTTGGGGGTGGGAGGTGACTCAGAGGAGAGAGTGCCCCCTACTGGGCCACCCGCCCTGCTCCCTGCAATGCAGCGCCCTGTTGGGCTGCACTGGGGCAGCGGGGGCAGCACTGACTCAGAGGGGAGAGCGCCCCCTACTGACTCACCTGTACTGCATTCGTTAATTGTTTATCAATTCTTCTTCTTATATTAATTACCGTAGCACTAGGAGCCTTAGTCACAGACAGGACCTCATGGTGCTAGGTGACAGACCAGGCCCCAGAGAGCGGACTGCTACGACAGCCAGGGGAGGCAGAGACAGACGGGGAAGTGCCAGGAAACAATGAGATTATACTGACGGGCAGTAGCCGCGACACACCAGCTGCCTATCCCTTGTCGATGTATTTGCCGGCATTGTGGCAAAGGAGAGGCTGTCGGTTGGTGGAGGTTTATGGGGAGCGCCTCCCACGCGTGAGGGGCAGCGCAGGAGAAGGCGCAGAGGGGCTTTCTTTGGAAATGTAACACGCGGGCGATGGCGGCTGGCGTCGCCGGCTCGATAGTGAACGAGAGGTAGGGGGATGAGAGGTAGCTGGGAGGACACGCCGGGGGGGCCATGAAAGTGGACACAAGAATAATCCCTAGCTCTTATCTAGTGCTGTTCATCAGCAGATCTCCAAGCACCCAGAAGGGTACTATCATTATCCCCATTGTACAGATGGGGAAACTGAGGCCCATGGCGGGGAAGTGACTTGCATGAGGTCGCCCAGCAGGCCAGTGGCAAAGCTAGGACTAAAACCCTGATCCCCTGCAGCGCCTACTCGCTGATGTGCTAGAGAAGGGCAGGTCCCTCCCTGCGGCTCTCCCCTCCCGCTCCCACCACAGCCCCGTCCTGGTTAGAGTCTGCAGGTTTGAGCCTCATGAGGGCTTAGGGGTGGGAGGGTTAGGTTTCCTGTCAGTGCATATGCCAGCACCAATTACCAGGGCCAGGGGACGATTGGCCAGGTGGCCGTGGGCAAAGCAATCCCTGCATCAAGCAAACACGTCCCAACGTCTCATGCCTTGCAATGCACCTACAGGCTATTAGCCAGGAATCCACCCGCCAGCCGGCCCCTAATGCTTGACCTGCTTGACTGGATTTTTGTAGTCCTGCCTGACCAGGATGATTGATAAATGAGGCTGCGAGCCTTTCACGGAGGTCACGGATTCCACGACTTTCTGGGACCTCCGTGACTTCTGCAGCGGCTGGTGCAGCTGACCCCAGGGCTACCCGCGCAGCCACTGCTCAGGTGGCTCCAGGCAGCTGGTCCCAGGCGCTACCCCGGAGCAGCGGTCTGGGAGCAGCAGCAGTGCCCGAAGCTGTGCCCTCCCCCCCCCCCGCCGCCCCAGCAGCGGCAGGGCCAGGAGTGCCCTCCCCCAGGATCAGCACTGTCCCCAGAAGCACCCCCCCGCCCAGCACCTAAGATTTAGTTAGGGATATTTTTAGTAAAAGTCATGGATAGGTCACCAGCGTGATGCCGGGATTGCAAGGGAGACCGACGGGAGATCACGTGTGCATACACAGATGTGCGGACATGCACAAACATGTATTCACAGGCATACATACTTTGCACACACACACGTATGCACACACACATAACACTCTGCACACACACACTCATATACACATACATATACACTCATATGCATGCATACATACACACAACACACTTGTGTGCACACACATATACACGAACATACATGCAGGTGTGTACACCCACACACTCCTCTGCACACACATACATGTACATAGGTTCACACACATACACATGCAAACACATGCACACATATGCACTTGCATACACACATACATGTGAACACACACACATGCACATACACACGTGTGTAAACACACACATATACAAGTATATAGGTGCATATGCACACTTGTATGTACACACACATACCCAACCACATGCATCTACACACATGCACACACACATGCACACAGGCATGTACATACACATAGCTGTATACACACACATACCCCCTACGTGTGCACACACACATACACACACACCTTGTATACACACATACAGTCATTTGCATATACTCACATGCCCAAGCACATGCCCTTTGCAACAGGCTGTCCCCTGGTTACCTCTCTGACCAGACCAGATGCTCAAACTTTCCATACTAAAAATCATAAAAATCCCGGTCCTGGTTCTCGGTCACACTTGGTCCCCGCCAGGCCATTCTGGCAGCGCCACAGGGCCTTAAAGTGGTCAGAAACGACCTCCCCACACCGATGCCTTCCTAGCTGGAGTGGAGCCGGCGTAAGGGCCTTGCTCCCACCAGCAGAAGGGGCGGATCAGGGGCATCGGGTGGGCCAGAATATGCTGCGCCACTGTGGCTGCTCTCTGCTTCTAGGGGACCATAGGGGACCATGGGATCTGAGGGTAAAATAGAGCAGCCCTGAGGTGGAGAGAGAGAGAGAGAGAGGAGAGATGAGGTATATGAGGATAGATAGATAGATAGATTGATAGATAGATAGATAGATAGATAGAGGGGGTGAATGGGGATGGATGGATAGATAGGTGGGTAGATAGATGGGTGGATGGGGATTGGGGATGTATGGATTGGGGATGTATGGATGTATGAATGGGGATAGATAGATAGATAGATAGATAGATAGATAGATAGATAGATAGGAAGGAAGGCTATTTTGTTATCCATAAGTATTTCTAATTGGGTTGAACCAATCTTTCTCAGCCTATGAGATGCTCCCAAAGCATTCCCCCGACTAGTTATTATTTGGTCATTCCTGATGTGCAATTGGTCACCAAAATCACATGGTGCTGTTTCTTCTCCCTCATTGGACAGCTGAACCATTTTAAAATTGGGGAATAAGGAGCAGCAAATGACACTTTCTGCGCTACAAGCCATCAAGGCGGCTAATATTCATGAACACTTCGGGAGCCCTCAACATTCTCACAGGTGCCCGGCAGCCGCCTGAATATGACCCTGTGACTCACGACAAAATGGACTCAGCGCCTTGATCTGCCAACCCCACGTGTTCCAAAATCATCAATACAGTGGACTCCAAAGGTAATGAACTTAATTCAACAAGATTTAATTTAATTCAGTAAGGTTCATCCAGGATATTGCAGGATATTTTCAAAACTGTCACAAGCTGCCCCAAAACTCATTAAAATTGAGCAAATATAGGGTCCTGTATATTTGTCTTCAGCTCCTAGAGGTTTTATGGGTCACGTTTTGTAACGTCTCTACAGCCACAAGGGCTAGAAATATACAAGAAAGAAAGAAAGAAAGAAAGAAAGAAAGAAAGAAAGCTGAAATTCTCACATAATAACAGGACTCCAGCAGTTGGGAGCCTTCAAAATCTCAACATCTGTGATAATATCATGACAGAAGGGAACACTACAGTAAAGTTCACCCCATACACAAAGAGAAGTTGGATAAAAATATAGATTCTGTTGCTGGAATGAATAACACAATATTATTTCTTAGAATTCAGAATGATAATACACAAGAACCCAAAAACAGAGAGAGAGAAAACAGGCTGCTCCCTAACACAGCGCGACTCATCTCACCCCATCTTGATTTAAGGCTGGCTCTTTCCAAACTGACTCTGCTCTCACACTTTGCTACAGAGCCTTCTTGTCCCCCCGCTTTTTTAAAATACTATTCTGGAGAGTGTCTTGAAAGCTGCTCTCACTTTCATCAGCTCTTGTATCCCACTAATTTAAGGCTCTGCTCCTTATCTCTCGTGGTTCCTATTTTTTGATGAGCACAAATTCTGTATGTCGCGAGACTCAGCCTTGGCTGGGGAAAGGTGTCCTGCTAGCACCATGCAGAGCCACAGCAATCCATCATTACTGATTTCTATTCCAGTCATTCTGAGAGGCCACAGCTGAGAGCAAGGCCCCCATCGCGCTCGGAGCTGCACACGCTCATCGTCAGAGACAGTGCCTTGCGATCTAATGCCTGGCTTTTCAAAGAGCCTTCAGCAACCAGCTCCTGGGGTTTCCTTCGAACAGCGCCAGCCTAATACAGACAAGGATTGCATTGTGCCTTTTGCCCTTTATGCGAGCAAAGCAATACAAAGAAACCCACGCCTTGGGTTGCAAATAGCTGTGCTTACGGAACACCACGCGAACAGAGCGGGCCTTAACTACGTGCGCAAAGCTGCTCTGGCTGACTTCTCTGGCCTCTTCTCCCAGGCTAGAACTCAGCAAGCGCCACTAGATGGCTCACAAACTATGTGAAGAGGGGCCATCCCGAGCCTGCACACTACAGGTTGGGAGAAGAAACACATGCACAGGGAAGAGGAGAAGCAACTTGCTTGGGCGACACAGCACAGACGGGACTGGAACCCAAATGTCCCGATTCCTAAGTGAGTGCACTACCCACTAGGCAACACTGCCTCTCAATTTAGCTCTGTTTTTTTTTATATACAGACGTTCTAGCCATCCGGCTCTGGCAGCCTGGTAGGGCTGCTTATGGGTCTGGACACTGATGCTGCAGGGATGTGCCGCCATGTGGGAGGCAGAGCGGGTATTTCTCCTTCTCTGGTATCTTCAGGTGTCGCTGAGCTCAGAGAAAAAAAAACAACAAAACCTCAGCTGAGGGGGGAGGTGAACAGGCCGTGGGGGCTCTGCCGCCCTGGGGCAGCTGGAATGCAGGGCTGTGGAATGCACAGAAGGCATGACCGAGCATGTCATGCAAAGGGCACGGGGGTTGCGACCTTTGCTGGGGAGGGGGGGAGAGAAGGGAGGCGAGCGGGGAAGACAAGGGAGCCCCTTGTTTCGTTTCTGACAACAAGGAGGGTTATTCTGCGGGAGGACGGGATCATGTGCCGGGCGGGGGGGAAAGGCGGCTGAGCCACAAGGAACCCCGGCACGCGCAGCTACCAGGAGGAATCGCCCACGAGTTCAGGGCGGCAAGTGGGACATTGGGAGGCAGGAGGGCCGGAAGGGAAGACCCGGGCCACAGGGATTGTGGGACAGCATTGGAGGACTCGCCAAACATGAGCTTTAGCTGTGTCCTCACTGCAAAGTGACCAGGCTGGGCTCGTACCGGTACCCCTGGACGAGCCAGCCAGCCCCTGTGCAGACGGGGTGCAGGCATGTCTCAGAGGGCTTTGTGTGTGGATGGTAGGACATGTGTCAGAGCCCATATCCACACCACACGACAGAGTAGACAAACCTTAGGTTGCGGCATAGGCCTGTACTTGGGTCTGGGTCCGTACCCGCGTCCACACTGCTGTATTTAGTGCACTAGCACATGTCTGTCTAGTCGGGCTGAGAAGCACTCCCCAGCTGCAGTGTGGACATCCCCTTAGAGGCAAAGCAGCTGCAGGGCTGAGAAATCAGATCCAAACGCAGAAGCAGGGAGTTGGAGTGACTCGAACCCAGGACACGTGCATGCAGCATTGAGGCTGGGTCACCGGTGGGGTGGTCGCTAGCTTGGAGGCAGATTAACCGTAGGGAGCTCCCATCCCCCGTGGAAAGGCGTCTAGTCTGGAGCACAGATAAGAGGGGGGCCCCAGGGACTCCGATGGAGTGACGCTGATTTACGCCAGATGGGGTCAGGAACCATTGAGTTAAAAGGGAAATAACAGCATCACAGAGGACTGAGCCCTGGCTAGTCAGTTTCCCTACAGTCCAGTCCCCAGGGATCTGGTTTAAAAGTCTGACCCCTGCCTGTATGCGGGTCCACCAGCAAGTTTTGCCCAATATTCAGGGTCTAGTCTCCTGTCATTCATTCAACCCTTAACCCTTTGTTATCCCCTGGGGGGTAATGGACACTTTTCCCCTTGTCCCCTCAGCGCAGAAATCTAAGTGACGGGCCTGGGGTGGGGTCAGGAGAAGGCCCTGGGAATCTTCCCAAGCTCTGCCAATGACCAAACCACCTGTTGCTGAATAACTCAACCCTGATGTCCAGTCGCTCAGCATGGCTCCGGCTTCACCTGTTCTGGGGTTGGGGGGGGCACAGGGAGCTAGAGACCACTCAGTGGTTTCCAATAGCACAGAGGGGCAGGGAGGTTAGATGGACAATTTGGGCAGATGATGGCCCACTCCCTTTCCAGCGTGTCTGAGAAACTGCCCGGCTGGTCAGAAATTTTCCGTCAAGACATTTTTTTCAATGGCAAACGCAGTTTTTGTTGAAACCGAAACTGCTGGAAAAAGCGTTGGTGGTGGCAAAGTTGCATCTTGAACCCCAACCCCCCCTGAAATGAAACATTTTGATACCATCAAACCTTCCTGTTTTGACATTTTCCTGAAAGGGCCCTTTCGATTTTCCCTTTGAAATGAAATTCGTCAATTCTAAAAAAACAAAACCAAAGAAAACCACCGCCTGTTTTGGAAAGTTTTAAAAGGCCAGAATCAGAACCAAATCAACACTTTCTCTTGGAATTTCACGTCATGGATAATTCTGACATTTTGTTATTTTCATTGAAATGGAAAGGAAGGAACCTCAAATGGAGGTTTACTCCACCCCCTTGTGCTGCGGCTGGACCAAGAATACCGCCACTATCCCTAACAGCTGTTTGTCTAACTTGGTCTTAAAAACCTCCAATGCCGCAACCTCCCTAGGACGCCTATTCCAGTGCTTAACGAGCCTTAGAAACTGCTTCCGGAGATCTAACCGATAGCTAGCTCCCTCATCCCTGAATCGGTCCATTTCGAAACGGGACACCGTTCAAAACTGCAGCCTTTCCTGTGAAATGGAAAATCCGGTTCCTGGCCCGCTCTACTAGCCAATCAGTTCAAGCTGTGTGGTAGCCAGCAGCCCCTTCCATGACTGGGGTAGCCAGGCCGGGAATGAGAGAAACCCCATGAGGATGGAGAAGAGGCCAGGGCTAGCCATTGCTACAGTCAGAAGGTGTGATTCAAAGGTGTGATTCAGATCAAAGCTAGCACGAGTGATGATAGCCACGAAGCCACGGCAGCATGGGCTAACCTCCGCCCCACCCAGGACCCTGGGTACTCACTGGAGCGGCCGCCTGCCAGGGCTATGCTGCCGGCTACATTGGGTGCCATCACACCTCCTGCTTGCAGTGTGGACACACCCGGAGAGAGAAGTGGAAAAGGCTGGGACTAGCCAGCAGGCCACGTGCTCTGCGTCCTAAGCAGCTGGCAGAGCAGAGCAGGGGGCTGACGTGCCCGTGGTCCTGTGGACTGGGGGATACAAGGGGTATCGTATGAAGGCTCCAGGAAGTGGAGGTCTAGTTCGGTGGTAAGGAATGGAAGCCAGTGGCCGGACTGCTCTCGGGCAAACATCCCAGGCCTCTCTGCATGTAACACCGGCCCCTCTGCTCGCTGAGCAAAGATCTCTTTCCTGCAACTCTGCCTGCTCGCCGCACGGCTTGTTGCTAATGAGCCCGGAGGGGGGAGAAAGGACAGTTTAGCTGTCGCCGCATCAGCAGCGTGAAAGGGTGAATGCCGCTGGCTAAGCCGGCGCTGACTCACGACCCTCCTGTTTCCTTGTCAGCCAGGGAGTTAATTATGAGGTTAAAAATATTGCCTGGGCCGGCGTCACCGGGCGGGATTGATCTGTTCCTGCGCTGACCTTGCGTCCTGGCTCCCCGGCCACCAGAGTCCCCTCTCCGCCTCTTGTTTGTTTTGGCACTTTTCTGGGATCAACAGCCCCTCCCTCCTGCTGCTCCCGCGGAGAGGGGTCTGGAAAGGTTAGCCCAGCGGGGACTCCGAGCCCTGGGAAGTCTGAGTTGCAGCCCTGCTCCGGGCGCCAGCATCTTTGGCAGATGGCTCCAGAGTGGGAGAGGCCACCGGGGTGGGGGTGAAGTTAAGGCTAAACGGAGCTTGAATCTACCTAAACATCAGGGTCCCAGGGACAGCTCTAAATATTACCATTGGCATGAGAGTGGCTGAGACCAGGGCCGCTTTGTGCCAGGGGCTGCACAGACACAGAGCGGGAGACAGGGGCTCCCCTGTGGGGTCTGTCTGCTCTGCACGGAAAGGTGCAATTGTAGCATGGGCAGGCCTATCCGGGCGGGTAGCTTTAAATCTAGTTAGCACGGGTTACAAGACCCGTGTAGACGTGGCGGCAGGGGCTGGCCACCGGAGAACAAGTCCAGAGATCTTGGGAACACATTCAGGCTGCTAGCCGGCGCTTCCACATCTACATTGCTCCTGGAACCCGTGCGAGCTGGATTAAAGCCCACACGGGTACGCCTCCCTGTGCGGCATCACCCACACGTGCAGTGTAGACATACCCCAAGAATTTCCATTCCCCCCCACCGCCACCAGTTCACGGGTGAGGAACCAAGACACACAGGATATGTCTACACTGCAAAAAAGGCCCCCGAAACGCGTCAGTGAACCTCAGAGTCTGGGTGGGTCTCAGAGCCTGGGCTCCAGCCTGAGCCCAAAGGTCCGTGCGGCTACGTTTATCCCCATAGCACAAGCCTGAGTCAGCTGACTTGGGCTCTGAGAGGGTAATTCTACGCTGCAGCTGGGAGCGAGGCTTCCACCTGCCGGGAGGCAGGCTGGTACTAGCTGGGCTCGCGCTCGCGAGGTAAATAGAGCAGCGTGGCCGGCTGGCTGCTGGGGCACCTTCTCCACCACTCTCCCTCCCGCTCCGCCTGGACGGGCTCACCCATCCGCTCCAAAACGCTTGATCTTCCAGGCCAGCCCAAGGAATCAGACTCAGTGTGGGGCTCCTCAGGACCGGCTGTGAAGCAGCTACCATGACAACCTTTCCCTGTCCCATGGGGCACTTTGGTGTATGGATCCCACCCACTCACTTTCCATGGGGACTGCTCCTTGGCTTCCCGCTCTGTTTATGTGCAGGATGCTGTTCAGCCTCTAGGGGCCTCTGTGGGTTGTCTAGGGTTCAGGTAGGGCATGGTCCCTGGTTAACAACGGACACCCAAGTTGGGACTTGAACTGCGTGGAAGCCTGTTTGTGGTTGATTTTTTACTAACCACCTCCTGTCCCAGGCGGACCGTGATTCCTGTCCCCAGGACAGGCAGCACCCTTGGACTGTCCCCCATCCTGTCTGATTGTGATGAACCTCACTCATTAAGACACTGCTACAGTGTGTTTTGAAGGGCTTTACCATTGGCAACATGGTTGAGTGGATGTGACACAGGATTTCCAGTGAAGCGATCTGGGTTTCCTTCTTAGCTCTGCCACTGACTCACCAGATGTCCAGGGCATGTCACGTCTCCCTGTGCCTCAGTTTCCTCCATCTAAATCTTGCAGCTCCTTATAACAGGCTGACTCAACAATCCTGGATCAGAACCATCCTGAACTCCTAGGGGGGCTGGATCAGAGTTTTGGGGGGGCCCCTTAAACAGGCGCTATTGAAGATGATCCTGTTTCTTTAACACTGCCTCCTCCTGTGCCTGTATACGCTGCGCTAGTTCTGCCCTCTGGGTTCAGCTCGCTCCTTGAGATCCCTGAAAACTTTCCTTCCCTCCATCAGCTCCGGCCAAGTGTTAACTCGAGGTGTCAGCCCGGGTCGTAAATTACAGCTGGATCCCATTCTTCTGCCTGGGCCTGACCCAGCCGTGACACCGACCCAGTCTTCCATTGCTCAGAGCTGAGGCAGTTGCTGCTGTCATGCACCGGCCCCCTTTATCGGGAGAGAGCCAAGGGATTGTTTTCATTCCAGCGGGGGCTTGGTCGTTCTGCGGGTCACCCAGGGCGGCCGGTTGAAAACGGGGTCTGCCCCCACCCCCGATCCCCCACCAACGCTCTTCCGCCCTTTAAAAACACAGCATGAAATCCGCCATCCATCACTCTGCGTGTCCGGCAGCCCGGTTCAGGTGGGAATGTGCTGTGCGGGTTTCTATTTATGGCTGGTTCCGGAGGAGGATGGGCGCCGTCCCTAGAGGCCTGTTCGGGACCAGGAGGCTGGAAGTGTTTTGTCTCTGCAGGCGTCACGGTCAGGCGGCGGTGGAGGGCGGGGGGAGGAATTGGAATGAGGATCAGGGAGGACGGGGCGGGTTCCGGATGTACAAACACTGCCGCCCCATGGCCCGCGTTGGGCTGTAAGCTGCTCCTATCAGACGGCCCTGGGTGATAGGAATTTGGGAGGTCCCAGCCCAGCTGCAAGGGAGACAGGCCTCCAGGTTCGCATGTCAGCAGTGGGGTGGGGGAGCCGGCTCTTCATTCTGGGGCTACACAGCGAGTCCAAGCACTCGCCAAAAACAACAGCGGGCCCTATCCTGGGAGGGCGCTGCGAGCCCTCGACTCCAGATGGCGTCGGCAGGAGTAGACGGGGAAGGCAGCTTCTCAAGCACATCACACGGCCTGGCATCTCGGACGTTAGGCTGGGCCATTGCTTCTTGACCACTCCTCCGCTTGGGCAAGGTGGCCCCCGCCATCCCCGGGCCTCTTTTGCGGGTGAGCTCCTTGGGGCAGGGGTTCTCTCGCGCCGCACAAGCGGACGATTGGAAGACACATCACAATAAAACCAGTCAGACCTACTGGACCCGATCCCCAGCCGGCGTGAGACGCTGTAGCCCAAAGAAGACAAACATGGTGGCCCACCCCTCTCTGAGCCTTTGCTCCAGGTGGCCTGCAGGCTCCGGGTCACGGGGCGCAGGCCCTTTATGAGGGTCGGAGCTCAGTCTCACCTGTGCCAGGTGTGGCCCACCTCCCTAGGTGATGGGAATGAGTCCAGGGGGTCATGTGATGGGCGCATGTGACTCAGAACCAGGCCTGCTGAGAGTTATAACGGGCAGCCGGAGTTCAGATAGAGTGAGGGAGGGAAATCGATTTATCAATCGACCCACCAACCAATCAATCACAGGGCCACCCTACCTATCCAGCGATCTGATTTGGAGAAATAAAACTCAACCCCAAAGAAAAGAGGCTGAAATTCTGTTCCCGTTGGGAGTGTTATTTAATGTCTTGGCTAAGAGGGTTGGCTTACACCCAGACAACACTCCAGGCAGGAAGGACACAGGCTGCCCTGCACAGAGAGATCACTTCGCCCAGCACACTGCTAGCTCGCGCCAGGATCCGGGCCATGTCTTCGCTGCTATTTTTAGCCATGCTAACTAGATTAAAGCCAGCCCAGGTAGGCCTCCCCGAGCTGCAGTCGCCTCTCCAAAAGCAGTGCAGACATACCCGCCGGTTGAACAGCTGCGCTAGGCAAGATTTTAGGACAGGAAGTGAAGCCTCATTTGTAACAACCCCCGGTGGGGCTGTCTGCAGGGATGGGACCTGGGACACCGGGCTAGAAAAGCACATGCAAGAATGGACTCTTCGGTTACTCAGACTACACCAGAACCAGTGCCTAGGACACTGGTTCTCCAACTTTTGTACTGGTGACCCCTTTCACATGACAAGCCTCTGAGTGCAACCCCCCCTTATCAATTAAAAACACATTTTTATATATTTAACATCATTATGAATGCTGGAGGGAAAACAGGGTTTGAGGTGGAGGCTGCAGCTTGCGACCCTCCATGTAATAACCTCATGACCCCCGGAGGGGTCCCGACCCCCAGTTTGAGAACCCCTGGCCTAGGAAATACTGGGATGAGTGTATTGCAATTTCAAATGCCTGTGATGGACTGCTTCCGTATCCACCCACCAGCACCATCCCCCCAGACTAGTCCAAAGGTTTAGCCCCCAGTCCCACATCCCTGCTGCTTCGTCCGTCTGTGCTACCCACAGGATGTATTTTCCCCAACTCGGCTACAGCCTCTGTGGGCAGCGAACGCCCCATCTTCCTCGCGCCCTACATCCGTTTGATTTTCCCATTTGGCTGCCTGCATCACGCCGATCAGCCCTTGCAATCGCATTCTCTCCCCATCCATTATGGGAATGAGATGTGCAAATAGTTCTCTGTTGCTCTAAGATATGATATGGTGACGATTCCCTGTCAGAAATAATGGAGCAAGATTAGTTGCACAATTGCTTTTTAAATGGAGCGACCCTGTACGTGGCTACACTTTCCCTCTGCTTGGCAAGGCAATGGTAAGAGATTAGTGTGTGCCGCCCCGGTAGCAAATACACCTGCTTCTTGATAAATGCATATAAAATCCGTGAGCAGAGCGGCTGCTAAAATCTCACGCATTCCTTTGAAATACTGAAAAAACAAAAATACATCTTGCATCTCTAATTTCATAGGCATATAGGGATCTCTTTACCGACTATGGAAATGCAGCCTCCCCTAGAATGAAGAGCAGTAACTGATTAACAGCGCAAAGCAAAGCTGTACTGTGATTCCTTTGCCTGCTGCTGAGATGCAGACAGCTCTGGGGTGGGACGCAGCAGTTGTATAACAGTACACAGCAATGCTCTGTTGGGATCCTTTTGCCTGCTGCTGAAATGCAGCCACCAGTAGGGTGGAATGTTGCAGCTGTTTAATGACATACAGCAACATGGCAATGGGATCTTTTCACCTGGCTGAAATGCAGCTACCTCTGGGGTAAACCGCTGAAGATTTATAACAGCGCACAGCAACATCTTAGGGCAAGAGTGAAACATACCATGTCCATTTGAAAAATCTGTGGGAGGAAATTTAGGAAGGCAGAATGTAAAATCCTCTTTTCTTGGTAAAGATACAGAGATTCTTGGCACCTAAAACCATAGTGACAGATGCCTTAGTGATAGAGAAAAAATAAGAGATTTCCACCTGCAAGGAGGAAGTATTTCCTTTTGATTAAAAACTCCAGGGGACCAATTGCGGCAGCAGCGTTTATAGTGCACTGGACTGAGACTCAGGAATTCTGCAGGCTAGTCCCAACTCTGCCACTGGCCAGTTGTGTGACCATGGGGAAGTCACTTAATCTCACGACATACAAGTTCCCCATCTGTTAAAGGGAGATAACAATTCTTCCTTTGTCTTGGCTGTTTAGACTGTTAATTCTTCAGGACAGGGACCACTTTGAGATCGACTAATGGACATCACTTTATAAGAGCTAGATACTTATTTATTAATTATGATGATGATGATTTTATGTCTGTACCGCACCTAGCACAATGGAGTCCTCAGTCTCAGTGGAGCCCTTAGGCACTACCATAATACTACTAATTGCATGGCAACAGTTCATTGCAAATTCACCAAACCAGGACTCTGGATATTTTTTCCATGAGACGCCTGGGCTCAGATCCTGCAAACACGCATTTAACTTTACCCACGTTGACTTGCACAGGAGGATTCATGTGGATGAAGTTAAGCATGCCTGTAAGCGTTTGTCAGTTATAAAAGCATGAGAAAACAATCATCAGACAGACTCACTACGGGTCCCATGGAAGTTGGGAGCCTAAAGACCGTTGAGGAACGGGGCCTGTTGCCCTGGCTTAGATTGTCACTACATAGCCTTTGTCACCTCCTAGTCTTCTCATTCGCGAGCTCACCACCGAGGGAATAAGAGCCTTCTCCTCTGCAGCCTTTGCTGTCTGGAGCTGCCCGCCTGTGTGTCTCTACCTCCAGGATTCTCCATGGAGAGATAGTTTCTGGAGCCTGCGTCTTCATTTCTCTCTCTCTGCATTATTTAACCCGGTGACACCTGGGGGTGAAAGCACTGTCCAATGGAAGCCCCCGATGCTGCTTGTGACGTGCATCAAGTTCCTTATGAGTGGAAGCGTTTGTGGGATTGGGGCCTTATTGGGGCCTTAAACCATTCTGGGATGAGCTCACCACGTTACCTTCTCTAACCCTAATTAAAAGGGAATCCTTAGTTCTATTTTTTCCCACTCCTGGCAAATTATATTGCATGTGTGCGTGGGGGAGGAATCACTCCAAAAATATCAGGCCAATTTTTTGAACAGGCTCGGCTCCCATAATTGGGCCCAGGCTTTGCAAGAGCCCATCTCCCTTTTAGGCACCTAAATAAGTGGGGAGGTTTTCCAAAGAGCTACGTTCTTGAGAGAATCTGCCCGTTGCTGTCACAGAGGGAGGTGCTGGGAGCTTTGAAAACACAGCCCTTATTTAGGGTCCTGATTCGGGACAGCATCCATCTTTGGGACAAATTTAAGTGCAGGCTTAACTTTAAGCATATTCTGACCTCCCATTGAAGTCACGTGCGTAACTGCAAGCGGGCCAGCATACAAACGCTCCTCGCACAGAGACTTGGTGTGCTGAGTGAACGACGAGTGCATTCAGAAGGACATCTTCTATAGCGACTTGGCAGCTGGATAAAGACCCAAAGGATGCCCAAAATTGTGTTTCAAGGATGCATGTAAGTGAGACCTCGAAGAAATGGACCTGGATGTGGACAACTGGGAAGACCATTGAATCATAGGACTGGAAAGGACCTTGAGAGATCATCTAGTCCAGTCCCCTGCACTTGTGGCAGGACCAAGTATTATCTGGACCATCCCTGACAGGGGTTTGTCTAACCAGCTCTTAAAAATCTCCAATGATGGAGATTCCACAACCTCCCTAGGCAATTTATTCCAGTGCTTAACCACCCGGACAGGAAGTTTTTCCTAATGTCCAACCTAAACCTCCCTTGCTGCAATTTAAGCCCATTGCTTCTTGTCCTATCCCCAGAGGTTAAGAAGAACAGTTTTTCTCCCTCCTCCTTGTAACTATCTGTTATGTACTTGAAACCTGTTATCATGTCCCCTCTCGGTCTTCTCTTCTCCAGACTAAATTTTTTTCAATCTTCCCTCATAGCTCATGTTTTCTAGACCTTTCATCATTTTCGTTGCTCTTCTCTGGACTTCCTCCAATTTGTCCACATCTTTCCTGAAATGTATCAGAGAGGTAGCCGTGTTAGTCTGGTTCTGTAAAAGCAGCAAAGAATCCTGTGGCACCTTATAGACTAACAGACGTTTTGCAGCATGAGCTTTCATGGGTGAATGCCCACTTTGTCGGATGCAAGAGTGGAAATTTCCAGGGGCAGGTAAATATAAGCAAGCAAGAAGCAAGCTAGAGATAACGAGGTTAGATCAATCAGGGAGGATGAGGCCCTGTTCTAGCAGTTGAGGTGTGAAAACCAAGGGAGGAGAAACTGGTTCTGTAGTTGGCAAGCCATTCACAGTCTTTGTTTAATCCTGAGCTGATGGTGTCAAATTTGCAAATGAACTGAAGCTCAGCAGTTTCTCTTAGAAGTCTGGTCCTAAAGTTTTTTTGCTGGAGGATGGCCACCTTAAGATCTGCTATTGTGTGGCCAGGGAGGTTGAAGTGTTCTCCTACAGGTTTTTGTATATTGTCATTCCTAATATCTGATTTGTGTCCATTTATCCTTTTCCTTAGAGACTGTCCAATTTGGCCGATGTACATAGCAGAGGGGCATTGCTGGCATATGATGGCATATATTACATTGGTGGATGTGCAGGTGAATGAACCGGTGATGGTGTGGCTGATCTGGTTAGGTCCTGTGATGGTGTTGCTGGTGTAGATATGTGGGCAGAGTTGGCATCGAGGTTTGTTGCATGGGTTGGTTCCTGAGCTAGAGTTACTATGGTGCGATGTGCAGTTACTGGTGAGAATATGCTTCAGGTTGGCAGGTTGTCTGTGGGCGAGGACTGGCCTGCCACCCAAGGCCTGTGAAAGTGTGGGATCATTGTCCAGGATGGGTTGTAGATCCCTGATGATGCGTTGGAGGGGCTTTAGCTGGGGACTGTATGTGATGGCCAGTGGAGTCCGAAGAAGTGGGTATTCACCCACGAAAGCTCATGCTGCAAAACGTCTGTTAGTCTATAAGGTGCCACAGGATTCTTTGCTGCTTTCCTGAAATGGGGCACCCAGAACTGGATACAATAGTCTAGCTGGGGCCTAATCAGCGCAGAGTGGAGGGGAATAGAATTATTTCTCGTGTCTTGCTTACGACACTCCTGCTAATACATCCCAGAGTGATGTTCACTTTTTTTGCAACAGCGTTACACTGGTGACTCATATTTAGCTTTGGTCCACTATGACCCCCAGACCCCTTTCCGCAGTGCTCCGTCCGAGGCAGTCAGTTCCCATTTTGAGCACAGCCTTTGGAACCAAGAGCTTAACAAAGGTCTCCAGAGTTACGAGAGGAAGCCGTCCAGTTTAGCAGAGGAGAAAAGAGAGCACAGAAAGCAGAGCCCAAAGGGCCGAAACATCACCTTTAAATGTGACAGATGCTGCAGAGACAGTCTCTCTCCAGTGAGTCTCTTCAGCCAGGGAAATCTTTACCTCTGCGAGGTCCATACTCATGGTCTCTCGAGACTGAAGGATGACTATTAACTGCTGTCCTAAACAGGGATAGGCTTAAGTACATGCTTAAGCACTGTCCCAAATCAAGGCATTAGGAGGCCAGATTTACAAACAGGATCAGCACTCAAACTCGGGGTTCGATTTTCTAAAGAGCCCAGGCATCAGGCACTGGATTTTCAGCTCATGGGGTGTTTAGCTTTTGGGAATATCTGGCTCCAATTGTGGGTTCTGGACACTTGAAAATGTGGCCCGAGGCTCTTTGGAAAATCTGGTTCTTAGAAAGGAGGGGGTCGGGGGGGAATACAAATAACCAGCTGAAGTTAAAAGGCCGGCTGGAAAAAGCAGGTTTTTAACATCTCGAAGTAAATTCCTCCTCCTCCAACCTAATTCAAAGCTGAAGTCACACCTGAGGGACTGAATCATCTTGAAAGCTGAGACCACCCTCCCCCCTCAACTTTATAAATCACCCAACGGCCCTTGGAAGTTCTGACCTCCATACAAGGATTTCACTCCATCTTGAGGTAAAAGGTAATGAATTTTTCCTAAAAGGGAACCCAAAGCAAATTTATGGAGCTGATGGCCCTCTGGCCCTGCAGGGAATGAATAATGAAATTTCAAGCGAACGGTTTTATGAGCAATTATAGGAAACAGCTTATTTACAGTCTCCTTTGACCAACCACACAGCTTAAAAGGATCCTAGAGATGTGTGTGTATCTTAAAGACATCACTGACTGCTGAGTTCGAACGAGTCCCTTACATTCTTAAAGGGGCACTCCAGGGCCAAGATCCGCAGCTCGTGTAAATCAGTGTAACTCCATCAGTGGGGAACCTTGCTGATTTACACCAGATGAAGATCTGGCCCAAGAAGATTAAGCCTCAGATGAAAGGTTGGTTTGTTTTTAAGTTTTGAAACGGGAATAAAAGTGGTTTCCTGACATTTTCTTGGAAAGGAGGGGGGGCGGGAAAAAGGGATTGGAAACAGTTCTGAGCCCGACACTGCAATTGGATTCATACAGAGAGCCCCTCTTAAGTGAAGGAAGGCATGGATCTGATCACCAGCTTGGATGCGTGCCTTCCTGGGAACCCAAACGCAACAGAATCTTGATAGCATGTGAGGAAAGCCAGAAAGTGAAACTGACCAGAAGCAAAAAGAAAAGAAAAGAAAAGAAAGAAATTGATCAGTTTGTGAATTTAATTGTTCTAAGTTCATGTCATGGGGATATTGCCTCTTGATTTCAAACCAAACCAGTGAATCAGTCAGAACCCCCACCCCACCCAGACACATAGAGAATCCATTGTTTCCATTCTTACACTGAGCTGCGGCAGACTTTGGGAATTTCATCAGTGCTGTATACGTGCTGGCGCAGTGCAGACAAAGCTCAGAGTTACACACCTCACCGCTCAGTCCCCTGGGCCTGCCCCTCCAATATCCTGCCCCTTGCCCACTCATTTACACCAGCGCCAGGCAAGTGTAAAATGCCACCTTTCTGATTTGCCCTCACTTCATACGGGTGTCGATGACTGCACGAGGTGCCAGGCAATGATGAATCAGGCTCTCAGTGTCTTGATTTAAAGAGTTTCTGGTAACTATGGACACAACAAGTATAATTATCAGCCACTTAACGATGCAATCAAGACATTGAAGCAATCCTGAGCAAAGCTAAATATATCTGTTTAGACACATGTGTATGATATATAGATATGTTTGCTGGACTGCAAAATCAGAGTTCCTTTTCCCACCACATGGAATGTGGCTAGTTTAATAGGTGAGCCCTTTCGATTTCCTGTGACCTGGGAGCACAAGCGCATTGCATCCTGGTGCTCGACCAAAATTAGAGCCCCAGATGGTGATTTACAGTTGAAAAAATGTAAGGTGAGAAGCGAGGTCTCTGGATAGCTCCATTCCAGCTTTAAGTTAAAGTGACAGCGTTTCAGTAAGCCCAGACTAGTCAAAAGAGCTGATAGAGAACGCTGGATGATGCTCTTGAGAATCCAGCCTGCTGCAGCGTTGCCAACTCTCAAGATCTTTTCATGAGCCTTGCGCCATTTGGTGCTTTTCTTAAAGCCCCAGCTCCCGGATTCATGTAATTACATGGGGATTTATTTATTTTAAGTGAGTTTCTAGCACTCGTGATTGTGAAGAGAAGCCTGAAAACATGTAGCGAGCATGACTCAAATTACTAAATTAAAAAAGGGGGGGCAAAAAGAGAGAACCCAACATTTATTATTATTTGGGTAAAATCGCATGATCTTTAAGCCAATCTCTGGATTTTTTTTTGGAGCCCGACTCTGGTTTTTTGAGCCACTGGGATTAGCAAAGCTTCCATCGGCTCCCGGGTTTGACCTGACACTCCATTGCCTTGGGGTAGTTATTTGTACCACTGCGGTCTCAGAGCCCTTAACGGTTTGTCTTTCCTCCGCTTTTCCTAACAGACACATGAAAGCGGGGCCTCTTCTACATCGCTTCATTCCTGCTACTCCTCCCTCTCCTCTGATGCATCACTTGGTTGCCCTGAGCACGGAAGTGATGTCAGAGGATTATGACCTCAGACGGGGAATAGGCTGAATCTCCAAGCAACTAAGACCCTATTTTCATGCAAAAAGGGGTGAAAAATACAAAGAACATGTCATGCAGAATGGGTCAGGGAGTGTGGACTAGTGATTACAGCTTGGGGGGGGGACAGGGAGTCAGGACTCCTGGGTTCTATCCCTGTTTCTGGCACAGAGCATGGGTCTAGTGACTGGACTCTTGGGTTCTATTCCTGCCGCTGGTGAGGGAGGATGGGCTGTGAGCGAGGGGCTGGCAGCTGAAATTCCTAGGGCATATTACCAGGTCTCACACATGCTGCACAGCCTTGAGAAAGTCACTTTATTTCTAAAACTCCAAAGGGCAGTGGAGATCTTCACTGATTAATGCAAGAGCTTTGAGCTCCTCAAACCAAAGACTCTCTATAGGGCAAAGATTTGCTCCGCAAGGGATTTCCAGCCAGTGGTTTCTGAGCTGCGTGTTGCATTCTGTAGCACGGGCCCAGAGTTGCATTCTCCAAGCCCTAGTGTCACAGGCTATGCTGGTTTGACTAGTTCATCCAAGACACCTGAGCTGTGAGGAGCCTGCAGCTAGTCTCTGCTGACAGGCAGGAAAGGGAAGGGATGTCTCGTGAAGGTCAGCATGGAATTGAAAGAATCCAGTGAACAGGTGTGACAGAGAGCAGATACCTCCTTACAAGAGAGTAAACTGTTTGCATCTTCTTCCGCTAACCTAACAGCAATCTCGTAAGAAAGACAGTCTCAGCTGGGTGTGTGTATCAAATAATACTACCAGAATGGCACAGTTACACTGTGGCAACACCGGTGAGGACTGTAGCATTTTGGACCATAAGGAAAAAACCTCTAATGTGCCCATCACCATGGCATCTGGTATCAGTGTTATAAAAATTAAACAGCATCAGAATGTCTAGCCCAGTAACCTGTCTCTGACAGTGGCCAATGCCAGTTGCTGCAAAGCAAGGTGCAAGAAATGGCCTGTATGTTACGCAGGAGGTCAGGCTAGATCGGTGATACTCAGACTCAGTCGCAAAGGACTCACGAGTTGCAAGTGGCTCTTTAATGCATCTCCTGCGGCTCTTTGAAGCACATGATATTAAAACACTGGGGGATTTAATTATTAACCAATCTAAGTCATTAACCAATCAGGATGCATTTACTATATTATTAGCCAATTGTAGTTGATAAAATAATAACACTTGGTCAGTCATTTTGCTGTGAGAATAATATATACATATAAACGAAATATGAATATATAGTACGATAGCAAATGAAACAATGAATTCACACTCCTGTTGGGCACTGTTGATCGCTAATTTGGTTCCTGAACCACTGAGGTCTGAGTATCACTGGGCTAGATGATCCCTTCTGCCCTTAAAAATCTATGGGCAAAATCCTGCCCCAGGGAAGTCAATGGGAGTTTTGCCATCCCTGCTCTGATCTAAAATATTGTCCCCCTTCTATCAAAGGGAAGCAGATGTTGGGGCCTGGCGGGTTGGTTTCTTACTGGAGGAGAAATTAGTGATACAAAGTCTGGATATTTTCTTAGTGTGATTTGTTTTATTTACACCAGTCCTGGAACAGAGGTGGTCACAAACAGCATGCAAGCAAGCCCCTTATAGGAATCTCAGTCCAACTAGCAGCTCCAGGCTCCCAGGCAGCAATTCTGCCTCAAGAATTAACCCTGGTTAAAAACATTAGGGGAGAGAGAGAAAGAGAGACAGAGAGCAAACTCTCTTGTTGCTTGCCAAAGCTCCCCTGCCAATAACACCATTGCAACACTAACAACAACGCAGCATTTCTTGTAAGACTGTATGTCGCTCGCATGCTAAGACAAAGACTCTTTGTAACAGCACCACCTGGTGACGCCTGCCATAACAGTACAAAGCAAGAGACAACAAGCAGCTCCAACGAAGGGGGCACAAGGTAAAAGATGAGTATGATCAATGCTATATCCTGTAACCACTGCGTAGACACCCTCAAGAGGGCACAGCTACCTATATGTGCCCCTGTTAAATTCACCATTCATGGCAGTCTCTTTTCTTACGGGAGGGAAGGGAAATCCATTGAAAGCAAGACGGTGGGCCACACAGAGCACAGAGAATGGCACAAATTCAGCACCCATGGCAAAGGGATCAGGATGTGACCCTGCTCATTCATTCCTTTGCCACAGGGTGATCTGGAATGTAGGAACTCTATTTAAGGAGAGGCACCATGGCAGACAGAGTTTGTAGGAAGGAGGTTCTCAGCTCTGGCAGACAAAGAGCCGAGCGGGTTTATGTCGCCGCCATGCCTTCGCCATCTTCCCCGGTTTGGTTGAGAAGCTGTCGGTTTCTTTCACTCTCTCCTTTTATCTTCCTTTTAGTCTCCTGTTTCTGTGGAGTTTTAATTTCGCAACCTCCTCTCCCCCCACTCAGTTCTACCTTTCACGGCACAGCGCTGGAGCTGCATGCTGATGAGACTAGCACTTGGTCGACTTACAATCATTCTCCCGGGAATCTTTATTTTAAAATAACGATCCCCCTGCCCCACTCATTTTCTGGGTAACGGGTAGGCCAGGTTAGGTAGTGAGAGCATGTGATTTTGGAGGTGGTACCTGGGACAACTCTGTTAAAGTAACATTTCTTCCTGGACAAGAAACTCCTGTTTTTCCTCCTGATAGCTCATCTGGGAAGGGAGACCCCCCCAGACCTCTGGATGTGTTTTAAAGCACATTTTTAAGGCTCGTTCAAGAAGGAAGGATGTGTGTGCCCGCATGTAATGTGTAGCTTCAATTAGACACTTAAAAATCTCACTTGGGGTTTTTTTTTCCACTCATTCAAATTGTCACATCTTGACAGCTCTGTGCAGATGTATTCCCAGCAGCTTAACAATAGGTCACCTTATTATTATTATTTTTTAGGCATGTGGTCAGCCTTTTTCGGAACTTTATGATTAATTCACATGAGTTCATTTCCTTATTTAAAAATATTTAGCACTTAGATAGTGCTTTACCTTTTCAAAATGTGGTGCAAACCTTAGCTGTTTTTCATTCGGCTATTTAATCTTGCCAGTTATTCTTTCTGTTTTGAGTGTGAAATCTGTGTTTTAAATCAAAGTAACAAATGGTTCAAGTAATATAGTATTATCTCCTATAAGTATTATTGTGAAAATGTGTTTTCCCACCAGGAGGTTTGCTTTTTTAATCTCATCCTTACATTAATTTTTTGGTCCTTTTCAGTTCTCTCTTTTAATTTAATTTGTCAAAAATCTAAAAATATAAACAAAATATAAGGGTTAAGTAATTGAAATTTATATTAATTATAATTAATTATAATTATATTATATCATCAACCAATTCTGCAACAGTGGGAGTTATATGACTACCCTATCTAAACTATTTTTGTAATCTATTTAAAAACAATTAAAATCATTTCTATTAGGCTCTATATTTAGGCTGCTCTTTACAAACATAGATAAGTGCAGGCTAGAAATATTAATGTAAGTAAACGCATCAGGAGTTTTAGCTTTTAAAAATTTGAAACAACCCTGCTCTAGCTAAGACTAAACTAGTATTATTTGTATAGTAACAGCATTGTGCTAGACCAGTGGTTTTCAACCTATTGTCCATGGACCCCTGGGGGTCCACAGACTGTGTCTAAGGATTCCGCAAAAGGTTGTCCTTACCTTAGAACAGAGGCTTTTCAACCTGCTGTCTGCAGTCTGCAGACTCTGTCTACGATTTCCAAAGGGATCTGCACCTCCATTTGAAATTTTTTAGGCAGCCGGCAAATGAAAAAAAGGTTGAAAACTACTGTGCCAGACTCAGTGAAGAGTTTGTGCATATTTTATTTGGCTGTAAAAAAAAAAAGTGTAGCACCATTGCGGCGCTGAATGTGCATAATATACAAAATAATAATAATGAATTGATAATACCTGAACTAAACTAGCTATTTTCAGGACTATCTATAGCACCCTGAAAAAACAACAAGGAGTCCGGTGGCACCTTAAAGACTAACAGATTTATTTGGGCATAAGCTTTCATAGTTAAAAAAACCTCACTTCTTCAGATGCAAGAAGTATATACATAGAATCATAGAATCTCAGGGTTGGAAGGGACCTCAGGAGGTCATCTATAGCACCCTGGTATCTATGGAAGCATCATCACAACATCCAGTGCTTTACCTCTTTAAACGTTCACTAATCAGTCAGTGGAATAACTGATCTACTGGCATTAGGGTGACCAGACAGCAAAAGTGAAAAACTGGGACAGGGGGTGGAGGGTAATAGGAGCCTATATAAGAAAAAAGACCCAAAAATCAGGACTGTCCCTGTAAAATCGGGACATCTGGTCACCCTAACTGGCATGCTACACATCTCGCATTTGCAGGCAGGGGACATTCCTCTGCCTCTCTAACGTCTCCGATCCCACTCTCCGGGTTAAATCAGAGCTTTCTGCCTTTAACAGGGAGCAAAGCCAGCCCGGTGTTGACTCATTCGAATTATGCAACCTTATGAGACGTGAGCAAGCCAAGGTGGCACTGAGTTCCAGGGGCGTTTCTTAAGCCACAGCAACAGGCAGATTTCCCTGTGTCACTTTCTCTCCCCTCCATGTGCCAGACCTCCCAGCGCCCTTGCAAGCGGGACCAAGTGACAGCAGGAGGAGTGGCCCTACCCCGCGGCGTCTCCACCCCTTTTAAATCGCTCCCCTCGCTGACTTTGCACCCACTGACCAGGGCAAGCCACGCCTCCCGAGGACTTGCACCAATCAGGGCCCTCCGCAACGTTGATTGAGGCAGGGCTCCGCCGCGTTGCGCGGGCGGGTTCCACCTCCAGCCCCCTCCCCTACTTGGAATGTTGGGCCTTATAAGGAAAGTGTCTCCATGGCCACATTGTCAATGAATTCCACTGTCAGAGTTCAGCCGCTCTCCACGTGATCCTCCCCGGGACCATCTTCGAGGGGGAGGAGACCGGGGGGGAATTGACAAGCACAAGGGCCATTCTTTCACTTTAAAAGTTTGTGTGTGTTGCGATTCCCCCCCTTCCTCCGCAGCCTCCCCCCCCCGCCCAAAAAAAAAACACCCCTTGCTTCTCTCCAAGGAGGGGGAACAGGAGACAGAGGAAAATTCAAAAGGTGGAATCTGTCTCCATCTCATTTCAGATCTTGACTTTTATGAGCTTGCAAGTCATACGCAGACACACACACACACACACAAAAAGAGGAGGGGGGGAGAGAAAAATCTTGTGAAATGTGCGTGTGATTAATAATCTAGCTTTTAAAAGACACAAAACAGCAGCTACACTCTAGACCATCCTTCCCCAAGGCTGAGACAGAAGAGAAACGAAATTGCCTTTCACAAGGTACAGTACATTTTTTTTCAATGATCTCTCTATTTAGCTCTGCTCCCATTGTTTCCTCCCCACCCCACTTTTGCCTCTTCTGGACGCGTTTCTTTTCCAATGGACATAGTTTGGTACAGCTTGACTCCCCCCACCCCCCAAATAAAGTCACTTTAAACAAAATGGTCAGGGTGGTGCCAAGTAGAAAGAAGCCCGTCTGCTTGCCGGCTAGAAATCGAAGGAAGGCGAGAAAACGACGGGAAATATTCCGATTCAGACTAAACAAAACACGCACCGAAGTATTGGCAGATAATCGCGTGTGTGAAAGAGACGCGGGAATAGCTCCTTCTATACAGGGAAGGAAGAATCGGAGACGGATAAACTCCGCAAAGCCCGGGAGGATTTAAACGCTGCCTTATTTTTTATGTTATTTTTATTTTTCCCCTTACCCTTTTCCGCCCAACTTGTCCGCCTGATCAGAGGCAGTGAAATTGACGAAAGAAACCGAGCGCGGATCCGAGCCTAGTCTCTGCATCCAAAAGCGAATTTGGTGGGATCTCTGGGTTCCCATTTGCATTGACTGAGGATAAGCGAGGAATCCTCCGCGCTCCCCGTGTATGCAGGATCCCTCGGTGCGTGGGGAGGGCGGGTGGTTTTATTTTAGATCTTGGCGACTGGTTGTGTTTGTAATTAGGGTTCTCTGGGGTTGATTAGGAATTAATCGCTTTTAAATGTGGATGCACGTGAGGGAGACAGGGGGAGAATCTTTTTTTCTTTCTTTTTTTTTAAAGATCTGTTGCCAACCTGCGCGGTGTGTGTTCGGCTTCTGGTATTTTATTCTGCTGGGTTTGGAAGAGAAACCACGGTCCAAATTGGCTGAGAGTTTAATTGTGAAATACTTAACGCTTGGTAGCCTTTTGATGGGTTTTTTCTTCTCTCTCCCCCCTTTCTCCCTTTCTCTGTCTTCCCCCCGCCCCGTCCCAGATCTGTAAGGAATTGGAAGTCCCTTGAGAGTTTCTGCGTCCAGAAAGTTTGGTTGGGGTTGTTTTAATGGGGTGGGGAAGACGAGAGCGATGGATTTTTGGTGTGGCTGAAATGACAATAAAACCCTCCAGGAATCTGGCTTCGTCATTTTAGCTCTTTTCTCACTCCCCCACCCCTCCCCGCCCCTTTCCCTCTGATTATAATTCTGCTCTTTGCAAAGACCAAATCGACGTTGCAAATATTAATTATTTGTTATTATAGCTACACACCCAGCAGGGAGAGAGAATTTAATCTAAACAAAACCTTATTTCTCCCGCTCCCCCCGCGCCAGGACAGAGGGGGTATTTTTAAAAAGGAGGTTGTTGTTTTCTCTCTCTCTCTCTCTTTCGGTTGCTGGAGGGTTTGGTAGCCACGAAGAAACGGACCGAATTCCATTTCGATCACAGAGGAGAGACTTCAAAATACCACCCCCGTTTCATTGATTCCTTTCCTTGCTGGGTGTATTAACTTTCTCTCTCCTCCTCTATCCACCTATCTGCTCCCCCTTCCCTTCTTCCTGCCCTCGCCTCCATCCCGAGTCCTCTCTTCCACCGCTCCTTCCTCCCATCCTGAGTCCTCTCTTCCACCGCTCCTTCCTCCTTCCCTCCATCCCGAGTCCTCTCTTCCACCGCTCCTTCCTCCTTCCTCCCATCCCGAGTCCTCTCTTCCACCACTCCTTCCCTCCATCCCGAGTTCTCTCCTCCACCGCTCCTTCCTCCTTCCCTCCATCCCGAGTCCTCTCTTCCACCGCTCCTTCCTCCTTCCCTCCATCCCGAGTCCTCTCTTCCACCGCTCCTTCCTCCTTCCTCCCATCCCGAGTCCTCTCTTCCACCCCTCCGTCCCTCCATCCCGAGTCCTCTCCTCCACCGCTCCTTCCTCCTTCCCTCCATCCCGAGTCCTCTCTTCCACCGCTCCTTCCTCCTTCCCTCCATCCCGAGTCCTCTCTTCCACCGCTCCTTCCTCCTTCCCCCCATCCCGAGTCCTCTCCTCCACCGCTCCTTCCTCCTTCCCTCCATCCCGAGTCCTCTCCTCCACCGCTCCTTCCTCCTTCCTCCCATCCCGAGTCCTCTCTTCCCCCGCTCCTTCCTCCTTCCCTCCATCCCGAGTCCTCTCTTCCACCGCTCCTTCCTCCTTCCCTCCATCCCGAGTCCTCTCCTCCCCCGCTCCTTCCTCCTTCCTCCATCCCGAGTCCTCTCTTCCACCGCTCCTTCCTCCTTCCTCCCATCCTGAGTCCTCTCCTCCACCGCTCCTTCCTCCTTCCTCCATCCCGAGTCCTCTCTTCCACCGCTCCTTCCTCCTTCCCTCCATCCCGAGTCCTCTCTTCCACCGCTCCTTCCTCCTTCCTCCCATCCTGAGTCTTCTCCTCCGCCGCTCCTTCCTCCTTCCCTCCATCCCGAGTCCTCTCTTCCACCGCTCCTTCCTCCATCCCTCCATCCCGAGTCCTCTCTTCCCCCGCTCCTTCCTCCTTCCTCCATCCCGAGTTCTCTCCTCCCCCGCTCCTTTCCCCTTCCCCCCATCCTGACTCCTCTCCTCCTGCCCCTGCCCCTCCCCGCGCTAGTATGGCCATGGTCGTGAACCCTTGGCAGGAGGAGATCCCCGGGGGCCCGCCAGGCGCCCAGCCCCCTCCGGGCCTGCCGTGCGCTCCGGAGCCGGGGGTGGCCCCTCCGCCGCCGGGCCCCGCGAAGGGCGCGGCGGCCCCGGGCCCGCCGGAGGCGGGGGAGAAGGGGGGCGCCCCGCCGAGCGTGGACTGCATGGTGTGCGGGGACAAGTCCAGCGGGAAGCACTACGGGCAGTTCACCTGCGAGGGCTGCAAGAGCTTCTTCAAGCGCTCGGTGCGCCGCAACCTGAGCTACACCTGCCGCAGCAACCGGGAGTGCCCCATCGACCAGCACCACCGCAACCAGTGCCAGTACTGCCGCCTCAAGAAGTGCCTCAAGGTCGGCATGCGCCGGGAAGGTGAGCCCCCCTCGTCCCCCCGCCGCCCCCACCCCCGGCCTGGCTCGGCTCGGCCCGGCCCGGCCCCACCGCTCCTTCGCTTTCCAGCCTCGCCTGGCTGCCGGGTCTTTCCTCTGGGGTCCCCCTGTCTGTGTCCTCTTCTCTCTGTCTCTTCCTGGGGTCCCTCTCTCTGACCTCCCTGTCTGTCTTCTCTTTCTTTCTGTTCTTTCCTCTCTTTCTGTCTGTGTCCTCTTCTCTCTGTCTCTCCCTGGGTTCCCTTCCCTCTCTCTGCTCTCCCTTTCTCCGTCTTTCTTCCTTTTTCTTTCTGTGTTCTCTCTTTTTTACATCCCTTCTGTGTTTCTTTTTCGTTTCTCTCTCTGTTATCTTGCTTTCTTTTCTCTGGTTTCTTTTGATGTTCCTTCTCTAGTCTTTCCTCTCTCTCTCTCTCTCTGTTTCCTTTTTCTCCGGAAGAAAGAGGAGTGAGAGAGAAAAAAGGGAATGTGAAAGGGGAGGAAGAAGGAAAGGTTTTCTTCCTTTGGTCATTCCTCTCTCTCATTCCAAAAACAAGAAATGAAAAAGAGAAAGAAAATCTTTTTATTCTTTTTCTTTTCTCTCTCCCCCTTTTCTCTCTCTTGAATTTCTTCCTGCCTTTTTTTCTACATCTCTACCATTTTCTCATTCATCCACTTTCTCTTTTCTCACTACTTTTCCGTCTCTAAATCTTTCTTCCCTTCCTGTTCCCTCCTCCTCTCTTTCTTTCCCCGTCTGTTTTCTCACTCTCTCCTTTCCCACCCTTTCTCTGCTCTCAAGACAGGATGCCCACCTCTGCAGAACTCCTCAGCTTCCCCCTTACGGAAGGCAACAGGGTCATGTGTACCAGGCATCATCCTTCCACTTGACAGTTCTCCTTGCAAGCGCCCTGTGGTTCCCTGTGTATTCTCTTCCTTCCCTACTTGCCACCCTGCTATCTATCCCCAAAGCCCTAGCCAGGGCTCTCCCTCTCTAGCTGGGAGTTTACAGTTCTTACACTGCTGTCTTAGGGACTCGGTATATTCTTAATATCATTCCCATCCCATCCCCATATATTCCCCAGCGCCAAGAGAATCCCAGGTCTTAACAGGGGATCAGGGTAAAGTGGAAAGCCACAGGCTAGAAATGCGTCAGAATTGCTTTTGTCGTGGTCTCAACCCATCTCCGTTTTATTTGCTGCTTGAACTGGTTTTCCTTTCCTGTTCCATGTAGCTATTTTGTTTTTTTAAATGAAGGGCAAACTTCACGGTATCTGATGCAGGGCAAATATCAGGGAACTTTCATTCCACTGAATTAACCATTGCACCAGCCCTTGGCTGAAATTTCTGATCTACACAAAATCAGATGGTTTGGCCTTTTTGCAAATCCCAAATTCATCAGCGCTCCCCCTTAACATCCCTGCATCCCCATTCCCCAATGTTGTCTACTGCACTTCCCCATTTGGGCCTGAGAAAGTAAAGCCTGGATATTTGTTGATGGTTTTTTTAGCAAGAGAAAAGCAGAATCCTTAAAAGGCTAAATTTCCCCAAGTCCCTGTACTTGTCGATTACAACAAAAGGATCATGGGAAATAACCCTAATTCATATTTCACTTGACTATCTGATCAGCGCAATTAATCCTTTGAATGAGTGAACCTTTAGTTTCTCTTGGGTTTTTAAATAGGGCTTGATTTAGAGCGAGTTGCTCCGCAGAGGTAGGAATTTTCATTGTGCCTATATGCATTTTATTTAGAACAAGGTAGGCAGTGAAGACAGTGGGAATAGAAATATTGGGTTTTTTTTAAAATGCATCTGTATGTCTGTGATAGGAATACAAAAAAAGGCCAAAGCTGACTACACTGAATTCACCGCCCTTATAGTAACCATTCTCAGGATTTAGAATTAAACTAGAATTTAGCAGTAATGTAACATTCATGGGTTCCTCACATGAATATATTGAGTGGAAAGAACAACATACCTGGCCTTCAGATAGCATCTTTCATCAGATCTCAAAGCCCTGGAGAAATGTTTTTATCAAGTTACACTTAAGCAAATGTAGGATTGCAAAAAGCGTGCGACAGCATGGGTATCTCTCAGTATAAGATACACATATAATGATGATGTATGCATATAATAATAATACTCAGTATCTATGGTACTTCATTCATAATGCAAAATACCTTCTTTAACTAGTAACAATCAAGAATCCATATGACTTAAATAGGAATCACATTCTTTTTTAACCTTTTCACAGACGACCAGCATTTCAACCATACTATTAAAAACTTCTCTTGTACATTTAATTTTCTCAGTTAAGGAGTGGGTTGGAAAAAGTGGCAAAGTTTCTCTCCCACGATGGGACATACTTAAGAAAAACATCAAGGCTAATCCCTTCCCTCCCCACTCCCCAGGGTAAAGATTTGTCTTTGAAAACTTTGCCCCTTCCCTTTCTATGAACGTGCCCAGTAATTTGGCTGCAATAATGCATTCATGGCATTTAATCTTCTTTTGGTGAGATGATTACTGCAAATCCCAATGGGTACTAGTAGCAGATCTTAGCAACTCTTGCTACTCTCGTTTATTTATATATACTTATAGATATACAAGAAAGTTTCTAATAAGTTTATTCTACACAAATGACCATTCAAATCATCAGCATAAAATCCTTGTGGTTTATCCCTGATCCAAACAGGAGCTGGGATAGCTCAATCGATTTCCTTCTTCTCTTATTTTCTTTTCAGTTACGTGTGTTAATTTCTTTATTAAGCCCTCTGTCAAACCTGGCGATTATGTCTTCTCAGATCACGGGCATGGCTTTGAGAAAAGGAAGTTAGAAAGGGGACGGTTTTACCTCTATTATTCCTTTTACTGCGGCCCCTGTAACGCATTTGGGTGACACGGTGACGGCATCCGGCAAAGCGCTAGGTTAGAGAGTTTCATAGGGCAAAAGTTCTTGCAATCTGGAGCCATATTCACACCCGGAAACCTCTGCCTTAGAAGCCAACTCTTTAAAATAAAATTGATGTTCGAGCTGTGGTCAATGCAAAAAGAGCCTTGCAGTCCAAAGACATGCATCACACAGTGGCCAGATTCTCATTTGGTGTAGAGTGGTACAGCTCAGCTGAAATCAACATGAGCTGAGGATTTGACAAAGTCTTTTTTTTTTTGTAAATAGAGAGAGAAGCCGGGTCAGAAAACCCACATATGTACCTTATTGAACTGCTGAGCTAAACATGATGTCTGTCATAACCCCACACAGCATTAGGGAGCATAATAAGAAAATTGTTGGCCTATGTTCATTAACAAACATGTCTTTATAGCCCAAGGTGAGCTCAGATCGCTACAATTCTGGTTGAGTGGACACTACGTTTTTTTAGTGGTTACTCAACATTTGAAACATCTATGCGGAGAGATTCAAAAGCATTTGTAAACAACTCTATTTTTTGTATTCCTTTTGATTTTTTAACATCCACCTTACTTGGAATTTTATTCCAGGTAAATATTTACATTGGCAAGTAAGCTTCAACTATTAGCTGAAAATAACCAAAGACGTCTATCTATCAAGATACATCTACTTATCTTTTTTCTGATTATGTAATGATACATTATATAATTTGTTCCATGCCAGTTTAAATTTGGGATAATTTTTTGATTCAAAGGATTTCAAGTGTTGTTTGAATGATTCCCTTGCTTCTGTGCAGAAGACACACACTCAATTGAAATTATTGAGCGTAGGTTCAGAAATTATATTTTAATTCTTTGCCAGTGATCGTAGGCTGGGAATGAGAGCTGGAGAAACCCCACAAAACCCCACTCAAAAAAAAAATCAAATTTCCATACAAATCCTCAAAAACTGGGCTCTATGGAAAAATTCTAGAGTGTATTAATGAATTACAAACATAGAATTCAAATTGTATCTTACAAGGGGTGTTTCTTATTGCAGCCCTTTTCCTCAGATCAAGAATATTTAAGGGAAATTTAATGACAAATAGACTTGCACAAAGGTTTGGTCGTGAGTGATGACTTGGTCTCGAAAGTCATTTAACTTTAAAAAGGGACACATGGAAACAAATAGATTGAACCAGGGCATGGGGAATGGCCCAATATAGGTGCTGATTTGCAGAATGTTACAATGTTTCATTTTTTTTAGTTTCATCAATATTATTTTATTGGGGTGAATTCACTCCGAGTATAGTGACATTGAGTCAGCTTTCAATAGCTCTATTCCCCAGCCCATTTTCCAGCAATCGAATAGTCTGAATTTTTGCTTGTCTGCCCCTCGCACTTGGCACTGGAAATGGGTCATGTTGCATTCCCCGCAGATTAGGTCTTTTGTTAATTATTATAACGATTAGGAGAAATCCCCTTTCGCCATTTAAACACCGTTGTCACTTTTGGTGGCCAAACGGCTAGCAATCTACTAGCCAGCTCACTGAAGTTCAACCGCCAAGTTTAAAGGATTTGCTACTGGGGTCATAACGAAGGGTTGGCCTCAGTCTGCGGTGTTATTGTTACGTGCATTTCTAAAGCATCTGCGCTCACAGTATCTGGCTGATTTTACATACTCACTAGGTATGTTGCATTTATGTGCTAATCTACCACGGCGATAATCTGCTAGGTTTGGTCCAGAATTTAGGCTTTGCACAGATAAAACAGGGAGTCGCAGGAAGAAGCTTTTTACAAAACCTAAGACCAGTGGAAACGTTTCCATTATTTATGTATTTGTTTGTTTAATTCCAGAGAGAATAGGATTTTTTTTTTCTTTTTAACCAAGCAACCATTTCCTTGGCTTGCTGGCTTCCCCTTTGCAGCATTGTGCATCAGGGCCTGAAAGTGAAATTGACTAGAAACAAGTGACACTGGCAGGTCACTTCCCCCCCCCCACCACAAAAGTAAATTTGAATGTCACAATTCTCTCTGGTTTTACACATGATCGAGGGAGTAGATTTTTTTAAAGTGCCGGGCATCTATTGAGAAGCACTGGTGGAAATCTGGATGGTTTAGGTAGGTGCCTCTTTTGAAAAGTTGGTCTGTAAAGCATAGTAATATTAGGGAAGAGAGAGAAGGGGCATTTATTTTAAAAATAAGTTTGATTTTTTTAAATTTGAGTGTCTATCTATGTAGCCCTTTGATTTTTTTCAAAGCCATTTAATTTTTTTTTAAATAATAAAGGAATTATTTTAGGCATAAAAAAGTCAGCAATTTTTTGGGTGGTAACCAGTATTTTGCTAGCAATCACCAAAAATTAGAAACAATTCCCTCAGGGCCTAGGAAATACACGGCAGAGAAATCACTTGTCTGTTTTAGTTCTTAGATATCTCTTCTTTGTATTATTGCTATTACTAATTGCTGTATTCCCCCTAAATTTACATGGTATTTCATGACAAAGAGAAAGGTGCCTTCCTTGTTCGGAAGAGTTTCTGATCAATAGACACAGAGCCATGTTTTGTTTTCTAAGCTAACTCCCCCACTCGCCATCTACTTATGTAGAGATTCTGCCTAGATTCTGATCTGAGTTGCACTTCTGGTGTAAATCCACTGCTGAACTCAACAGTTACTCCTGATTTAGGCCGGTGCCATTTGGATCAGAATCTGCCTTGTTTTTGTTTTTGTTTTTTTGTGTGGAAGAAGCTGTCCACAAAAAATTGCTCTCCATGGGACATGTATTTTCTCAGCCAGTGTGTTGCTAACTGGGCTCACCCTAACTGCTGAGACATGGGTGGATTTTTAACGTGTTCCTACCAAAGCTGCAAACAAATCAATTATGAGACTCTTTGGTACTTGTGGAAGGTAGACGGTTAATATACCGGCAACAGAACTCTGATGTACCCTGGTATTGCATGCACAGCATGTCCCCTACCTCCCAGGAATGTTGTTAGGCTTAATTTGCTAATGTCTGTGAGGTCCTTTTAGATGCAAGGTCTTACAGTAGATTTAGGCATCTCTTCAGCTGGGCTAAGTTGTCATTGCTCCATCGAGCTATCACAACTGACACCAGCGGCAGATCTGCTCCATAGTATAACAGCGTATGCGTGATTATTATTATTCTGTGAAATCCTCAGACAGTGAGACTTTGGCAAGGGCTAAGCAGCCTTCTAAACTGAGGGGCGGATTTTCAGCGGGTGTATATTGTCATCGCTCCATTGACTTCAATGCCGGCAGCAGTCAGCCTCCCTTTCTGATGTTACGTGTTGACAATTTACACCGACTGACCATTGGGCCCCCGAGTGCCTAAACGTCCCTTGTCGCCTGGTAGCTGGTTGGGAAAACCCGGCCCTAGGAATCCTTTCACACAGCAAAGACAGCTATTGACCAAAGGCCTCATGCCCCTGAAATGCAAAGGCAACTCTCATTCACTTGAGCAACGTCACTGATTTGCATGGGACTACTCGTGGAAGTAAGGGAGATCGGGGCCCTTGTTTCTGAGGCAGCGGCGGTAGAGAAACCACTCACATTTTCATTAAACAAAGCCCCTCTCCTGCCCCCTCCTGCATTACTCTCATGGCTTTATGGGGAAGCATGCCTGGTACAACCCGACGGTATTGCACATGGTTAGAGCAAAAGCCCATTTACAGTGCAGTGGAAGGAAAGACGCTGATTGTTTTTAGTCAATTCCAATTCCATCTTGTCTCTCTATCTCCAGTTCTGTCTCTTGTCTATCCAGTGAAACCTGTATCCTTCCCAATTTTTAAGATCCTCAGCGCTTAGTAGCTAACGAACTGTAGTTGTTCTCTGCTACAGAAGAGTTTTCGGACGTGTATACATAATTTTTTGTACATAAAAAAAGAACAAACCCTTTCTATTTTTTCCACCTAACTTCACAGTATTATGTGCAACAACTAGCTGGAACCACAGCCTGTGCTGTAGTTCGCTGAAAGGACCTTTAGGCTTTGACACGAAAAGGATTCAAATACAGAATCGGGCAAGTTAGTCCGTTCACTCACAATCCCGAGGACTGAGCAGGGGGAAGGGTTTTGCTTCCTGGCTTTGTGAACGTGGATGGGTTCATTCCCCTTTCCATGCCTCGGTTTTCCCCACCCCAACTCCACGGGGGTTAGTGTTTGTAAAGGGCTTTGAGATGGTCACTGGGAGAAGAGACGTTATTACGTGTGTTATGGTAGGACCTACAGGCTTTACATAAGATCAGGGCTCCATGGCAATGGGTGTCGTTGAAGAGAATCCTTGCTCCAAAGGATTTACAGTCTAAGTAAACCAGACAGACAAAGGCTTGGAGGGGAAACTGAGGCACAGAGACGGGACGCGACTACTTGCTTTGCAGCATGCAATACGTTGGTGCTAGAACTGTGATGAGAGCCCTTACCGAGACCTCGCTGAGTCACAATCCACTGGACAATGCGAGGGTCTGATCCTGCCCTCCTTAGGGAGGGCATAGTGCCGATGGGTTGCCTGGGGAGACCTGGCCAGATCGGGCCTGCGAGGCTACGTCTTTCATTACTGGCACGCCCTCCGTGTGGGCATTCTCGGGCTAAGCCGGTTAGGGGGCGAGTTTTTACCAGCACAGTTGTCCCAGTACAATCCCTAGTGGAGACCAGTATCAAGATGCCTTCTAACAGTGTGGTCTGTGCCCCATCCCTTATGGAGTATACTAGACGGGCAAGCACCAGCAAAAGACTATCTCTTAGTCTGAGCGAAACAAGCGATACTGGTAAAAACTCAGCATTGCTGGCGCCCCGGTGCCTACCCCAGGCGCTTGTGCCAGGTCGGGTCTGTTGGTCAGGGCTCACAGCTCTCTGACTGACAGAGCTATGCCGGAAGAAGTCTGCAGCCTAGACCTGACCTGGCCTTAGGTTATACTGAAAAAAACTATCCCATGTAGACAAGGCTTTGGAGTAAGTGAAAGCTAGGTCCACCCATTCTGCCTCGGTTGCTTTTTCTATCCACGGGTGTAATGATAGCACCAGGAGCAGGGGCCCCGTGGAAAAGCAAGCACCTCCTTTTTTGGTGTTTTCCACCAGTATAATAACAGCTGTCAGCTTTTCAGGCCCTTACTGGTTTTTCACGTTTGTTGCTGGGATGCCGAGTAGGCTGGCCTAGAAGAAGAAAAATCCCCCATCTCCTTCACTTGCCCATAGAGCTGCACAGCCAAATCGATTTCTTTTGAATGCAGAAATCCAAACTCCGGATGCTAAACTCCTCCCTAGTTCTAAACTCCGTCTCTCCCAAGTCACAGAAGCAAATTCCCTTCCCCTCCACCCCCATTTTTCTGAGGGTTTGCATGATCATTTGCTAAATACATCTCAATCTGATGTGTTCCTCGGTCAGCAGCATCAAGGGCTTTGTCCCATATTCCCTCCCCCGCCCTTTTCACACATACATAAACACCTCCCTCTAGGGATTTCACAAATAAATTACTACCCCCACTCCAGCTCCCAGACCCACAGAGTCCAGATTCTCCTGCATCTTCTGCAGCTGTACACCCCAAAGCAAAGTGGGCATGAGAATTAACCAGCGTCAGCTGACTGTGGCCTCGGAAGTTTTCCGTGATCCAAATCCTGGGTTCTGTCTTTTCCAATTAAATCCAGGGCCGGCTGGAACCTTCCCTCACCCCTCCAAAATGCAGATGCAGGTTGACCAAAACGTTGTGTGAATTGATCTCATGTTTGTTCAATTGTTTTGGCCGAAAAACAAAGAAAAAAAATCAAAACGTTTTATTTTGATGCTTTTGAAATGAAACGTTTCGATTTGAAATGACTTTTTGTTTTGAAATTTACCGTGGTCTTATTTTTAAAAAAATCAAAAGGGTAAAAAAAAAAGTGCCATTCAACCCCGAATTATTCTCCCCCACACACACTTTTTTGATTCGCCAAAAATTTCCTTTGAGAATGGCCAGTGAACCAAAAACTCAATTATTCTCACAGCTCTAATTAATACACCGGAAAATGGAAGGGTCTATTGAACCCACCTTTCCAATATGCCTAGCAATGAAGAGTTTAAAACACCTAGGTTTTATCCTGGCAGATCAGAGCAGGTCTTGGCTTTTAGACACCACTCCAAACAAGACGTGAGCGAAATTAATCAATTTGGTCCAGGACCAGAGGCAAAAAAAAAATCTGGGTCAGAGTCTCATCTAGTTTAATGGAGCTCCATTGAGCTATGCTGATTTACGCCAGCTGAGGATCTGCTCGTCCACCAGACTGGGGCTATTTGATGCTCAGATGAAGAAGGACAAACATTTGTTTTGTGAGAGGCCTGGTGTGTGGATAAGTCAGGAAGGGAAACCCTCTGCGTATTCTCAAAGGTGCAACATGTCCGGGCATCCCTGGCCGGTGCGATTGGGACAAAACGTGTTGTTCGTTCTTTGGGGAACAGCGGAACAAACACAACAATTGTTTTGGCCAAAGAAACAACCTGGATTGGAGCGTCCACGTCGCAGCAACCCTGCTCGTTATGGCAGGATGTCATGTTTGCGGTTCTTGCATGGGGGCTCTGTCGTAACCAGGTGCTACCTAAGGACCAGCTCTTCATAAGAGCTTAGCTCCTATTTATCCACCGAAATAATCCAGAGAGCCCAGCACTGCAAATGTTGTATTCTTTGGAAAATCTGGCCCAAATAGCAGTCAAGAAAAACGGAGTGACACGTGTACCTTAGTGAAGATGTTTGAGCTAATTGCTACAGCAGGGAGTGGGGGGGTCAGGACACGTGGCTTCTGTTCCCAGCTCTGGGAGCAGAGTGGGGCCTAGAGATTAGAGTCAGGATTCCTGGGTTCTATTCCGAGTGCTACCCCAGATTTGCTACGCAACCAGCGGCAAGTTATTTCCTCTCTCTCTGCTTCAGTTTACCAGCCTGTGCAATGGGAAGGCAGCTCTCTGCCTTGTGCAATGGTGTAGGAAGGCAGCATCTGTATTTAGGGGACGCTTTGGGCGCGTCGGAGGAAAGGCGCTAGCAGAGATTGTTCCGGCACTAGAGTGGGGATTAAACCTTACGGCAGGCAATAGATATTGGTTATTGAGGGGGGAAATTCCACCTTCCCAAATCCCAGCCGTTTTGGTTCTCAGCTTCCCGGGAACCTCTTTCAGTCGCTCCTTTCTAGCAGGATAGATTAGCTAACCCAGCTTTGCAAAACAGTCTCTGCGCCTACTCACCTAGGCGGGTGGGTCGGGAGCTCGTTTTTTGACAAGTTAGCAAAGTCTCACCAATTTTTCCATCACTGGTGGGAAGGTGGATGAGCAGATCTTGTGCCTGGGCTGGTATGTTGATTTTTTTTTCTCTGCTCCTACGTGTTAATAAGAAGGGCAGATGCACAAAACAGCCATGCATGCACTGTTGGAGCTGCCTGCCCTGCTACCCATTGCGCTAGGGACATCAAACATGGGGGATGGCTGTCCTCTTGGCCAATGCGCTGGGGATCAGACTGGGGAACTCCTCCACAGCTAAAACCAGGAGCTGCTGCAGCTTGAGCTAAAATCCATGGCAAGGGGGGAGAACTCAGATCCTCAGTAGATCAGGAGCTGGGCAAAATTTTTTATTCACTGCAAAATGCAGTTTCAGGTCAATGAACATAAGAACATAAGAACGGCCGTACTGGGTCAGACCAAAGGTCCATCCAGCCCAGTATCCTGTCTACCGATAATGGCCAATGCCAGGTGCCCCAGAGGGAGTGAACGTAACAGGTAATGATCAAGTGATCTCTCTCCTGCCGTCCACCTCCACCCGCTGACAAACAGCGGCTAGGGACACCATTCCTTACCCATCCTGGCTAATAGCCATTAATGGACTTAACCGCCATGAATTTATCCAGTTCTCTTTTAAACCCTGTTCTAGTCCTAGCCTTCACAACCTCCTCAGGCAAGAAGTTCCACAGGTTGACTGTGTGCTGTGTGCTATAGTTGTTTTAAACCTGCTGCCCATTCGTTTCATTTGGTGGCCCCTAGTTCTTATATTATGGGAGCAAGTAAATAACTTTTCCTTATTCACTTTCTCCACATCACTCATGATTTTATAGACCTATTGATTTACATGAATCTATTGCAAATCTGGGTCGAATTCAGCAAATAGTTCCAGCCAGGAAAAACTAAACAGAAAATGTCCATTTACAATGGACTTTTCATTTCAAAATGACATTTCATTTGGAAATTTAGCTAGATTTATTTTAAACAAACAAACAAGGATTTAAAAAAGAAACCCAGAAAACAAAATGCAAATTTTTCTTTTTTTGGTCAAATAAAATGATAAATAGTAACAAATAGTTAGCCGGGAAACAACAAGCTACGAATTTTGGCTGCCGATCCAAAGCCGAAGGGTGTTTTGGATCCAGGGGTATCCCGTGTCTTGTGGTTTCTCTTTGCCCGGTGATCCGAGTGGACGGCTCCCTGTGAGTTCAGGAGCAGTGAATGAAACAAAATTTTGGTGAGGAAAAAAAATGAAAATTTTTGTTTCCGATTGACCTGAAACTAATTTTTTTCTGGATTTTTTGGTTTGGCCACCAAACCAAACACTCCATTGCCTGTCACATATGCTCCCCAGTGGGCTACACACATACTGTCTTAGTCCACTGCCGGCCTTTGCTAAATAGGCCCAGTAGCTGCATTCGGGCATCGTATTTAGCCCTCCGGCAGCGTGCTGCTCTGAACGGGATGGGGGATAGGGTTCTACCTGTACAACAAGGCCCACATTTGCACCCTGCAATGGGAGTGTTTAAAACCAAATGGCCTGATCCTGAGGGCACCTGTCGTTCCAACAGCTGTTTGGGTCGCGCTCCAGATCGGTCCATGCACGTCTCCTCCACCGTTGAATGCTCGTCCGGGCGATGACAACCACAGCCAGGCGAGAGGCAGTTTCCTGCCTTTCGAGTGAGGTCAGCTGCAGCCCGTGAAGCTGCCCCGTCAAATTAAACTGAGCACATCAAGCTATCACAAGACCCACGAGTGCTACAGTGGCTGGAGTCCTGTGTCCGCTTGTGGTGCGCGTCATTTGAGGAGGGGGTTGATCAGTTGGAGAGGGCGCCAAGAGGAGCCATTAGAAAACCCGCCTTAGAGTGACGGACTCAAGGGGCTCAATCCATTTTGCTTAACAAAGAGCAGGTTGAGAGGTGAGCTGATTACCGTCTGTCTATACGTACGAGGTGGGCAAATATTTAATAACGGGCCCTTCCATCTAGCAGAGAAAGGTATGTCGTGATCCAACGGCTGGATGTTGAAACTAGATTAATTCCGACTAGAAATAAGGTGTAAATTTTTAACAGCGAGAGTCATTAACCACTGGGCCAACTTCCCAAGGATCGCGGGGGATTCTCCATCGCTGACAATTTTGACATCAAAATCGGCTGGTTTTCGAAAAGCTCTGCTCCGGGATTATTGTGGGAAAGCTCTCTGGCCTGCGTCAGGCTAGCTGATCACAACAGTCCTTGGAATCTATGACTCTCAGATCCACCCCGCTAGCTGCAGGGCAGCAGAATTCAATGCGGCACGCAGCAGACAAGGCTGCTGTGTTTGCCAGCGCAGGCTGTTTCAGCCCTCGTGTTGCAGCTGGACTCACAGGGCGCCGTCTGCTTGGATCTCTATGGCAAGAGAAACCACAAAGCACAGAGCATCCCCAGATCCAAAACACCCTTCAGCTTTGGGTCTGGAGCCAAAAAATCTATGGCTTGCGTCATTGCTCTGTTATGATTCTGATGTCATTGTCTCCTGGTAATACCTAGGAGCCCTAGGCATGGACCCAGAAACCCATTGTGCTAGGTGGCATATATATTTTTATTGCTATTAGGTGTATTACACTACAGTAGATGCCCCAAGTCATGGACCAGGACCTCATTGTGCTATGGGCTGTAGATTTTTGTTGCTATTAGATGTATTATGGTAGCATCTAGGAGCCCGTGTCTTGAACTGTACAAGGGGCCGAACAAACCACTCTCACTAATTCAGTGTCGCTGACCCAACGGGTTCAGAAATCAGGAGTCAAAATGAGGAGATTATTTTATAAAATGTCATGACTTTTAAGCCAATCAGCTGTGAGGTTCTTTTCGTTTGCCCTCTGGTTTTATTGCGCCTTCAGGGGTCAGGTTTCCAGCCTTCCTCCGCAGCCACAAGGGCCAGACCATTTGGTGTTTTTGCTTGTTTATAATGAAAGCTGAGATTCTCCCATGATGCCGGGAGCTGGGACCCGGCGAATAACAACAAAGCTCGTGAGACTTGCAGTCCCATCGCGAGAGGCGGCAGCCCCTCCAGTGGGGCTGTTCCCCACCCTCCCTCCAGTTACTCAACCAAACGAAAAAGTGCATCACTGACGAAGCAAGGCCAATTCGTGCGTGTTACGTGCCCCAGCCCCTCGGCTCCACCTGCTCTGTGTCTTTTAGACAGGAAAGGAGGCTTGGCGGATAGTGCACTGGACTAGGATGCAGGGGACCCAACTGAGCTCTGCTGTTGGCCTAGTGGATGGCCAGGGGCAAATCACATCCCCGCTCTGTGCCTCAGTTTCCCCATCAGTAAAATGGGGACAATGCCCCTGACCTCCTTTATAAAGCGCTGTGAGATCTACTCATGATAGAGCCAGGAGGGATGGTTGTTATTATCTGTGCTTTCCTAAAAGACCTGCCCTATTTCAGGGACAGCCATTGGGCTGGAAGCAGGAATTAATTCAGGGGAGTCCTATGGCCCGCTACTGTGCAGAAAGCCAGACTAGATGATCACAGTGGTCCCTTCTGGCCTCCCTCCCTGTGGATCTTTGTCTGTACAGCACCCAACACAATGGAGCCCCAATCCTCATCAGAGGCGCTGGGCAAAGAGTTCATTCTCCTTCTGTTTTAAGCCTGTCTGTGGTACGTACCTGGCCTCCATCTCCATTGTATCTGAGCATTTCGCACTGCAGTTGCCCTCACAACCCCTCTGTGAGGCAGGGAAGTGCTATTATCCCGCTAGAGAGACTAAGTGACTTTCCCAAGGTCTCACAGGAAAGCTGTGGCAGAGCAGGAGCCCCAAAGACAGCTTTCCTGGCTAGCACTGGTCCACCCTTCCCCTCCAGAGCCCAGGCCCAGCTGCCTCTGGGCTGATCTACAGCGTTTGCTTTGGCCCATAGGAGACGTGCAAATGTCCTGTGACAGACACCAAACCAGCTGATGCTGGGTTGTTGCTGGGAGATTCAGAGTTTGTTTGAACCTGGATTTCATAGTGGGGCAGCGGGGGGAACTTATTTGAGTAAGAGGCAGAGAAAATCTCTCTGTGACTGCCTGCAGAGCAAGAGAGATAAGGGCTGCATGGCTTTCATTAGATCCATCTCTTAAAAAACAGGGTAGAGGAGACTCGTTCAAACTAAATCAAATCTCTTTTCCCGCAAGGGCCACCGGGCCAGAAACAACCGGGGACTGATTTTTTGAAAGAGCTCCATCCATTGGCTATGGGTGCTAATCCTGTCCCCCAGCCCCCCCAGCTGTGGACTAAGGGAGGTGACTAATATCTGGTAATCTGGCTAACATCTTAACTCCCCATAGGCACCTACATAAAGTGGCCAGATAAGATTTCCAAGAGCTTTCTCTGAACGGGTGATGAGAGCTTTTGAAAATCTGCCCCCTCCCCACCTCATGTCGGAAATGGCTCATCTGATTTGCTTCTGACTAGCTAAATTAATGGTCTCTTGCAGCACGTGTTAACTCTTTACTCTTAACAAGCCGTTCCACCTTGTATGGAGCTGAAGTACCTTTCCTAGACCTGAAGAAGAGCTCCGTGTAAGCTTGAAAGCTCGTCTCTCTTACCAACAGAAGTTGGTTCGATAAGAGAGAGCGCCTCACCCACCTTGTCTAGCTAAATTAAATCACTCCAGGACTGCACGGGCCAAGTTCCTGGCCAATGGAGAGGGAGTGTTTTATCAGAGGAAAGGGGTAGGAATTAAGCACAAAAGGCATTAGAGCTGGTAGGGAATTTTTCAAGGACATTTTTTTTGTTGGGAAAAGCCGAAACTTTTTGCAGCAAAAGGTGGGTTTAAACCAAGGTCCAAAGGTTTGAAATTTTTTCGTCAAAATGGGACCCTCTGACATTTTCCAAAGGAAAAATTTCATTTTTTTCCTAGTTTGAAATGACTTTTTGTTTTCCAATTCAAACTAACGATAGCACAATTAAAAACAATGAAAGATGGTTGAAATCAAAATGAAACGTCGAAATTATCAAACCAAAATGTTTCTACTGACCCGAACGAAAGATTTTTTTTTTCAGTCAGCAATTTTATGTATTTATTTTTATTTTTTGGAATTTCAACTTTTCCTCCGGATTCAGGATGGGAAAAAATTCCAAAATCTCAGAAATTTTCCCAGGATGGGAAAATCGTTTGCCAGAAGCTGGGAATGAGCGACAGGGGATGGATCACTTGATGATTCCCTGTTCTGTTCATTCCCTCTGAAGCACCTGGCATTGGCCACTGTCGGAAGACAGGACACTGGGCTGGATGGACCTTTGATCTGACCCAGTCTGGCTGTTCTTATGTTATTATTTCCCACCCAGCTCTCCTTGTAACCTTAACTACAGAAAGGCTAATAACAATAACAACAATGCCTAATGAGAGCAACCCTTTATAAAAAGTATCACAGGGGTAGCTGTGTTAGTCTGGATCTGTAAAAGCAGCAAAGAGTCCTGTTGGCACCTTATAGACTAACAGACGTATTGGAGCATGAGCTTTCGTGGGTGAATACCCACTTCGTCGGATGCGTGTGCGTTTATAAAAAGCTTGTCAGCTGTGGAGCAAACGGCTCCTGCACCAATGGGCTTCACCTGTAGGATTGTGACCTGTGCCCATATGGTCTCTAAAGAGAGATTCAGCGGCTTAGCGAAAGCATCATCAGTGATTTGCAGAGCTTCGAGATGGCAGGGGAGAATTTTTTTCCTAGCAAACGGGGAGGCCAGGCTGTTGTCTAGGGAGCAGAGTGGGAGCTAGGACACTTGGGTTCTAGCCCTGCTTCTGGAAAGGAAGGTGGTAAAAGCAGATAGGAGGCAGGGCTTCCTCCCGCTGTCCCTAATGTGTGTGATTAGAACATGCCGCCGCCGTGCCTTAGTTTCCCTGTCTGTAATGCATCACCATGACAGCGTACGGATTAATACTAGGACATTGTTTATGGCTGGGTCCCAAACCCATTGACGCCAGTGGTCTCAGGGCAGCAGTGATAGAAATTCCAAGTGTTATCACAGTGTCAAATATTTTCACCTTCCTATTGCCAGGGAACTACTTACTCAGGAGAAACCTTTTCCATTCACAAACCCCTTTGCCCGGGTTACCCCACCCACCCCTCAACCAGCTGCACTTGACTCACGGGTGGAGCCTGACGCCGTTAAAACCAAACCCCAGAATGGGCGGGAGGCGGCATTTGCGCCTCTCCTAGGATGAAACCATCTGCCCCACTCAATGTCACGACACCCCCCCCCCCCCCATTTAGTGCTGTAAATGGTCAAACTGCTGCAGGGGTGGCCAGCATCACTGAAGTAGCTCCTACAGGCCCTGAGATCAGGGCCCCTGTCATGCCAGGTGCTGCGCAGACACGGGGAGAGCCAGCCCCTCCCCCAAAGGGCTCACGATCTAACTCCAGTGGTTCTCAACCTATTTACCACCGTGGGCCGCATCCATTACTACCTGTATGGCCCTGAGGATGTCACATGGGCCACGGCTCTGTGCTGACAAGGCTGCAAGTGGCCCGGAAGCCGCGGGTGGAGAACCAGTGAGCTAGACACAAGGTGGAAGGAGAATCAGAAGCGGCTCAGCCAGGGTACGCAGCCGGCACGACTAGAACCTAGTTCTCCTGAGCCCCACACCGGTACCTTACCTGCTGTGCTACACTGCCGCCCTTAAAGCACCACACCATGGTACCATCCGACCACAGGGGACGCTGCAGCTCTCCGGCCGCTAGATTCTTTCAATCCTGGCAACCTCGCCCCATTAAGAGGCATAGACAGATTCTCTTAATTGCTAAGTGCCACGTGGGATTTCAAAGCCACATCCACCAGGCCTGTCTCTTCCGCACCTCGTTTCATTTCGCTCGTATTCCATCTCTCGCTCTCTTTGTCACACCCAGCCCGGCACACGCGTAAATCGCCTTGGGTTTGCGTCTCCCTTTGCTTGCACCAGCGCCACCTCCTGAGCTCATTTCAGCGGAGTCACTCCTGATTTGTGCCCGTGTAAATGAGAAAGGCATTGGGCCCATTTTCTTCCTCCTCCTCAGCCTGGTCCTTTTAGTCTCTTTCAGTGAAACAATGCGAGATGCCCAAGGGCTCACTTTCGAGCACCCCCAGCCCACCTCACGCCTTCCACTGAGTTACAGGGATGTGAGGAACTAAGGCAGAGGACCCCTGGCTTTAGAACTGTGCCATCCAGCTAGGAGCACAGTGGCTAACGCCTCTTGTTAAATACTCTCCATATGCCAAGTTCTGCCTCATGGTGTCCCCATGGACTGCATTGGGTGGGATGCTCAGATGCCTCCGAGCTGCCCAGCTGTGATCGATGTTCATCCTCTCACAGCAGGGGAGACCCCTGCTCTCCCCCCGCCCACCCGGATGCGTCCTCGGGGCGATTGGCCCTGAGATGACGGCCAATGCTAGCCCCAATTGACAAGCCCCGGGAGCCCCAAGTCCTCTCTCTGCACAGCTGGGGAAGCGGCAGGGTGAGCTTCCCGCGTACAAGGCCTTGACCCTGCCTCTGGGGTGAGAGAGGAGTTCAGCGCCCAGGCAGCCCTTGGCCTCCCTGCTGAGGCTGCCCGTGAGGCAGGTTAGAGCCTGAGACCCGGCAAACTCATTCCACCAATGGGAAGCGCCTTTGGGCTGCAAGGGAAACGGGGACTCAGAACCTGATCCTGCAAAGCCCTCACTCCAAGAGTAAGTGTTCCCAGGATCAGCCTCATTGCAGAACCTTACACCCCATCCCGACGGGCAGGTCATTTTATTTTAGTCGGTTTCGTCTTTGTCTGGGAGGGAAGGTCCCATTTTACAGTTAGAATTCAAGGGGAACAAAGAGGGCCTGATTCTGATCCTGTTTACACCAGTTTTACAAAGCAGAGACACCACTGACTTCAGTGGAATCACTCCCCATTTACCCTGGCGTTACTGAGATTGGAGTCCGGCTCCGGAAGTGGTGCTGAACCTGGGTTTGCCACCTGTGGGAGCCTCCTGGATTCTTTATCAATACCAAGCACAGAATCTCTTGAACCTGGTTCTCCTTAGCCCTGTGTCCCGTGTGGTCAGAGTCAGAACAGTAGATTTTTACCCCACTTTGCATGCACTGACGTAAACGTCTGCACAGGGTGCAGGGCACTGGAGAATCAGGACTTCCCGACTCTGGTCCTAGCCAACAACCGCTGATTGCGGGGTTTAATATCGCAAAGCAAATAACAGAAGCCCCCCGAAACGAGCTGAATCCTGCATTAGGCCCAAATCCAAATTTTGCAGCTCCATGGAACACAATACACTTAACGTCACCAGACTGCCCTTGGGTTCCTGTGTCTCTTCCATTTCTTAACCGTGCCCCTCCACCCCCCGTTTCCCCACCAAGACTGTGATTCAGAAGCGGCTCTGAACAGGGAATCAGACCTGGCATATAGGAGACGAGGGGGAAAGATTTACAAAACTTGATCTGCTTACACCCTCAGAGCACTGGCTGTGTTTTCATTTCAGCCCAAACAGGTTTTTAATTCAGACCTTTCCCTTGCACACTGGAAAAAGAGTTGGGTGAGACTATGCCTCTGAAACATTTTCTGACTGCACAGTGCAGATTTTGGTCGACCGATTCACGGGTCTGGGTCGATTTCGTTGAATTGTTTTGGTTAAAACAAAATTGTGAACAAGTAAAATTTTTTTCATTTTTTGACATTTTGGTAACAAACTGTTTCCATTTTTTCAGATTTTTACTTAAAACGGCAAAACCATTTTTAAAAAGGTGGAAGCCGAAAGGAAACGTTTTGGGTCGGGTCAAATGAAACATTTTGTTTAACCTGAAAATATTTTGTTTCGATTTGCTGAAAATGCTGAAAAATTTCATTTGCGTGTCCACCGAAAACAATTCCTCTCCCTCCAACTTTTCAGACCTGCCAGCAAACCAAAAGACCTGTTATACACAGTTCTAGCTGGAATCTCAAAGCCAAGATCCTTGGGCTCCTGCGGGGCCATTTGAGAGTGAAACCGACTAGTAACAAACAAGTTAAATTGACCAGTGTCACTCTATCTAGCGCAGGGTTTTACACGGCCACTCACCATCGCAATATCTGGGCACATTCCGTTTAAAATCTAGAGCACGAGCAAAATCCCTAGTGGATTTCATGGCGTCTCTGGCACTTTTCCCTTTTAGGGGATCAAAACTCTGCTTGGGGCAGGGTGCTTTTAGGGGTTGGGGCTTTTTAGATTTTATTAATTTCCTTTTGGGGCGGGGGGTTGTAGGTGTTTGGGTGCAGACAGGGTGCCAGTGTTGGTTCAGGGGTAGATGCAATGTCTGCATTGGGAGTGAGGGTCAGACGGGGTGGCAGTATTAGGGGGTAGATGGGAAGTCTGTGTTGGGGTTCAAGGGTAGAGGGGGTGTCAGTGTTGCAAGTGTGACGAGGAAGCGCTAAGACAGTCAGCCTCTGGATTTGACTGATATCCCCAGGGAGTTTGTTCCATAGCCAGATTTCCCCACCCCCCCCTCACCCTCCCCTCATGCTATAATGTTCCTGTGAGAGCTGGGAGAAATGCCAGCAAATAAAACAGGATCAATGGCGAAAAGTAAATTTAATTTTAAAAGTTCTTTCAGTCTGAATCATCTCAGGGCTTAGTCAACAAAAGGTTTTTTTTTCTCCTGTAAAAGGAGCCTGGTTCTCCATTTGCCCCACACCTTGTGCAGTCATTTACGCTCGTGCAACGCCGGTGTGAAACTCTGCCATTCTGGTGTGGTAGCACTTTGCACCAGCGGCAATGGCAGCACAAGGCGCAGGGCAGTGGAGAATCCGAGTTTTAAATGTTTATTTCTAGCAAACCATCTAGGCGGCAGTGTGGCTGAGTATATGGAAGATGGGGTCCTCAGCAGTACTGGGTTCTGTTCCTAGCTCTGAAACTGGCCTGGGTGGGTGACGGCGGGCAAGTCACTGCCTCGCTTGGTGCCTCAGTTTCCCCATCCGTAAAATGGGAGTAATTATATTGACCCTCCTTTGTGAAGCGCTTTGAGACCTATGGATGAAAAGTGCTGTATTACAGCTAGGAATGATAATAATAATAACGATTAAACCCCGGGCTTCAGGGTTCAAACAAAGCTCTAACTATTAAGAATCAGGATGGGACCTTCACGGGGGCAGATTTTCCCACTTCTGCCTTCTACAGGGTTCTACACCTTCCTCTAAAGCAGCTGGTGTTGGACGCTGCGGGAGACAGGCCACTGGGCTAGCTGGACCTCGGGTCTGTTGCAGTCTGGCAATGCCTGTGTTCCTAATCAGACAAGATTTGCTTTTTGCTTTTCTAATTAACGCCCCCGTCTGGACCCGGCTCTCCCCCCAGGCCGGTGTCAATCTGGAGCGACTCCATGGAAGCCCACAGAGGTAGACTGCTGTGACCAGCCTTTCTCATTTTCCTAGGCGCGGCAGCAGGGAATGCTAGACTGTGGTGGCACCCTGAACTCAGAGCTTGGGCAATAAAGAACAACGGCCACGTCAGGGACTGTGTGTGCTCAGCACTCTTGAAAAAACTCAGGCCTTAAACACAGGAATCCAGAGTCCCTCTGGTCTGGTAACCTGTCTCCGAAAGCGTCTGGGGCTAGATGCCTCAGAGGACACCCCCTAGTGGACACCGGTGGAATAACCTACTCCTGGAGGAAGTTCCTTCCTGACCTCCTCAGGGAGTGGCTAGCTCACGCCCTGAAGCAGGAGAGTTTATAGCCTTTATAAATTTAACACCATCTAAACCAGCTATAAATCTACCCACCTCAGCAGTCAGATTTTTTTCCCCCACCATGGTTCTTACCATCTTTGTGACCTTCTTTTCTTTTCTCCCTCTAGACTCATATGATTGATTAGTTGCTTTTAATGGGTTGATTCCTCCCTGACTCCGTTCTCTTTTGATTGGAGGCCTGGCCTGTTTCAGAAAGACGTGTCGTACCTGTGCCAGGGTGATTAAATCTCACCCCTCAGGGCACAGAGGATTCAGAGGTCGCTGAAATCTCACGACACGTACGCCTGAGACATTGCGAAGGTTGTAGGAACAGGCCTCTGATTACACAGGGTTTCAGCCACCTCATTATTACCTGCCCTTGGCAGCTTGGGCCCAAATCTCACAAGCTTCCCCACTGAACCCAACTCCCAGTTCAGCCTCAGACCTGAATCCTCAACCAGAGCTGGTTGGGAACTTCCCGACCAAACGATTCTCATCGGGAAATGCCGAGGGAGGAAAAGCCCACTCTATCCCTAGACTTGGCCGACCCCGCAGCTAAAAAGCGGGGAACATGCTGGACAAAAGCGACCTCGGACAAAGCGGAGAAGATTTAGTCTGATTTTTTAGGAAGCTTTGGTTGATCCCCCGTAAATGGAAACCAAGATGTCATTGGCCTTCCCTCTCCCGGCCCCCTCTCCCTCGCAGCCCAGTCCTTTACCTTGCTGTTCTGATTATTATTTTTTGAGGTGGGGGAATAAATACGGAAAATTCCACGAGTGCGACCCACCCCAGGTAGCCAGGTGGGGAGGGAGCTCATCGGAGATGTGGGAGAGCAAGGCCTGAGTTCCCGGCCTTGCTTTCCAGCCAGCCCTGCCCGAAGTGTCATCTGCATCGCGGCCCCCTCCCCCAGTCGCTGTTCGTTCAAGCCCATTTAATTCCCCTGCAACCCAGTGATTCTTTCTTTCTTTCTTTCTTTCTTGGTGTTAGAGTAGAGGCTAAGCTCAGAATCCCAGCTAGACGCTTCTGCCCCCAAAGAGCTTCCGATCCAGATCAGGTGCTCAAAGGGTGGGTGAGGGAAACAGAGGCACAGAGTGGAGAAGCAATTAATTTGCCTGGGCCAGGGCCGTCCCAAGGCCCAATTCTAATCTCAGGCTTTGATGGGGCGTCATTGCAGCCTGGGTGTCTTGCAAGTCCCCGGAGAAGGGAAGATGATCTGGCTCAGATCCAGGGGCAGGACTGGGATTAGAACCAAGTTACCCGAGCCTCAGGCCAGGCGGTTACCGATAGAGCCAGAGCACCTCTGCTAGCCCCCGGCTTTCCCCGCCGCTGTTCCTGTGGTGATCCCGTCTCTTCTCTTCTCTCCCGCTCACCGCAGCCGTGCAACGGGGACGCATGGCCCACACGCAGACCAGCCCGGGCCAGTACCTGCTGAACAACGGAGACCCGTACAACGGCCACTCCTACCTGACCGGCTTCATCTCCCTGCTGCTGCGGGCGGAGCCCTATCCAACCTCCCGCTACGGGGCCCAGTGCCTGCAGTCCAACATCATGGGCATCGAGAACATCTGCGAGCTGGCCGCCCGCCTGCTCTTCAGCGCCATCGAGTGGGCCAAGAACATCCCCTTCTTCCCCGACTTCCAGCTCTCCGACCAGGTGTCCCTGCTGCGCATGACCTGGAGCGAACTCTTCGTGCTCAACGCCGCCCAGTGCTCCATGCCCCTGCACGTGGCCCCGCTGCTGGCGGCCGCCGGCCTCCACGCCTCGCCCATGCCGGCCGACCGGGTGGTGGCCTTCATGGACCACATCCGGGTCTTCCAGGAGCAGGTGGAGAAACTCAAGGCCCTGCACGTCGACTCGGCGGAGTACTCCTGCCTCAAGGCCATCGCTCTGTTCACGCCAGGTGAGTGGTGCTCAGGGACGGGGCTGGGGCAGATCTCTCCTCCCCACTGGTGCTTCCTGTCTCAAGCCCCTCCCCTTGTTTGCACCAGGTGAGTTGCAGCAAGGGGCAGGGGCAGTTGCCTTGTGCAGGCCAGCTGAGTTGTGCTGGGGGATGGGGCAGGTCTGTCTCCTGTTTGTAGCTGCCTCCTTCCCATCCTTAGGGCTGGTTACAAATGTTTCATTGTGGCTTTCGGCCCAAATTTTTGACATTTTCTTAATGGGATCTAAAGCCTTTTGGTTTTGAGGGGTGTCTCCTCTGTCCCTTCACCTCCGGGGAGAAAAGGAGGGGGGGCAGCAGGGGAGATGGAAAAAATGTTCATTTCTGTTTTCAGTGTCAGGATTTTATGTTTGTTTCACTTTTTTTTTGGTCAGTTTCACTTTCGCCTGCTAGAGCAAAATGCTGGTGCTCTTTAGGGTTTTCAACATCACAAGAGAATTGCATTAAAAAAAGTCATTAAATGTTTCCATTAATATCGGGTTTTATTTTAAAACAAACCCCTAATTTGGGGAGGTCGGGGCTAAATTGACAGCACGGTGTTGCCAACACTCATTGATTTTATTGTGAGTCTCACAACGTTTGCTAGTTTTCTTAAAGCCCCAGCTCCTGGACTCATGTGACTACGTGAGACTCTTAACTTTATTCTTTCTCAGCTTTTCTTTTGTCATAGCAGAAAAAAAGCTTGGAAACCATGACCCCTAAAAGGTAAAAAGCCCCCAAATACAAAAACAAAAGCACAGACGGTGAAGAAGCCCCAATGAATTCGCTTTAAATTTTTTTTTATCATTTTAAAGCCAATAGCATGATGGGGGGCGGGATCTGACTCGTGGTTCTTGAACACAGGAGGTTCTAAAGGTCTTTCTGAAGGTGAACTTCAAAGCAAAAAAAAGTTAAACCCTGATTTGTGTGTTCAGATTCCCATCTCCATGGATCAGGCCATGAGCTGCATCCAGCAGTGAAATCAGATTTAGTTCATTTCTCTCAATCCTTCCTCCAGATTTTCAGAAGAATTTAACATCCAGCAGCTCTCATTTAGGCACCTAAACACCAACAAAGGGGCCAGATTTCCAAGACTGCGCTGAGCACCCAGTCGCTTGCATTGTTCTCTATGGAAACTACTGGATTATAATTCTCAATAGGCGCTGCTGGTTGTTGAGTCTGTTGGAAAATCTGCCTCTTGGTAGTTTCTGGCTTAATTAACATTCATCAGGTGGAATTTTGACAGACAATTTTTTTTGCTGAAAATTCACCCAAACCCAAATTGTTCTCAAAACGGGGTCAGTTTTGATGAACCTCCCAACTCGAACCATTACTGGGGAAAGAAAGTTATGAGATTGTCAAAATGTTTCATTTCTGACATTTGCAAAACCAAAAAGAGTCCGTTTCCCGAGACGAAACAATTGTTTGTTTTGAAATGTTGGTAAATTTAGACTTAAAAAAATGGGGTGTTTTAATCAAAAGGTTGACATTGAAATAAAACGTTTAAAAATGATCAAAGCAAAATGTTTCAAATCAACCTGACCCAATTTCTCCCCCCGCCCTCATTTTTGATTTGCAAAAATTTTTGAGATTTCGATTTTACATCCTGATTCAGGGTGGGAAATTTTTTGATAATAGCTCAAAAATTTTCATGGATCAGGAAAACTCTTTGTGGCCCAGCTGTGAGAAGAGGATCCATTACAGATCATACCGTGGCTTGCATGGAGACTTTGTGCATTCTCTATTTGTCCTGCATCTTGCTCAGTTATTTAGGCTGATGCACAGTGAATGCAGCCCACTACCGTTCTGATCTGGGAGCATCTTACGCTCGCTTTGCACTGCTGAATGTTTCTCGGGGGCCTCGGTCCACACAGGAATCTGGGGCTTAGCTCTGGTTTCCTCTTTGCTAAGTGGCTCTCCTTGAAATCAGTGGTTTGCCCCTTGGGGTGCCTGCAGCAAAGTCATTGTGTTGGACTTGTGACATCAGCCGTTGCTGGGGCAGTAGGTTCTGATGTCACAAGCACTGGGGGGGTCTGACTTCACCGCAACGCTGCACAAGAGAACCGGGAGCTGGGGTGCAAAGAGGAGCAGTCGTTAGAAAAAGCCACTACCCACAGCAGCACAAGAGGGCAGTGATGGGTGGGGGTGTTTCCTTGTTCTGATTTTGCACACTCACTCTGGTGTGGGAAAATCCACATGGATGTGCTAGCTGGGGTCTGGGTGGAATCTAGCATACACTCCCTTTGTGCTGAACCGCACAGCGAGGCATATACTTAGGTTGGGTCATCCAGCATTGGTTGTAGGTGGAGAAATATGAATGGGTTATTGGTCTATTCCAGCAGGATCATAAGTCTCTGAGGACACGGTAGGCAGGTGATCCGCAGATTGGATAGCTTAGGCATTTGCTCCGGTCTGGCAAAAAGCAGGATCAATGGATCAATAGTCTGTTCATCTCCTGGCAAGTCTGGTATTCCTAGCCACACAGGGAAATGAATCTGAGAGCTGATGTCCTTAAAAAAGTCTAGACATTTGCCCTCAGTTCAGGCCTGTATTTCCAAGAGTCGGCTGTTACGCTGCTGCGGCATTCCAGTCGGCGGATAGATTGACCCCGATCACCGACGGATGGGGTTTTAGAGCGGAAAACCGGTGAAGAATCAGCCCTTCTCAATTAAGGTTAAAATCCCCGATCTGATCCTAGTCAGGAAGGGATGATATTTTACTGGCCAGGGAATGCCTGGGTGGATTAGTGACCTGTAGGCCTGTTCTATTACTGACAGGTCGGAGTCACTGAAAATCTTGAGTCCAGCCCCCTCTGCCTAAATCACAAGATTGGCTCAAAAACCACAAGGGGTTTTATACAATTCTCTTGCAGTGCTGGAGACCTGACAGATCGCCAGCATTTTGCGAGTTCAGGAGAAAGGAAGCTGATTAAAAACAGACCATGTCACTAAGGGGGTTCACTGAATCAGGGAAGTCAAAAACCCGGCAAAGAAAAAACAGAAATGAACATTTCCCCCCTCACCTCTCCCCGCTTTTCTCTCCCGGGAGGCGATTTCTTTTTCAATAGCAAATGTGGGCTTCACGTTTTTCAGCTTCTAGCTGCAACCGGCGGGGCGAGAAAGGTACTTTAAAAAAATAATTAACAAGCAGAAGGAAGAAGGAAAGCTGAGATTCTCCCATCATCCCCTGATGCTGGGAGCTGGCACTTTAAGGAAAACCAGCTGCTGTCGCGAGAGGCCTGGTGACGCCGTGATGAGAGCTGCAGCTCAGGCCTGGCAGGGTTTCCCCTCCATCTGGGAATAGCCATGCGTGTGCCCCTTATGCGAGGGATCCCACCGTGCCTGACTGCACGGCCCCCCATGGCGATTGCCCGGGAAGGCAGTTAGAGAGGGGCTCAGACTTTGGCATCAAATGACATGGATCAGGCTGATCTCAGTGTGGAATATGGGCAGGTTCACTTCATAGGGGGCCCTGTCAGCCTTTCATGCCGGCTTCCCAGGGGCCAGTTATTACGGTAGCACCCAGAGGCCCCAGCCGACCTTGCGGCCCCATGGCGCTAGGTGTTGTGCCATGCCTAGCAAAAGGTCCTGCCCCAAAGAGCTTATAACCTCACCGGAGGGGGTGGAGAAATGATTTGCCCAAGGCCACCCAGCGAAACCAGTAATAGAACCCAGGTCTCCTAGACCACCTCCCTCACCACTAGACCACACTGCCTTTACTGGCCTCTGCCTCCCAACCTGAGTGACTATGCGTTTTGCTGCCCCAGGCAACTCTCGGTGGTCCGTCTGTGCACCACTTCACAGATCCCATCTCCCGTGTCTTCTGTACGCAGCCTGATCCAACTTGTCATGTGCCCCAGCCACTCGCGCCAGGGCCAAGTGCCAGCCTGTTAAATAGCACCACGTGGGGCCCACGGAGAAGCACCCCCTTTTTCCGGTCAAGGCCATGTGTGCAGCAGGGCAAGCTACCGCAGCAGCTGGACATTTGCCCTCGGCCCCAGCACGCTGCCAGCCCTGACCGGCAGACGAGCCGAGACGAGAGCTGTTTCCAGGCCACTGACCAGTGACATTTGGTCTCGACTCCATCTAGGCCAAGCTGCATGTACCCTTTTCTCCATCCCCTGAGCCAGCCTCTCTTACTCAACTCAAGTTAATTCTCCTGACCATTTAGAGCCAGAAAGTGGACAGGTTTTTAGAAGGGAAATTTCCCAGGCTTCCCTACTTTCCCCCCAAATACATTTTCACTGTCAAGCAATTCCTAGTGTGGAATTCATTTTCTGGGACACCCCCCTCCCCGACACACACACAGTGAGGTCTCCCCCAGTGCTGCTAGCTCTTGTGGCTTTATTGCGAGTCTCCTGCTATGTCACTTGGTTTTTTAAAGCCCCTGCTCCTGGAGTCATGTGACCATGTGTAAATCTTGGCTTTCCGTTACCAAAACCACAAAGTTTCTGGCCCTTGTGGGAGCACAGAAAAGCTTGAAAATGTGACTCCCTGTGGAAGGGAAATAAAAAAAGAGCCTCAGATTTATTTATTTTTTTTACATCTCGGGGCCGGCAAGCTTGGGGATCACAGCTAAGGTCCTGCTCCCCCCCGCTTTGTAAAACCGTTGCTGCTAGTCCATCAGACTGGCTGTCTCTGTGCTAGAGTCAGAGAGCCCTGGAAGAGAAGAGCAAACAGGTCAGGATTGAGGGGCATCGGCCAAGCTGGGGGGGGGCGGGACTAGGGCTGGAATAGCGGGGTGGGGGGCTGCACGTTGCAATTGAGGGGCATCAGGGGGACATCAAGACTGGTAGAGCAGGATGGGGTTTGGGTCAGGAGTGAGGTGCATGGGCAGAACTGTGGAGAGGGGGCATCCTAGGGCTGGAATAGCAGGAGCACTAAGGGCCATCAGCAGAGCTTTGCGGGGAAGCAGGGCAGGACGCGGAACGGGACTAAGGTGCATCGGCAGAGCCAAACGGCATGAGTAACCCGGCTGCTCGCCCCAGTAAGAGGGAGGCAGCGTGGACTAGTGGCTAAGGTCTGGCGAGGCTCTCACGAGACCTAGCTTTTAATCCTGGCTCTGCCACTGACCTGCTGTGTGATCTTGGGTAAGTCACTTTGCCCCTTTCTGCCTCAGTTTCCCCAAGCACTCTTTGTCTGTCTGGTCCATTTCGATGACAAGTTCTTGGGGGTAGGGTCTGTCTCTTGCTACGTGTATGTACAGCACCTGGCACGATGGGGCCACGATCTCAACTGTGGGAAGGGTCTCTGTGCCTCTGCTTCCACTCCCTCGCTTGGTTGGTCTTGTCTATTGAGACTAAGCTCTGCAGAGCAGAGGCTGGATGTGCAGCACCCGGCACCGCAGGGCCCTGATCTCAGCTGGGATCTCTAGGACCTGCCATAATAACAACGAAGCCGCAGCACTGGGGAGATTTCTGCAAGACACTCCTAGGGCACCCAAGGGAGTGAGGCACAAACAGCCCGTCCCCTCCCCCCCACTGCACCTCCCAGGGGCACCCCATCCGCCAGGCCCCTTGGTGGCCTTTGGAGGAAGGGTGGCACGATGAGAGCTATTGTCGGCGGCGTTGGAGCCGTTCTTTCAGCCCGGGCTCTGTCTGTGTGATAGCGGGGCCGCGTCTGAAAGGCTGCGGGTGTGAATGGGTTCGCGCCGAGCCCCCTTTCAGAGCTGTCAATGGTGGTCACGGCCCCCGACTGAATGGCGAGAGCTCATTCAGGGCTGTGAAAGGAGCCCCTTCTCCTTTGCCTCAATTCAGGCCGTGAATTGAGCCAACTCGGCTGGGCCGGGGGTGTCCTTTATTGCAGGCTGGGAAACACTGACCTTCACCCAGCTCCTCGCACGCCGGGCCCTAGGGGAACCGCTCCCGCTTCGAGGATGAATGGCTGGGGTTGGGGAGATGTGTCTGGAAGGAGCCCGGGGGTGAGCGATGCTCTAGAGAGAATAGGCCGCTGGGAGACGTAGAGGGCACGGCAGGGAGGCGTTTGGGGATTGGGGACGAGGCTGCACTGGGTGAAGGGGTTTGGAAGGGCGAGGAATGGAAAGCTCGCTTCTCTTTGATCACGGAGATGTTTATCGGCACCTTCCATCCCAAAGGGTCTCAAAAAGCCCCGGGGGAAATTGCGGCAGCCGCTGCTACGATGCAGCCACTGCTGGGGTGGGACGCGGCAGCTTTGGAACAGCGCACAAAAACGCTGCGCCCATTTTAGGGCCGGAAGGGAAAACTAGCGTATGCAGCACAGCGGGTTGAAAACTTCAAACCGAAGTGCCAGTTCTGTCCTTTGGGCCGGGGTTGAAACAGACCCATTTCTCACCCGGAAAATGATTTTTCCCAGGATTGATTAACAATTGAAATCACGATTGAAGATTTTCCTTTATGAAAAAATCCGGCTTTTGAGAATGATTTTGGTAAAAACGTGCCACAGAGAAAGAAAAGCTGAGAGTCTCTAGCCAGGGATTTTCCGTTATTGCAAAAACGGCCATTTTTATGCCTCCAAAGAGTTTTCATTTAGAACCTTTCATTTAGCGCTGGTATCCGCTGATGTTTTGGGCGGGGGGGGGGGGAAGCTTTTGGCAGGGTCTTATGTAGCATATTGCAGTTTAAACAGGACTCTTGACGCAAGCTCCCTTCCTTGGCCGAAGGTCTCAGAACTCTAACGAGCCCAGGTGGCTAGTGGTTTGGTGCAGGAATTATACAAAGCTATAAAACCCGCTCATGTACCAAAACAAGGGTGCAGCTAAAATTGGGGAGTGGGAGCCAGGGCTCCTGGAAGGGAGGGCAGTCAATTGGCTAGAACAAGGGTCACTGAAATTCAGGCCTCTCTGGGTTCTATTTCCACTTGTGACAATCAATTGACTTATCAGTGCCTCAGTTTCCCAGGTTCTCTTGTCTCTCCACTTCCAGTCCCTCTCTGTTGTTTGTTACTCACTTGTTGCATCACATACATGACTGGGTTGGGAACTGCTTGGAGACAAGCACCGTGTCTGTTTGGTCAGCCCGTAATGTGCCTAACGAGGTCATTGATTTGATCCCCATTCCCAGGGAGTCCTGCAGGTTAATTGGCTGTGCCAGGGAGACCCACAGGTTAACCTTTATTGTGCCAAGGAGTCCTACCTGTTAGCCCCAACTGTGACCTGCAGCAGGGAGTTCCACAGATTAACCCTGACCATGCCCTGCAGAACTGCCCTGTACAGGCTGCTACCGAGAGCCGTGTTCCCTCACCCGCCTCCTCCCTTGCTCTCCTTGCAGACGCAGTGGGCCTCTCGGATCTGGGCCCCGTGGAGAGCATCCAGGAGAAGTCGCAGTGTGCCCTGGAGGAGTACGTCCGGAATCAGTACCCCAACCAGCCCAGCCGCTTCGGCCGGCTGCTGCTCCGCATGCCCTCCCTGCGCATCGTCTCCGCGCCCGTCATCGAGCAGCTCTTCTTCGTCCGCCTGGTGGGCAAGACGCCCATCGAGACCTTAATCCGGGACATGCTGCTGTCAGGATCTAGCTTCAACTGGCCCTACATCCCCATACAGTGAGGAGGGCGGCAGGAGGAGCTGGGGTTTGCGGGGCAGCGGAGACGCGCCCCTGGATTCCGTCCGGAGCAGGAAGGATCGTCGTGACCCCTCTCTGCTTTGGAGGAACGGGCAGGACTCACGGCCGGCACGTTGGAGGGCAGGGGTTGATGGTCCCCGGCGCTGGGGCGTGGGGCCCAGCGTCTGGACTCCGGAGAACAAAGGGGAGTGGAACTGATTCTTGAGGGGATCGATTCTCAAAAGGCCCTTCCTGTTCCATTTCCAATGGGGCAGGAATTCCCACTTGTCCCCCACCCCCCAGCCCCGACCTAATCTACCAGCGTGACACAGACATAACCGCATTTAATCATGCAGCTACCTGCACCCGTTTGCTTCTGTTTGACCTGTACGCACGGAAAAATCTGGACCTTCCTCCTACCCCGGCCTGCGAGCGGACTCTGCAAACCAGGGACAACCTGCACCCCGTCCGTGGGACTTCCAAGCACCCAACGATTTGCCGCTGCCTGGCGGCTGGGCAGCTGAGCCCACGCAAGCCTGTCTCTGGCTTTTGACTATATTTGGTGTCCGGCAGCTGAGAACTGAGGACTCATTACCGGAGTGGCCTTGATCCTGCGACGAATTGCTCTCTCCCTTTTCAGTGGGGGCAGGAGGGTTGTCAAAAAAAAAAGGGGGGGGGGTCGAGGGGTGTCCCGGCTTGGTAAGACACACACAAAGCCAAGCCTGCAATCTCATTGCCCGTGTGTGTGCGCGCGCGTGTGTGTGTGTGGTGGGATGGGGAGGGGTGAAGTTTACCAATTCCCTTGGAATAAAAGAGGCCTGAGGCATGGACTATTTATAAATAAAATAAACCTATATTATATCCTGAATTTCATCCCTTCAACATGAAAGTGTATATTCTCCCCCACCCCATCTCCTTTTGTTTTTTAATTCCCCCCTTCTCCTTTGTAAAGATATTTTGCTGTGGATTGTGGATTTCTCTTTGGAAACAAACAAAACAAAACAAAACAAAACAAAACAAAAAAAAAACCCACCACCACTTCTTCTTCTTTTTTTTTTTTTTTGGTGGAGCTGGCGTTATAATTAAAACTGATGATTGCTGAATTCATTCCAGGTTTTCTTCTTCTTGCTGGAGTGCCCTGGGGCTCTGCGCATTTGGGAAGCCGAGCTGTCTGTTCGCCAGCCACCGGCGGCGGAGACAGATGGTCCCACCTAGTGGGATGGGGCACGTGTCTCGGGGAAAATCTAGCCCAGCCGCCACTGTTACATGTTACCTTGGTGGAAAGAATGTAAAGGAGGCAGGGCCGGTGATGCAGGTTCGGGGGGGGGGGAGACTTATTCCAGGGGCACTTAACTTTAAGCCGGCGTGGAAGTGTCATTCCCGAATCCCGCATGCGAATGCTTTACTGAACCTGGACCGTAGCGAGGGCTAGGGTGACCAGATGTCCCAATTTTATATGGCCAGTCCTGTTTTTTGGGTCTTTTGCTTATATAGGCTCCTAGTACCCCCCTTCCCACCCCATCCCGATTTTTCACATTTGCTGTCTGATCACCCTAGTCGGGGGCAAGATCTCACCCCGAGATGTACTCAGACTAAATCCGTAGCTCCAAACGCCACTGACCCCTGGGGAGGTTTGGGTCTCAACTGCATTACTGAATCGTTTCTGTAGAGTGGCCCGAACCGGAACCCCAGATCTGGCTGTTTTGTGGCTCTGATTTGGGGACCTTTCATTCAATGCCTTGGTTACAGGGTTCAATGCTGAGCATATAACAATGAGTGGTGTCGTCAACTCCTGGGCCAGGTGTCCCATTACGCAGACGACAGACCCCGATTAGCCAGCCCCATGGAGTGGGACAGTGATACAGAAACTAAAAAAAAAGAAATATTATTATAGCATCTAGAAAGCCCTGCCGAGATCAGGGCCCATTGTGCTAGGCTCTGCCCAGCCAGAGAGCGAGAGACAGATCCTGCCCTGAAAAGCTTACAAGCTAAGTAGACAAAAGGTGGGCGGGGAAACTGAGGCACAGAGGAGGGCTGTGCTTTGCCCAAGGTCACCACGCAGGTCAGGCATAGAACGCAGATGTCCTGAGTCTCCTACCTACTAAACCATGCTGTCTTCCCTGCACATTTCACTCCACTAATCAAAATCAAGAGCTATGGGACAGGTCCTCGTCTAGCGCTGTAACCACAAGGCCACGCTGCCCCTCCCAATGATGCTGCAGCGGTGCATCCCAGGCTGAATCCATCGCCTCTGGGGGCTGCAAAACTGACAGCCCGGGGCCTCCATTTTGGGTTCCTAATAGGGGAACAATGTGGGGTTTGCAAACACTTCTCTCTGTACCGAGCGTATCCCATTAGGAACTCATCATCTTATTATCCATCTGTTCAGCAACTGCTGCCAGGGGCAGGCTCCACTGGGAACAATCAAGCTGAACGCAGCAATCTTCCACCCCTCGTGCCTGTTGTCAGCCGGGAGCCACAATAGCCTAATTGTTTGTTTATCTGTTATTCTCCATCTCCTGATCGCTTGAAGGCGGCTTAAAAAACCTCCCCAGAGCACGATTCGGGCACCGGCCGGTGGGGCAGCCGGAACACAGGTGTCCGGAGCCAGTAAGCCTGGGGATGTCTGGGTGAGAGGCAGGGGAGATGCACCGTAACAGAGAAGCCGCTTTAGCCAAGGGAGATTCAAGGATCTTGTCTGCTGTGCACGAGACCAGGCCTGGGATCACCCAGTGGCCTGTCCCGTACGTGCCCAGGGTCACCCTGCATCTCTCTAAGAACCGCAAGTCATGGGATGAGGGCTGATCTACGCACACAGTGCACGTCTCTGACCTGCCTTTTCTAATATAAACACACAGCAGTGCATTCCAAAAAAAGGAGACCCTACCAAAATAAATCACCCCACCACACACGCAAAACTCTCCCGCTGGTGTGAGGATGAGAGAATGAACGACCCAAGACCAATGTTACTTAGAGCTGTTGTTTAATGCGCGATTGGAAGGGGCTGAGATAGGATGGTGCTGAGGGTCGGTATAAGAACCCAGAGAGAAGAGAAGAGAGAACAATGTAGTGGTTGGATTCAGCGCAAAACCTTTGCCAAGCGGAGGATGCAAGTCAGCAGATGCAGGACTATTTGCATTCCATAACACCAACAGATTGCTTTGTCCGTGCAATCAACTGCAACCCCTGTACTCAGCCAATGCTCTCGCGGCCAGTTCCACAGACTTGGACGATGCGTCACTGGTGTCTTCTCTGGCAGTAATTCAGCCCTACTGTGCTACTAGGTACTGGCTGGACTGTGAGCCACAGAAATGATAACACACACGCACCACCAAAGAACAATTATCGGCCAATATAGGCCTTGGGCTGTTCTGTTAGGACCTAATTTAGCAAGATGCCGAGCAGCCTGAACTCCAGAGTGATGGGACAGTAATAGGACACACAAGAATATCCAAGGGTAAGATAATAGGGATTTAAAAAGGCCCCAAAGGCTGTAAACCCTCATGCTTCAGGGCACAAAAACAACCTTGAATTGATGGGGTCAGGAGGAAAACATCCCCTGGGTGCTGATTATCCCATCACAGCAAAGGCTAACGTACCATTCTCTGAAGCAGATGGTGGGGATGGTACACAGTGTCAAATGGACCCTGGTTCTGAGCCAGTCCGGCACTCCCTGCGTTACAAGTATAAATAGCTTTGGCTTAGCTTAAGCTCTCACTGTCTCCAATAGGCGATAACCACTGGACCATCCTTCCCCTCCGCAGCATCTCTGCCCAGACTATGTTTCGAGCAGAAAGGACTCACAGCCGTCTTAGAAATCAAAGGCTGGGAGGAGCGGGGGGGGAATCGCCACACAGAAGGTGGCGATGTTTTATTACAGGTTTTTAAAAACCCATTAGAGAAAAGTCAAAAATGGCCTTTTCAAACCAAAGGCCATTGGCGCGGCTTCGCTTGACCCTTCTATAAATAACGTCTAGGGGAAATATTTTAAACAAACATTCGAGAGGGTGAATTACACACGTTACACGCGTCCTCTGGAATGAATTCAAGGACAATCTGGAAAGGCCACTGTGAAAAGTTATCACTGGGGGAGACGATACTCAATAATCAAACCTGTCTGCATTACACATAAAGGCTTCACGCTCAGGATCTTACACCTCTCTGGCTATGTATGCCCACTCAAAGGCCCCTTCATGCCACCAGAGCCGTGCAGAGGAGTTCTTAGTGTAAATGAGCAACAGACCCAAAGAATCAAGAGCTAGAAAGTTTCTATCTAGTTCCAAGAACATAAGCCATAAGAACGGCCATACTGGGTCAGACCAATGGTCCGTCTAGCCCAGCATCCTGTCTTCTAAGAGTGGCCAGTGCCAGGTGCTTCAGAGGGAATGAACAGACCGGGGCAATTTATCCAGTGATCCATCCTCTGTCGCCCGGTCCCAGCTTCTGGCAGTCAGAGGTTTAGAAACACCCAGAGCAAGGGGTTGTGTCCCTGGCTATCTTGGTTAATAGCCGTTGATGGATCTTCCTCAATGAACTTATTTAATTCTTTTTTTAAACCCAGTTATACTTTTGGCCTTCACAACATCCCCTGGCAATGAGTTCCACAAGCAGGGGTGGATTAGCCACTGGGCCAACAGAGCCTGTGCCCAGGGGCCCCTAGAAAAATGGGCACCCCCATGGCCCGACCTGCTCCACCCACCCAGCACTCCTGCCGGGGAGCAGGGTTGGGGGTCCCTGGCAGGATCGCTGGGTGGGCAGGGGAAGCCCCCACACCCTGACCCCATTTCCCCAACAGGAGCATGGTGGCGGGGCGGGGGGGCTGCAGGCAGAAGGGGTGGGGAGTGGTCCCCACTTGCTCTGGCTCAGGGCCCCACAAAAGCTTAATCCGCCTCTGTCCACAAGTTGACTGTGTGGTGTGAAGAAGTACTTCCTTCTGTTTGCTTTCAACCTGCTGCCTATTAATCTCATTGGGTGATCCATAGTTCTTGTGTTATGCACAGGGGAAAATAACATTTCCCTAGTCACTTTCCCCACACCATTCATGATTTGATAGATCTCGGTCATCTCTCCCCTTAGTTGTTTCTTTTCTAAGCTGACCAGCCCCCGTCTTTTTACTCTCTCCTTGTATGGAAGCTGTTCCACACCCCTATTCATTTTTGTTGCCCTTTTGTGTGTTTTTTCAAATTCTAATACATATTTTTGAGCTGGCATGACCAGAACTGCCTGCAGTATTCGAGGTGTGGGTGTACCGTGGCTTTACATAGAGGCATTCTGGTATTTTATGTCTTATTATCTACCTATCCCTTTCCTAATGGTTCCCGACATCCTGTTCGCTTTCCTGACTGCTGCTGCACACTGAGCAGATGTTTGCAGAGAACTATCCACAACGACTCTTTCCTGAGTGCTAATTAGACCCCATCATTTTGTATGGAGAGTTGGGATTATATTTTCCCATGAGCCTTACTTTGCATTTATCAAGACTGAATTTCATCTGCCATTTTATCACCCCGTCACACGGTTTTGTGAGATTCTCTTTGTAACTCTTCACAGTCTGCTTTGGACTTTACTACTGTGAGTAATTTTCTATCATCTGTAAACTTTGCCACTCCACTATTTACCCCTTTTCCCAGATCATTTATGAACATGTTGAACAGCACTGGTCCCAGTACAGATCCCTGCTATTTATCTTTCTCCACTGTGAAAACTGACCATTTATTCCTACCCTTTGTTTCCTATCTTTTAACCAGTTACTGATCCATGAGAGAACCTTCCCTCTTATCCCATGACTGCTTACTTTGCTTAAGAGCCTTTGGTGAGGGACCTCATCAAAGGCTTTCTGAAAGATCAAGTACACTATGTCCACTATATCACCCTTGTCCACATGTTTGCGGACATCCTCAAAGAATTCTAATAGATTGGTGAGGCATGATTTTCCTTTACCAAAGCCGTGTTGACTCTTCCCCAACATACTGTGTTCATCTGTGTGTCTGATTGCTGTGTTCTTTACTATAGTTTTAACCAATTTGCTTGGTACTGACGGTAGGCTTACTGGTCTGAAACTGCAAGGATCAGTGATACATTAGCAATCCTCCAGTCATCTGGTACAGAGCCTGATTTCAACGATAGGTTACATACCACAGTTAGTTAGTTCTGCAATTTCACATTTGAGTTCCTTCAGAACTCTTGGGTGAATTCCATCTGGCCCTGGCGTCTTATCACCGTTGAATTTACCAATTTGTTCCCAAACCTCCCCTATTGACCTCAGCCTGGGACAGCTCCTCAGATTTGTCACAAAAAAGAATGGCTCAGGTGTGGGAATCTCCCTCACATCCTCGGCAGTGAAGACCAATGCAAAGAATCCATTTAACTTCTCCGCAATGGCCTTATCTTCCTTTAGCACCACTCGACCGTCCAGTGGCCCCACTGACTGTTTGACAGGCTTCCTGCTTCTGGTGCCTCTAAACATTTTTTCTCTGCTTTTTGCTAGTTGCTTTTCAAATTCTTTTTTGGCCTGTCGAATTACACTTTTATATTTGACTTGCCAGAGCTTATGTTCCATTCGATTTTCCTCGGTAGGATTTTCCTTCCAATTTTAAAAAGATGTCTTTTGGTCCCCGACTGCCTACTCTGTTTAGCCATGGTGGCATATATTTTTTTTTGGTCTTCTTACTGTTTTTATTTATTATTTGGGATATACATATAGTTTCAGCCTCTATTATAGTATTTTTTAAAAGTTTCCATGCAGTTTGCAGGCATTTCACGCTTGTGACTGTTCTTTGCCATTTCCATTTAATTAGCCTCCTCATCTTTGTATTATTCCTCTTTCCAAAATTATATGCTACCGTGGTGGGTTTCTTTGGCATTTTGGCCCCATACAGGGATGTTTAAATGTGCTATGTTATGGTCACTGTTACCAAGTGGTTCAGCTATATTCACCTCTTGGACCAGATTCTGTGCTCCACTTAGGACTGAATCAAGAATTGTCTCTCTCCATGAGGGTTCCAGGACTTGCTGCTCCAAGAAGTCGTTAATGGTGTCTAAAAATTTCATCTCTGCATCCTGTCCAGAGGTGACGTGTTCCCTGTCACTTTGGGGATAGCTGAAACTCCCCATTATTACTGAGTTTTCTGTTTTCATATTTACCTATTCCTGCATTTATCTGTGCCTGCCATTTAAAATCAGAACTTTCTTTCCATCATGGGGATGGCTGTGCATAAAAGAGTCTTTAAAATAATTATTCTATATATTAAATAAAAAAAAAGTTACTTCAACGAGTGCATCATTTCAAATGATCAGTACAGCTGTCAATCAATGTCAAAGAGTGGAGCGGAGAAATGGCCTTCAAAACAAAATGGGGAACCAAACAGAAAAGGAATTAAAAATAAATCAAAAGAATGCTACTTTTAAATATTCAAGTGCCTATTAGTAAAATACAGGTCCCTCTCCCCCCCGTCTTAGTGCACATAAAAATACATCCTTTTTTTTCTTAATAGTCGATAATATGTCCAGAAAAAGTGTAAAATTGCCGTCTTTCGCTATCCACCTGGGGCTATTTTGAATTGTCAGCTCCCTGGTGCCTCGTCTAAAAGCAACGAAACTCTCCCCGTGGTGTTGTCAGCTCAAGCAAAACTTTGCATCCCTTAGTTCTAATGTTCGCTGTCATGCTTTTACAGAGCCGGCTCACAGCGCCAAACGATAATAGACGAACCTGAGCTCGTAATTAGCACATCTTCAGGACATCAGAAAGGAAGAGAAGGGAAGCGGGGAGAGAGAGAGACAATAATAAACGGGTGCAATTTGAAGGAGCTTAAAAAGCCTTGATTTGATTTCCCCAGTTGCTTAGGTGACAAATAAGTGTGTGTTAAAGCTGCATTATCCAGCTCACTCAGGCACAAGGTGGTGTGATTTACGAGGGGGAATCTCTTCAGTAGTGGCCTATCCCCGTCAAGAATTAAGGGGTGGGATCAGGCCCCAAAGTGGGGCCCTTGGACAAAAAGGATCCAGTTAACGTCTATCGATATCAAGTTCAGATAAATTGATGTCAGCTGATTTTAAATTGAATTCAAAGTGTCTACACCAGTGGTTTCCAAACGTGTTCCGCCGCTTGTGCAGGGAAAGCCCCTGGCGGGCCGGGCTGGTTTGTTTACCTGCCGCGTCTGCAGGTTCGGCCGATCGCGGCTCCCAGTGGCTGTGATTTGCTGCTCCAGGCCAATGGGGGCTGCTGAAAGCGGCGCGGGCTGAGGGACCAGGGCCGGAGCAACCCATTTGGCGACCTAGGCGGTCACCTACGGTGCTGACATTTGGGGGGTGGCGACCGCGGCGGCCGAACATCCGGCCGCCGCAGTCGTCGGCGGTATTTCGGGGGTGGGACCTTCCGCCGTCTAGGGTGCCAAAAAGGCTGCCAGCGCTCCTGCGAGGGACGTACTGGTCGCTGCTTCCAGCAGCTCCCATTGGCCTGGAGCAGCAAACCGCGGCCAGTGGGAGCCACGATCGGCCGAACCTGTGGACGCGGCAGGTAAACAAATCGGCCCGGCCTGCCAGGGGCTTTCCCTACACAAGCGGCGGAACAAGTTTGGGACCCACTGGTCTACACAGAGCTTTGCACTCATTTAGCTAAGTCAGTTTTGAAGCGGATACTTGGATTATAAATTTTTTTCAGGCAGGGAGCATTTTTTGTTGTGCTTTGTCTGTACAGCCCCTAACACAATGGATGCTGGGCCCTGACTAGGGTTTCTAGGTGGTACCGCAGTACAAACGAATAAATAAATAATTAATAATAGTAATGATAGCAACAATAAAAGTTAAACCAATGCAACTTTGAATATAAGACCAGGCCTTATATGGGTCTATCCACTTAGGTTGACCAGATAGCAAGTGTGAAAGATTAGGACACCTTTTTCCTGGGGTGAGGGGTACAGTTGCATATATAAAGCAAAGCCCCTAATATCGTGATGGTCCTGATAACAATCAGGACATCTGGTCACCCTATATCTAGTGCCCAGTGCACTGGGCCCTGATTTCAGTTGCGATCTCTAGGTGATACTGCAATACCAGTAATAATCACTAGCTCTTATATAGAGCTTTTTAATCAGTCAACCTCAAAGTACTTTACAATGAAGGTCGGTATCACCATCCCCGTTTTACAGATGGGGAAACTGAGGCACAGAGCAGGGATATGACTTGCCCACGGTGACCCAGCAGGCTAGTGGGGGAATATTTACACTGCATTGTAAATCCAGGCTCGGATTCAGGTTTGAACTCAACCCCCTTCACCCCCCCTCCACCCCCCGTACATGTACAAAACTGTCCAACTCCTCATTTCTGGAAGTACTCAGAATCTGGATCATAGGATCTGCCTGGAGAGTGGGTCTTAGCCCGACTCAAATCCAGTGGAGTTACAACAGCATATGTCAGTAGCGCCCAAGGAAGAAATGGATGAATTTTATAACTCTCTATAGAGAACAAAATGAGATGTTTCACGGCAAGACGTGCTATTGAGTGATGGAAGATTTTAATGCAAAAGTAGGACTGGGCTGGCATTCCTGGGCTGGAGCAATAGGCAAATTTGGACCAGATGAAGAAAACGAACGAGGAGAAAGTTAGAAATTTAGTAGCCTACACAACAACCTGGTGATAACGAACACGCTATTTCAGCAGAGGAAGTGGACCTGGGTTTAACCTACTAGGCAAACGAAGAGAATGACAGACTTTATGCTTGTGAATCGCAGGTGGAAATCAAAGGTGTTGTCGTGCAGATCATAAGTTAGTGATGTTGAGTCTGAAAGCAACTGAGAAAAAGTACCAAGAACTAATATCTAGGACATGACAAACTGAAAGAGCCCAGGGTGACCAGACAGCAAATGTGAAAAATCAGGACAGGGGGTAGGGGGTGGGATGGGGGGGTTAATAGAAGCCTATATAAGAAAAAGACCCAAAAATCGGGACTGTCCCTATAAAATCAGGACATCTGGTCACCCTAAAAGAGCCCGATATCAGCAAAGACTGCAAAGAAGCCGTGTGGGAAAACGCCATGTCTCTAGTGGAAGAAGAAATGAATGTTGAAGAGGCAGGGAACGGTGTTAAAAAATGAGATTATGAGAGAGGCTGAACAAGTGGCGGGCGACAAGGCCAAAGCGAAGATGTCAAGGTGGATAACGGATGAAGTGCTGTAGCTGCCTGACAAGTGTGGAAGCTGAAGGAGAATAAAAAGGAAGGCGTAAGTCTACAAGCTGGGGAATAGGCTGACCGGAGAGATAAAGCAGAAAGTGAAGAGAGACAGAAATAACTGGATAAGTAAATAATGTAAAGAAGCAGAACAATGCGACACAGGGGTTCCTTGGCAAGATAATAGAACTGAGTGGCACAGATGATTGAAGATGAAAAAGAAAGACTAGGAGCTGGAAAGGCTATTTTGAAGAGCTGTACATTGTGCAGAACACAGGCGAGGAAACGGGTCCAGGGAAGCTTCCCGGCAACAAACGAGGGAGAGGCAATGCCGGGATTTGTAGCAGAAGACGTACTCTGCTACACTAAAATCTCTTTGCTAAAATCTTTGCGTACTTTGCTAAAATCTCAGTCGAAAGTTTAAAAAGGAACAAGGCACCGGGAAGTAACAATGTCACTGCGGAGCTGCTGCAAGCGGGCGAGGAACCCATGTCCAAGGGGATGCGCAAGCGATTTGACCAGATTTAGAAACAAGAGCAAGTGCCGAGCGAATCGGGGGAAAATACTAATAGTATCGATCTACGAAAAAGGAGATGAGAAGCGAACTCCAGAGGACACAGCTTATTGAGCATGCCGGGGAAAGCATTCCCCAAGACATGGCAGAGGAGAATGAAGAGATACGTGGAAGCAGGATTTGTGGAGGAACAGGCCAGATCTAGATGAGGACGAAGGACAATAGATCAGGTTTATTTTTAATAAGACAGATATCGGAGAAGTACACAGAACATAACCGATCACTTTACACCTGTCACACAGGCTTTTGATAGCATTCGGCAGAAAGGATAGTGGCAAGCTGCAAGACGGTAGGGCATTCCCGAAAACCTGATCAAGCTGATAGAAAATATCGGCAGCACATTGATAAGTGCCCCGAGAGTGGAGAAGATGCTGACAAGATGGCTCAGGACGCCTGCAGGAGTAAGACAAAGACGCACGCGGTCACCAGATTGGTTCAGCTCGGTCCCGGAAGCAAAAATGGCTGCAGCATTGAGAGATGACATGGGAGGAGTCACGTTATGTGGCAGGAAGTGCACGACCTTAGATTCGTGGCCGATCTCAAGCTCAGTGCACTGAACAAGGAGGTTGTACTGAGAATAACTGACCAGGTAGACCGGGAAAGCAGAACATTATGATTGAAGATTAGCACAGAGAAGACAAAAAAATTACAGTGATTGGAGGACAAGAGAAAGAGGTAAAGCTCAACCTCAGAGACAAAGAACTAGAAAAATGGAAAAATCTGTGTACCTTGGAGGACTAGTATTTGAAGAGCTCAGAGCATGAGCTGCCATAGCTTGAGACAAAGAACCAAAACTCTGTAGCTAAAGGGATGTAACCAGGGCCGGTGCAACCAACCATTTAGGCGACCTAGGCGGTCGCCTAGGGCATAGGATGTGGGGGGCGCCATTTTCTTCGGCAGTGACCGCGGCGGCCGGATCTTCGGCCGCCCCGGTCGCCGCCGGCATTTAGGCGGAGATTGCTGGGGCAGGGGAGCGCGGGGAGGGCCGCCTGCAGTAAGCAAAGGGGGGATGGCACGCAGGGGAACTCCCCGCCCCAGCTCACCCCTGCCCCGCCTCCTCCCCGAGCACGCCGTGGCTGCTTCACTTCTCCCGCCTCCCAGACTTGCGGTGCCTAAGCTGATTGGCGCCGCACGCCTGAGAGGCAGGAGAAGTGAAGCAGCGACGGTGTGCTCGGGGTGGAGGCGGGGCAGGGGTGAGCTGGGGCGAGGGTGCCTCAGGGCGGAGGGGGGGAGCTGCTGCTGGGGGGGCGCCTCAGGGCAGGGGCTTGGGGTTGGGGGAGGGCGCAAGGTGGAAGTTTCGCCTAGGGTGCGAAACATCCTTGCACCGGCCCTGGATGTAACAACTCATACCTTCTGTAGATCGGCACAGGAGACACACATGCTCACCAGTAGGTAACATCTACCCACGGAGCTACTCTTTGACAGTGGATTAAGCTAACTGTGTCCAAGACACTTTTACTGCAGAATCAGAGAGTCCACACACCGAGTTATTCTGGAATAGCTAAATTCACTTTAAATTCACAGCCGAATTAATTTTCAAGTGTAGATGCGGCCTTAGAAACATATTGACCCCACTCTGTGAGCGGTCTGAGCATCTCACTTCCTTTTGTCACTAGTTCCTCCTGCGTGTTGTTTACCGTGGGGGGAAAACATACAATTCCGTAAAAGCCCTTCCAACATTCCAAGTTACTTAAGGTTTTATTCTAGTCATTAAGTCGGGAATTCGGCGGGTTTTAAAGCAACACTTTATCCAGTAAATACAGACGTGACAACATTTCCAACATCAATTTGAGGCGGTTTAAATCCATTAGTGTATCTTTTATTTTAACTCAATCATAATCGGGAGCGACCATTTAATTCTTATAACATTGCCACAGATTATTTAACACTGTATGTTTTCCCATCAATGTTTTTCTGGATCCGGATCGCTCGCACACCTTAACGGGATGCCTTCAAGAGGAAAAAGGAAATCAGATCGTGGGGAGAAATCAGTTTCCTGACTGAGTTACTCACTAAGACAGGAGCTCAGGGAGGTGCAAGGAATTTTTATCCTCACAGATTCATAGGTGGCTAAGGCCGAGAGGGTCCATTATGATCATCTAGTCTGATTTTTTGCAGAACACAACTTTTGAATTAATTCCTGCTTCAAGCCCAATAGCCAGGGTTCCACTACAGAAGATCTCTTAGAAAAGCATCGAGTCTTGATTAAAAAACTCCACTGATGGAGACTCAACCACAGTCCTGGGTAAGTTGTCCCAGGCATTAACTACCCTCCCTGTTAAAAATTCGCATCTTATTTCCAAGTCTGAGTTTGTCTAGCTTCACCTTCCATACGGTCTCGTTAGACCTTTGTCTGCGAGATTGAAGAGCCCTCTATTATCATCCTGCACTTCCTCATGAACATACTTATAGACTGTGATCAAACCATCTCTGAACCTTCTCTTTGCTAAACTGAACAGATTGAGCTCCCCGAGTCTCTCATTCTAAGGCAGGTTTTCTAATCCTTTAATCAATCTCCTGGCTCTTCGCTGAACCCTCTCCCATTGCTCTACAGATGTATTTGTATCACTGTAAAGCCAAGAGGTCCACACAGCCAGCTGATGCATAGATACATAGCAAGACAGAGTCCCCGCCAAGAGCTTACAGTCTAAACAGGTAATATAGATAAAAGGTAGAAGGGGAAACTGAGGCACAGGGCAAGGAAGAGATTTGCCATGGGCCACAGAACAGGTCAGAATTCACAAGCAGCCCCAGGGCTCATGAGCGATGCTACAACAAACCAGTGCAACCCTACAATAACAAACCAGGTCGGAAAACTTCACCTCCACGCCAACTGTACTACAACAAACCGATATGAGTGGCTCGACCAGCGCAAACCAGCGCATGCAGCCCCAGCGCCCAGAGCAACAATCCAGAGCGCAGCGCCCCAGTGCACGCCAGCAACCCTGCAACAACAATCCAGAGGGTGGAGCCCCAGCTACAACAACAAACCCGTAGGTGCAACCCAGGTCTGCAGTCAAGTTTTACAGGGCCCAGAGCAAGAGGTAAAAGCAGAACCACCCCTGCGTGGCCATTCCCAGCCCCCACCCCTCTTACAGCTGCCCCCTGCCATGGGGCTTTCCTCCCCACACTTACCAGCTCTGCCTGGGGCAGGTCACCATTGGTGCTTCCCTCCCTGCTGATGCTCCAAGCTCATGTGCTGTCCTGGCTACACTTAGCCCCTCTGCATCTGCAGCAGCGGGTGTCATCCAGACCTGCCTCTGCAACAGTGAGAACGGGCACTGGTCTGGCTGGGCTTCCTGGGACGACTGCACTGACTGTGCCACAGCACACGAGCCACCCTACAATAACAAACCCCCAGACCCGTGGCAGCCAGAACTTCACAACCCCAGCTCACTAGATCCCCAGCTGAAATCCCATTTGCACAATGCAGCTACAAGGGGAGAGGCAACACTGGCTGCTGTTCACACCTGTTGCATTTCCAGCGTTCAGCAGAGAGAGACAAAGAGGCAGGGGGAAGACCTCCAGGTGCACCTGGGCCTGAGAGTATTTGCTCTGATGAGCTAAAGGTGAAGCAGTCCCTGGAGAGAGAGCAGCAGAGTGTGGCTGAGCAAAGGGCATCAGGGGCTTTCCTCTAAGTCCTAAGGGCCTGAGCCAAATCCTAAAAAGCTAGCTAGAAATAAAGAGAACAGCTCCTAGGCTCAGATCTTTGAATGGATTTAAATGCCGAAGTCCCCCTTGGGCAACAGCAGCCACTCTGTGTCTGGGGCCAGGAATATATTGAGGGCATTGAGAGGGAGTTTCTAAATCTGGAAAGTCAGGGACGGGGGAAGCTTAGATCAGGGAGAGGAACCAGAGAAGGAGCGCATGAGGGAGAATGTGGAAAAAACAGTGAGAACCAAGTCACAACAGACCAGATCCTCAGGGGTGATTATGCATGAATGGCAATTTGGAGCCTCAATAGATCTGGGACCGACAAACTTCCTTGAACTCTGGATCAGGGCGTAGATGAAGCTTACGCTTGGTTTGGTCTGTGAGTGTCCAGCGACACCTCAGCAGAACCTTCCCCAGAAGAGGGGGATTAGCTGGCGTCGCCTTTATTCAGTGTTGCTGCCAAAATCATGAGATTGGCTTAAAGATCATGAGATTTTAAAAAAAATAATAATAGTAATTTGGGGATCTTTTTCTCTGTCTCCTGGTGTTGTCACCTTGAGGGGCTCAATTTTCGGGCTTTTCTCTGCAAACACAAGGGCTAGAAATGTACTCCTATTTTTTTTTAAATGAAAGCTGACTAGGACTGGTTGGAAATTTTCCACAGAAACTGCTTTTTGATGGGGAATTGGGTTTTTGATCAAATGAAAATGTTCACGGAAAGGTGTCAGCTTCCTCCAGGAAATTCTGATTTTTCATCAGCCACCAAATGCCTTAAAAGCTGCATAATTTGATTTGGAAATGTGGCTGCAGTGCCTCATGGGAATTGTAGTTCCGTTGCCTCATGTCCCCTAGGGGCCAAACTACATCTCCCATGATGCACCATGACCAACAATGCCCATGAGGCACCACCTGCCATATCCAAGATGGTAGACTATCCGCATACAGGCATTGACCTACACCTGAGGTTAGTATCCTGCCTAGTGTGTGTGCCTGCTAGTGCCTTCTGCTGGATGTGACATAGCATGACCATGGGGCTTGGGAATTGAACTGAGACACAACAACCCAAGAAGTAACTCTTCCACTCTGCTCAGCATTGACAAGGCTTCAACGGGAGGACTGTGCCCCATTCTGGGCACCACACTTCAGCAGACATGAACAAATTGGATAGAGTGCCGAGGAGAGCAACAAAAAGGATTAGAGGTCCAGAAAACATGGCCTCCTAGGACAGATTGAAAAAATTGGATTTGTTTAGTCTGGAGAAAAGACAGATGGGTGACATCTTAACAGTCTTCAAGTACGTCCAAAATAGTTATAAAGAAGAGGGTGATCAATTGTTCTCCTTAACCACTGAGGACAGGACAAGAAGCAATGGGTTTAAATTGCAGCAAGGGCGGTTTAGGTTGGACATTAGGAAAAACTTCCGAACTGTCAGGGTAGCTAAGCACTGGAACAAATTAGCTAAAGAGGTTGTGGAGGTTTTTAAGAACAGACAAACTCATGTCAGGGATGGTCTTGATCAGGGGTTCTCAACCTTTTTCTTTCTGAGCCCCCCCACCCCACCCCAACATGCTATAAAAACTCCACTCCCTGCCTGTGCTACAATACCTGGTTTTCTGCATATAAAAGCCGGGGCCGGCGTTAGGGGGTAGCAAGCAGGGCAATTGCCAGGGGCCCCGCACCACAGGGGCCCTCACGAAGGTACATTGCTCAGGCTTTGCCTTCAGCCCCATGTGGTGGGGCTTCGGCTTTCTACCCTGGTCCCCAGCGAATCTAATGTCGGCCCTGCTTAGCGGACCCCCCTGAAACCTGTTCTTGACCCCCCTGGAGGTCCCAGACCCCTGGTTGAGAACCACTGCTCTAGATAATACTTAGCCTGGGCTCAGGGCAGAGGACTGGACTAGATGATCTCTTAAGGTCCCTTCCAGGCGTACATTTATATGATTTCTATAACGCAGTGGGGTTACCGGCGCCAACACACAGAAAGGACGGAAGTGCGGATGAATTCCAGAGCGGACACCTCTCTGGAAGATGCTGTAGTCAAACACAAGTATTGGGCTCTTCACAGGGCCCAGGGTAATTAGGTGACGTTCTCTGGCCTGTGTTATCCAGGAGGCCAGACTAGATGATCTAACAGATTGTAAAACCAGAAGGGACTATTAACCTAGGCGCAGCTTTTGCTGCAAAGTTGAGATTTAGGAGCTCGGCACAGAGACATGAGCCCGAACCACAGCTCTGTAGGAGCATAGGACTGGGAAGGACCGCCTGGGTCATGGAGTCCAGTACTCTGCTCTTCCAGGCAACCCTGGCCCAGCATCTCTCTTCGATCTGGACTTTGACTCCCTGAAGTTGCAAGGAGTCAGGTTCAGGGGGTTGGTTTGGGACCATCTCTAGTTGTGAGTGGCCCCGGGGAGAATCTGTGATCTTGGGCAAAATTCCAAGGTTCAAACGACACGAATTATGACCAGGTGTCACATTTGCCTGGGTCCTGCCACTGAAGCAGCTGAGTTAGCTTCCCATCCGTGGCTCCTACACACGGCACCCCTTCGCTTACACACACACACACACACACACACACAGACTCATAACCACACACACACAGACACGCTCACAAAAACCACACAGACACGTGGAGAGAGGCACAACCCACCCACTTACAAAATACATTCACACAGACACATCCCACCCACTCACACACAGACTCGCCCACTCACAAAACACACTCACAGACCCACAGCAACCCCCTCCTCACAAAACAGGTTCAACACAGACACGCAACGCTCCCCCCTCGCCAAACCCACTCACTCAGACACCCACACCTACCCACAACACCCCCACTCACAAAACACACACACACAGACATCCACACCCACCCACACGCCCACTCACAAAACACACACACACACACACACACACAGTCACACCCACCAACTCCACTCACAAAACACACACAGAATCACACCCAAAAACCCCACTCACAAAACACACACACACAGACATCCAGACTCGCCCACAACACTCCCACTCACAAAACACACCCACTCACAAAGCACACACGCACACAGACATACAAAACACCCACTCACATATGCAAACATAAACAAACAGCCTATAAACCGTGGAGCTTTTTCTCCTACAAGCAAGGAAGAAAGAGATGCGGAAAGCATATTGTTGATACTTCTAATTTTAGATACTCTAGAGTCGCTCCGAAAATTTGCTGATGGGGCGGAGGGCAGAAAAGTATCTAGATCGATAGATTAGCCAGACCATTAGATTCCATTCGATAGTTCTGCCCAGAGCCAGTGTCTCGCCAGTCCTCACTGATTTATACCATCCCATGATGACTAGTCTCCATCTGTCAGCAAGTTTACTGTCAGTGGAATTAAGGGTGGGGGAAGAGGGGAGTGAAAATTGCCTGTCAGTAAAATCTGTTAAAAATAAATTTATATGTCAGTATATAAAAAAAAGAAAATGGCAAGATTCCCTAATGAGATTGTTATCTTCCCTTCTCTCTCGGCCCCCTCATCCAGATTTTCAAAAGGGAATCAGTAAAGACACTGATATCAGCAACGAACTGTCAAGTCCCATTACTTCTTCCCCCAAGAAATTGACCAGGAGGGTAGCAGGAGGAAGCATCTTGCAACCTGGTGGATTCCAGGTGTGTCAACCCAGCAAGGGGATGGTCTGTTTCGCTCGTTTCACAAGCCAGAGCTAACCGTCTGTGGCCACTGTTGGTGGATTTCGTCACCGCTTTAGTACCTGGATCGCTGGCCCATGCAGCCATTTAAATGCTGGCCTACTGGTTTATTTTGGGAGTCCTGGCGTGCTTGGGCGGCTAATTAACGGTGCCATCTGCAAAAGTGGAAAGCAGCCCCCTGGAAAACGAAATGACGGCATTTTAGAGAAGGATGCGCTGGGGGAGGAGAAGGAGAGACCCAGTGTTGGCTGGACAAAGTTTCAGAGAGTTTAAAAATAAAATTCCCAGTGTCTCCAGCTGCGATTCGGCGCTGAGAAGGCAAGCATCGAGTCAGCTCTGCTTGTGTAATGCAGGGTCCTGGCAGGGATATCGTCAATGGACTCCTGGTGTTCACATACGATAGCTGCACCTCATGGCCCTAGCAGGGATCAGGGCGTCACTGCATGGATTGGCATGGGACAGGCCATATACCCATCACACCAACACACAGCACAGACTCAGGGGCGACGAATACTCCATATGTACACACACAAAACTTCCCACTCATATACACAACATATTCACTGACATGCCACACTCACACAAACACACAATATACCCACTCAGAACACCCCTCCACACTCAGGCACACAACAGGCTCACTGACACAACACCCCCACTGACACAATACACACAGCCCTCCCACCCACAATGCCCCTCCACACTCATGCACACAAAACACCCATTCACAACACACACAGACTCACATCTCCCGCCCGCAACAGCCCTCCATACTCATGCACACAATGCACCCACTCACAACACACAACACCCCCGCCTACAACAGCCCTCCATACTCATGCACACAACACATCCACTCACCACGCGCACACACCCACAAAATGCCCACCCACAACACCCCTTTTCCCCTGTGCACACAACACACCCACTCACAACGCACACAGACACACAACTCCCCCAACCGCAACAGCCCTCCAAACTCATGCGCACAACACTACCATTGACACCACACACAGACACACAATGCAACACACTCACTCACAACACACAAGTCAAATAAGCTCCATGCAAAGGTTCCTTTGTGTCAGCACAGGCTGGATAACGGGATTCTGTGTCTTAATAAGCCAGTTGCAACGTGAGTGAGGGTGTTGCTACAGGGGGTGTCGGAGAACAATCGATAATTTGGGGGTAAGTTTGCGGTCAGTAGCTAGATGCTATGTGAAAGGTTGTTCCTACTGCTGCCAGGGAGCCAAAGCTAAGATCCTTAACTCTTTGTGAGCCAGGGCCGAGAGAAGCAACAGAGGGGAAATGCGTTCCATTCACGACTGGGACAGCTTGTCTAAAGTGCTAGTGACTTGACTAACTGCAAGGTGGTGACTGCCTTTTGAATTGGGGGAGAATCCAACCCCCATATTTACTGGGGCCTCAGCAGGGCTGGGTGGGGGATGGCTTTTCTGTCCTGCGAGAATTTTTGAGATTTCAAAAAAAAAAAAAAATTCCCATCCTGAATCAGGACACAGGTCAAAATCTCAAAAAATGTCATCAACCAACGAACCAAGCAAAAGAGTCCAGTTTGGGTCAATTGAAATCTTTTGTTTAACTTTGGATTCTTTTCTGAACCTGTCTTTTCCTATCAACTAACTTCAATTTCCAAATGAAAAGTCTATTTGATGCAGAAAAGCGAAACGTTCCCTTTCCAAAATGTCAAAACGGGACCTTTTTACGATTCCAAAACCTTTTTTTTTTTCCCCAATATTTTTTCATGTTGGAAAACTTGTCAAACCCGACCTTTTCCCTCCAACGGGTCCGGCTTCAACAGATTTGCAATTTCCAGTGAAAAAGATTACTGGCCCTCCCTGGCACCACTAAAGAAGTGGGCTTGCCTTCAGGGCGATCTCTCTTGTACCCGGTCTTTGTCGTGCGTCATCTTTTAGGATCTAGGGTTAAGGTTATTCTCAGCCACTTGCTAAATCTTTTCTTTTAGGGCCAGGTTTTCAAAGGGCTCAGATCCCATTTAGGGCCCTAAATAAGTGGCTGGATTTTCACCTTTCAGCTTTGACAATCTCGGCCAAAAGGCATTAGCCGTTCACAACAGCCTACAGCACCAGCGCTCTGGCTTTACAAAACCAACCACCCTTTTTTTGGTGGTTTTACCCACCGAAAGGTGGACAGAACCAGACTCTGTGAACTGTGGACCTTGAGTAGATCCAAATCTCAAACTTCATCTGGATTTGGACCTGGATCCGTGCCTTGAGCTGGATCTGGATCAAAGCATCAATCTGGATCTGGTCCTACCAGGGCTGCCCAGAGGATTCAGGGGGCCTGGGGCAAAGCAATTTCAGGGGCCCCTTCCATTAAAAAAAGTTGCAATACTATATGCTCGTGGGGGCCCCTGTGGGGCGCAGGGCCTGGGGCAAATTGCCCCACTTGCTCCCCCCCCCGGGCAGCCCTGGGTCCTACATACAAACCTTGATCTGGATCCAAGCCTTGATCTGGATCAGAACCTGGATCCTAACCTGGATCTGAACTTCCCAGACAGGGCCCCCCGCTCACCATCCCTGTTCCCCCAAAATACCAACCACCACACAATAACTGCAGCTGGTCCTGAGCCCTGCATTGCCGCTCTGTGCAGAACTATGCACCTGGCTGACTTTACTCTGAGACCATGCTGTTCGCCCATTAGTCTGGACGATGCTCCGAGCCAGGCAATCCTTCCCCTGCTGCACTCCGAAGCCTGTGCCAGCCGCCATGTTTACCTGCCGACGCGGGGAGTGAGGAAATCCCCTGCCGGCAGAGGTCAGAGGAGTCAGAGGTGCAGTCTGGTGCATTTCAGCTCAGCTAAATCTGTGGTAACTAACAGTGCCAGCCACTGAATCCTTGTCAGTTCCTCTGACGCTTGGCTCGCTAGAGGGACAGTCTGGCGGAGCCTTCAGAGTGCAGGCCTGCAGCACCTGCCTGCTTTCAGTGCCAACAGCACGACCTCTAGCACCTTGGATGCACTGATCCCAGCGCGCTGCCACAAAGGGAGGGTCGCTATTGACTCCCCCACTTTACAGATGGGGCCCAGGGAGGCTGAAGCTGCCATGTTCATCCCCAGGGGGAGATCCCCAAAAGCTCTTGCAGAATCTGGCCCGCCGGCCACCCGGGGGGCTCCCACTTCTATGTTTTTTTCGGGGCTTTGGAAAATCTTCCTAAAGCAAGGCACCGAAAGACAGCCCAGGAGTCCTGACTGAGCTAACCACTAGAGAATACTCCTTGGGAGCAGAATGCAGGTGCTCCCTTGAGGAAGGATATCCTACTGGTTAGGTACCGACCTGGGGTCAGACCTTGGTCAACTCACTTAGCCACTCTGTGCCTCAGTTTCCCCATCTGTACAATGGGGATAATAACCCTGCTCGGCCCCACCGGCGGGGGGAGGGGTTGTGAGAACAACTGCATTAGGGTGACTAGACAGCAAGTGTGAAAAATCGGGACGGGGTGGGGGGTAATAGGAGTCTATATAAGAAAAAGACCCAACAATCGGGACTGTCCCTATAAAATCAGGACATCTGGTCACCCTAAAATGCCTTTAAGATATTGAGGTGCTCAGCTACTGTGGTAACCGGGGCCCAGACAAGTACCTGAGATAACTGAGTCCTGCTGCTCAGTCCACAGTGACAACGTCCAGCATGAGCCATCTTTGTTGCCAGGCATCATAGAGGGATATAGCCCCAGAGAGAAAAACCTGAGCCAGGCAGCTACTCCCCAGCCCAATAATAACACAGCTTAGTTCTTCTTATCCAGTGCACATTATCCAAGCAGGCAAGCATCACCCCCACCCCCACACTACAGCTGGGGAAACCGAGGCACAGAAAGGGGAGGTGGATTTGCTCAGCATCCCCCAATAGCAGAGCTGGGATTGGAATCCAGCTCTCCTGGTGGCCAGGCCAGCATGCTCCCCGCCAGGCGACACTGCCAGTATTCAGTAGTCATGCTGTTCTGTTGCTATCACGGGAGTGGGAACAACGGCCGACTCCTCTTTCTAAACTGAAACCCGGCCCGCCGAGGATTCTCCAAGGTCGCCTCTTTGCCGGCAGCTAATTTACAGCCCTGACATTAAAGAACCAGACAAAATCTGGCAACTGCGTGCCAGGCGGCTTATAGATTACACTAGAATTTATCATCCGCTGCTCGGGGAGACCAGCCGTGTCAGCTCCACCCTGCCTGAATGCCGGGGGGGGAGGCGGGGGAGAAGAGCTGGAGTCTCCCATTAGCCAAATGGGCCAGGGCTGGAGGTCGGAACCTGCGTCACCCCAGCTTTTAATTGGGGTCGGGTTTAAGAGTGGCCTTGTCACTGCAGAGAGCCGGGCTGGGAAGCAGCAGCCGGCCCTGCTAGGGAAGTGGGGACAGCGGATATCTGCGAGTGCTTAGAAACGCCCAGGCTAAATGGATTCCTTCCAGAGGCAGATCTGACCTTGAGGCGAGCTGCCCATCACTGTCGGGGTGTGTGTGTGGGGAGGGGGGTGAGCCTGTTTGGTTCATTTCCTTGTTCCATGGGATGAGGGAATCCCAGCTTTGGGGTGTGCTTTAATATAGAATAAAGCTGAGCTTCTTCAGATGCATGGAGTGGGGAGTTTCCCCACAAAAGCTGACGCCCAAATAAACCTGTTAGTCTTTAAGGTGCCACCGGACTCCTCGTTGTTTTTGTGGATACAGATCTAACACGGCTACCCCCTGATACTTAAAATGCCTGTGCCTCCGTGCCCACCTTTGAGATGCGGGCAGTGGTCTGCCTTTTCTCCCATCCTTTGTGTCTCTCGCTGCGTCTGTTCCGCTCACGTACAGCTTTGCCTCTGACTATTCTCATTGGTTTTGCTCGGCGCTGTTAGCAGAGGCAGCCTGGCCCAGTGGGTAGCGCACTGTGCTAGGCTTCAGGAGATCGGGGGTCTACCCTTGCTGCTGATCTTCTGGGTGACTTCAAGCAGCTTACTTTGCTGCTCTGTGACTCAGTTTCCCTTCCCCACACTTTGTCTATTTAGATGGCAAGCTCATTAGGGCTGGGACTGTCTCTCTGTGGGGCCTGGCTTAGCTACATCACTCAGGGCTGAAATGCTGGGCTGGAAGAGTCCTTGAGAGGTCATCTAGTCCGGTCCCCTGCACTGAGACAGGACTAAGTATTATCTAGATCATTGCTGACAGGCGTTTGTCTAACCTGTTCCTAAAAGCCTCCAATGACAGAGGCCACCCTGACAATTGGGAAGTTTTTCCTAATGTCCAACCTAAATCTCCCTTGCTGCAATTTAAGCCCATTGCTTCTTGTCCCGTCCCCAGAGGTTAAGAAGAACAATTTATTACTCTCCTCTTTATAACAACCTTTTACGTACTTGACGACTGTTGTCACGCCCCCTCTCAGTCTCCTCTGCTCCACGCTAAACAAGTCCAATTCTTTTTTAATCTGTCCTCATAGGTTCGTGTTTTCTAGACCTTTAATCCGTTCTGATGCTCTTTTCTGGACTTTCTCCCATTTGTCCGCATCTCTCCAGAAGTGCGGTGGCCAGAACTAGACACAGTCCTCCCGTTGAAGCCTTATCTGTGCTGAGTAGAACAGACGAAAATTACTGCTCGTATCTTGCTTACGACGCTCTTTAATACCTGCCCTGTGCAACTTAGTTAGCTCGACCTGATCCCCAGTGTCAATGCAGAGGTGGATTCATGACACTGATGGAAAAGCTCCTCCCTCCGCTGTAGTGTAGACATACCCGAGATGTCTGTGCAGCGCTCTGCCCAGCGTTGATCTCAATTCAGCCCTCTTCAGGCAACTACAACATTGAAAATAACATTCGGCCAGGTCAAAGCAGCCAAACACAAAGAACCAGTTGGAAAATCTTCACCCAGCCCCCAAAACTTTTCCTGAGGTTTGAAAAAGTTTGAAGTCACTTGGGAATTTTTTTCCCCTCTACCCTCATTTTTTCTTCCTTGCAGCTGCTGGGACCCGGAAGGGGAAAATCTCAGAAGAAAGTCTTGCCCTGCAGGATTCTCAGCTCGTTCTGGTAGATCCAAGAACACGGCGGGGAGGGGGAGGCAGAGAGGCAGCTGAACCTCAGGTGCTGATCCAAATTTAGTCAAAGATCCTGGCCCTTTAAGGGCATCCCATCATGGGGCCATTTCTGGCCCCCGTTCCTGTGCTATCTAAAGGTTATAAATGAGTTACAAGGGGCCTCAGGAGAATTCCCCTGGTGCAGGAGCAGTGTTGGGCTAACATAACTGGCGTGATGCTACCCCACTTTATAGCCCTAGCATTGGGGGGTATGCCAGTGTGGGAGGGGGAGTTGCGGGGTGCAAGGGGCAACACACTGTGTGGGGTTGTTCTGGGCCCTTATGTAGCCAAAGAGAGGCTGTTGAAAGTTAGAGCAGCCCTGTGGCTGCTCTAATTTTACACTGGAGGCTGTTTGCTGCTCAGAATCCACTGCTCCCCCTGGACTGAATCTTCTGGGCTGCATTTTCATAAAGAGGCAACACAGGATTGGGCCCTATTTAGGTTTGGCTTAGAGCTGGCTGGAAAATGGCTTTTTCACCCCACAAAAAATATTGAGATTTCGAAGGGGTTTTTTGGTCCCAAGCTGAGGCGACAAGACAAAAATTTGAAATTGTTCAACCAAAACATTGCTCTTTTGATCCATTCCCAATATTCCCTTTTGATGTTGATCCTCGTATCTATGAAGTCGCTTGCGAAACGAAAAGTCGTTTGGAAATGAAAAATCCGCGCTCCCCCTTCCGAGAACGTTGAAATGGGATGTTTTCAAAACTCTTATTTTCCTCCAGGAATTGTTGTCAAAATCGATACAATTTCACCCCTTCCCACAAAACGTCGGGTTTTCTCAAAATGGCGTTTTCCAATGGGGGGGGAGGGAATGTTTGGATGGAAAATTTGCAACCAGCTTTGTTTTGGGTCCAGCTTTCTAAGGAAAGCCGAGAGCGATGGGAGGGGAGGGTCCCATATTTATGACCTGCTATGGTATTAGCTCTCTTAATGTGTGAGCGAAGGATTAGCCGGGGCACACTCTTCTCCATTAGCAGATTAGTGACTCCATAATGCAGTTTATAAATTACACCATGTCATGTCCTACATTAAGGTGGGGGGGGGGCGCTGTGCAGAGAGACGGTGACCTCTCCCACCTCTCCATTAACTTTGTTGTCCAACCGTTTCTGGCATAAGATCGTCTCTACCGGAGGAGCGTTTGCCAAGTGCCACCTACCAAACTGGAAAGCAACCCGTTAATCTGGGCTTGGTTAAAACCAAGACTAACAGGCCTGGCAGAAGGACTGTGTAGTGGTTGGAAGAAAGGATTGGGAGTCAGGACACCCGGGTTCTGTTTCCAGCTTTGGGGATCTAGTGGGTTAGAACAGAGGACTGAAAGCCAAGCTTCCTGGGTTCTGTGCCTAGCCCTGGGAGGGGAGTGTTCCCTACTGGTTAGAGCAGGGGACTTGCGAGTCAGGACTCCTGGGTTCCATTTCCAACTCTAGGACTGAAGTCTTCTCCAGTGGCTAGAGCAGAGGATAGGGTGGGAGTCAGAGATCCCCGGGTTTTGTTCCTGCAGCTGGGGGGGAGGCGGGGTGTGATTTGATGGGTTAGCACAGGAGATGGAATCATGGACTCAGGAATTCTAATAATTCTAACAACATCTAAGTGCCAGTCCTCAGGACTCCTGGGTTCTCTTCCTCGCCCTTGCCACTGATCTTGGCCAAGTCTCGGTGCCTCAGTTTGCCTAACTGTAAAATGGGGATAACAACATTTACTCACCAGCCACCACCTCGCCGCAGAAGCTAGAAGGCTTAAATCCTTCCCGGTTGTAAAAGCACCTGGTGACGGCGAAAGAGAAAGCCCTGCAGCTGAGGAAACTTTTGCACAGATCCAAAGCTCGAAAGACAGAAATAACTTTGTGGAAAGGAGAGAAAGAAAAGCAAAGAGAGGTGGCTGCCTCTTTGTAACATAATTTGTGGGGTTTTTGAATTTCCCCTGCAATTGGGACTAATTGCTGAACATATGCAGGGCTAAATGGAACCGTTCCCCCTTCAAAGTCCATCTGCTACGTTTCTCTTTCAGGCACACAATTCCTCGCCCCGAGGTTGTGGCCCTGCGATCATTTCCATGAGAACGGCTGATGCAGAGCGAAGACGCACTCACGGTGACGCACGGTTGGCTGGTTGTGTGGTGGTGGGGAGGGGGAGTGAAAAAAAGAGAGCGGGAGAGGATGGAGCCATATGCTGCAATCCACCAGCTTTTTGCAACCCCTTGGTGGCTATGGGGAGTGGTGATGGTGGTTCAGTGGGGGGGCGGGCACTCTTCCCTCTAGAATGAAGTTATGGGGCTGCACTGCTGACAGAGACATAAACACAAGCCACTGGCAGGTCACTCAAGATCCCACAGCATTTTTTTTTGCCTGTCAGGGTTGGGTGTCCTGTCCAATTCCAGCTCATGTAATTGCATGGATTCATCACCCCCCTCCCCACCCCGCAGTGGGATAGGTCCATGTTCCTGTTCCCATTTTATGGATGGGAAAACCGAGTCACACAAATCTGTGGTAGGGCTGAGATTGGAACCCAGAAGTCCTGATTCCCTAGCCCCTTCTTTGATCAGTAGACTGCTTTCCCTAGACGCTACGGGGATGTCTACACTGCATTGGAAACCTGGGTTACAATTGCTGGACCTTTGTCTCCCAGCATCCATGCTACACTCCGCAGACCTTCTGACTCGGGTCTCTGGCTTGAGCTGCATCCACACTGCAAACTGACAAGGCTTGGACCCGAGTCACAGTGGGACTAGGGCTCTAACCCACCCTCCAGTAGGGTGCTAGGACCCAAGTCCTGAGTGGTTGCTGACCCAAGTCAGACTGATTTGTGTGTGGACCGAGACAGGGTTTGGGCTCAAGCCTGAGTCAGAGCCTGGGCTTAGCATGCAGTGTAAACATACCCCCTGAGTCCAACTCCAGTCACTAAACCACGCTCCCTCACCAAGTCCAGAGCAGCGTCCAGGTGTCTCGTCTCCCAGCCCTCCCTGCTCTAACCACTAGCCCCACATTCCCTCTAGCAGCCAAGATTCCTGACTTCCCGGCTACTGGTCTAACCCTATTCCCACCCGGAGCTCGGCCTAGACCCAGGCATCCCACCTCCTGTTCCAGTGCATCAGCCAGAAAGACCATCATTCCCTCCCACCAAAACCACTGTCCATGTTGGGCCTTGTCCCTCGTGAAATGCCTCCTTGGTCCTATTCCAGTAGCAGAGCAAAGACACGTGCTATGAGTCAGATCCCTGCGGCTTTGCCACCCCACAGCTGCTTCCTATCACCTAGATGCATTCAGCTGGGCTGTTCCCACTAGAGGAACCTCTGTTCCCCTTGAAACACTTCCTTTGATTTGTTGACTTTACTTCCTTCTTGATTAAGAATTTGATTCTCCCCCACCCACCCCCCATTCTCTAGAGATCTCTGCAAACTAGTTTTCCATTTGCATCCCAGGGGATGAGTGGACTGCTTGACAATTAGTCTTCAGCTAGGTTGGATGGAGTTTAACGAGCAGGCCATGCTCCAGGCCAGAAGTAGATGCACTTGAGTGCCGATGAATCGTTTGAGGGGTTTGTTTGTTTGTACTGAGCAGAAGAGGGGTCAGAAATATCATGATTCTGGAAATCCTCTCCCACTTCTGTAGGGCTTTGTATCCCAAAGAGACCCTTGGGATATAGGATCAGCCAACGTTTTGCTGAAATGCAATCACCTCTGGGGTGGAATGTGGCAGATATTTACACAGGGATTGCTCCCCTGAGCAATGGTGCTGGAACAATTTTTATAGTGGAGGTGCTGAGAGCCAGTGAACCAAACTGTAAACCCTGTATATAATGGAAACCATTTCAAGCCAGGGGGTGTTGCAGCACCCCTAGTTCCAGCACCTATGCCCCTGAGGCTAAAATGCAGCCACCTCTGGGGTGGGATGTGGCAGATGTTTTTTATACAGAGATCATTCCCCCAGCACTGAGGTGCAGCCACCTGCTTGTGAACATTTCCTGCAAAGCTATATTTTTCTAGTTTGTAGAATGACTGGTTCGTCTTCAGAGCAGTGTGATCTAGTGGACAGAGCGCTAGACCTGGATCCACGAGACCTGGGTCCTACACCCTTCTCTGCTGGCAGGTGACCTTGGGCAAGTCACTTCCTGACTCCGTGCCTCAGTTTCCCCATATGTACAATGGAAATAATAATTACTGACCTCTTTGGTAAAGTGCGTGGAGATCTACTCATGCAAAGCACTAGGTAAGCGCTAGGTGGTGGTATAAATGCAGCGTGGGAGCGTAGTCTGTATAACGTGGTATCTGACTTCTCATGAACCATCCGCGCTAGAAGATGCCGCCTGGAAAGATGGGACGCTGGCCTTGCTGCTGGTGTTGAGCAGGAACTTTTAGCTCCTGTGGTTCATTAAATAGCAGGCCTGAAATGGGCTGCTGGTACCTGGGATCAGGTGAAAATCACAGGGTATTCTAGGAAGCACTCCACGTTCCCTGCCCCTGTTCTGAGGGCTGTACAGCTCCATACTGTGCATTGTGAGCAACACGAAGGCTCCTTTCACCATCCCTAAGGGGCCTCTTTAAATGGTTTCAAAGAATCTTAAAGACCCAAACCGAACAGAACAGGATAGGGGAGCATCGGGCCCCTGCCGTGGCGGGCTCCCAGCTGGGCTCCCGGCTCACCCCAGGCCTTTCCACAAGGAAATCCTATTTAATCCCTAAAAGGTTCCCTAAGTGGAATCGCTATGGGGCTGGATGGCTGAGCTGCTTGGGTTTCCAGGGGGGCCCTGCTGACCCGCCCCTGCCATCTCTCTTGGGGGAAGCTGTGGGTAACGCTGTTAATATGCTGCTAAACTGCCCTGCGGGGATCAGAATTTGCAGGAGCGCTGAAGATTGGCTGGAGGGTTAGCAGCAGCTCATGGTCTAACCCTGTGCGTAAACGTACACACACACACACACACACACACTGCTCCCACCACTGATCTCGTCACAAGGGGTTTCCCTGGGAGTGGCCTGTACGTGGCAGGTGTCCCTAAGTCAGCAGCCTTTGCACGATGACGTTTTGCACTGCTGTCGTGCCACGCTGCAAAGCCAGCACAATCCCATCAGGCTGCAGTGCCACTGTATCACGAGGCCGTACTACCCATTCCCGCCGTGAAAGCTCACGGCAGGGGGATGTTGCATCTGCCTTTATGGCATTCCAGGACTCAGAGCCCACTGGAATCCCGTCAGAATCCCATTCCTCGCCACCACACAGGGCATGGACACGTATACCACCCCCCCACAAACACACTCACACAATCACAGACACACGCTCACGCCCGCACGTTCACGCTTACGAATTCGTGCGCCCACGCTGATTCGTGTTCGCTCCCATGCTCACACCTATGTGTTCACAACCAAGACTTTCCTTCCTAAGTGCAAAATACTACTGCACTTCGGAAGGAAAAAATCAAACGCACAGCTACGAAAAGGGGGGATGACTGGCTGGGCGAAAAGGACCTGGGGACTCTAGTGGATCACTAAAGTCAATGAGGTGACGCTGTTGCCAAACTGGTGAATAGCATTCTGGGGTGTATTTACAAGAGCGTCATATGTAAGACCCGGGAGGTCACTGTCCCGCTCGACTAAGCACTGGTGAGGCCTCAGAGGGAGTCCTGTGTCCAGCTCTGGGCTCCGCACTTTAGGAAAGATGAGGCCAAATCAGAGGAGATCAACAGAAGTGATCAAAGGTTTAGAGAACCTGACCAATGAGGAGGAGTTTAAAAAACTCGACATGTTTAGTCTTGAGAAAAGATGACTGAGGGGGGACCTGATGACAGTCTTCAAATGTGTTAAGGGCTGTTATGAAGACGACGGGGATCAATGGTTCTCCTTGTTCGCTGAAGGCAGGATAAGTTATGGGCTTAACCTGCAGCAAGGGAGATTTAGGGGAGATATTAGGAAAAACTTTCTAACTCTCAGGGGAGTTCAGCTCTGGAGCAGGCGTCCAAAGGAGGTTGTGGAATCCCCGTCACTGGAGGTTTTTAAGAACAGGCTGGACAAACGCCTGTCGGGAACGGTCTAGGGTTACCGGCTCCTGTGTGAGCACAGGGTGGTTGGACGGGACCTCTCGAGGTCCCATCCAGCCCAACATTGCTCTGATTCCGAGCGCTCGCACACGCGGTCACTGTTCACATCCACGCTCACCAACGTGCAACCGTTCCCACTCACCCCCTCCCCAGACTGTAGAAGACAGGGGAGCCCCATCACAGACCCCTCCTTGAAAATCACCCACCCACCCTCACACATTCACAATTTAACCACCATGCCCACTCCTCCGCCTCCCAAACACACCTACGCGCTTGTGAAGATTCATCCCCGACCCCCACCCGGTGCTATCGGCAGGGCTGCCCTCGTCTGGCTGGGTTACATTCAGCCCAGAAATGGGCAGCCTCCCTTGCTACGCCGAGTCTGAAAAGGCCCCCGCAGCCTGAGCAAAATCACCATAGCTGGGCAACCCGGGGGGGAGGGCCGGGGCTGCCCCCTCTAGGACGTGTCCAGCTGTGTCACTAAAAGCAGCTCCACGAACAGCCCCCCGGGGGCTGGATCTCTTTGACAGCTGCTGCGGGGAACCCAGCAGGATCTGGAGGATCCGACCCGCTTGAGAGAGCTGATTCCCGCCGCATGCCATGGGTGGCTCCATGCAGCCCCAAATCTGCTGTCTGGCTAACTGAGGATCCACCAATGCTTGGACAGCCCATCCGCTGGGGAGGGGTCAGGATGGCCAGGATCTGGCTGTATCAGAGAGGCTGGAGCGCCCCCACCCTCCCCCGTCCCCTCTCCTCTCTTCTCTGCCTTGCCCTGAGTAATTCAGTCCCAGCTGCAGCTTCTTGGTCTGGAAAATCTGCCATCCCCTAAGAGTCACTTTGGATGCAATGAAACAAGGCAGGGACTCAAACCTGCTTCCTTTGCAAACTCCCCTTAAAGCAACAGGCCCTCGGCGAAACCGGGCACGTTCCCCTGAGCCCGGGGAAGGGGATGAACTTTGCTCCGACCTCACTTTGACCTTGTCAAGCCTCAGGGAGGAGAGTGGGTCCCTGGTTTTCTCCCTCAGAAGCTTTCATCATGCCCGAAAACCGTCCCCTTCTGACACAGCTCCTTCCAGCTGGCCTGGGGGGGTGGGGTGTTGTAACCCTCATCTGCCCTGCCCCCAGCAAACAGCTCCCACTGCCGGGGGCTAAGTCCATGCCCCCATCAGATCCCACTGCGCTAAGGGCATCGGTCCAGATCCTCAAATGGGAGTCAGCGTCTAGACAAACAGATGGGTCCTCTCCTCTCCCAAGGGAGTGAGGCAGGACAAGGCTGGCTTTAATGCGCAGCGGGAGGTAGAAGGAATATCTAACATACACACACATGCTGCACCGCCGCCGGATTTTACATCAGGGCTGGAAATTATTAGAGCCCTTCATAACCTGTGAGGTCAGGCAAACAAATACCGAGGGGAGGTTGACCCATCCTCAGGCTTCAGGGCGGGAGCTGGGGAGATCTGGGAGAAATTATCATGATCATTTATTATTTGTATTACGGTAGCACCTTGGAGCCCCTGTCACACACCAGCCTGCACTAGGTGCTGTTCAATCCCAGAACAAAAAGGCAGCCCTCCGCCCCAAAGAGACTGCAATTTAAATACATCATTGTTACAGGCGGGGCCCATTGTGCCGTGCAGACACAGAGGAATAGATAGGCGCCTCCCTGAAGAGTTTACAGGCTGCGTACACAAAGGGTGACCAGCTCTGTTTTACACCTGGGGAAACTGAGGCACAGAGCGAGGGAGTGATTTGCCCGAGGTCACTCGGAGAGCCTGTGGCTGAGCCCAGACCTGGGTCTCCCGAGGGGCAAGCGGAGTATCCAGCCTCTCTCAAAAAGGATGCGTGGGGCACATTCCCCTCTTCTGGAGCATCCAGATGGGTTGGTCGTTAGGTGGGACGGGCCACTCCCGTGATGGTCTCTTGTCTTCCTTCAGGGCCCGACTCCTTCATCCTCCTCCTCAGTGACACAGCTCACCCGGAGCAGCCGTGGGGTGTGGTCCCACCAGCGGCTGTGGTTCCCACCCACTCGTCCATTCGGGTCCCACCCAGCCCCTCCCTCACCCCATAACCATGGAGCCCAGATGCCCACCAAGGAGCGTTTACCCGCACAGCAAGGGGAAGCACTGAGGTAGGGCGTCCTCAACCCTGGCTGGCGCCATGAGGAGCAACAGCTGCATCTCGGCCAGGCCTCGGCAGGGAAGGTGTTAACAGCCAGCCCTGGGCTGTCATGTTCCCTTAAGAGTCCCCAGCATAGAGTCATGATGATGGATGGATCGATGACCTCGCCTTGACCTTCACTTTGTGCTGGATCCAAGAGCGAGGCCGAGGGGGCAGAGACACCGGGAGACACTCCTGCTTCTTCCCCCACAGACCGACGGACGGCAGCCATCAGTGACTGATCGAGCCTGGTTAAAACCTGTATGTGGGTCATCCAGAACCCCCGGGGTTCTTTGTCAGAGCCAGGCTGTCCTGAGGTGCACAGCTGTGTATTAGCATGTTTGACGGCCTCACTGTGATTGTGTGCACACGCTTATGTGTCTACACACTCATGTGCATGCTTGTGTCTACACATGCATGTGCACGCTTGTGTCTACACACATGTAACTGTGTAGGACTACATGGGTGTGTTATGATGCCAATCACTAGCTCTTTTCATCAGCAGATCTCAGCGCACTTTACAAAGGAGGTCAGGCTCCGTAATTTGGGGAAACCGAGGCAGCGAGGGGCAGTGACTTGCTCACACCCACCCAGTAGCAGAGTGGAGAGTAGAACCCAGCTGTCATGCGCCTAAGTCCAGTGCTCTGCCCATTAGCTCACCCTGCTCTGAAGACAAAGCCGCTCATTTGTGTGTGACTGTGGCTACATATACGTCGGGGTCTCCGTGACACGGTGCGCGGCCGGGCTTGTTTCGGTGCGTCTGCGCTGCTAGGCCGCACATCCAGCCACTCCCCCCGTGGGAATGGTCACATGCCGAGTCTAGGGCAAAGCCGGGAATCAAACCCTCATCTCCGGCCACCCAAGCCAAACACCTGGGCCTCAAATCCACCCTGCCTCCCACCCTGGGTCCCATGCGCTCAGGGATATTTACAGTGACACGGGAGCCTTTGCAAAACCAAGGAGCTGTTTGTTACTTACCCTTCTTAGCTTAGCACCCAGAGGCAGAAGTTAAACCACAAGCCAGTGCCGTGAGGAGCCAGCCAAGCCGTGATGGATCCCTGCTCTGGCTCTCTCCCTCCCTCTTCCCCTTGTCTGTCTTCCTGGGGTTTTCTACTGTCACGTGTGGATGCTTCAGTCGCTGGGTGTCTCTCTGCCTTGCTGGATGCTCTGTTGATTCGGGGCTGGTTTCAGGCACTTGTTTAATGACCCTTTTCATTCTGCCCAGGCACTCCCATGCTGCATGGCTCCTGGGGTACTTTGGCAGGAGACAAACTGGTGGCTGTGGTTGGCTTTTTTTCCCCCCACAATACAGCGGGAAATCGAGGCACACATCGGTTTCCTACAAACAACACAGCAAATTCCCGCTTCGTCCCACGGGGCTGGGAAGAGAATCCAGGTCTCCTGAGTCTCTGCAGCGCATACTACCTACCAGACCACGCTGTCTGAGATAATCAAACCCCGGCTGGGCATTAGTCTATTTCCTGATTCTGCAACTTGGGTCCTTGGAAGAAACTTCAGAAGGGACCTTAGTGCCTAGAATGGCTGGAGGCCAGAATCTGGGGGGCGGGAGCAGAACGTAGGAAGATCTATCCTGAACTCCCCAGAAAATGCAGGGGAGAGGGGGGAGCAGAACATAGGAAGATCTTCTTTCCTGAACTCCCCAGCAAAGGTGAGCTCGTTCATTATCCGTGATGCAGAAACTTGGCATTATTTATTCACATATGACTAGCTGTTGTCTTGCAGCTATAAATTATTGCCGGCATAAAAAAAACACTTGAAGAGCTAATGCAAAGACTACAAATTAGCAGCAATTTTTTTTTTTTGCGATCGGCTGCGCCATTGGCAGAGTTCTTTAAAATGCCATTCTGTCTGGCATAATTGTATAGTAGGTATTTCCATTCAAGCAGCGAGAACGCCTCCTGAAAATATGAAGACTTGGTAAAATCTAATTGACAGGGAGAATAATAAGAGTTCAATGCCAAGCTGCTTGAGAGGGGAGAATGAGACTCCAGGATTCTTCAGTGGGGGAGACTGAGGTACAAAGGGAACAATCACACGCCAGCATTTTACCACATAAACTACAATAAGGCTGAACTTTGGATGAATACAGAAAAGGACGAGGTGGGGGGAGATGGTGAAGGGGGAAATAAAGTGGAAGAGAATCAGAGAGAGGAAGGGAAGCAGAGGAGGGAGGGCACAAGACAGGCAAGGAAGGACTGAAAGGGAAGCATAACGCACTTCAGTCTCCCTGGACACTCAATAACAGACTTAAAAGTGGCCATTCGTCAACAAAAACACTTCAAAAACAGACTCCAATGAGAAACTGCGGAACTGGGATTCATTTGCAACCTGGACACCATCAAATTAGGCCTGAATAAAGACTGGGAGTGGCTGGGTCACTACAAAAAGTCATTTTCCCTCTGCTGATACTCATCCCTTCTTGTCAACTGCTGAGAATAGGCCACTTCCACCTTAATTGAATTGGCCTCGTTAGCACTGGCTCCCCCCCCACACACACACTTGGTGAGGCAGCTCCCATCTTTTCATGTGCTGTAATATATATACTGCTTACTGACTTTTTCACTCCATGCATCTGATGAAGTGGGTTTTAGCCCAGGAAAGCTTATGCCCAAATAAATGTGTTAGTCTCTACGGTGCCACAAGGACTCCTCCTTGTTTTTGCAGCTTCGAATGCCCTTCAGTGACTCCGGAGCAGAGCTGGGTGCGAACCGCAGTTTCCCTTTCGCGGGAAATTCTCTGATGGCAACATTTGTTCCGACCGCCCGGCTGCAGAGGATGAAAATGTAAAGCTGGGGAAACCAGCGAATTTAAACCGGCCTGTGCCTGACAGGGCGGAGAGGTTGGGATGTCTCTCCAGCCCACCCCTAGAGGTTTCTATCCCTCTGGGATTTCAGGGCCATTATTTCCAGGCTCCCGATTTGAACGCAAATATGAACGAGTTCCGGGAAAGCCAGACGAATGGAGCCGATGGGGAAGAACGACTGAGTTAGAAAGGAAAATCCCGGTTCTTTGACGCCTCCTCCCATCCAGCAGCTCTGCTTCCCTTTTGGATTCATAATAAGCTTAATTCCCTGTTGAGTCAACAGCATGCTTCAGTGCTTCAGCCCTTCCCTTCCCGCTCTATCAAAGGCCCCGCGGGACAGGAAAGCCCTGTCCCTTTTCTTTCCATTTCCCCCGATTAAATCCCCTCTTCTCCTGCCAGTTCGACACCCTCAGCCAGAGCCTGGGGTCACCGTGGTGCTGAGCATCAAAGGCTCTGCTGAAATCGTCAGCCTCAGCACCAGTCCGGGAGCGGAGAGGGGAGGCGGATTCGCAGGGCGCAGTGGGGTTATTTACCCTGGGTGCCTCCAGCACCCATGGGCGCCACTCCCGATGGTTGGGACTCAGGAGACCTGGGTGCACTTCCGTGCTCTTCCAGACACTCGTTGGGTGGGTCCCGGAGCTGCTCTGTGTTCCTGCCCCATAAAACAGAGATACCAGCTCTGCCCTGCCTCGCAGCGGCGCTGTGAGGCGACTGTGGGCAGTGCTCAGAGACCACCTAAGGCACAGCAAGCGCCCTCATGCTGGGACTGAAGATCAGGGGCTATTTTAAAAATTGCCTGGAGACACTGAAACTTCCTGGGGGCTATTCCGGGCTCTGCCACTGGCTCCCTGTGTGTCCTAGGCCAAGTCACTTCATAACTGATTGTCACATGTAGCACCTAGGAGCCCCATGCATGGACCGACCAGGACTTCAAGGGGCCAGGGTGTTGTACAAAGACAGAACAAAACAAAGGGGTCTGCCCCCCGCAGGAGCTTGCAGCCTCAGTATCCCCAGGGATAAACTGAAAGGCCAGGCTGACCTGCTTCCCAAGGCCTGGAAGGATTCAATAGTTACCGACAGATGTCGGTGAATGTCAATTTCACCACAGGCACAACCCCCTCTCCTCTCCCTCCCCAAGGCAAAAATATCACCCGGAACTTTACCGATCGGCAAAGTAAGAAAACTGCTGCTTGAAAACGTATGGGAGGCTGTCGTTAAATAATTACTACCCAGAGTGTCCCGCAGCTGTGAAACTTTAATCGATACAAAGTTGGGGGGGGGGGGGAGGCGAATGCTTAAAAATGCTGCAAGACTATGACCATGCAAATGGATCAAAATCGAGAAAAAGGCTTAAAATAAATGTCTAAGTTATCCGTTGGCACGATAAAAAAAAAATCTAATTCTGCCAAGTCTTCATACAAGATAAAGTGCTTTGAAATCAGCCAGGCCGCTGCCGCAGGCACCTCAAGGTGACAGAAGGAATATGAAGCCAGAAGAGGAGATTTTAGCCCCATGACGGGTCCAGCTGTCTCCTGGTGAGCTCTCCAAATGCCATCCATCTTCTGGGGGAGGGGGAAAAAAACCCTGCAACGCTCACTTCCAGCCCCCTTCCATTCCCGTAAGTGGCCATTAATTCCCGTCGGATCGGCGCAGGATTGCAGTGCATGGAAATCAAATGACTTCATTGTGATTAAAGTTTATGGCCGCGCGGGGAGCGACAGGATGAATAATCATTGGCCACTTAGCGGAAAGTGGCGCTGAGATTTCAGCCCATTTGCGGCTGCCTCGGCAGAGATTTCGCTAGCCCACCAGGAGGGGCCCGATCCTGCCTCCCTCTTTTCCACGAGCCGCTTGAGCGAAACAACCCCCCATGGGCCGAAGGGGCCTCAGCCTTTTTGCACAAGGGTGAATTTCGCCCAGAGAAAGGGAAGGATCACAACTCCCAGTGGAAAGGCAGCCACCTCTGGGGCGGAACACGGCAGCCATTTAAACGGCACTGTGTGACGGTTTAGGACAGGAGAGCCTCAGACCCCATCCTGGGGGATTTTGACAGAGGCAGCATGGGGTTTTTACGTGACTGGGTTTTAACATGACTGGGCTCCCTCAGAAATGGCCCACAGGCCTGCGAGTGCAGGTCCCTATTGTGCGGGCTTTATCCTGCTGTGGGCACCGGGTGGCAGCTGACAGCAGCAAGAAAAGGGAGCCTGTCGTGTGCAAAAAGGCCCCAATGCAGCGGGGTGCTCCCCTGATCTCTCTGCTTCTCCAGCCCAGAGAAAGCAGGGTCGTGGTGAATGGCTGCATGTGTGGGGGGAGACGGGACAGCCAGGTGGTGGGGACAGAGGGGGCAGAGCTGGGGATAGAGAGAAGGAAGAAGGAAGATTTGTATCACCCTCATTCCTGGAAAAATCTCCAGGCTATTTATGTCTCTCCTCATTTTCCTGCACTGCCCCAGCTGTCTGTCTCGGCCTACCACCTATCATAAGAACATAAGAGCGGCCATACTGGGTCAGACCAACGGTCCATCTAGCCCACTATCCGGTCTCCTGACAGTGGCCAGTGCCAGGTGAACAGAAGAGGTGATCCTGAAGTGATCCATCCCCTGTCACTCATTCCCAGTCCTCTTCACCTCAGGCGGCATCTGCCCTAGGAGCGCCTGACCGGCATGCGAGGCCAGCAAAGCGCTCCACGTGTGGATGCCGCCCATCCCCGACAAGGCAGGTTTTGCCCAGGTTGAGTTTGATCCGCCACACCTGGAAGGAACCCAACCATGCTGGCCGAGGCAGCTTCTGCCGGCAGAGCAAAGTCAGTCAAGGAGCGCAGGCCTGCCCGGCAGAACTGGGCCCGGGGAAGTGGTAGCATAGACCCAGCCTAAGATTGTTTGCTCTCCGGGGCAGGGATCAGCTCTTTCTTCCGCGTTTATACAGCTCCTGGCCCAGCGGGATCATGGGCCTGGGCCTGGGGCGTGGAGGCACTACCATGACACAGATATTAAACAATCGTCAGACTGAAAGAAAAGGAAAAAGGATGAAAATTTCATCCGAACTTCTTTTCCGGGGATTTGGGTGCAGAAATGTCCATTTCAGTCAGATTTTTTTCCTGGATAAAATACAGCCCTGTTATCCGTCATCATCCTGCAAACCCCTCCCCCCCTAGCCTCTTAGCAGGTGGTGACCCTCCTGGGGAAAGGGTTTAAGTGGCTTTTGCTTATTCGGCGAGACAGACAATCCTCAGCTCGACTTAGCGATAAAGTGAGCTGGGAGGGGCAATTTGGGGAGAGAGGATCAAGGGTGTGGGCTGAGCAGTCTGGAGAGAGGACCCTAGAAGTAGCCCTTCAGGGACGAGGGCCTGCAGCTGAACCTGAGACTAGCTAGTTCAGTCTTTGGGCAGACGAATGAGCCCAGATGGGCTACAGCAAAACCTCTTGGGTGGCCAACCCTACTGATTGGTTGAAGGGACCCAACAGGGCTGTTCGCTGGCTGCTCAACGCCTATGATCACTCCTGTGCCTGCCTCCTTCCCAGCCTTGCTCCAGCCCTACTTGGATCCTGACTCCGGCTCTGACCCTGGACGTTGTTCCTGACTGCTGAATCCTGCTCTAACCACTAGGCATGACCACCCACATCCCAGTTAGGAGGCTTTCCTTCCCAACTGACCGCCCCCACCTCAGGCAAACAGCCCAGGCCTTGCAGCGGTCTTGTCTCCTTATCTCAGCTCCGACACCTGCCAGGCCTGTTAACAGCCAGAAGTGCTGCCTGGTACGCTTTGCCATACAGTGTCTGGGTCAAAGAAGCTGCCTCAAAGGGGGAGGTGGGGGTAAATGGTCTGATGGTTTAGGGACTGGGAGTCCAAACTTCCTAGTTCTTTGAGGCAGCGGGGTTTAGTGATTAGAGCAGGGGACTGGGAGTCAGGAAGCCTTGGTTCTATTCCTGTCTCTGCCACTCACTGCTGGGTGACCTTGGGCATGTCACATCTCCCTGTGCCTCAGTTTTCCCCATCTGTAAAATGGGGGTGATGATACTGACCTATCAGGAATGCAGGGGGAAGGTGAAATGGTTCAGGGCACCAGTCACTGATTTAGGCGCCGGGCAGGGGGGCCTGGGAGCAGAAAACTCCCTGCAGCCATCTGTTGCTTTGCTAAATAGACGCACGAAGGAGGCAAAATGCTTCGGGTCCCTTGTTGTTTTTTTTAATGCGTCCTTTAGGCACAGTGCAGTGCGGTCCATATTCAACCCACTTCCTCACCGTGCTGGGCAACATTAGCCTCCTCCCCCTCTTCTTCGCCCCTGGCCTCCTCTTCCACCCCCTGACCTTGGCTGAGGTCGGAGAAGACCGAGTCCCACGCCTCCTCCAGCTCTCTCCGCCGCTCCTCATACGCCTCCTTCTCCGCCAGCTGGTTTCCCTCCAGCCAAGAGGTGGCCTCCTCACACAGCTCCAACACCCTCTTCTTGGCTCGAACATCAAGGGCCTGGCCTCCCTCCGCAGCCCTCTTCAGGTGGAGCGCGCACGACTCCAAGGAGTTCATGGCTGCGATCTTCTCCTGCTGCGCCTCGTCTTGTGCCCTGTGCTCCTCGGCCTCCCGCACCATCCGCTCCACCTCCTCTCTGTCCAGCCGGCCCCTGGTGTCGGTGATGGTGAGCTGGCTGGTGTGGCCAGTATCCGTGTCCCTCGCCGACACGGTCAAGATGTTGTTGGTGTCGATGGAGAAGCTGACCTGGATGATGGGCTCTCCGCGCAGCGCCGGGGGAAGGCCGCTGAGGGTGAAGGTGCCCAGCAGGTGGTTGTTTTTGCTCATGGGTCTCTCCCCTTCGTAGACCTCGAACACAACCGTCTCTTGGTCGTCTTCCGCCGTGGTGAATTCCATGGTTTCCTGGGTCGGGACCGGAGAATTGCGTTTGACCACGGTGGCCATCACCCCTCCTACCGTGTCAATCCCCAGAGACAGCGGGGTCACATCCAGGAGGAGCACGTTTTGCAGACCGTGGGACCTGTTGCCTGTCAAGATGGCCGCCTGCACAGCCGCCCCGTAGGCCACGGCCTCGTCTGGGTTGATGTTCTTGCTCAGTTCCCGCCCACTGAAGAACTCCCGCAGCAGCGTCTGGACCCTGGGGATGCGGGTTGAGCCTCCCACCAGCACGATGTCGTGGATCTGATCCTTGTTCATGTTGGCGTCCCGCAGCGCCTTCCCTAAGGGCTTTAAGGTGGCCTGGAAGAGGTCGGAGCACAGGTCCTCGAAGCGAGCCCGGGTGACGGTGGTGTGGAAATCCACCCCCTTGTACAGGGAGTCGACGGAGATGGCGGCAGCGGTGCCGGAAGAGAGCGTGCGCTTGGCCCTCTCGCAAGCTGTCCTTAGCCTCTGCATGGCCTTCTTGTCCTGGCTGAGGTCCTCCTTGTGTTTCCTCCTGAACTCCCGCACCAAGTGATCCACCAGCCGGTTGTCGAAATCCTCCCCGCCCAGGTGGGTGTCCCCCGCCGTGGCCTTCACCTCGAAGATGCCGTCGTCCACCCTGAGGATGGACACGTCGAAGGTGCCGCCGCCCAGGTCGAAGATGAGGATGTTGCGCTTCCCTTCCCCTTTGCGGCTGGCCTCCAGGCCGTAGGCAATGGCCGCTGCCGTGGGCTCATTGAGGATCTTCAGGACCTGGAGGCCAGCGATCGCCCCAGCATCTATGGTGGCCCGGCGCTGGGAGTCGTTGAAATAGGCTGGCACCGTGATGACGGCCTGGGTGATGGAGCAGCCTAGGTAGGCCTCAGCCGTCTGCTTCATCTTGGTGAGTACTATGGCAGAGATCTCCTCAGGGTAGAAGGCCTTTTCCTTCCCCTTGAAGGACACCTGCACCTTGAGCTTCCCGGTATCGCTCACCACCTGAAAGGGCCAGTGCCTTGTGTCCAGCTGAACCATGGGGTCCTCAACCATCCGGCCGATCAGCCGCTTGGCATCAAAGACGGTGTTCTGGGGGTTGAGGGCCGCCTGGCTCTTGGCTGGGTCCCCCACCAGGCGCTCCGTGTCTGTGAAAGCCACGTAGCTGGGCGTGGTCCGGTTGCCTTGGTCGTTGGCGATGATCTCCACCTTGCCGTGCTGGCAGACCCCCACGCAGGAGTAGGTCGTGCCTAGGTCTATCCCCACGGCCGGTCCCTTGGCCCCACGCATGGTCGGGGGCGAGGCTGCAGTGCAAAAAGAGATCTGCTCCTGGGGCTTTCTGGAGACGCAGAACTGCTCCCATGGGTTGTTCCCTGCCCCTTGCCCCCACCTCAGTTGGTTGGTAAATTGACTTCCATGGGCCTTGTTCTCCTGGACAACCTATTAATATTGTCTCTGCCCCCAGCCGGGAGGAGGAGCTTCCCCACCTCCGCTCCCCTGGAGACCTGACTGCCTTTACCTCGACACGTGTCACAATAGGGTCAAGCCGCCAGCCTGCTGCTGCATCCTGCTCTCCATTATGGTTTGCAACCCTATGGGTGTTATTGGCAGCTCTGGAAATGGAGTATTCCCACTGTCCTACTAAAGCGTGACTGTGCTGGGGGCGCAGGAGGCGGCATGGGAGTGACTGTGAGAGGAGGCAGGGCGCATTGGGGCATCACGGGGGACATGAACAGAGAGAGGGGACCTTGGGTCATATGTAGGCTTGGCAGAATTCAATGTTGATATTTTTATAATTTCGACAGCTGATATCGGTTTCTTTCAGATCTATATTTTTTTCGATTCGCAGCCATTGAAACGTCACCCTTGTGTGAAATTTGGGTTGTGAGCATATTTTTCCCTTTCTACCCATTTAAATTTTCACAGTTGTGGAAAATGCCGGGAGCGGGAGGGTGGGGAGGGGAGGGGGTGTCAGACAATGGTTTAATGACAGTAGACGCGGAGAATGAAAAAGTTAAAAGCTTTATACCCCGTTAACACAGACGATCAACGTCGCATGTCAAAATATACAAAGTAAATATCCTGCAATCAACAGATTGTACCTGTTTTTACTATTCATTCGTGAGTCCATTTGTAACCAGCCTAATTCAAAGTCTGAATCACTGGATTTTGATGCTAATAAATTCTCAAGCAGCGTTTTTCTTACTTTATCTATCTGTATATTTCGATGATTATTGAAGGAAATAGTTTTTGTTGTTGGTTTGTGTGTGTGCAGTGAAATCAATGTCTACCGATAAAAAGCTGATCCTTCCAAGTCTTGTTATTTACATTATTATAGACGAGCGCCTGACAATCAGGATATGAACCCAGCCAGCTCTCACATAATGCTTTCTAGCCCTAGCTCTCAACGTGCTTTAAAAGGGAAGGCAGTACCGGTATCCTCATTTCATATATGGGGAAACTGAGGCACACAAGAGAGACATGACACGCTCACAGTCCTCCAGCAGCAGAGCCAGGCCAAGAACCCAGGTCTCTTGAATGCCAGGTCAGTGCTTTAGCCATTAGGTGACTCTCCTTCTCCCGGCTGTAGGAAGAGCCATTCATGGCTACTGACACGCAGGAAGCAGTTGTAGCAAATTGGAAATAGTTAGTGCCTACTTTGGGTCGCTTTTTGAGCCAATCCCAGTTGGGTATGAGCACCTAGATTCTAGGGGATGGACACTGTAGAGATGCAGGAGAGAGAGACGGATTGGTAAGAGAGGATGGATGGACAGAAATCAAAGGGATGGGCAGACAGAGAAAAGACAGGATGGATAGTTTGCTATCCCTGAGAGTGGCAGGTGAGGAACCTTTCTCCCAAGGCCTTTCTCAGTGCTACCAACTCTCACGATGTTATTGCAAGACTCTCCATATTTGATGTTTGAATCCCCAGCTCCTGGAGTCTTGTGATTATGGGGAAATCTCGGCTTTCGGCTACCCCCCCACTCCTCCTGTGGCTGCAGAGAAAAGCTAAGAAAAGTGACCCCCTAGAAGCTCTGAAATCGAAAAGCAAAGAACCCAGTGTTTTGCAGTTTGAAAAATCTCATGATTTTTATGTGATTTTGGGGGCGGCTGACATGATATTTAGAGCACTCGGGCTGGGCCGCCCCATGCATGCCCCAGCTCTTCCTCATCAAAGGCGTTATTGATCCCAGAACCCCCTCGTTGTGGCTTCATCCCACGAAGGGTCGTTCTGAAAACATGCAGGGTGTCGTGGGGTTGACGTGAGTTCCCAGGGTGGAGCTGATTTCAACACTGCGGAGAGGGGGGCAGTGAGAGGGTGGATTCATGTGCCCTCCCCTTCTCCAGCATGAATGAGGAGACCCACAGCTCCAGTCAATCTAATTAAAACCGCTTGTCTTTGCACTTTGATCTGCCTTCTCCGTCAACCTGCGCTGGGTCGCTGGCGAGTTAAGAGACATATTAACTCGCCCATGCCCACACTTCGGGTGGCGGGGGAGCACGAAGGAGGACTGGGGGGGCATTAAAGGGAAACTGTTGATGCTGGGGGGGGGGGAAGAAAGGCCCCCTTTTCTCCGCACGTCCTCCCCCCCCCCGCGCCCTCCCCAAGCTGACATGAACAAGCTTCCCCCACCGCCCAAACATGGGTTGCATTAAAGTCTCAAGACCGGGTCAGGTTGGAGAAGGAAAAAGGATACTACGGCTTTACAGTAGCGCAAACTATAGAGCCACTGTTTCGGCGGTGACCCCGGGGGTCAAAGGTGAAGGGTTTCCCAGGAGCGTCTTTGATGAGAGCCATCTTTGATGAGAAAGGAGCCTCTATACAGATGTCCCATAATTACCATGAGAATGTGCAGCACATGGTCGAGAAACGCAGCCCCGAAAGGGAGGTTTAATGGAATGTAATTAAAACGGCCCCTGTTCAGCATTTTTGCTCGCACTTTCTCGCTCGCTCGGGCCTCACTTTAACCTTTTCAAGGCTCGGTTCGTGACAAGCGGCGCAGAGAGCTGGCGCGGCCCCACGCCCGCCCACCCACCCCACCCCATTCCATCCACCCCACGCCGTCCTCTGGGAAGCTCCAGCCAGGCCGTCGGGAGAAAGTCACCGGCTCTGCGTAAACACCTCCCCAGCCGATCGGAGCCGAAAATCTGGGCCTTCCCGGTCCCATCTCGCCATACCCACCTCAGCAGAGGGACACCATTCCACTTGCAACTTATCAGCTATGGCCCCTGGGTTTTGCTAACACTGGACTTTTCTAAAGCACTGGGTGTCTACGTGTGTTAGGAGAGAGATTGTCGGTTTATTCCAGATGGTTTTTAAAGGGTGGCTGGAATGAGTGGACAGGGGGATGCACCTTTCTCCCAAGCCCTGCCTCCTATGGGATCTTAGCCCAGACGAGATTCACCCCAGCGCAGCAGGATTCACCCCAGAGCAAGTCAGTTGTGTCTATACTAGGGCACTGGTGCGGCTTCACCCTCAGCTAAAATCCCTGTGGAGGAGAGGCTTCGGCCAGGCCCCTTTCCCGCACCAGCCCCCTCTGCAGCTCTCTCCTTGAAGTGCTCGGAAAGGGATGTCGCTCTGGGCTCTCTGAAGGCCTGCAACCTCTGTTACTAGCAAGGGGTGCAGAACGGCACCTAAACGATGGTTCTTATCCCTGGAGGGGGGATCATTGCAGGCAGTGGCATCAGTTCAGATATTTCGGGGGGGGGAGGAAGAAGGGGCAAATTCAAGTCCCTCCCCCTCACACCAGCTGGGACCCTATTCCGGTCCAATTCACCCTCACCTTCCAGAGATGCTGCGTCTCCCTCAGTCGGGGAGGCTCCCCTCTCTTATCCTCACAGTGACTGAGACGGTGCTGCCAGGAGTTGAGTTTTCAGCAGACTCTGCCGTGCACCAGGTCACAAAATCATGGGGCCCAGTGGCCCCTCCGCCTGGACAGAGGCTGATGCTTTCAAGCAGTTGGGCCGTGGCTCCCTGGCTCTCTGGCCTATGCAACTCTGAATAAGTGCAGAATTGCACCTAGAGTGAAAAATCAGGATGGGGTGTGGGGGTGTCTTAGATGCCTAGATAAGACAAAGCCCCAAATATCCGGACTGTCCCTATAAAATCAGGACAGCTGGTCACCTGAATTGCACCACTGATTCCGGGCCCAAGCTGGGCCTCATTTGCAGGGCAGTGTGGATGTGGAGGAAGCTGGCCCGCTGTATCCGCTCTGTGGCTAGACGCAGGACTCCAGGCCATCAACTGCAAAATTCACCTCCTTTAAAAAAAAACACAACCCTGCGTCGCCTCTTATGTTCGGGGTCAGATGGGCTTGGAAAGACCCTCCTCTTCCTCTGTTTTGGCTGCCACCAGACACTCTCGTCTGTATGATGAACCCCCATGCATAAAAAGACAGATAGGCTAATATATCTGTAATCCGCCTTTCACACACTCGCGAACCAGGGCCAGGCAGCAAGGCAGCCCGAGCGCAACGCGAGAGGTTAATCTCCATGAAATCAGCCCTTCAGCCTGGCTATTATGCTCATGTCAAGATGTCAGGGGCAGAGAGATGCTAACTTTGCTAGCGAACTCCCTCCGCACATTCCTCCCACTTGTTGGGTCTCTGGCGGGGGCGGGGGCGGAATTTTGGGGCGGAAATGTCATCCCTGTTCTGTTCACGGCATACACTGAGAAGTTAGAGACACACATAATACACTCTTTCTGAAAACCCTGGCCCCACGGAAGCCAATGCAAAGCTCTGGAAGGCTGCAACGTAATACTGCTTTAATTCCTAGAATCCAGAACTTTAACACACACAAAATCCCCATAGCGGGGCGAGACCAAGGAGGCTGCTGCTTAAACACACAGAGGCACAACTCACCCCACTGCAGGCTGGATGACTGCAGACTGACTACAGCTAGACCCAGGTCACTCGCTTCCCTACAGAGCTACCCAGCCTGCAAGCAGGACCAGGAAGCCCCTTACAAACATCAAGGGAGAGCTTGTAATTTGCAATGCACCACAGTACCCAGGGTCCTGGCTGGGTTTCTGCCGGAGCAACTAGCCCGAGCTGCAGCCCCTGTGGCCGTGGCATCACGGCTCCAGGGCCCGAGCTAGCTAGATCAAAGCTAGGTCGGGTACGTCCACACGTGCTGCAATCACATCCCATCATTGCAGGGGAGACACACCCTAAATGAGTATTGCCCCTTTGCTGAGCAACAGCCGAATACACCGCCTGGCAGATCCAGCTCCCGTTTAGAGCTGAAATCAGCGACATGGGGACAGGCGTTTGCTTAGTGCAGAATAGTTTATTTAAAGCATGTACAGGGAGGGGGTCACATTCAGCGGCTCGGGCCACAGGCCACACAGAGAGTCAGGTGCAGAGCAGGGAATAGAATGCAGATCTCATTCAGCGGAGAGTGCTTTAACCCGTGCAAGCCACCATCACGCCTCTCACTGAATGGCACCGGTAACGCCATCTACGGAGAGTTTCACCCAGGCTGCTTGTCCACCCGGGACTGATATTGTGCAAGGTCATTGGCACCTTTTGCCATAACACAAGGAATAAGGTGATCAAAAGCTGGACTGCAAACGCAGTTCAAGAAGAAGGGGAGTGTAGCCTGGTGAGTAGAGCAGGAGATGTGGAAGTCAGGATTCCTGGGGGGGTTTCCAGCGCTGGTAAGGGAGTGAGGGCTAGTGGTTAGAGCAAGGGCCTCAGGCGTTCTGAGTTGAGGAGAGTGGGTGTTCTTAGTGGTTGGAAGAACAGACCGGGCCCCAGGACTCCTGGGTTCTACCTCTGGCTGCAGCAGGGAGTGTGTGCTGGTGGCTAGAGCAGTGGGATCTAGGCCAGGATTGCTGGGTGCTGTTCCTGGCTCTGCCATGGAATTGCTGTGGGACTTGGGGCGAGTCCCTTCCCCTCTCTGCACTTCCTAAGAGGGGGCTAACCCTTCCCTGTCTCCCGGGGGGTTGTGTGTCTCAGCTTTTGGAATCGTTCCAGGGCAAGCCCAAGAAATGCAAAATAATGATTAGAGAAACTGGAGCAGGTTCTTGTGCCCGGTTAGAATCCAAAGCGCTGGCCATGCTAGTGGTTATTCCCAGCGTGGGTGCTTCTGCAACAGCGTCCACATTGGCCTCCAGCAACGCTAATGGATAGGAACCAACTCTAATCTATAAATGGGGAAACTGAGGCACAAGGTGGCAGAGAGACTCACCCACAGCCGCTCAACGAGTTGTTAGAGCCCTGAACAGAACCCAGGCGTCACAGTCTGGTGCCTAATTCCCAAAGCAACTGATAAGCATGGCAGTGTCCTACCAAGTAAGAAGACAAAAGGATGAAATCCGGGACTCGTTGAAGTCAGTGGCAAAGTTCCCATTTACTTCAGCGGAGCCAAGTTTTCATCCTGAGGTCCCAAAAGGTGGTTTTCTTATTTCAAGGCTATTTCAGGGATTGCTGTAAGTTCTGGGTGAAAGATCCAGCTGGTTCTTAGCAGATCAGAACTCCCCTCCCCAGAATAAAACCCAGGAGGCAGGATGGTCTCCACCAGAACAAGCTGCAAACTCTGCAATTAATCCTCCTTCTATAACTGGGATTGGGACCACACAGCACAGACACATAATAAGGGACACGTCCGCAGCCTAAGGGACTTGCCTGAGGTCATACCGGAGGCAGTAGCAGAGCAGGGAACTGAGCCTGCAACTCTGGAATCCCAGGGAAGTGTCTTTACAATAAGGCCATCTTTCATCAGGCACCCAGTGTTTTCTCTGGGAAAGTATCCGTTCCTGCTGCTTTAAAGGCGCTTGCTCCGTGCCACAGCTCGCCTAGGGGAAAAAAGGAGGACAGTAGCTGATATTCTCAATGCAGCAAAGGAGAGGATCAGCAAAGCTTTGGCTGAGAGATTCAGGAACAAACATCCTCCTGGGCGTTGAAGGTTTCACTGGGGCTAAGCGAATCGCTTCTTTGCAAACAGAATTAGGCCTGGACTAGATCTAAACCTTAGGTTGATCCAGTTAAGTCATTCCGGGCTGTGAAAAATGTTGCGCCCTGAGCAGTATGGTTCGGTTGACCTAATGTCCACTGTAGACGTGGCTGGGTCGATGGAAGGATTCGAACTCGTGCCTCTCAGAGATGTGGATTAGCTACATCGAGGGTGACAGAGAAAGCATCAACTATCTGGCACTACACTGCCATAGGCCCGTTGTGCACACGTACCCTTAGACTTTGCTCAAGCGATTTACTTTCGCAAATGACCAAACGGAAGGCAAACTAAATCCTGAAACGGGATTTCTTACAGACATCAGGCTCCTGTTGGCTCTGTACACTGATTGCTTTTTGGTCTTTCTGCACCTTTCCCTCCGTCCGCTTCCACTGCTCAATTCTCACACAGCACGCAAGGCTAGCCGTGATCAGGACGGGAGTTCAGGCTGCTTTCTTTGACGTTGCGAATTACTAGAGCTGGTTGGAAAACAGATTTCCTCTCCCACAAAAATCTCAAGATTTTTTTTATCATCTCGAATTGGGACGAAAAATCAAAATTTCGGGGGAAAAAATTGCCAAAAAACGTGGGTCCATCAAAACTCCTTGTTTTGATACATTGGAAACATTTCATTTCAATGTTAATCTTTTTAAAAACAATTATTTTATACCAAAGCAAGCCAATTTTGAAACAAAAAAGTGGTTTCAAAACGACAGATTCCATTTTGACGTTTTTGAGCTTTCCCCCCCCAATTCTTTTCAAAACAATATTTCATCGAAACTGACACAATTTTGCAAAAAGGTTGGTTTGACTGAGAAACAGCCTTTTTCCCCAGCAGAAAACTCATTTGATTAACATTTTCTGACCAGCTCCACTAATTACTGCATTTGAAATGCCATCAGTGTGAAAGACTGGAGGAAAGATGATGGAAATCTCATTGCATCAGGGAATGCGTGGGCACATGTCCGGGGAAGGGACAGATGCAGAATCAGAAGGTCCGGGATGTAACAGTCTGGCCTAGATTGGAATTCCAGCCCCTGATGCCGGGTATGTTTCTTGCACTTGATTCTCCATTTGCCTTGCCTCTTGCGTAGTCCTTGTAACATTTCTTTTGAACAAAATCCAAACTTTGGGAGTCCCCTTTGCAAAGACCGTTCCATTGTAAGAACGACGCTCACAATACTCTGTCATCCCCTTCTAGCCAACCCCCCCCCATAAACATAACAATGATCTCGAAACAAATCATCCCAAATGCAAACAAACAAAAAAATCAAATGAATAAAATCTAAAAAGTCAAAACCAAAATCCTTCCCGGAAGCAGATTTTTCAGCTGTTGGTTCTTTTCTGGCCCCCACCACTGTGATAGCTGATACCTCACAATCTGTAACTTGTCTAGCCTCACAACTTCCACAGGGCAACTATGCCCATTACACAGATGGGGAAACTAAGGCACAGAGCAACTCACTCAAGTTGATGCTGTGCCAAAGCAGGAAATTGAACCTAAGCCTCTAAATTCCTAAACAAATGCCCTAACCACTGGGTAAACCTTCCTCATAGCAAGTAGTGTAAGTAGGGTGACCAGACGGCAAATGTGAAAAATCAGGATGGGGTGGGGGGGGTTATAGGAGCCTGTCTAAGAAAAAGACCCAAAAATCAGGACTGTCTCTATAAAATCGGGACATCTGGTCACCCTAAGGGTAAAGCGGCTGAAATTACAGGGCAGCTGAGAATCAAGCGCAGAATTAATAATAAAATAGTAACAAGCATTTCTTACAGAGTGCTCCGCATCGGTAAATCTCCAAGCGCTTCACAATCTTTAATGTGAAACAGAGAAGACCATTATCCCATTAGACAGATGAGGTCCTGAGGCCCAGAGGAGCTAAGGCCCAGATCCTCAAAGGTATTTAACTGCCTAACTCCCAGGAAATGTGTCTTTAAACCCACCAGCATGATCAGCGTGGGACGACACAGAGGAAACGGCCCATCCGGGACGTGGACACTGCCGCAGAATAGTGCTTCAGATCCAGCTTTCAAAGCACCCACTGGAATAAATGAGCCGTTTATTTTTCAACAAGACCCTCCCGCCTCGCAATCTCAGCAAGCCCCTGTGGAAATGGAGAGCCTGTTCGGCCTTAGCGATCCCAAACCAGCCGCCGCCGCCTCCTGCTCCGTGGAAAACCGGCCTCCGGCTTAAGCCTAATCCCGGAAAGCGGCTGGACAGTTTCTTCCCCTAAGACTCCGATGGCAATTTCAAAGGAGGGGGGGATTTCTAAAGCGGGGGGGCAGAATGAGCAGTGGCTTAGCTAAATAAATTCCCCCGTTTAGAGGGAGGGAAGAGACACGCAGACACAGCCGGCCTCCCGGCCCCTTTCCATTGTCACAGAAAGGTCAGCCCCTGACGAGTTAGTTATCATTAGCTAAGGCCAATTTAATCACAGCAATTGCACATAAATCACTCAGGACAGACGGAGCACTTTATTCCCCTCCCCCGACTAGTCTAAAAGGTTGACAGATTCCCCCCCCCCACTTGAAAATCCACCCAGCCCTGTCCCCTCGGCAGCCTCCTTTCTCCCCCGCCGTTGGGTCTTGTCTGTTTTTCCAAATATTAAAGGCCGTCATGAATTACCGGGCGCTGACCATCCATCAGGCTGTCAGGATGAAGAGCAGGGTCACGGGTAAGAAAGACCAGAGGGCAGTCGGGAATAGAAAGGGGTCAGGCCAGCCACACATGTGCCTAGAACAACTTATTTTATTTCACTTGGCAGGCCCGGAGGCGGAGAGCGGGGCTCAAGTCTGGGGAGGGCCGGGGGGCACTCACGTTACCCGCCCTCCCCAGGGCTGGGCGGTCCTTTGCCTTGGAATTATTCCCGCGAGAACCAGGCCAGTGAGAGAAGCCACCCGCTGCCCCCGGTGGCAACGCTCCCTTGCCTAGCAAAAACCTCAGGAGATTTTTGGGGAGGTGGCAACGTCAGGCAGAGGGGCCAGAAAAAATATTTCTGGGCCCGGAGGGTGTTTTCTACCCTCCTCCTGGTCAGCCAGCCGGCGCGGACTCGTGCCCGGGCTCCTGGCCATCCGGCCGTGTGTTTGGATAACAGAGGGCCAGATCCGCAGCTGGCGCAAATCAGCCCGGCTCTCGTGAAGATGTTCGGCCCGTTCGTCGGCTGGCGATCGGAGGGTCGGGTTAACCCATGGTGCTTGTGTCTCTTTCCCTCCCTCGGAAGTGGCCCTGCGGCTTGACAGGCACAGAAACTGTCTCTCCGCCGCGTCCCGTCCACACTATGTCTGCGCCCTCTCTCCTGACTCCGCCAGCCTTTCCGGTCAGATTAGTCATAAAAGAATAATAATGAATAAAGCTTCCCACCTCTGCAGCATCTCTCATCCGCAGAGCTCCAAGCTCTTCCAGAGAACTCAAAGCTCTAGTATTATTATTACTGTTTGAACGGCTCTAGCATCTATCGGCCCTGTCAAGGCTCAGGGCCCCATTGTGCCAGGCGCTGCACAAACAGAGCGCAAAGACCCTCCCGAGTTTGAATTTACCATCCGCGGCGGTGCTAAGGTGGCTCCCACGAGCGGACGGGGAGAGCACAAGGTACAAGCTGGTTCGGCTTTGTGCACCAGGCCCCAGTCATTTCTTGTGGTCCAGCGGCACTCGTCTGTCAACTGGGAGGCCTGGCCGCGGAGACCCAGACGGGGGACCCGTCCTGCCAGGTGCTGCATGGACTCAGCGCAAGAGACAATCCCTGAGCTCTCCGGGAGGGGAGGGAAACTGAGGCACAGAGCAGGGCAGTGACTTGCCTATGGCCAGTGGGAATAGAAGCCTGGTCGCTGGAGTTGCTGATCCGCCCCTGCTCTGAACGTGGAGAGCTACTGATGCAAAGTGCTACGTTAGTGCCAGATTTCAGGCCTTGGGCGACGGCTCTGGCTGCCCCACCAGGAATGCACCCAGGGCCACGCGGGCGGCATGCAAACTTTCCCCCGGTTCTTTCTCGCCTTTTTTTTTTTTATTTCAATCTAATTGAAGAGAGGGAGGGGGGGAGAGTTTGGAAGATAAAAGCTGCCAGGGCTAATTACACCTCATTATTCCAAAAGCTCTCTCACGCCTCACTTACTCTCAAACGCCAGCAAAAGCGCGGGGGAGGGGCGAGGGTATTAAGGGAAAGGCCTGGTGGAAAACAAAGTTAGTTCATTCACATGGCGCAGCAGAAAAGCCTGGTGCGTGGGGGGGCTTCTTTTTTTTTTTCCCTTCCTCCCCTTGACCGGGGAGAGGCTTTAACTGCAACTGACGTCCTCAGTTCGTTTCTGGTCTCGGCACTCGGGGCTGGGGGGAGAAAAGTGACTTAGTAGGATGCTTTGGGGAATTTCCAACCTGCTCTCCCTCTCCTCCCAGGCCTGCTCCTCGGCACAGCTAGGTCTCTCGGGGGCATGAAAAATCCACGGCTCTATCCCGACCTCCCCCCGGCGTAGACAGTGCTAGGCCGATGGACGAATTCTCCAGGGAGGGGGATTATCTACGCCGGTGGCAGAGGGAGTGTCTACACAGAAGCACTCCAGCGGGGCAGCTGCGCCTCTGGAGTGCTTCAGGTGTAGACCGGCCCCCAGAGGAGTGAGCCGCGGGGAAATGAGATCAGGGTGATGGATTCTGGCTCTGGGGTTCAGGATTCAATCCAGGCTCAGGCCTCTCTCAGCCTCTCGGGTGCTGTGAAGCGGACGACACGTTGGCAGAATGGGGTCAAGGGGCCTTAGGGTAAATCAGGTAGAAATCAGGCCCTGGGTGATTTCAGTTGGTTCCCCTTTGGCGGGAGAGCCGTGAATAGGCCAGAAACACCAAGAGAACCGAGCTCTTTGCCATCGAAAGGCCAGAAACGCCACACACGGCTAAGATCTCACCGCCCATCCAGCCCCAGCGATGACTTCCTGAGGCAGCGTGGCCTAGTGAATAGAGCGCCAGACCTGGGTTCCATTCCCGACTCTGCCCCTGGCCTGCTGGCTGACCGTGGGCAAGTCATGGCCCCCGCCCATGCCTCAGTTTCTCCCTCTGTAAATTGAGGCTAGTAATACTGACCTTCCTTTGAAAAAAGCGTTGGTGTCTCCTGACGCGAGTCCGAGGTTATTAGCAGGATTTACGAATAAGGCCCCACGGAAAAGCTCACGTAACCACAAAACAAACCCAGGCACTAATCACCGCACAGTGAAGTGGCAACCAGCTGCTGTCCCACCCCTGTCCCTGCACCCTCTTCACCCCGTACGTCCGCAATCCTGCTGCCCGTCTGTGTGCGCGCAGCCCTTTGAGCAGGCAAGGAATCCATGAGGTTGAGGGGCTGAGAAGTGGCACTGGGAAGATGGACCGGGTGGGCTCTTCGTGCCACCCAAAGCCTGGCCCCATCTACATGGACGGCTGAAGGGGCTTAGCTCCTTGCAGAAGCTGGCCCTAGGCCAGGTCCATGGAGCAAGGGGAAATACTCAGATTATTCCCCATTCCAGGTCCCTCACACCAGCCAGATTAACCCAAAGGGGACTGATCACAGTGCAGGGTGGTTGAGCACGGTCCGAGCAACTGCAGCACGGGAGGAATGAGAGCCGGGATTCCTATTCTAGTCAGGATCCTATTCCCAGCTCTTTACATGTACACTGTGGGGAATCATGGCGCTGCTCTGTGCCTCAGTTTCCCTGTCTGTCAAAGGAGAGAATAAACATTCTTGCATTGCAAAGCTTCATTAATATTTGCAAACAGCTTTGAGATCCTCAGATGAAAGTGCTGCTGGGAAGGCAGGGCAAAGGTCAGGATGTTTAATCTGAAGTCATTTCGGGAGCACTGCCCCAATGTTCCAAGGGATAAAATATATACATCTACATAAAGCCCATGCTACTGAAAAACAGACTGCTTCTGTCATGGAGGGGATATCGGCTAGGTAAGTTTGCAAGAAGACAGGATCTTTATTATCTATTCCCTTAGCAGAGCTCATCCTTGCTTCCCCCCCCCCCTTTCTTTTTTCTTTTTCTTTTTTAATAAGATCCCAACTAGTTGCTGTGGAGATGAGCACAAGATGTCACCACCGGAGATTTCTGACATCAGGAGGGAAAGAGGCATCGGTAGCAAAAGCAACTCTTTAAGGAAAAAAAAATATTTGCTTTCATGAAAATGCCCCCAGTTATTCAGGGCGGGGAAAGAGCAGAGAATATACATGTATAGAGAGGGGGTTTATTTCTGTGTCGAACGTTTTGCAAAGATTTCCAGGTGATCTTGGTGAGTTTTTTTTAAAGCTGTCATATTGGGTTGTTGGTTTTTTTTTTAAATCGTCAAGGAAAAGAATCCAAAGAAGAGACAGCTGCCTGTAGATTTCAATTATTATGTGTTTGGTTTTGATGGTCTAGCAATTAACTTGTTTCTCGGGAGTAGTTTTAATAGTGAAAGAAACCCCACCTGTGATATTCCACCTACCAGCCCACCCTTCTTAGGAAGCCACTGAAAGTTTTCACTTTGACATACTCTCGGGATCGCACCCCGATTTTGTGCTTTTGGAATGATGGGTTGTCATGTAAAATGGCACTTTGGAAGTTTGATGAATTCGTCGTTGCCCAACCAAACTGCACCCTTTGAGAAATACCATTGCCCGGGCTAGTGTGTTGAAAGAGCAGGATTCTCCTCTATTCTTTTTTTTTTTAAGTCAGTGAAGAAGAATCTGCATTGTTGACTTCTGGGTTGGGACAAAATTGCAAGGAGCATTAGGAACATAAGCCAACGTGATGGCCGTGTTAGAACACAGACCAAAATTCAGCGGAAGCTTCCAAGCTATGCAAAAAGCCAACACTCTTAGCAATTACTTGATCATTGCATCAATCATTTAGATACTAAAATGCAAGGGTTTGCACTTGCGGTTCGTAAAACACAACATGCAACATTTAGTGGCTATTTTGTTTTTTAAGATCAGCAGAGCTGTTGATGCAAATTAGTTTCGTACCTGCATGGTAAAATAGAGGTTTTAATATACAGTATGCAAGGCGAGAAAACACACTACAGTCAGCGCAGCATTGGTTACAATCAGTGCTTAATTTGTAATGAAAGAGGTGCCGGGGCACAAGCAATTTTTCTACTTTCATAACTGATGCGGCAAGCCCAGGGGTGCTCGGGCTATGAACTGCCAAGCCTAGAGGTGCCAGGGCTCAGCTCGAGCAAGCCCCAGCAAAAATGAAGCACTAGATACAATGACTGTATGCGTGTAAAAAATAAATTCTCGCTGTAACTTTTTATATGGCAACACCCAGTTTTTCCTCGTGTCTATTTTTTGGCAACTCAAAGGTGATGTGATTTACAATTTGCAACATTTATTTTGTGCAAAACATTCTGCATCCACACACCCATTTTTCAATCGTATTTGCAGCCCATGTTGCAAACAAACAATTGCATTTTTAGTTTTAGTACACTGCAAAATCAGATCATTTCAAAAAATCCAATCGTTGACCAATGGGGCAAAAGATTTATTTTTCTACAAAATTCTCCCCAGCCACAAACATCGAACTGGCTTTAGCATTTCTACAAATTACCTATTATGTTTTATTTATTTTAAAAAAAAACTAAATTATAAATGTATCTGAACAGGGAATATGGCAATAGTTTCACGTGTCATGTAGGTCTCAATCCAATGCCTATTGATCTTTTCATTGACTTCAACAGAAGTTAGATCGAGCCCCTAGTACATTTTTTGTGCGTGGTATAAATATGACTAATAACTTCTGGAAAATAGGCACAAATTGGTTGAATGCCAGGTTTAAACCCAAGAAGGATTGGTGTTCTTTTACCAGCTGTTGTATCAGGGTGTGTGTTAGAAATTGATATTTTAAAAGGACCCCACAAAATAGTAAAAAAACAAAATTAGACAAGATGGTCAGTGAAACACCATTTGCCATGTTCTCACACTTGGCTGCCTTAAAATGACTGCTGCCCATCAAATATTCCCGCTAAAGAGTAAAGCATGGGATGCAGGACTCCTAAGCAAACTATTTTGGTTAGCATCTTTGTAGATAGATGGATAGATAGTTTCATGTATGTGTATACCTATGCATCTATCTACATATTAAATAGATAGTTAGATTAGATGTATAATTTAATTATTGGTTGCCTAGGTACCACAGTAATGTTGCACTAGAAATACCTAGCCAGATAGATTTAATTTCCCTTTAGAGTAAGTTATTGAATACAACCTCTATACATCAAGTAGACGAAACACCTGCCTAAGCAAGGTAGACTCTATAGAAAGTGAGATTTTATAGGGGATGATCAATTAATCCTCATTATATAGGCACCAGTAACAACAATCTGGAAGATCTGAATTCAGCAAAGGGTTTTTTTTTAAATAACACAGTGAAGGAAATTCTCTTACTCACCCTTATTTATTCGCTGGTATAACTATCTGGGTCTTAGGTCTGGATGCACAGGCATAAAAACTGATGTTTCAATTGCTTATGCAAGTTTGTCTCTCCATTGTAGATAGACACGTCTGGATTTTATATATCTATATTTCTCTGTAAATCTGTCTCTGGATCCCAGATCTATTCTAGGTACAATGTCCTGTGGGAAATGTTTAAATAATTGTTGTTTAGAATTAGAATTCCTTCAGGCTCGATCCAACATTAAACTAAATACCATTACGAAACCTCCTTCTCTAGTTCTGATTTAAAATCATTCAACAAATCCTTACACCTTGCTATAAATCAGAGTGCTAAATCCGTTTTTTATTTACACTATTTTTTTTTAAATAACATTAAATAAAAGCCACCAGAGGACCTGAGCGCAGAGACCGGCTTGCAGGCGGGCTACTACGTACCTCTGTACAATAAAGACAATAAATAATCCCTGCTTCATTAAGGTGGGTTAGAAAGATTTGATCAGGGTTTATAAAGGACTTTGCATTCCTCAGATGAAAGGCTGCTTTTTAGTGGAAGAGGAAATTATGACTCAGGGACACAATCAACTTAAAAAACTACACTTCTGTTTGAATATTATTAACCTGATGCTGTTAAAGTAACCCTGAAGATAAAAGATATTGGAGAACAAATGTTATTTTTGTTTGCTTGTTTAATTTGTGCATTTGCTAGCACTCTGTCCATTGTGTCTTTTCCCCTGAATCGTCAGTTAGGATGTTGGGGTTTTTTTTACACAGCAAAGTGGGAGAGAGGAAAAAGATTAAAAATAGGAAAACGTGCTCATAAAACCTCAAACTTTGACACAGAGCTTCAGGGGCAGGTGGGGGACGACACTGCTTTTAACTCATTTTCGGAAATGGATGAGATTTCAAGTTAACCATGTCTTTGGGGAATTCAGCTGCACAGGTACAGAATAAACAAAGCAAGGAGAAGTCTCTTTGACCAGGATAGTTTGTGTAGTCAAGAACTTAGGTTTCCCTATGAGCAATTTTATTTGCATACTAAAACAACTCAATTTCATTCTGAATACAAATCTTAATCTTCCCCTCACCCTCCTAAAAACCGTTTTCTCCTTTTGATATCTTAGAGACTTTGCATGCCGCAGTCTTTCCAGCCTTACCAAAATTATGTGTTTGTAAGAAATTATATTAAAAACTACCTTGCTGAATTGTTAACCTTTCTCCTTTTTAGCCTGTATAGTTCTTCAAGCTCTTCATACCCAGCACGCATCGAGCAGAAAAAAGAAGGAAGGAGTAAGCAATTTAGAAAGGAAACATCAACCAGCAATATTGCGTCAGTCTTGACTTCATTAATTTGTATTTTAAAACGCTCCGCACAGTGCTAAATGATTCTCATCTGCATGCCATTTCACACCTCTCATGCCAGAGAAGAGAAATCTTTTTATCCTAAGGAATCTTTTCTACAATGTTACGAAACAAACCAAAATAAGACAATCATAAAAAATGGACAGACCGATTTTTTTTTAACTCTTCTTGCTGTGTTTATTTTTTAAAAAGGAACAAAGACTGAACACTGAGAAATGGATTTTAAAACACAGCACGAAGAACTATGTTTCACTGTTACAGAAGGTTTTAATTGCTGTATTTTCTCTCTAGTATATATTTCGTACCGTGATCACAATTGCCACAGCAGGTTTTGCAGCTTGTATTTTCTCTGCCGTGCGTGTATCTTTATACGGCGGTCACCCTTTATTTACAATTACCTTAGATAGCTCCAAAGCTCTATCTCTCTATTTGCAATTGTCAAAGTATTTTCTGCACATGTTGAAGCAACTTTTTTCGCTTCTTTATCGAAGGCAAAAGTACCAAGTTCTTCGGCGCTGGATGTATATGCAGCTCGCTTGGAAAAGCGCATAAAAGACACTTGCACATAAATAACTATTAAGTAGGATTTAAAAAATAAAGCAATTGAAGCCAGATAATTCCCTACATAATAAATCAGCTCTATTCTCCACACCATGGAAAGCCCTTATGCGCCTGGGGTATTTAGCATGGCTTTTAACAAAGCTGAAGGATTTGTATTTAAATTGTACTTTATGGGTCTTGTTCTCCATTTGCCCCGTACTTTGTGTGCAGTCATTTACGCCAGTGCAAAGCAGAGGCCGTGTAAAACGCTACCAAATCGGCTTACACCTGGTGTAAATGACCACACAGGAGGCCGGGCGGTGGGATCTGGAATCGGTGAGCAGGCCCCTTTAAATGAAGCGGGTTTAACCAGCTCCGAGCAAACACAAACGCAGGGCCAGATTCTTAGTTCCGCTGATGCTTCTTTGAGTACCTGGGCAGTGCAAAAAGGCCTTAAAATGGGGTTCGTTTAAGTCCCTGTTATGCTGCCCGAGTGGTGTAAAGGGGGGGTCAAAGTGAATCAGGCCCTAAATAGCCAAAAAGCAGATCGAAGGGAAGTAGATGGCTTCATATTTGATCAAGAGACTGACATGTTAGAGGGATCACGTTTACTAGCTACGTCTACCCTTAAAAATGCACCAATTTTGCCTTCAGTAACTAGATGAAATGACCATGCCTTACAAATTGCACTCGCTAGCTGTCAATTGCTTCTGGGCAACACCTGCTGCAAAGTTCTCCGAGACATTCGACAGCGTCTAAAGGTGACCCTGGCAGAAAACACCTTTCAAGTCAGTTTCTCACAGCACCACATCTCTGAAACCAGGGCTATTTTCTGTGCCCAAAGGCTTTGCGTCAAGGAGGGGGTTAGGTGTGGGGTTTGATTCTGTCTTACATTCTCATGCCTCTCAACAGCTGATGTGGGCCACAACCCCCCAAATGAAGGGAAATTAAGAAAAAAAATTAGGCATAGAGGAAATCTTAAACGCTGTGAGGTGCCTTCCTTTGGTAGAAAGCGTCTCTTTAAAACCTCAGTTTCGTGGTTGGTGATTTCTGATCTAAATAATTTTCAATGATAAAAGTGAGGAGGTAATTAACAGGCGTGGAGTGTAAATACTTTTAGGACTGAAATGAGCACAGTCAGGTACAATTGAGATGGACGTGTTTACAGTAAGGAGAATAAGTTAAAAACAATGAAATGACAGCACAAGGCACACCTAATCAAAGGGTGCAAGGAGCCAAGTACAGATGGATTTGAGAAACAAAATGATTAATTTTCTAACAAATTCTTGGGTGGCTAGAAACATATTCATGTCCTGAGACACTTTTGAGAATTAACAGGCCCCTACCCTCTTTCCATGGGGATTCAGGAATCAAACTCTTATTTCCCGTTTTGAATGGATTTCACAATGATTTTAAGGAGCCAGGAGCCCCAGCTGCAAAGTTCTGTCTAAAATTCAAACTTTTCCAAGCATCAGGGACATTGAGACCTGACCCGATCTAGTTTTAAGCAAGAATCCGTTCATCCTTTTGCAAACAAAGGTGTTGGGTTTTTTATATTTGCACCGGGGGCAATATTTTCCATTCCACTTTAAATCGTTTTTTATCCCTTCGGTATTTCATTCCATTTTTCTAATAGGATTTGTTTCCTTCAGTCACAGGACAATATATGCAAAGTTACATTATCAAGCGTCATCTTGACAAACTGACTGCATTAGACTCTCTCACAGAAAAAAAAATGAATCTGAAATTAACCCACCTTATTTGTTTTTGCTTATTTTAAAAGATCACTTTTCTTTCAGCAGCTTTTGTATATTAAAGCCTTTTAGCAGCTGAAAAGAAAAGCATTCACCCCGATAAAGATGCTACATGGTTCAATATAATTTATTTTGCTTAGCATCTTTCATGCTAAGTACCTCTGCAGAGTTCTATACAAAAGAGTGATTAGGGTATGCCGTACATTACAGGAAGCTGAGATTCCATTTTGGAAGAAAATTGTAACAAAATAAGTACATTTGATGCAATTTTAGGATCAGTTGCATGAGTGATATTTCCCAAGTATATTTAGTTGCATTAAAGATACATTACTGTAAAAGGAAATATTCCCATTTGAATGTAAGTGTTTCTGAAGGAAGTAGGACATTTCTGTCCTAGGATGTTGTAGCTCTTTTGGAGCACTTTGTAATGCATCTGCCCTGTGATACAGATGCGCTGCATTGTCTCCTCTAGCCTGAAAAATATGCTTCTTTTGGAAAATGAAAATCCAATTGTGTCTAAAGCAGACCCTTGAAAACAGCGACGGGGTGAGGTGGACAATTGAACAGTGCAGGAAAAAATGACAGTCACAGGGTATCCCGGTGAATGAAGGTGTAAAGATAAGTTTAGGGCTCGACACTGCAAATCGGGAGTAGCTTTGCTCACGTGAGTACAGCTCAGTGTGGATCCTAAGCTGGGGGGTAGTGTTTGTGGGATCCTCACACACACCTGGTGATGTCTGTGGGGTTTTTGTAGCGCCATCACCGTATATATGAGACCATGATCCTGAAAGACCTACACATGGGAGTGGCCCTGTTTTAGTCCACAGAACATGCCCATTTGTGAAATTAATCAAACAAATAAGCCTTTGCAGGATCAGGGCATATCATGCACTGACTGAACAGAGCGGCCTTGCAACACTGCCATGAAAAATCATCATTCCGGGCCCAGCGCAGCTCACCGGCCCGTTCACCATCGTGGCATGTCTTGTTTACTCACCCATTAAAAACAATCATTCCCCCGATGAAAGGGCATGTTGGATTTTGTAAACTTCACATACATTGTACATGTCCCTATATCCATCATATTATCGCACTTAAGCATCCCGTTGCATGGACTTACACTGCCTGGTTGCACTTTCACTGCATGGGCATAACGTGCTGTATTGCACTCAAATAAACCTTTGCACCGGTCACCTCAAGGTCCCTTTTCATGATGCTGTAACAGTGACAGCCGTGTTTGTTTAACTCGAGATGGATGGTATTTCCACCTCTCTCCCTGCCACCAGTGTCTTTTAAAAAGCAGCAAAATCCATGGCCTCCTACAATATGCTAAGCAGCATCCCAGCATCCTTTCCTTCCTAGGGTTGCCTGTTGCTTATTTACATGTACATCTTTTTCATGAAAGGGCCTACAAAATTTCCCTCCTAGCCGAACGACTCCCATGTCTATCGGTGCCCCTCTGTGTTTTAGAATCCCTGGATCAGATGTTATTCCACTCAGTCAGGTGTTCTCTCTCTCTCTCTTTTTAGTTGTTTTTTTTTATTTGCCATCATGCTTAAAACAGGGGATGTCAGCACAGACAATCCCCCCTCCTCCCTCCCCTCGAGTTTGAAATTAGACCTATCTAAAATAAAATTTCCTCCTCTGGATACAAGAGTTTCACAAATGCATCGGTAAAAAAGAAATTATAAACACATGAAAACAAACATTGAGCCTGATTTGTCCCCGGTAGTGTGCAACATGATACTCTTTGCTTGTAAATTTCATTTGTGGAGTATATTTCTTGTTAACCTGCCTGTGGATAGATCTTATGTTCAGAGCTGGCTTTAACGATGCAGCAAAGTCTGAGAGGCAGAATTTGGCGTATAAAGAAAGAGTTCTGCAAGAGTTTGTAGCTTAAAGGTCCCAGGAACTTGATCTGATTGACAGGCCTATTACATTTTAAAAAAATCCATCACCACGAAGGGATGATGGACGTGCTGTGTCTATCTGATCATTTGCATATTAACTCTTTGCAGTCCTAATGCATAGTTGTACCAAAGAAGCAGCTCATAGCATGAGAACTGAGGAATGAGTTTTTAATGTGTGCAAAAAAGGATGTTGCCTGCTTCTTTTTTTTTTTTTAATCTGTTTGTCGCATATGCTTTTACTGAAACAAAAACAAGCCAGAAAACAGCAGATGAGAATTTCTTCCAAGTACACCAATTAAAAGTTTGCTAGGCAGCCAGAAAGTTGCAGCAACAAAAAGAAACCATGGTAATACGGGAATGATACAGACTCTTCCCATTGTTGCAAGAGGTCTATTGTGAGAGAGTGATTTGTTAACTGATAAATGTGTCTTTCAAAAGCCGATCATGTAATTTGCACCGTTCTCCACCCCGCCATGTTTATAATTCAGTGCATGTGAATTCAATTTGCTGCTTAGCTAGCCTGCATCGCTGCTCTCTATCTCTCAGGATGCTGTCATTTGATTTATTTTTGAAAGTGGAAGAAACAGTGTTATACATCTGTTATGCCATATCCATATCCCCAGAAGCCAGTTTCATTTGGGAACGACAGTAGCAGAGTTCGGAGGGCTTTGTTTCCCTATAGCACTATGCAATGTGGGTTTGGAACAAATGCATTCGTAGCCCCAAGTTAAATATTAGCTGGACATTGACTCAATTCGAATTGGAAATATTCAGAGGCCGAAAAGCAACACTTCCCCCCCCAACCCTTTTTCGATTTAAAAAACCCCAGGAAGATAAAATCAAGATCATTCTGCTCTGTCCTGATTCTTGTGTAGCCAAAGAAGGAAATTAAGCAATTCTCTCTCTCTTAAAATAGCCCGACAACCCCAAAGCAAGCATCTTACCCCTGCTGTTGCTGCTTACCGAAGTCTTAATGTAGCTTGCAAAAGGAATGACCAATTTGCATAGCTGTGCTTCAGAGATGGACTGGTTCAAGGGGACAGGGACTGCCTTTCCAGGCCTTGAATGGCATTGTGGAGAGAAAAAAAAAAAAAAAAAACTAACCACCCTCTAATCTGATTGAATTCACTCCTTTGCTGCATTCCTGGTGGCACAGACCTGATTCATATTTACTCCTATCTGCTCCCTGTGAACTCAGAGCCAGTGAAATGCCTCCGGGAGGGAAATGTCTTCAGCGATTTTCGTGCACATTGCAGTTCCAGTTACAGTGAAGTGGATTCGCTGGACAGATCTTTATTCCCGAATCCTGCACAATGCTCCAGTGTCTCCCTTAGCTTGTCACATTTCTGCTTCTGTTAGTGCAATATTTTAATACAGCTTATTCCATACGGCAAACTCAGAAAGATCGCTCATCCTCACAGCCGCTTGGTCCAAACCTCCATCTCCCAAAATGACTTGGTGGATGGAATTACAATTTTAAAAGCAGGCAGTAAAGAATATTACAGACCGCTATGTCTCTCTATGGCCCTTATCCTGCAAATGCTTAAGCACATGCTTAGCTTTCAACATGTGGGTAACCGCACTAAAATTAATGGGACTTAACCACAAGTTTGTGGATTTGCAAGATTGTGGCCTATATTTTTAGATCTATACACACATGCACTCTACATATATATAAAAACTTAACAGGAATCTGTTTCCCAAAGTCTCGCATTGTTTTGTTAACCAGGTGATGCTGAGAACACTCATTTCCTGTAAGCTCCAAGGCCAAATATTCGCCCACCCCATCAGCTCGGCCAGGAAAACGTGGACGATTCCAGGGTCACTCAACCACAATTAAAATAAATGTACCGAGGCTAATTTCAGGATTTCTCAGAGTGTACAGCCTTCCCCAGTCCTTAGTGAGTGAGTGTATGTGTGTGTGTGTGTGTGTCCATGTGAAATCTCCCCTCCCGCCCATGAATTTTTTTTGAAATAGCCCAGGCATTTCTGCTGTCAACCTTGCCCAGCGCAAAGCCACTAGAATCAAGGTTTGGGGTTCACTGCTCCGCCTCCTGTTTTGGTAACATTTTGAACAAGGGGAAGTTTCCCCCTTACAAGAGCTAACGTGACCCCAGGAGAGCTCAAGGGTTTCGAGGAATCCTCCCCCACCCACACACCCTTTGGCAGATCCCAGAGGCAGCCCAATGCCCGCAGGGAAAAAATTGCCATTCTCCCCCCAACCCTGGACTGCCTCTTCCCTGTGCAAAAATGGATCGTTTTGCTGAAAGCAGTCGAAGATTCTTTCACAACTCCTAGCGTATGGCACAGAGAGTGCGGATTTCAGGTTTGCAAGGCGCCGGGTCAGCTCCGACAACCAGGGCTCTTATGTTTGCGTATAACAACTTTCCTACCAACAGCTTCCCGATAAACGCTGTACACGATGGGCCCGATTCTGTTTGCTGTTACGTCCGCCTGTGTAACTCGGCCGTAGCTCAATTAACCTCCAGCGGATTTGCTCTGGCCTCACACTGGTACAGACAGAGACCCGAATCAGAGCAAATGTCTTAGGTCCCTTCCTTTTACTTGTATCATATGCAGACGGAAAAGTCGGGCTGTGCATGGGTTTTCTCGCGTCCCCATTCACACAGCAGAAAAAGACCCACAGCAGCACGTCTCAGAGCCCAGGTCGACCGACTCAGGCTTGCGGGGCTGAAATTAACAGTATAGCCGTCCAGCCTTGGGCTGGCGCCCGGGGTTCAGAGACCTGGCGAGGGGGAGAGGTGCTAAAAGTAGTTGAGCTGCTACTTAAACATCTGAAGAGCCCGATTAGAGAATCCGGCTCTTATTTAGGTGCTCAAAGGGGAGTTGAACCCTGGAAAATCTGGCCCCAGGAAATCTGGCAAGTTTGTCTGACGACGTTGGATGGGGGACTTAATGTCTGAATGCGGGGAGGGGGGAACCTTTCATTTATTTATTGGCTTTAAATCTTTCTTTCTCGTCAAAGTGGGAGCGACAAAAATACTCCAGAAACCTGAACGTTCCATCCCTCGAAAACTCGCAATATTACACCCAAAAAAACTTCAAAACCAGACTCCAACGAGAGACGGCTCAATTGGAATTAATTTGCAAAATGGACACCATTAAATTAAGCTTGAATAAAGACTGGGAGTGGATAGGTTATTACACAAAATAAAACTATGTCCCCATGTTTATTCCCCACACACACACACACACACACTGCTCCTCACACCTTCTTGTCAACTCCTGCAAATGGACCATTTTGATTATCCGCTATAAAAAATTTCTCTCTCCTGCTGGTAATAGCTCACCTTAACTGATCACTCTCGTTAGAGTGTATATGGTAACACCCATTGTTTCATGTTCTCTGTGTATATCTCTCTTCCTACTGTATTTTCCACTGCATGCATCCGATGAAGTGGGCTGTAGCCCACAAAAGCTTATGCTCAAATAAATGTGTTAGTCTCTAAGGTGCCACAAGGACTCCTGTTCTTTTTGCGGATACAGACTAATACGGCTGCTACTCTGAAACCCATCCCTCGTTAGTCTTTCTCAGTGAAGATACAGAAAGAGAGAGAGAGAAAACCCTACATGGGCTTGGATTCTGATCCACGGATAAGCTGCTAGATGAAGAACTCCTGCTTGCCTCCTCCAGGGCTTCTGAACCAGAACCAAACAAGGCCTCTGTTTCGGGACAGGTGGGACTGTGAATTTCCAAGTAACCTCTAATTTTAGGGGCTGGTCTGTGTTGATTTCTAGCTTATGTAGGACAATGTAGTAGAAGAAACATAACTGCCTATGACATGAGCCTCGCCCTCTCTTGGAGAGAAGGTGTAAAATTCTTTGGATCTGCTTTCTCACGGGCCTGTTAATGAAGCATTTAGGTGCATTTTAATGTGGTCCTGTGAGTAGCAAGGACTGTTACAATGACAGTGAGGAATATGGCAGGGGAGCAGGGCATCGTGGGCCTAGTTCTGATCCAGCAGGAACAACCCCAAGCGTCCAGAAATCACGAGACTGACTTCAAAATCCCGAGTTGTTTTTTTTTAAATATAAATAATATTTGGTTAGTTTTAATCTGCCTTCTAATTTCTGAGCCTTTGGGGTCACACTCAGGTCACATTTTCAAGCTTTTCTCGTCAGCCCTCAAGGTTACAAACTTAAAGAAAGAAAGAAAGAAAGAAAGAAAGAAAGAAAGAAAGAAAGAAAGAAAGTTAGTTGAGGTTTTCATGCAGTCTTTTGATTTGAGCCACTGGGGCTTTAAGAAAAAACAAACAATGATGAGAAGGCTCATGGTAAAAATTGAGAGTTTCCAACACTGCTGATCTCACTTAAGGATGGTCCCCAGCTCTTACTTTTTATCAGTAGAATTTAAAACTCGTGACAAAGGAGGGCGGCTTCATTATCCCCATTTTACTGATGGGTAAACTGGGGCACAGAGAGAGAGAGGGGAAATAACTTGCCCAAGGTTACCCAGCAAGCCAGCAGTAGACCCAGGATTAGCACCCATGTCTCCTGAGTCCCAGCCTAATGCTCTATCTCTTAGATCAGCCAAAATAACTATCATGAGCAAAATGCACATTGGGTTCCATTTTCCATCCCTCTGCCCCTAGTGCCACCGCTCACAGCAGTGCAGAGTGGAATGTGAAACACCACCATGAGCCGAATGCAGGGGGCAGGATGGCAGAGAATCAGTCCCGGGAGTTTTCTTCTTATTCAATCAAATCCTCTTTCCTCTCCCCTCTCCCCGCCCGGGGTTATAAGAGAGGCCACATCGGCACTGTCAGTCTGTGTACACGCCGATCGGCTGAATGCGAGAGAAAAATCAATCAAAGCGAAATTAAAAAAATTAAAGAGAGAATTCAAATAAAACCCCTCTGATAATGGGAGATGACATTCGAGTCATTGAGATTCTGATATTAATGGAACCTCATTCAGCTCGGTGCATTTTCATGCAAATTTCCACGTCTCGGGCAAACTGTCCACTCCCGCCTACTCTCCCCCATTCCGTGCCCAAGTTTGAATCCTTCTCCTCTCCTCTCTGGATAATTATCAACAGTTCCTTATCTCTAATTGCAGCCTGGTGGCTTTGTCTTAATTCACTGCGTGGCCCGGAGGCCAAATGAGGCGGGTTTGATCAGCAACAAGGGTTCTGTGCAAAAAGGTCTGGGAATGAGACCTGCCAATCAATCAGGAGAAACCTCTTAGATGCTTCCCCTCCCTTACAGAAGAGCGGATGCTGGGAAGGGGGAGGGGACCAGGTGGCTCCAGCAAACTTTGAGTCTGGGGCTAGCTGGGGACATGCAGATGGGTTTAGACTGTGAAATCCAGGGCTAGTTTGATGGTGATGATTAAAACGGTAACACCCAGTAGGCCTAAGCTCCGGGCACCATTGCGCTGGGCACTGCATACACATATAGCGAGAGACAGTCCCTCACCCGAGGAGCTTGCAAGCTAAATACACACAACAGAGAAGGGAAATGGAGGCCCTGATGCATCAGTGCATCATCCACCGCTGGGCAAGGGGAGACTGAAAGAGAGTAGTGTGCACTCCCCCCTCTGATTATATAACACCCGTATGGAAAGCCTCAGCTCCCCGGGCTGAATTTTCAGAGGGGTTTGGCTTTTAGACGCAGGAACAAAGTAGCCAGAGTTTCAAAATCCATCCGCTCCAGAAAAATCAGGGGCAAAGTCTTGTGCGCATGAAGTCCTGGGTCCAGATCCTGGAAAGTATTTTAGGCACCTAACTCCCTTTGGAGTAAAGCGCCTAAGAACGTTGGAGGATCGGGGCCCGGCTTCTTTCCACCAAGCCGAGGAGTGTGATTAGGTAGAGACCACCACACCTTCTCCCTAGGGCAGGGGTCGGCAACCTTTCAGAAGTGCTGTGCCGAATCTTCATTTATTCACTCAAATTTAAGGTTTCGCGTGCCAGTGATACATTTTAAAGTTTTTAGAAGGTCTCTTTCTATAAGTCCTATAATATATAACTAAACTATTGTTGTATGTAAAGTAAATAAGGTTTTTAAAATGTTTAAGATGCTTCATTTAAAATTAAATTAAAATGCAGAGCCCCCCGGACCGGTGGCCAGGACCCGGGCAGTGAGAGTGCCACTGAAAATCAGCTCGCGTGCCGCCTTCGGCACACGTGCCATAGGTTGCCTACCCCTGCCCTAGGGTGACCAGATAGCAAGTGTGAAAAATCGGGACAGGAAGTAGGTGGTAATAGGAGCCCATATTAAAAAAAAAAGCCCCAAATATCAGGACTGTCCCTATAAAACTGGGACATCTGGTCTCCCAGAACGGCCATGCCTCCCCCAGTAAGGGGCTGGCCTGTCCAGCCCCCTCCATCTCCCCAGGTTATAGGCACAGTGTCATTGAGTGATCAGGGAAGAGACGGTTCTCGCTGCATTGTACCGCAGGCGGTTAAGGCGCAGCAGCCAATGGGAAGATCCCCCAGGAGTGGTTCTGACACGTGCGGACAAATGGCAAAACTAGAGTTTTTCCAAAGTCTTTAGAAGCCAAACGGAGCTGCCTGCCCCACTTTTTAGACGTTGCTGCCGCCCAGTGGAGTTCCGCACACACTGCACAGGCCTCCTGGCTCGCTCGCCCTATGTTGCATGCTTCTTGGGCCCAAGAATCAGGGCATGTCTACGCTACAAAATTAAGTCAAGCCATGTTATGCTTTCGCGTCCACGCTCCCCTCCTTCTGTCAGCGGTTCACATCCTCGCCAGGAGCGCCGCTTTCCCCGGATCGGGCTAGATGATCTCCTGAGGTCCCTTCCAACCCTGATATTCTCTGACTCTATTCTCCTTGCAAACCCAATCCCTGTGCCAGGTACGCTGCCCTCCCAGCTAAAGAGGGTCGAGGCAGGAACAGGCCTGGGACTGATTTCAGGAAAACCCAGAGCTGGATTTCAAGCAAGGCAGGAGATCACCTTTGGTCTGAGCCTGGGGGATTATTTCTGCTTTCGGGTGGAAAGCGCATGGAGGGCGGGGCTTTGATTCGGAAGCTCTGCACCGAATTCAGGGGAGAGAGGGGCCAGGCAGCAGGAAAAGCAGCATGTGGAGGGGCAGATTAGTAGCCAAAGGGGTTAAAAGGCATCCAGTGTGCTCCCTTGGCTTCCTTATTTGAAGCCCAAGGACCAGGACCCCGGTGAACAGCCCCTTTGGGGAGTTGGTTCCATCTTTTGAACTCAGGTCCAAGCACGAGCGGAGGGTAACTAGCCCCAAAGCGTCACCCTGCAAGGGCCCACGGGTCAGGCTTTCTGACCGATCAGCACTGGCCTGCCGAGAGACGACAGCTGGACCCAGCGCTGGGGCTGAGCTTGGCATCCCACTGCCATTTGCCTGGGCGATTTTAAAAAGGGAGGGAGAATGTGAGAGCGAGAAGGAGGAGCAGGGCAGCGGGGAGACCGACGGGCAGATCAAGCCCGGATACCACAAGCACAGCGGCCCTACAGTTTGCTCCTCGACTAAAGCTCGCTTTTCCCCTCCCCTTCCACTTGAAGTAGAATAAAAAGTCACAGGTGCCACCAAGGGAGAGTCCTGGGGGGACACCAAGACCCCATTAGGTCTTTTCCATCTACGCCTCATTGTCTCCTGTGACTGGGGAGGGGTGATGGTCGGGAGAGGTTTAGAAAACTCCTCCCTCGGTGATCACGGCATTGGTCTGAACGTTCACGCTAGACAATCGGGTTATTACAGGCCAAGCCAGGAGAACGGGGAAAAGAAAAGTGACACAGCATGTCAGAGCCAGGAATAGACCCAAGATCTCCCTGAGTGCTGGCCCCGTGTCCTACCCACTTGACCATCCAGCTTGTAATACCAAACTCTTCTCCTCAGTAGCTTGCAAAGCACATCACAAAGGAAGGCAGCATTGCGATCCCAATTTGGCACATGGGGAAACTGAGGCACAGAGCTTCACCCCCTCAGGTCACCCAGCAAAGACAGGACCAGAACCCAGGTCTCCTGAGTGCCCACCCTGTGCTCAGCCCTCTAGGCCACGCCTCCCTGCAAATACAGATGTAGGATATGAGGCAGTGGTCGTGGGGTTCAGACTCCAGACCAGGGGCCCGATTCTCTCTTGCCGTGTAGCCAGTGGCACTGGTGCAAAGCGAGTGTAAAACACGCCCCAGTTGATGCAGCAGCCATTCGACCCTCGTTTCACACGGCTGCGCACTACGGACGCCTGGGTGGCCCCGGGAGTTCAGGCCGTGCTGCGGGGCTGCCCAGGGAGGCCAGACACCCTCGCTGTAGCAAACGAGAATTCTGCACCTCGTTCTCTAGCCCCAGGGCCTCGGGCTCGGGAGCTGCCAGGACTGATGCTCCGGGGGAAGAGGAGACGAGGGGAGGTCTGATTTCGAGAGCTCATGGAGAAGAGGAGCTATAGCTGCAAAGCATTCCAGAGCCCCGCAGGGCTCAGGGCCAGATCCTCAGCCGGTGTATCCACAGAGCCCCGCTAGTTTCTTTCCACCCGCTGAGCATCACCGACTGTCAGCGCCCCAGGAGATGGGGCAGATCAGAAGCAGCTTGGCTCCAGCTACATCTGTTTCCATCTTTTTTTAGACAGCTTCCCCCCAGCCTTTCCCTGCACCCTCCCCTCTCTGGTTCCCCCCTCCCCGGCCCCTGTTCACGTTTTAAACACATGGTGCAGCCCAGGGCTGGGCTGAGCGCCTCTCATACCCAGTTGCTAGTCCAGGAGCAGGTGCTTCTGTCTGTTGATTTATCTGTGCAGCAGCCTGAAGCTCTTCTGTGAAAATCTGCAAACCCCCCCTCTGCTAAGAGGTGGGGAGGGGAGCGGGACAGATGAATTAACATCTGACTGGGGCTTCCTGCTTTGCTTTCCCCAGCGATGCAATCAAGAGGACTCCAGTTCTCCTCAGATCTGCCGCCCACATTCTGGAGAGGCTCACAGGAAAAGTACAGGGGGAGTTTGGGCCTCTCATCCATATGCCCTCGGACCTTTCTCCTTTCCATTCAGCCTCTCCCCGTGCCTGGAGGGACATAAGGAAAAAGAGGGAGAGTTTTGTCCTTTGGATGTTCTCAAGAACTTCTCTCTCCAGACATGGGATGGGAGTGACACCAGCTTTCCTAGGGCTTTGGAGAAGCATGGGGAAAAAAAGGATCTGAGCTCGTATAAGGGGTAGGAAAGGTTGTGTCCTGCGGGAAGCAGCAGGACTTGAGGTTTCAGCCTGGCAGATGGGCCGAGGGTGGGCTTCAGCTTCATTGATTTGTTTCGGGCCAACCCTTGGGTAAAGCAGGGAGAGAGACAGCAGATTGAGACCTTCCTTTCTGAAATCCATCTTGGTTCTTTCCATTCCTGTGCGGAAACAAGTAACTGGAGCGATTTACAAGGGGATGCCGCCTGAATTCTTCGCAGCCACCTGGGATCAGCAAGCGGCTCCAGACCTGGATGATGCTCCGAAGCCGGGAGAGGCGGGGGTATTTAAAAACAATTCTTCAGAGCAGCATAAACTCAGCCCCAGAGCGTGTCACACTGAGAACTGAGTGAGTGGGATTCCAACACAGGCAGGAGTTTGCGGCATCTCTTGTGAATGTTGGTCCGGATTGGATCTCCTGGATATCACCAGAGATTGCTTTGACTATAGACTCTGATAAGGAAGTGAGTCCGACTAGAAAATCCTCTGCCAGTGGATTCCCCTCACTGCCCCCCTCCTCCCATCAGAATCCTGCTTTCAGGATCAAAAATACTAGAGGCTATTTTTAAAGTGTCTACTTAGAACCTTCTCCTCTGGCTTTCAGGGAGGGATTTGGTTGTGGGAGAGTTCAGCTGTTTTCTTCTCCCACCGTATCCAGTCCTGGGGGTTAACACATTTGATTCCTCTCCCCCCGCCTGTTTCTGGCTGGCGGATGAAATCTCAGGAATATCCGGGAAGTTGGTACAAGCAGCGTGCCAGGGGATTGGCCGGAGGACGCGGTAGCTAGTGGGTGTGAAGTTTGCCACGGTAAGTCAGAGCGATGATTTCTTGTAAGATTGGATCTTGCCGTTTTGTGGGTGAATTCGGTGCTTGTAAATGTCGAGGGCTAACGCTTACGGTTCAAACAAGCTCCAGGCAAACTTTCCTGCGGCCTCCGCTGTTCTGCCAATGCTCCCTGGCCCTGGTTTGCTGCTGTGCCAGTTCTGGGGGGCCCTCCCCGTAACACAGCCCTGCTGTTCTAGTCATGGTCTCCCGCAAAGATCTGCCATTGCAACTCATCACCAGGCTTCCTCCTCCAATGCAGCAGATGCACCTCAGGCCGTGGTTCCCCCTTTCACTGTAGCCCTGATCTTCGCTTGGAACCCAGACCGAACCTTGTGGGGGGGTTGTCTCTAGATCCCCTTTTCCTCCATTTCTCCTTTCCCCTCCCCCCCATCATTTTCCTGGCTGCTGCTGCCTTCCCACTCTCTGGATTGCAAGATGTGAGGCAGCAACACCTTCCACCTGGGACTTGCAAGCCAGTGAACGGAAGCGGGACTCACCCTGGATTCTCGCTGTGATCTGCAGCCCGGCTGCGTGAGCTCTGCATCGTTCAGATCAGTCTCTGAATGCGTCTGAACCGCCAAACAATTTGAGTGCGGGCGGGGCCGAGGGCAGTGTTAATCTGTGCCGGGGCTTGCCAAGACAGAGCCCTGGCACCTCTAGGCTTGGCAGTTCATAGCCCCCCACCTCTGGGCTTGTCGCATCCAGTGCATTCCCGCCTGGGCCAGCCAATCTGGGGGGCTTGGAAAATCTCCCCCCGCCAGGGCCATGGCAGGGAAACAGAGCTTCTCCAATCTTGGGGCCAGGGGGAGGCAGGGTCCGGAAAGGAGTGAGTGGGGGTGAGGCCATAGGGGGGAAGGGGCGGGGCTGTGGACAGAACGGGGGCGGGGCCATGGTGGAAGGGGTGGAATGGGATGGGGCCACAGATGGAAAGAGTAGGGTGAGCCCATGGTTCCAGTGCTGGGCCCCCCACCCTTGCTCCGTCCCAGGGCTCCAGGAGAGTTTCATCCATCTCTGGCTGCATCAGTGATGAATGTAAAAAAATTGCTTGCGCCCCGGCACCTCTTTCATTCCAAAATAAACCCTGGCTGGGGGTGGGCGGGGGGGGGAGGTTAGCCGAAGGAGCACACATGACTGTCTTCTTCCAAACAACTGCACAAGTGCTTACTGCCGGCTCCGGAGCCATTCCCGGCCTTCCAGGCTGAACACACATATCCATCTTGCAGCTGGGCAAATCTGCTGCAGCTCCACTTGTTCAGGCCATCCAGGTTGTCAGATCTGGAGTCATGAAGGCATTTTCCTCCCCAGCAAATTAGCCAGGAGGACTTGGGGGGGGGGGTTGGGTTTCCACTTTCCTCTGCAACATGGGGCGAGTCACCTGCAGGGATTCTCTCACCTCCTCAATTCCTTGCCACTTGCAGGGGCCTGGAGCGTTGGTGGCATCTCGGTCTGTGCTCTGCCCGTGGCATACATCAGTCTAGAATCCCGGGCGCTGAGGTGCTTTTGTCTAACAAAAATCGTCCGCTCCACGGAGGGGTATCCAGATGAAACTGAGTAACTGGTGATACACAGGAGGTCAGGCCAAATGATTCAAAGGTCCCTTCTGGCCTTAACTCCATGAAATATGTGTCAGTTCAGCACGTGATTCTTTCCCAATATACCACCCCTCACAGGCGCTGGAACTGGGGGGCTGCCTCACCCCTTGGCTTGAAGTGGTTTCCATCCTATATGGGATTTACAGTTTGGTTCACTGGCTCTCAGCACCCCACTATAAAAAGTTCCAGCCCGCTGGCCACCCCTAGGGTGAATGCAGTTACCTGGGGATAAAGGTGCCTTTTACCGGAATAGCTCATTCCCCTTCCCACATGGGACTAGCTAGAAGCACCTTTATATGATCTAACTACACCCACGCTACAGAGGGTGGGACGGCTTTGATTCTGTACCTACACAGACAAGCCACAGGAAATCACCCCGGCTGATTCGGGAAGGAAGCCGTGAGCTGTCCGTTGGTTCCAGCGTCATGCCAAGTCCTCTTGCGTGGGACGGGACATGTTCGGTGCCTGGGCACAGCTGCTGGTGGCAGAGCAATACCCCAAGCCACACCTGGCGTAGTAGAAAAAGTTGCGGCCCTGCTTCCTCCTGGACGGGGGAGCTTGCTTTGGGTCCATGCTGGGAGGGGCAGGGTGGCATGAGAAAGTGAAGGCAGCCTCCCCCTCCCATTCCCACCCGTGCGGAGTGGGGGCGGAACACGGTCGCGTCAGAAGGCAGCAGGGACATGGCTGTGGAGGACTGGACGGGAGCTCCCTGGCTGATCTCTGTCCTCCCACCACTTGCCCAGTCTAGGTCACAATGCTGTGGACCTCTGCGAACCCAGGCTCGAGGGCAGACTTTCAAAACACCCTTCTCCTGTTTCACCTTTCCCCTGCTGGTCTCCTCTCTTCTCCCGTTTGCTGCCATTATGTCACTGAAATCAACGGGGTTTCTGGGAGGTTGGGTAGGGGAGCCAGTGTAGGCTGACCTGGGTGCGTCTGGTGCATCGGGCAGCACAGCAGACGTATTTATTGCCTGTGCATCCTTGGTACCTTGAGCAGCAGTTAAAGGGTTAAAGTGATGGCCTCCGGGTTCCTTCCCGCACCAAACACCTTCCACTGATCAAGGCCTGCGAAAGACTCTGCTTGAGACTTGGACCCTGAGCAGCAACCTGGAGAATTCCCGCCTGCATCCCCTCCCACCCTCTGTGTAACTGATTCCCACCCAGGGCAGCCGGGCATTGGCATGGCTTGGAGCTCAGGGCAGGGAAGCTGAAATCAACAGATGGTGCAAATACTAGTCACGGCTAGGTGGGGTTTGGAGGGGGAAAAAGCTGCAACCCGGAGATGCAATGCAAGCTGTACCCTGCCCTGGACGGTGCTGGGGGTGAACTGAGACAGTCGCATAGGAAATGGCTTAGGGGAAAGAAGAAAGTAAAAGGCACACAAGCTGAGAGATGTGTGCAGCTGGCCAGCCAGTGAGAAGGGCAGCTACAGGGGAGGCTACTCCAGATAACAGGAAGTGCGGAGAAGGGTCTTGCAGTGCTAGGCAGGTCGCTTGAAGGGACAGGGGCAATGGGGACGGAGTTCTGTGAGTCGGTGCCGCAGCGGGGCTCCATTCTAGGTTCTATCCCTGCCTCCCTCTGGACTATCTGACAAATCGCTCTCTCCCACCCCTGTGCCTCAGTTTCCCCATCGGTCGAATGGAGATAACGATCCTTCAGCTGTTGTGTCGAGTTAGATTTTAAGCACTTCAGATCGAGGGGCTGGGGCTGCGCCGCGCCCAGCACATCAGGGCCCCGATCCCCGCTGGGGCCTCGGCAGGCTGCTGCAATGCAAATACCAACACTAAGCAGGGGGAGTATTGTAAAACGTCTGGGTAGCCAGAAACCTTGTGACACAGCCACGCTTTGCGGATGCCACCCTCGCTAGAGCTTGAGAAAAAGCCAGGGGCCGCCTAGGCATCAAAGGCTTTTCCCTTCCTTTTTTAACAGCTGACAATGCAAACGCCACTGGGATCCGGCACCCCAGGCGGTGGCCTTAGCTTCTTAGAACTATCACCAGCAATAAAGGTTCCGCCACTGGATCTTAGCAGATGGGTCTGTTGGTGAGCAAAGGAGAATAGACTTAAGCTTGTTCCACTAACAGTTGCACTGGCCCTGCAAGGCTAACGGGCTTGAGACAGCTGCCGTTAGAAAAGGGATCAGAGCTGCTGAGCAGGGAGCCAAGGTCATTTTCCTGAGCATTGCCCGGCTTGAAAAGAGAAACTGGGCCACCACAGAGCTGCACTACTACAGAGTTTACGGTAAGCTATTCTGTTCTGTATACTATTTAGCTTCTCCAACCCTGCCCAGCACCATAGTAAGCTGAGCCCCTTTTGGGTGAATTATGGTACTAAGTGATTGAAGAAAGTAGCTCCTATTGGGAGGAATTAAAAGTGAGGGATCTCTTTCTCTCTTTTCACATGCTTTGCTTCCTCCTTGAAGTCCGGCCCTGCCAGCCTCAAGTATTTGGTGAGGGTTCAAATGAAAATGAAGGGAATTTGTGCCACAGCATAAATTGCTTTGCATTTAGCAGTCAAAAAGCAATTCTGCTCTGAATCAGCTTGAAAGGGGGTTTAGCAACTGAGAGCAATCTGCAGTCTGGTGCATGATCTTTGCAAAGCCAGACCCTTTGCACAAATGCAGCAGTTACCAATGTGTCTTGCTCTGATCTACTGCCGGGACCTTAAATCTGTCTGCACTGCAGACGTGCTGGGTTTAACATCAGAACTGTAAATTCATGCAGCCTGCAACCGTGGGGCAGTATATAGGGTCTAACGGGTCATTCTCTTGTGTTGCTGACCCTAAGCATTGGAAAGTCATGCATCAGGCCCTGAAAAATCATGTTTGTTTGTTTTGTTTTAAGTGAGAAACGTGGAGGAAGTTTCTTTGATTTTGGAGCCTTTCGGTGATCACTTTTTCAGCTTGCCTCTGCAAGCACAAAGGCCAGAACAGGGGTCGGCAACCTTTCAGAAGTGCTGTGCCGAGTCTTCATTTATTCACTCTAACTTAAGGTTTCATGTGCCAGTCATACATGTTAACGTTTTTAGAAGGTCTCTCTCTATGAGTCTGTCATATATAACTGAACTATTGGTGTATGGAAAGTAAATAAGGTTTTTTTAAATGTTTAAGAAGCTTCATTTAAAATTAAATCATAATGCCGAGCCCCCCGAACCGGTGGCCAGGACCCAGGCAGTGTGAGTGCCATTGAAAATCGGCTCGCGTGCCGCCTTCGGCACCCGTGCCATAGGTTGCCTACCCCTGATCTAGGTTCACTTGGTCCTGCTTAAGCGCACTGGGCTGGACTTGATGACTTCTCGGCAGTCCTTCCAGCCCTACATTTCTGTGATCATAGAAGTACATCCCAGCTCTTGTCTCTCTCCAGTTGAGGGGCAGGGTGGGTGTGGCGGATTCATCACACAGCCCAGGGTGGGAGGTAGAGGGGAATGTCAAATTTTAACCCTCGCCCTGGACAGTCCACGTGCTCACAGGGACATTTGCACATGTGGCCTGCTAGGCCAGTTCACCATCTCCCTAGCGAGCAGAGTGGTGAATCCCTGCAAGCCTTGGTAGCTAACTCGCCTAGCTAGCGTGGTGCCTGTCCTCCCGCCGGGAGCTAACAACTATTTCTGGGGCTCCTCTCTCTGCACCATGTGCTTGTTTTTCTTGGCTGGGTCATAGTCGGTCTAAATTTAGTCTGATCTATTTCGACGCCTGCTCTGTGTGTCTTGCGAACGGGAGGGGGAAGCTGCTGCGGGAAAATGGCAACGAGGGGGGTGGAGAGAGATCAAGACTCCTGGCCCCGGGGTGGAGTGCATGGAATCAGCACGGCCCCTTTTGCTGCAAGAGACGGCATCTTCTCCTGACCCTGTCTCCTGGAACGTACCCTCGGGGAAGCACACGTCGGGGTCTGGGAATGAGCCCTGCAGACCCAGGTGGATGGCACAGGCCGCCTGGCTGGAGTCTCCTTGCTGCTGCCTGGCGTAAAGATTTGGCTGGTAAGAACACCGGGCTGGTCTTCGAAAAGCAGACCTGCCTGGAGGTTTTGCTATTAACCCTCGCTAATTAAACCCTACGTCCTGTGAGCTAGGTGAATATCATCAGGGCGGAGGGGGGCGGCCACGGAGGTCATGGGATTTTCCCAAAGGAATCGGTGTCAGAGCTGAAGTGTGGGGCAGCTGGCCCAAAGGGAGGGAGAGAGGGGACGGCCATCAAGTCATCCTGATAGGAAATCTCCTCTCTCATGTTGGTCTCACGGAGAACGTGCTCTGTCCATGCTTGGGACTGGCCGGGAGCGGGTTGCTTGGGGAGAACGGCGGGGGGGGGGGGCGCTGTATTATACCCAGGGCTTCCTAGGATGAGCTTGGTCCTGGAGAGCTCGGCGCGGCGGTTTCCCCTTCCATTCTCAAAGCAAGCGGGGATGTCTGGAGGCAGGGGGCTGCTGTGTGGGGCGGGCAAGGCTGGCTGAGGGGAGGGAGGGTCTGTGCGAGGGTGGTGGAGGGAGGGGCACGTGTAGGGGAATGGGGATGGGGTGGGGTTAGGGAGCATCTGTGATATGGCGGAAAAGGAAGGGGCAAGTGGTTCGGAGCTGCCGTGGATGTGGGTGGGGAGAGACAGGGCCTGCGCTAGGGGCTGGTGACAGATGGGGGAGCAGTGGATTCAGGGGGGGGTCTGTGCTCAGGTGGGAGGGGAGGGAACGTGTCGTGAGGGCGGGGCACAAGGGGAAGCGTGGGCACGCGGGCCGTTGGGGGGGTTAGAGTTCTGTCCCTTTCTGAAAGAGGAAGCAGATTGGCACTTTGGCCAGGGGCAGTGTGTGTGGGGAAGGCAGCCGCAGGGTCAGCCTTCTGGGCGTGTCTGGTCCCCGGCTCCAGTGCGCTCAGCCAGAGCCCCTGCACCAGCCACGGCTGCCTGGCTTTAGCAAGGCGGGGACACGGGCGTGATGAGAAAGTGAGGCCGATCTCTCCCGCGACTTATAAAGAAGAGTCAAGAGAATGAAATCTAGTGAAAGCTGCTGATCTCCTGGGGCCTTGGGGGAGCCTGTGGGGTGTGTATCAGAGCCCTGGAACTGGGGGAGTCTGCGGAAGATCTGTTCCAAGTGGACAACCCATTGTGGCAGAGGAAGATGTAGAAACCAGAGCCTTTGCCCCTGCTCTAACCACTAGACCACACTCCCTCCAGGTCATCCCAAATTTGAGCAGCCTCCTCCTCATGCACGTGACGTGCCCTCCAGTTCTCCTGTGCGTATAGATTCTGCAAATCTCATTGGAGACAGGGGCCGGATTCTGATCTCAGCGTAAATCCAGTATCATGCTGTGGCAGTCAATGGTGTTTTAGTGGTTGGAGTCAGATCAGAACTGTTGAAAGCGAAATTCCAGTAACGCCTTAAGCAGACGCAGCAGGTGCACTCAGCAACGTTCTCTCTCACGTTCAGTTTATGGGCATTACACCTGGGGGGCGGGGTAACATGCCCCCCCAAAAAGTGCAGGCTCGGTTATCAGTGGAACAGTTTACCCAGGGAACATGGAGGCTATGAAGAAGATCATGGTCAGCTCTCGATGGCAGGGCCTGGTTCTTACTGTGTGTTTGCACCACAGCCAGCATCACAGAGCCCCAGTCAGGGTTGGGGCATCTCGGGGTTGCCAGAATACAAATCACTGGCGTTTTATTACCTACTTGAGTTCCATTCTTCACAAGATCACAGGCCTCTGAGCCTGGCTACTGGATATGATGAGAAGGATGTTTGGAGGGGACAGATCTTTGCCCTTCTTCTAGAAACACTAACCCTCACATGCCCTGTGAGGTCTCTTATCCCCTTCCTAGAGCTCGGGCAGTGGAGGCGATTAGTCTGAAGCCACACAGCAAATTAGTAGTAGACGTGGGAATAGAACTCTCACTCGCTGTCCTCTAACCACTAGACCCAATTCCTTCCCTGATCCGAGAAGAGAACCCAAGAGTCCTGACTCCTAACCCGCCCCTTGCTCTGACCACTAGACTCCACCAAGCCATGTGCATTCTGTTGGATTCTCCCAGGCCCTGCCAAGATGGTCTCACTTCACGTGTCTTGAGATCAGATCTCCATCTCTGGAAGTCTCCGTGTCGAGATGCTTTAGCCTAACCCAACCTGTCGGGCTCCACAGTGGGGTAAGTGGGTGACGTGTGATACGCTGGATGTCACACTAGCTGATCTCCCGGCCTCCAGCTCTGTGACTCAGAAGCTTCTCTTACTGGGAGGTTCTTGGGGGAGGGGTGATGGCAAGACCTGGGCCCCATCACGTGGGCTGAGCATGTGGCGGTTGGCTACTTTTTGGTGGGGAGCGCTGGGTTGATCATTAGCTCCAGCAGCGAACCCAGAGGGAGCTGGCAGATGCTCCCAGGTTGTTTATCGGCTTAGTCAAACACCCCAAAGTTCAAGCGCAGTTGCAACAGGCAGAGCTGGAGAAAGCGAATGCAAAAGGCTGGACAAGTTGAGCGAAGGAGGCAGAGGAGAATGAACCATCTGCTCGTATTCCTTCGGACCCAGCGCCCGTCCTAAGTGACAGAGGTACAAAGGGAGGCGACAGTGTTAGAGTCTCTAATGGACAGGGCAGGGGGATGACAGGGCCAGTTCCTAGGGCTGTGAGACAAGAGGATCACCATTAAGAGCCCACTGACTGAACCAAGCCATTATGAGTCCCGGTGCTAGACCAGTGCTGCTGATCTGAGAGGATCTGTCTGCTCTCGGGATAGTGGTGCTCTGCCTGTCTCTCATCCTAGCAGGAAGGGATCCTGTTGCAGCAATTGAGTGTGTGTGTGTGTGAGTGCGCGCGCACAAGCGTGCCTAAAAGAGACTCGTACCTGCTTTTGTAGGGGCGATAGACGAGCCCCAGTTGGAAAACGGGGGCAGCGAAGCAGATCTTAACCACCGGTAGCCGATCAACCCCAGGGCCGCCCGGGGGAAAGGGGGGGGACGACAAGTGGGGCAATTTACCCCAGGCCCCGCGAGCCCTGGCCCGGCGGCGGTCCGGGTCAGTACAAGCGCCGCAGCTCCCCTGCTTTTCCCCAGGCCCCCTGAATCCTCTGGGCAGCCCTGATCAACCCAGTGATCGCTCAGAGACCACCAGATCAGGCGTAGGGAGCAGGGATCTTTTCCCTTCAGTTTTCACACCTGATCAGAGGCGTGATCATTCCACCAGACTCTTCTAGACGGCTTTTCTTAGAGCTGGGAACGGTACTGTACTCCCTAAAGACCGCCTCCCATCTCCCCCGCTGCCTTCCCGCCCAGGGTCCAGGCCCACTGGCGGAGCAGCATGGTGGCGGCGGCAGTGTAGATAGATTCCACCACCCGGTGTCTGGGTAAATCTGCTGCAGTGCTTGTATGCTGCATGTGGCCTGCGGCTCTCCGTGAGCAGTAAAGGAGAGAGTGTGGCTAGCGTGTCACGCCAGGACTCGGGAGAGCTGGGTTCTGTGTTCCTGACTCTGCAGTTGGCTTGATGCACCTCTCTGTGCCTGTGTCCCCTCCCCCAATTGTAAAATAGGGATAGCAATACCTGCCTCTACATAAAACGGTTGTGGGATTGATGGATGTAAACCACTGTCTATTCTCGGAGCGATGAGGACTTCACAGGGAGGTGCATACACCCATAATGACCAGAAATGGACATTAGAATCAGTCTACAGGTGTCCAGGACTGGAGACAGAACTTTCTCCGGGGATGGTCTGAGATTGTGCTATGAATTCCCTCAGCAACCCAGGACTATCACAAACCTCACCCCTCTCCTGCTCCACATTTAAGGTGCATTTCTTGGACCTGGCCGTCTCTAATCCAAACGCACAGTGACGGGTATCTGCACATGCTTCTCCCCCTGGCGGGAGGGCGAGAGAACAAACCCTACGGGACTGACGTGTAGTCACGTTGCTTCCTGTCCGAGTGGAAGGTGCTCAGATACTACAGCAATGAGCATGGTATAAAAACCTATTGAGAACAGGATTTCAGACCCAGTATCCATAAGCCTATAGAAATCTAATCCTGGGTATACACATGCTCCAGCCTTGCAGAGGCTGCAGCTCCCTCTTCCATTGCAATCCCATTAGATAGTTCTTGCTTTAGGACAGGTGTTGGCCAGAAGGACAGAGCGTATGTTGTTAATGAATTCCAAGGAGGTGCGGTTTTATTTTTTCCTTGGGCCAGATTCAAACCATCTCCCACCCCCTATCCTCCCCACCAGCCATTAATCTAATTTTATTTTTTCCTGGCAGCAAATGCCTGGGGGTGGGAAATGTTCTAGCCATGGCTATGGTCCATCCAGCACAAATAATGGCCTGGCATTTAGCAGTTGTGACCCTACTGTCTCCAGAATCCTCTTCCCTTCACATAAACTTTTACTTCATTTTCAGAAACTTGCAAACACTGCCAGTGTGAGCTGCTCCCAGAAGGGAGCGGAGTTCAAACTCCCACAGGCAGCTGGGCCAGTCAAAATTAAATGTGTGACCCTCTCTTTTACGTAAAATAGAAGAACCTTTATTTACACATGCAGTATCTGTGCCTGTCACTACCCCGCGTACACTTGCACATCCCAGTTCCTGACGGTCCCACAGATGCACAGATATGATCACCAGTGGTCGGCACCCTCCAGTCTATTCCTTAAATCTAGCAGCAGGGTGGAGAAATTGCTAGTTTTGAGTCTAGCTGTTAGCTAAAATACCATGTGCATCCCCCTCACACACCCCCATGGAATTTAGAGTGTTCCTTATCCCAGCCCAATGCATGAGACACGTGGTTAGACTGTTAGCGGGGTGTTCATGGTGCGTTCCTCTACATCAGAGAGAGAGAGAGAGAGAGATCCCGGTGAAGTCAGACTCAAAGACATAAATGCAGGACTATAAACGCTATCTACTGTATCTAGATTTTTGTATTGGCATCCAGCATAATCCATTTCAGGTTCCCACCCACAGTAGACCCTAAAACCCAGCTTCTTTCCTAAGTAAGACCAGTGCAAACCTGCAGGGCTTCCATTTGAATGGAAAATGGGGCGGGGGGAAATCCCTTTGTTTCTAGAGAAATTCTCCCCTTAATTTTCCACATGTGCGTGTGACCAAGATGCTGTGAATCTGGAAAGTCCCCCTGGTTCTGGATACTAACTCGCTTATTTATGCGGACGTGGAGTCAATTTAGCGTAGAGGTCAACGGAGTGAAACTTACATAATAGATGCCTGCATGTAATTTAGCCATTGGAATAATGGTACCCAGGGACGTGGTGGATACTCCAGCGCTTGAGATCTTTAAATCACGACTAGATGCCCTTCTTTCTAAAAGATGCATTATCACTCAACCAAAAGCGATGGGCCTGATGCAGATGTTACCGGCTGAGGTTCTCAGGAGCTCAGACTAGCTCATCACAGTGGTTCTCTTCTGGCCTTAAAAAAAGAAAAATCTACAACTCGGTGCTTCATTCCTTCTGTTTTCACAATGAGCTTTTCACCGGCTGGAGTCACAGCTGACGGCTGTTAGTAACGCATTCCTCTGTGCGCCAGCAAAAATGGCACAGGCTGTACCTAACCTCGCATATGGGGACCACTGCAAACAGCTGTCTGCAGATCCAGGTCCTCTGGATGCGAGAAAGGGGTGCAGCAAACGCTCGGGCGCAGCGTCTCATGGGGCTTGACAATGGAGCAGTGACCCTTTCGACTGGGAGCTGAGTGATTAAGTCCAGCGCAAGTCGCTAATGATCCAGTCTTGTCTGCTGTCTGGTTTGGGGGCCTGCATGAAATGAGTTTGGCGGGTCTCAGTCCAATTTCCAGCAGCCCACTGTCCCCGCCACAAAAGTCAGCAGCCCAGTTTTGGTGCCCGTTGAGGTTAATCTAGGCATAGAGGTCAAGGACTGAGTGGACTATGGAGAATGAATTGCCTTCTCAGCCCCAGTCCCTTCAGATTAACATTAATGCTGCCTAGCCAATGCATGCTAGATAGCAGCCAGCCCATTTCTGCCCTCTCTTGCCATATCTGAAATTCTCTTTGATACCATATTTCTGTTTGAAAACATCTGAATTTCAATACAACTTGACAATTATATCATGCGCTTTGATAGTGGCAAGTTGCTGCCGAAGGATCCCAATGCACTTCAAACTATATAAATGCAGCCACTTCTGGGGTGGGACATCAGAGAACATTAGAACACTGGGATTGGGAGGAGAAGGCAGTTTGGACCAAGGAGAATCCCATATCACGTGCCATAGGGTCACTAATGTTCACACACAGCAGACAGGACCCTGTTATTAAGCTGTCTTCTAAAAGAGTCACACAAAGTAACTTGTAGATGTGTGTCTCTCCATGGGAAAGATGAAGATGATTTAGTTGGGGTTGGACTAGATGACCTCCTGAGGTCCCTTCCAACCCTGAGATTCTATGAAGAGGGTAGCTGAGCCTGCTGGATTTTGAACCTGTGGCACTAGGGATTCTGGCTATTTCAAACGTGAAGCTAAGAGCACCAAGCCATCCTGTCCAGCAGTTCATGTTAATTTATTTAGCCCAGATCCCTGTCTCTGCTTTGCTTCCAGGGGAACTGGTGAAAGAAAAGAAGAAAAGGGAGGTGCCTAATCCCCATTGGCTCTGGATGGATTGGAATGGGGAAGTCAGCCTGCAGTACGAGCCCACAGCAACGGGAAAGCACCTGCTTCATCCTCAGAGCACTCTTCCTCCTCCTCTTCTGCAGGCATGGTAAGGAGCTGAACATGCAGAGATGCCAGGGGTCAGCTGCACGCCAGAAGTGGGGATTCCAGTGGGAACGTGAGCAGCATGCACCTGCCAGAGGCAGGGGATTGCTGAAATAGAGGGGTGGGCATCTGCTAGCGTGGTGGCAGTTCCCATAGAGAATACAAAGTGGTGGCAGGAGTGGGATGGCTCATTGCATCATTAAAAACAGCAATGGCCCGGCAGCATTTCCCTGATGCACTGGTTATCGGCGATGAAAAGGTTCTGCCGGGTCATCTTGAGAGCTTTGCCCCCAAATTCAGTAGGACCAGGGTTTTGCACTTAGTCTTTCTCCTTCCCCTCACCAGTGTGGGATTGCTCCCAACCCCTCTGGGAATCTGTAGCTTCGACATCTTCCCCCTCCTGCAGTCCCTTGCCCAGAGGCTCCCTCCCTGCTCTCAGGACATGCTTGAGATCTGGCTTATTTTGCAATGCCCCAGTGCACCTCTGCCTCCCATTTTCCATTCCCTTGTGCAAGCTTTAGCCTTTGGGGAAACTCCAGATCCAAGAGAACAGCATATTGCTGGTGGTCAGCCAGAGAATACGGTGCCATCTCTCGCACTGTGAGGAGGCAGCGCTGAGCCAGGGGAGAGTGGCCCTCTGCATTACCAACTCCGTTGCCTGCAGCACCCCAGTGGTTACTTATATGGTCTCCCACCGCAACCAGGCCCAGCCCTGCATATCTTGGGAGATCTCGCATACTCACGGATCTCTAAGGCAGTGTAGTAATATGGCCTGGGACGGGAGGGTAGAATGTTATAACTCTCTGTTGCCCCCTTTAGCCCAAGCAGTTAGCCAAGATTTGGGCCCTTTCAGGGTTGTTTCCATTAAGACGAGAAATCTGTGATAGGAGTCGGAGAGATTCTTGGTGTGATCTTGTTAGTTTACAAAATAAAAATAAAAATGTACAGAGAGTCCTCGTGCCGTGAGCACAGGAGAAAGAAGCAGCAGGCAGTTTTCTTGCGCAGAAATCCCCGTGTCTGCCCCTCTAGCGAGCCCTGTGCCCAAGAAGCTCAAAAGAAATCCTTCCGTCGAGCTAACGCCTCTTGGAGAGGTGGATTTACTGCAGCCACTGTGGCGTTTCTAGTGTAGACACAGGCTCAGGCTCACACCACAACTGCTTCTCCTGGCTTTCAGCCGCTAACATACACAGGTGGTGACTACCATCCTAACTACTGTGTTTGCAGTCAGGGAAACCCCTCGACCCACAGGGCTCAGGCTTGGTCTACACTACAAACTTATGTCAGTGTAACTGTGTTGCCCAGAGCGACGTCGTTATACCAACCTAAGCCCTGGTGTGGACAGCGCTACGTCTCCGGGAGGACTTCTCCCATTGACACAGTTACCGCCTGTCGGGGAGGGGGAGTGCCTACGCCGACGGGAGAAGCTCTCCTATTGGTGTAGGTAGCGTCTTCACTAAGTGTTACAACGATACTGTAAGTGGAGACATGCCCTTAGCTCTGACCTGCCATGTATCTTGGGTGGGGGTGTCCCTCCATTGTTGGTCACTGTCATTACAAATGGGCTTAATTGCTCCTTCCAGCGAGGCACAAAGAGAGAGTGCTTGGCACAGCCATTGACTTTAATGAGGTCTGCGGCTGTCCTGGCATCCAAGGCCTCCTGGATGGTAGCCATTAGCCCCTTTCAGCAGAGTGGTGTAGCACTGACATCAGACGTGATGCCGTACGCTCTGTCTCGCCACCCAGCTTGCTGCCAGTGTAAGATCCTGCGCTGCAATGCCGACTACGTGGCCGCCACCCTCAACCTGCGTGGCTCCAACAAGGACGCGGCTTACTGCAACGCCCTGCGCTCCTACTCCCACTGCACCCGCAAGACGGCCCGGACCTGCCGGGGCGACCTGGTCTACCACTCTGCCGTCCACGGCATCGAGGACCTCATGATCCAGCACAACTGCTCCAAGGAAGGCCCCACCTCGCCGCCCCGGCCCCGCCCGCCGGCACCCAACCACCAGGGCTTTGAGTCCCTGGACATCTGCAACTACGAGAAGAGCTTCCTCTACAAGCATGGCCAGCCCCCCACCTACCAGCACTGCGCAGCCTTCGGGGACCCCCACGTCCGCACCTTCCAGGATGAGTTCCACACCTGCCGCGTGGAGGGCTCCTGGCCTCTCCTGGACAATAACTACTTGTTTGTGCAGGCAACTAGCTACCTGGTGGCAAAGAGTTCCAACGCGACTGCCACCGGCAAGGTAACGTCACAGCCTGGGATTGGCTGCTGGGGGTTCCCCAGGCTTTGGGCGGCTGCTGTTGCATTCGCGGTGCGAGAGGGATGGAGACTCAGAATCAAATGTAAGAACCATTCGTGCAATGACAGAAATGCTCTCCAGTTGCTCCTGGGCATGGGAAGGGGGCGGAATAGATTAGAGGAACAGATCTCAAACGGCGGCCCATGGACCACTTGCTGGTTGTCCATCTGCACCTGGCTGCGCACATGGTGCTGGCCCCTGCTCCTTAAGAAAAATACATTAAGTACTTTCCTAATGGGACTTCTCACTTGCCACATAGGGCATGGTAGGCAGCCCTAAGGGTGGGGCTTATGGAATTAGGAATGGGAGTGACGCTTGGGGTCAAGAGACCATCCTTCCAGCGGTCACCAGGTGAACAGTGGGAGGGGCTCATTCTGCCCTATGAGGTGCTCCAGGTATGGGTCCAGCCTGGGATTGTGGAAACCCTGTATTTCAGGGTTTCTCAAACAGGGGTCGCCTCTTCTGTAGGGAAAACCCCTGGCGGGGCAGGCCGGGCCGGTTTGTTTACCTGCCCCGTCCGCAGGTCTGGCCGATCGCGGCTCCCACTGGCCGCAGATCGCTGCTCTGGCCAATGGGAGCTGCTGGAAGCGGTGGCCAGTAAGTCCCTCGACCCGCGCCGCTTCCAGCAGCTCCCATTGGCCCGGAGCAGCGATCTGCAGCCAGTGGGAGCCGCAGTCGGCCGGACCTGCAGATGGGGCAGGTAAACACACCGGCCCGGCCCGCCAGGGGCTTTCCCTACACAAGCGGTGACCCCTGTTTGAGAAACCCTGCTGTATTTGGATGTACAGCAGGGTTCTCAAACTGGGGGTCGGGACCTCTCAGGGGGTCACGAGGTTATTACATGGGGGGATCGCAAGCTGTCAACCTCCACCCTAAACCCTGCTTCACCTCCAGCATTTATAATGGTGTTAAATATATAAAAAAGTGGGTTTAATTTATAAGGGGGGAGGGCGCAGACAGAGCTTGCTGTGTGAAAGGGGTCACCAGTACCAACGTTTGAGGACCACTGATGTACAGTGACCTGCCATGAGTCCTAAGAAAGATGATGGGCCGCATGGTAACTCCCTGATCTCTTACTACAACGTCAGCCAAGGGCGGGGCCCTACTGCGCTGGGTGGTGCACAGACAGACCCAGTTTCCCAGTCCCCAAAAGAGCTCACACTCTAAACAGCCAAGACAGATGGACATTGGGTGGAAGGGGAAGCAGTTTGCCCAAGGTCTGGCAGCAGGTGAGTGGCAGAACTAGGAACAGAACCCAGGAGTCCTCAATCTCAGTCCAGTGCTCTGGATGTTGGACCAGTAGTTCTGTACCTTGACCTGCCTCCCATCTATCAATATGGGAAGGGCAGGGTGGTTGTTGGATCTCCTGACAGGTATCCAGGAGGATCACAATCCCTTCCTCTTTCCCCTCTCCCCACCACGGTTAACCGGAACTAGACCATAGGGCCTCTGATCCAGCCTTGCTGCTTTCTTTTTGCCCTGCAGCTCACGATCATATTTAAGAACATGAAGGAATGCATCGACCAGAAGGTCTACCAGGCCGAAATAGACAACCTGCCGGCTGCCTTCGAGGATGGCTCGGTGAATGGTGGCGAGAGGCCAGGGGGGAGCAGCCTGACCATCCAGGAACGTGCGCCCGGGCAGCACGTGGAGATCCGGGCTGCCTATATCGGCACCACCATCGCTGTGCGCCAGGCGGGCCGGCAGCTATCCTTCTCCATCCGGGCAGCCGAGGAGGTGGCACGGTCCTTCACCGAAGAACAGGACCTGCAACTCTGTGTGGGCGGCTGCCCGCCCAGCCAGCGCATCTCCCGCAGTGAGTGTCGCCACACCGGGATTGCCACGGAGACGGCACGACTGCTGTGCAAGGAGAAGCTGCCGGTGGAGGACGTCTACTTCCAGTCGTGCGTCTTTGATGTGGTAACCTCGGGCGATGCCAATTTCACCCTGGCCGCACATGGTGCTCTGGAGGACGCAAAGATGTTCCACCCAGACGCTGAGAAACTGCACATCTTCCAGACTGGGGCAGGCTGCTGTCTCATCTCCTTACCCTTCCTCCTTGGCATCGTCACCTCTAACCTCTTGGCTATTCAGTTGCGCTTTTAACACTCCTTGTCCATCAGGTACCAGGTACTGTAGCTGCTCTGTGACATACAGACTGGAGTGAGGCGGACATCAGCTGAAAGGAAACGGTGCCCTATCTAGAATCTGCTATTATGGGGGTGGAACCAAACTGGCAAAAGGCCCTGGTCTTAGAGAAAAGGCCTGGAAATAGCATCTCATGCTTCCCATTCTCAAACACGCTGAGGACTGGATTAGTTGAGTTTTGTTCTGCTCCTGAGTGTTAATGGAATTTTCCCATCGTGGGTTCTGATTTTTTATTATTTAATTATTATTTTTTTAATAAAAGTGGGGAATCTGTTGCCACATGGGAAAAAGCCATGCAGGGACTTAACTTCTATTGTCTCGCTTTTTTTCTGAGCACGTGTCTGAAACCCGGAGCATGGATCCTCTGAGCTTCTGCAGCGCTTCTGCCAAGCTAGTTGTAGCACACAAGATAGGTAATTTGCAGGACCCCTTCTTGCTTTTTCTCTACCCAGCATGCACTTCAGTTCCAACATAGTTGTAAACAGACTCTTGCTCAGGAACCTGCTAGAGTTAGAAATGATGGAATCCAGGCTGGGGTCAAAGCTTTTGGATGGCAAAACTTGTAGATTTGTAGCTTCAGACATTCTTGTGAGAGCTGCTGTGGAACCACATTGGAATGAAGTAGAAAGCAGCAAGGTGGTAACCAGAATGTCTTGTTCATGGTTTGAGATTCCTTGAACCACTTGAGCTAGGAACAAATATTTTTCTCCTGTATTCTCATTGTTTAGACTATTGGTATAATGCTGACTTGTAGCCCAGCTGTCTGCAAAATGTCAAATCTCTGAAGTTTCACTTTAAAATTGTCATCTCAGCGTTGCAATTTCTCTCTTTTTGGCACTAATCTAGGACTGAATATAGCAAGTTCCAGACTTTGGACCAGTGTTGAGTTTCAACAATACAGTATAGAGAAAAATCCATCTAATTTTCCCCTTTTTTAGCCCAAGCTTGATCTGTTATTCTGTCTCCCATAGCCCCACAACAACCCAACCAAAACCACTGGCTTGATTTCAAGAGTAAGATTAGTAATGTGATAAACCCCAGAAGCAGCAAAGGCCAAAGCTATCAGATTGCATCACTGACTAGGTAAAATATTAAGGAATGTACATAAATATTGCCGTGAGACTGAAGTTAAATGTTTAATATATTTGAGGTTTTAAGAGACGTGTATAGAGTTCTATTTGTTAACAAATATTTTCCATATACAAAGACTTCTAAAAAGAGGATTCATCTGCTAAACAACTTTGCAATTCTTGTCCTGCTGAACTGTGAGAGGAATCACAGAGCTTTGATCCTACAAAGATGGCATTCGTAGAAGAGAACAGTCTTTGGGGGAAGGCTGGTAGGATTTGCAAACATTGTTGCATGAAAGAATTTTTAAAATAGTGTGAGGGAAGGCTTATCAAACCGTAAAAAACAAGGTTCGTTTTTATGGCTCATGTTTCAAGCCATATTTGGTTTATTTGTCTAGTCCTGCTTTTTCATGGCTCCTCTGATCAAAGTCACAGGAAAAGGTATAGTCTAGGGAGCTTCTAAAGTACTTCTCGCTCACACACTGTCCACCATGTGGTGTCAACCGTAAGAGTTTCTCTGTTTCTTGTACACTGGCATCATTGATCCATGAACGTTTGACATTAAAGGTGTCTATTTTTGAAGTCCTCATTTCCTGTCATCTGTCTCTTATTTCCCTGGTTGGCGTGCAACAGGTGAAGATAATTATATCTTGTATTCCACCCCATTGCTCCTTTCATTCCAAAGCACTTCATGATCTAAATATACACACCAGGGCACTGGGTGTGGGAGGGAATAGCAGTGGATACGCTCACACTCCACCTACAACCAAGCTCCGCCCACTTGTGATACCAAAATGGGGACACCACTTGCAATAGATTGTGTGGATCTTCAGAATGTAATCATTGCTCTTTTTCTTTGCCCCCAGTAAAACACTCATGCCAGTGTTAACACGCCTCAGAAATGGATGAAGGCCCTTCACACCTCAGAACTGTTGTTTCAGGCTCTCTGCAAATGCAGGCAGACATTCCTGCAATGGTTAACATTTGGTTTGCATTTTCAAGGTTCTCTTTGCAAAGATAAGGGCCAGAATCTTATTTTATTTATTTAAAAATGAACATTTAGATTCTGGAACACTTTTCATCGTGGCTCCTATTTTGTAATCAGCTCACTGGGCGACTGTGACCCAGCCCAATTAGGTCCCTATAGATACAGAATTTACTTCACCCATTATTAAAATGCATCCACCTCTGGAATGGAACGCAGCAGCTGTTTAACGGCACACAGCAATGCTGCCCAACTGCCAGGAAACAAAGAACAACACAGTATCTAAGTGAAGTGCCAGGGGCAGTTTTAGGGATGCAGAATATAATTACCCAGTAGAATTTGAGCTACGATACAGCAGCTAATGAACCTATTACTGGGGAAAGTGACAATGGCTCTTTCAGGGACCCCAGGTGATCAGGTCCTCAGTTTAACATCTTGGCCCCTGGCTTTGTGAGACTCATATCCAATGCCAATCCTGCGTATCTCAACCTTTCCCTCCCTGCATGAGAGATACAAACTACAGAGCAATCAAACATCCAGATGGCAGAAAGTACCTGCCCACCAGCACCCAGTGCCTTGATCTGGTTTCGTTTACGTCTGCTGAAATTGAACCATTTTCTGAGACCTGATCTTTGGCCTGTTACTTGACCAGCAGAGGTCACTCTTTGATAAGAAATAGCACTGATTCAAAGGCTACTGGAGTTGACTGGGGGAAGGGGTGGGTGCAGGGCCGGCTCCAGCTTTTTTGCCACCCCAAGGGGCAAAGGGGAAAAAATGTTCGTCCATCTTTTTTTGTGTGTGTTTTTTTTTTAAATAATAATAATAAAACCACCATCAGCGGCACTTCAGCGGCTGCTGTACCACGCCGCTTTTATTCTTCGGCGGCAATTCGGCAGCTGGTCCTTCCCTCTGAGAGGGACTTGCTGCCGAAGACCCGGCCGTGCCGCCCCCTTCCATGGGCCACCCCAAGCACCTGCTTCGTTCGCTGGTGCCTGGAGCCGGCCCTGGATGGGGGAGAGCGTTTCCTTCGATTTCAGTGAGCTTTCGATCGTAGTACTAAAATACAGTACGCCTGCCAATCATCACTGAGCTTAGAGCTGATCTTCAGCAGGGAGGGGCAGAGGGGTGGTATTAGGGGTCATCACCTCGCCCTGTCACATCTTAATTGTGCACTTCACATGTACACGGCATCATTTATCCAAAGCAGGCACTGAAGCCGTCTGCCCCACGTCTCTCAGAGGTGAGCAAATTTTACCCCCATTCCACAGGGAGGTAAAAATCAAAGTGAAGTGACCTGCCTAGAGCGAGCCAGGGAGTTAGTGGCATTGCTGTGAATGAACCCAGGAGTCCTGACCCCTCGGTCACAATCTGCCTCCCACAGCAGGTAATAAAACCCAGGAGTCCTGGTCCACTGATCTACCCACTAGATCACAATCTCTCCCAGCATGCAACGCAGAACTCAGGGAGTCCTGACCCTCAGTCACCTGCTTTATTAGGAATTCTCTCTCTCAAATGCACCATAAGATTGGGAAGTTATCATTCGCATAGCACCAAAACACGGTATACAGTTGAACGACCAACAAAAAAAAACCCATGTGTTTTCCATATGCCAAAGCCACCGAAACAGGCAAACAAAAGTGACTGAGTGGTGATGAAGGGCACGCACCTTGTTAGTTACTAGTATTCCTTTGTATTACAGGAGCACCCAGAGGTCTGAGTCAGGCAGCTGGGCCCTGATGTGCTAGGCCCAGTATAAGCAGAGAGAAGACCACCTTACATTCGTTATTGTGTTTGTTGGGGTCTTTCCCTTTTAACATTACGTCATGGGAACAGCTGTGACTGATAGGCCCCCCCAGGACAAGTGGGAGCTTTCAGGAGGCAGTTGAAGGGGGGACAGAATGGACCAGGTCAAGGAGCCGATCCCAGCAGCAGGATTTTACACGGAAGGAGGAGAGGAACTGGGTGATGGGAGGATACTACAGGAACATAGCAAAGTGCAATCTTACCAAGAGGGAGGGAAGCAAGGGAGGGGACTCTTCAGGCCTGCTCGTATGTCAGCGCTCCCACCGATCTCAACGGAAGCAGCATCAGTGACATGTCTGGGGCAGTGACCAGAGGAGACCTGCCCACTGCCAGCAGATTTCACGCCGCCGTCAGAAGCTGCACCGAGGCCTTGATCCAAAACCCACTGAAGTCAATGAGAGCCCTTCCATCGATGTCAATGAGCTTTGGATCAAGCTCTTGGTTTCCTAGCGTATGTTGCATGAGAGGACATCAGGAGCATGGGCTGATGTTTTCCAAAATGGTCACAAACTCTGGGCAGCCTCCATTTTCGGATGCCCGACTCGAGACATAGGAACATAGGAACTGGCAGACAGGATCGGTCCCAAGATCCATCTAGTCCAATTTCCGGACTCCAACCATGGTCAACAACAGATGCTTCAGAGAACCCCACAGTCAGATAATCTGTCCCCCTACATCAATTCTCCTCCTGATCCCTAAAAATTAGAGATTGTCTTAAACCCTGCATCATTGAGTTTAACTTCCCTTCCAGAATTTCCATTAGCATTAGCTATTATACAGCTTCAAGGGGGCTGATTTTCAGAGGTATTCACTATCTCCAGCTCCTAGAGACTTCAGATGCAATGTACTTCACCATGAAAATTGGGGCCAAGGTGTCTCCAACTGGACACCCCAAAATAGAGCCCTCCAACTCAGAAGTCAATCTTGAAAAGCTTAACACAGGTAGCTTCAGTGCGCCTTTAGCACCAGTAACACACAGGCTTGCCTGACTTCATATGTGCTGCAGCCAATGCTGCAGCATGTGCTATTAACTAGAGACAGGCTCCAAGATACAGAATTCAGATCCAGATTTTCCCAAATGCTCAGAGGGGTGCACCCAGCATTAAATGGGTCCCAGAAATATATGGGAAACCAAGAACTGTGGCATTAGCTAAACAGAATCTATGCAGGATAAAACTGGATGCTGAGGTTAAATTAAATACCTGGCTCTGACCTTAGCATTTTTCATAGGAAGAGCTCCCGGTATTTCAGCAAAGACATAAAGGTATTTGTAAAAGGGTGGACTCACCCTTGGCACGCGCACCTCCCAGCTGGGGGTGGTGTAGATGGCTCTCGTCCAGCACCTCCTGCTGGCAGTCGCTTCACTCCGGCATCGGTCTGCCACTTCTCATGGCTCAGCCTTCTGGCCAGGCAGTCCCACCCCTTCCAGGGTAACAGAAGGGGCAACAAACCAAAGTCCAAATAATAATTCCAAGACCTCGACAGGTCTTCAGGCCCCGATCCTGGCCCCAGGAGTCCTTACACCCTTCTCCGCAGGCTCTGAATTGTCCTCATCCCTTTCCCTCAGGGAGGCTTTGGACTTCTCCTGTGGCTGTAAGGGATTCTGGCCTGCCCCACCACACTGGGTCAAGCCCACAGACCTTTTAACCAGCCACCAAGATCTGCTCCATCCAACTTCTTGCCGCTGCCTCCGCAGGACTCCTTCCTACCGTGGCATTTCTCCCCAGCCCCTTTGCAGGCTCTTGTGCTGAGCAAAGCCACCCAGAGCGTCTACCTAGACAGCCAGGTCCTGCCCTTGCCTGTGTCCCCAGTGACCCTCGCATCAGGGATCCAGTGAGCCAGCCCCCTGCTGCAGTCCATATGCCAGGCCCCTCTGCCGTTGAGTCCTCCCACGCTGAGCGTGTCCAGGCATAGGTGCTGGAACAAGAGATTGTGCAGCACCCCTGGGATTGAAGTGGTTTCCATTATGTACAGGGATAACAGTTTGGTTCAATGGCTCTCAGCACCCCCACTATACAAATGGTTCCAGGGCCCCTGCATCCAGGAACCCTGCTCTTGGATTCAGCTTCTTCCCCTCTATCTTGGGGCCCCACCTGAGCCTTCTACCCAGCAGGATTCCCCAGCTTTGGCCAGTTCCATCAACCTTCTCCAGCAGGTCATGCCTGTCTCTCTGCCATCTACTAGAAACCAGCTGCTGAGTTCTTCCCACTCTCCCTGCTAACCTTGTCTGCCTCAGCCCTCTTCACTTCACACTAATGACTCAGCTCCTCTCCCAGCTGGGACTGATCTTTAATCAGGCCTGGCCCAGCCTCCAAAGTGCTTTAATTAAGCTCTCATTAATCCCATTAGTGCCAGCGTGAAGTAGATACCCCATCACAGTCATAATTTCCATTTTACAGAGGCGGGGAGTCAAGGCAGAGAGAGATGAAGTGACATGGCCAAGGTCACGCCAGCAGGCTAAGTAGCTGAGGAACTGGAGAGGGAACCCCGATTTCTTGCATTCCCAGTCCTCTAGGCCACACTGCATTTAAAAATATTACAGTCATCTGAAACCTGGTCTGCACAATTTCTTAAAGCCATGCCCTTCTCCTTCTTAGAACCCCAGCATACTCAACACAGAGTTTGAGAGCCTCGCGCACCTTAAAAAATAAATCCTATCAACAGGGCTCAGCCTGCTAGAAATGTGCTCGCACCATCTGGGTTTAAATGTGGCCGCAGCTAACATGGTCTTGAACCCTTCGTGGATGGGTCCAAAATCACTTCTGAGACACCGGTCAAGAGAGGCAAAGGAGTGAAGAATCATTTCTGGGGCTCAGTGCTGTCATGCGGTTCCTAGAGAGGCCGCTAGATGTCTGTGCACACTCAGAAATAAGGGCCGGCTATCAATAGCACAAAAGGAATCTGGGCTGATACCCAATCTTGCTCCTAAGACTACTGTACCCTTTTCAGGAGGCTGATTTGTCTGGCATACCTGAAGTTTCACCTCACTTAAAAACTACTTGCTTATAAAAATCAGACATAAAAATACAAAAGTGTCTCAGTGCACTAGTACTGACAAATTGCTGACATTCTCATTTTTACCATACACTTATCAAATAAATCGATTGGAATATAAATCTTGTACTTACATTTCAGTGTATAGTGTATAGAGCAGTAGAAACAAGTCTGTATGAAATTGCAGTTTGTACTGAGTTTGCGAGTGCTTTTCATGTAGCCTGTTGTAAAACTAGGCAAATATCTAGATGAGTTGATGTACCCCCTGGAAGACCTCTGTGTACCCCTGGTTGAGAACCACTGGCCTAAGATATGTATTTCCCTATCAAAAGCATCATGAAATCCATACACAAAAATCTATACATTTTTCATTCTCCTGCCTTAGCCTCAAAGTAAATAAAAAAATATCTGGAAATATACCAGTCTCATAGAGCTGGAAGGGACCCTGAAGGGTCATCAAGCCTAGCCCCCCTGCCTTTGCTAGCAGGACCAAGTACTGATTTCCCCCCAGATTCCTAAGTGCCCCCTCAAGGGCTGAACTCACAGCTCTGAATTTAGCAGGCCAATACTCAAACCACTGAGCTATCCCTCCCCCCTCAAAGTAGAAATACAACGCATCCCTGACCTGTGTCCGTCACCAGTTGTGGCACGTAGTACAGGCAGCGCCATGGAGAAATACTCCTCTTTGTTGATTAACTCCATGACTGGGAGGTGGCAAAGAATAGACACATGAGCAATGGCCCCCAATACAATTTAGAGACCCTAATGATGTGCATCCATCAATAGCTCCTCTAGTGAGACTCTGTGCTGTGTGGCTGCTGGGCACTAAACTAGAGCTGAGAAGCTGTGGGTTCAAGTCCCAGTTCTGACAGGGACTTGCTGTGTGAGGTGGATTAAGTTGCTGCCCCTCCCTGGGCCTCAGTTTCCTCTTCTGTAAAATGGGGATAATGCTGCTCATCTATCTTTGTCAAGCACATTGAGATTCATAGATAGGAAGTGCTACCATATAGGACCATTCTACCTAGCTTGATGCTTTGTAATATTTTTGCAGTGGAGTGGGTTGGATAGGGTTTCTTTTTGGTTGCTGGTTTTCTTGGGGGGGGAACGGGAAAGGGAGCTGTATTGGGTTTTTATGACAACACAGCTCTGTGTTTATATTAGCAAAGGCAGGTTGAATAAGTGCACTGTGCACTTGGAGAAGAAGGTGGGGAGTTTTGTGACGGTCTTTAGTCCCCGTGGGAGTTTACTCCACAGTCTAGGACCAGCCCCTGAGGAAGCTCTGTCTCCTGCAACGCTGAGTTTCACCCTGATGACAGAAGGGTCCACTGGGCCTGAGAAGTGGAGTTGTCAACCACAGTCCCCATCCGGGATGTTTCAGTCTCCTTTAAATATGCTGGGCCCACTGAGCACCCCCCAAGATAAGGACTGCACCCTTGAATTGGACTCGCTAGTCTACAGGAAGCCGATGAGAAAGGGGGAGGGGTTCGATGTGCTCATGGTAACCTGGGCTGCTGAGGAGAAGTGGAGTAAACTCTTCCCTGCTGCCTCCAGCAACATGGGGTCCCATTCTTGTTTGGGGACTTACACATGGCAGACCCAGCCCTGAGGGAAGGAAATCGCTCTTGCCAATCAGTAAATCTTTTGCTATATAAGATGATCTTCTTTTATTATTCAGTAACAGTAGCAGTAGTAATAGTACGCAGCCCAACTGTTACCAAAGGCAGAGCTGGTCCCTTGGGTTGGTTTCACAAAGTAATTGGGCAATAAGGTTAAAAAAAAAAACCCAATAACATTGCAAGGCACAACTGCTAGCTGAGTAGGTGGATGGCACCAAACTAGGCAGGCACCAAACTTCCAGGCTGGAAGCATGTGGTGTCATACTGCATGTGTCCAGAAGAAGTCAGTCTTTACTAGCCAAACAAATGAAATCCAGCCCTCTCTCCCCACAAGGCATTCTGTGGGTATGGAGCTCGTTCTCACTGCTGGTTATGGGTACTGGTGATGTGACCTTTCACAAACTCTAAAATTACATCTATTTTTGTGTATACATGGTTGGATTAGATCCCAGTCACAGACCACTTGGGTGTAACCAGCTCTGGCTCCTACTCAACTCATTATAAAAGCCCTATCTGGGAAGGATATGGAGAAGAACATAAGAATGGCTCTACTCGGTCAGACCAAGGGTCCATCTAGCCCAGTATCCTGTCTTCCGACAGTGGCCAGTGCCAGGTGCCCCAGAGGGAATGAACAGAACCGGTGATCATCAAGTGACCCATCCCCTGTCGCCCTTCCCAGCTTCTGGCAAACAGAGGCCAGGGACACCATCCCTGCCCAGTCTGGCTAATAGCCATTGATGGACCTATTCTCCATGAATTTATCTAGTTCTTTTTTGAACCCTGTTATGGTCTTGGCCAATTAACTCAACAATCCATCAGCTAGAAAAGCTTTGCGAATTGCATTCATGCCAAGAGCTTGCAATCTGGGACCTCCAAACTGGATCAACGTAAGCGCTTACCCTGTGCTGCTGGGACAATCAGGGAGAGATAGGTTCCACTATGTGACAGAGAAGTTGAAATCTATGCACCAGATTGATAAGCACCATGGGAATCTTTCAGAGGACACCTGTGATGAGGTCACCTAACCTCTGCTAGGAACTGAACTGGGACCTACCAACTCACGTCACATAGATCCCTGAAGATGTATCAGATGGCAACCATTTCCAGTCACTACCAACCTGGGCTGGATTTGAAATAGGGACCTACATGGTGTAAGGTCCCATGGCTCGTTACCATTTTCCCTGACCCCTAAAATCTTCATCCATTTTTTAAATTTAGAAACATTTCACTTCCTTTCTGAAGGTAAAATTAAACACCCCCATTCTCTGCTCAGTTTTGAACATAGGCAGCCAGTCCTCCTTTACCCCATTGTTGCAGTAGAGTGTTTCCACTGGCCACTGATCCTTATAGGATTTGGGTGATGAACACGGAGAACCCAGATCAGATATGAGCAGAAAGGAGCAAAGCAGGGGATAGGAGTGGCCATTCAGGAGGACTTTCAAACCACAGCCCCCTGCTTAGGCTCTGAAAAGACAGTTCTTTCTTCCAGGCCTCTGTTAATCAGCTCCCACCCCCACCAGCGGAAACAGCTTTTGCAATAACAGTGCTGGAGTGGGCAAGGGAACAGTCAAGCCTTTGCATGACAGTCAAGTCCCTTTTGGTAGGGCCCTTGTGAATGGTTTGAAATTGTGTCTCTGTACTTTCTGGAGGAAACCATATATGGCTAAAGTACATCTTGTGTAAACAACTATTTGGAGTTTTACACATGGCAACAGCAGCCCACAACCAGCCCCCTTCAGAGACTGGAGTTATATCATTCGTTGTGGGGTGGATGAGCAAGCAACAAAGGACACGCTAGAATGATTGACTCCTGCCAGGTGACAGAAAGAACTTTTTGTTACCCTGATCCATGTCAAGTAACTTAGGCCAGGAAATAAAGATGCTTAGCAACACTCTCCAGTGCATCAGATCTTTGGTACAGAGGAAATTCAGATCACCAAGGGCAAAAGGGATCAAGACTAGAAGAGGGTTTGTAAATTTGGTTTAAACACAGTTTGTTGTCATCATCCCCCCCTGTGTTTGAGCTGAGTTAGAATGAACCATGTTTGAAACCAGTTCAGGTAGCAAAGCAAAGAGCAGACAAGGCTTTAATGAACCACCTTTGAGAGCTGCTGAAGTGGTCAGGGAGACGGAGACAACAGTTCAGTGGTGCTCATCTCTGGCATCTTCTCTTTGACAGTGATGTGACAAACTAAAGATTTTGTTTTATGAGCAAAAATTCCCTACTTAAAAACCAAAAACAAGTATTTCCAAATCCCCCTTGTCGTCTAATCTGGCATGTTGCCCCAGAAGTTTTACTATGCCCCCCATGTGGAAGCATTCATAATCTAGTCCCCTCCTGAGGACATCACAGTCCCCCTGCAGGATGGAAGGGAGGCATTTTCAGGAAGTCAGGGAGGCAAAGGCCAAAAGCAGCCTGCCAGGGAGAGATGGCTGGAGAGGATTCAATTTTTGGAATGTGCCTTGGATCACAGCTCTGGCAGGCTGCCTGGCCCGGGGATAAATGTTCTGAGACATCCGTGGAATGTGTGTTATCGCCGGCTGAGAGAAAACAACGGGCTGCAGCTTGGAACAGGCCAGGGCAGTACAGCCAGAGGGAATATAATCCTTCAGGAGATACATGCACTGAAGGGAACCAGAGAGGCAGGATTTAACGCTCCTCCTAAAGGAATGCAAGATGTTCTGATAAGGAACTGCATTCAGAACAAAACCCACGGTCCAGCTAATCCAGTATCCCATCTTCTGCCACACTGGAACAGACAAGTGGGCCATCTAATCTGGTATTCCACTTCCTGCCAAATTAGACTAAATCAATGTCTCACTTTAGCCCAGTGTCCCTCCACCTACCACATTGGAATAGACTAGTGGTATCAGAGGGATAGTTGTGTTAGTCTGTATCCACAAAAACAAGTGGTGTATCTAAACTAGTACCACGTATCGAACACTAGCTGTTAGCAGATGTTCCAGAAAAAGATGCAGCTCCTTCATTTCACTCCTAGGCGGCCAGTGCTCCTTTTCCCCATTGCTTTCTCATAGCAAGGAAATTCCTTCTTCGATCCAGCAGATAATCAGTTTATATCCTACCTGGTGAGGAACAATTGACTTGGGGGTGGGAGACACAAGCCAAATTCTAATCTGAGAATGTACGTGAGCTTAGTTACTACAAACACACATACTATTCCCAGTCCCCATTTCGGGGCGAAGGACAGCGAAGGGAAGTGACTATACTGGGGACACATCCCTTTCCCCAGTTGGCGGGGCAGAGGTTTTAGAAGCAAGAGGAAGAGAGTCTCTGATTTCCCTATTCCCCCTTCCTTTATAAAATCTTGTTTTAGCTGATTAACGACATTGTTTACAGCAGGGGTGGCCAACCTGTGGCTCCAGAGTCACATGCAGCTCTTCAGAAGTTAATATGCGGCTCCTTGAATAGGTGCTGACTCCGGGGCTGGAGCTACAGGCACCAACTTTCCAATGCGCCAGTGGTGCTCACTGCTCAACCCTGGGCTCTGCCCCAGGTCCTGACCCCACTTCACCCCTTCCCCCAAGGCTCTTGCCCCTTCCCCAGAGCCTGCCATGCGCTCACTCCTCCCTCCCCCACCCCAGCCTCCTGCACAGTGTGAAACAGCTGATTGTGGCAGGCGCTGATCGGTGGGGCTGCAGGGAGGCACTGGAGGTGGGAGGGGGGAGCTGATGGGGGGGCGCTGACATATTACTAAGGCTCTTTGGCAATATACATTGGTAAATTCTGACTCCTTCTCAGTCTCAGGTTGGCCACCCCTGGTTTACAGCTTTGCTTGCATGAAAATTGTATTGATTTAGAGCAGCATTTCTCAACCTTTTTGATACCAGGGACCGGCTTGCTGCCTTCCTAAATTATGTCATGGAGATCTCAGGGACCAGCGCCAGTCCACGGACTGGTTGTTGAGAAACACTGATCTAGAGAATCAGCTTTTAAACTTTGCCAAAATGGACCACAGTTGGTCAGGGATGGGGTGAATGCCTGACAACATGACGACGAAAAGAAAACTTGAGGGCTGCTGTGTAGAAATATACCCAGAACAGTCAGTGAGTGGCTTTGTACCAAGATCCCCCCGCTCCCCAAACTCTCAGGAGGGTGAAGTGTGCAAAACTGCCCCCCAGTGTGGTCAATAAGAGGGAAATGAGGAGTGGGGATGCTGCTTATTTGGTGTCTAATATCCCAGAAGTCAGAGTCTTCAGGGAGTCAGCACTTGATCCGACAATAAACCTGTTTTCCAACCATCAACTCTGCAAAGGACGAGGTGCTATGATCATGCAACTCTGCTATGATCCCAACGCACGGTTTGTCGCCCAGAATAAAAGCGGTGACATTGAGCCCCTGAAAAATCAGCTTTGTTTCCTATTTTTTCACCCAGTCACCCTGTTTCCTGTATTACAAGCAGTCAGTCTCATTGCATGTGATGTCCTTTAATACAGTCAGAGGAGGGGGTGGAATTTGTGCAACTCTTAAACATTCTCAGTGTGGCTAAATGAGGATTTTTTTTTTCCTGAGGGGAAATCTGTGTGTAGCGATGGGGGTGAGGTCGGGGCTGTGGGGCAAGTACATTTTGGAACTTGGGAGGGCTCTTTGGGAAATGGGGGGATTTGGTAAAGGAGCAGCCCCCAAGTATAATCAATAGAAGGGTTAGGAGAGGCTGAGATCTCCCCACCCTCAATTATGATCTGTGACATGGGTTTGCGGGGGACTATCAAGCTGTATAGTCAGTATGTGAGAGGAGGTGTAGGGGGGCTGTTGAATTGCCCCTGACAGTGTGTGGGGAGCTGCTGGGGGGGGGCTGTGGAACTGCCCCCCATAATCAGTGTAGGGGAGGCGTTGGGGGTTGCCATGATCAATGTTGGGAGTGGTGTCAGGGGGCTGTAGAAGTGCCCCCCCATGGTCAGTGTTGGGGGAGGTGCTGGGGGACTGTGGAACTGAACCTCTATAGTCAGTTTGAGGGGAGGTGTAGAGATGGAATTGCCCCCCCTCATGATCAGTGTTGGGGGTGGGGGAGGCTGTCGAAGTTCCCCCACATAGCCAGTATGGGGGAGATTTGTCAGGGGGCTGTGGAATTAACACCCCCATGGTCAGTATGTGGAGGGGGCAGTACTGGAGGAGGGGTTGTGAAACTGCCCCCATAGTCAGTGAGGGGGAGTTGTCAGGGGGCTGTAGAACTGCCCGCTATGGTCAGTGTGGGTTGAGGGGGGGGGCTGTGGAAATAATACCCCACAGTCAGTGTGGGGTGAGTGGGGGGGCTGTAGAATTGACACCCCCCCATGGTCAGTGTGGGGTGAGTGGGGGGGGCTGTGGAATTAACCCCCCCATGGTCAGTGTGGGGGCGGCTGTGGAATTGACCCCCCATGGTCAGTGTGGGGGCGGCTGTGGAATTGACCCCCCCATGGTCAGTGTGGGGGCGGCTGTGGAATTGACCCCCCATGGTCAGTGTGGGGTGGTGTAATTGACCCCCCCATGGTCAGTGGGAGGGGGGGCTGTGGAACTGCACCCACGGCCGGGGGGGGCAGTGCTGGGGGGACTGGGAGCTGCCCCCGTACAGTTTATCCGGGGGGAGCCTCCCTGCCCCCCCCCCCCCCCAGAGGAACGGCCGGGGGGGAGCTGACATCTGCCTGTGAGTGAAACAACAACCCGACCACAAAAACCCCCTCACACCCCCGCCCCGCTCCTCGGGAACATTATATCCCGCCCTCTGCCCCTGATTGGCTCGCGGCGCCTCCCTGCTTGCCTCTCCTTGGCCCGCTCCCCCGTCGCTCTCTCCTCCACTCCTGCCTCTCGCAACTCCGGCCGGCACATCTTACACACGGTGTCCACGCTCCGCGGTCGGCTCGGCGATTGGCTGGCGGGGATGTAAACAAGACCGCGGCAGCCAATGGGAGCGCTGATCACGCGCCAAACACGCTTGTCCACGCGCCTTCAGCATGGAGAGCTGAGATCAACACGGGAGGGGAGGGGAGAGGGGGTATAAAGGCAGCATCCGGCTTTTCTTGGGCTCACAGCTTTGCAGGCTGGAGCAGAGAGGGGTTGTCTGGTGCTGCTGAACTAAAGGAAGCTGTTGCCTAGCAAGAGGATCCCGTCCTGCTATTGTTCCCCCTTCCAGGATTCCATCATTTAAAAAAGGGGCTGAACTTAAAGAAAATTGCCATAAATAGTCATTTTTTTAACCCAAAAAGGGGTGAATTGATTTGCAAAAACTCTGAAGTTTTGCAACTAGAGCTTTTTAAAAAAAGTCATAGTTGCTTAAAACCTCTAGATCGTGACTCAAAACCACTCCGGTTTAAAAAAAAAAATCCTTTTTTGGGGGAGGAGAGACAAATCTTTGCAACCAGTCGCCATGGTGGTGTTCAAGAAGATCAAGACCTTCGAAATCGTCTTCAGCGAGCCTGACAAGGTCTTCTGCAGTGGAGAGAAGGTAGCCGGCCGTGTGCTGGTGGAAGTGACCGAAGTCACCCGGGTCAGCTCCGTTAAAGTGCTGGCTTGTGGGGAGGCCAAGGTGGTCTGGATCAAGGGACCCCAACAATGCAAGCAGGAGATGGAGTACCTGCGCTATGAAGATGTCCTCACCCTGGATGACCATCCCACTGGTGAGAACCTTGGTTCAAGAGTCGTTTTGTTGTGTGTGGGTTTTGGGTTTCCCACTAAGTCTTTGTTCTTAAAACTAAAGGCCTGGGATGCATTAACTTAACTGAGGATTGGTGGCTTTTTAAAGGTTTCTTGATACAATTATAGAGAGACAGGTTTTGGGTGTAAAGATGCAGACTCAAATATTAGCATCTTCCTGGCTTTTGCTAGAGTATAGGAAGCGCTAATCATTCATTTGAGCCCTGGCAGACCTAAGCTGGCTAAGAACAAAATGTAGCCTTGCAGGGGAAACTCATTGCAGTTTGAGAATTTAGTGTTGAAATTTCCAACTTGGTAATAAAACTCTAGCCACTAATACTCACGACATTGCCAAGGAAGAAAAGCGGCTATAATTATAAGCCTTGTGGCTACTTTAGCCAGCAGAGAACAGTTGCAGATTTTAATATGCCTGTAGGGAGTAGCCTCCAAGGCTGTGGGAGCAGCTCAGAATGACAGATTAGTCTTTTTAACCTTCAATTCAATTGCAATGGCTGGCTTCCCTTGATTCCTAGGAAGAGATGTAGGTACAGTCTATATTGATAAGCAAGTACAGTATGCAGAACAGGTGTCACCGTAGGGAACTGCAAGTTTAGCTTATTGGCAGGGGTATGGATTTCCGGGATCTCTGTAACAGGACATTCCCCATCAATCCTGCAGGCAAGTTGTAAGTGGGCAGAGTTGTCAAACTTGGCAGAGCTTCTTAACAGAGGGTGAGAAAACTAAGATGAAAGAGCGGTGGGGACGAGAAATGCCTTGAATGGCTCCCCCCCTCCAACCGGGAGACTCTCCTAGCAGATGGATCATGGGAGGGTGGGGAAGGAGAATGCAAAGGGAAGTGCTGTGTTGAAGCAGAAGTCAGGTCTTAAAACGAGAGGGCTTGATGTTATTTTAACATAGATCTACAATATTACTCCCCTTCCAAAAGGGCATCAGCAGAGTGTTCGGTTGTTTCTGTCTAGGGGGTATCAATGCAACAGCTCCGTTGACTGTTACAACTGTGAAACAGGACAAGCCTAACGAAGCTTAAAATCTCAGTCCGGCAGTGTGTTAATGCATTCCTTTTTCTTTGATCTTTCTAGCTGAGGATGGTTCTGTGACCTTGAGACCTGGCAACAAATACGAATACAAATTCGGATTTGAGCTTCCCCAGGGGTATGTACTGGCCAAAAATGGCTACTAAAAATCCTACTCTTGTTAAAAGTCCTTCCTTTGGAGTTATCCTGTGCGTCTCTAACAGGCTCTTCTGCCCTCTTGTATTGCAGGCCTCTGGGGACCTCGTTCAAAGGGAAGTACGGCTGTGTGGATTACTGGGTTAAGGCTTTCTTGGATCGCCCATCCTGTCACACTCAAGAGATAAAGCAGCACTTTGAGGTCATGGATCCTGTTGATGTCAACACTCCAGACTTAATGGTAATTATCAGGTCTCTGTGTCTGTGCATGTGGGTGTTAGTGGCTGGAACTATGGGATGACTCAGGTCCTTTAGGAAAGGACCTTCGCACTGGCCTGAGGAATCTCTTTAACTGGCTTTGCTGCCAAGTACAGATTAAATACTTATCTCTGGGGCTGTGGTCCCTCCAATTAGGGCTGGTTAGTACTCTGCTTCATGAGACAGCCTGTCTGGAGGGCAACCATCTGGCCATCAGAGTCTTACCTACTATCCATAATGCAGGATGTTATCCATAATTGGAGTTATAAATTAAACTGCAGCAGGTTTGAAACACAGATGACAGGGGAAAGGTCAGGCAGGGGCAGACACAGAACTTCCAAGAATGGGGAGCCGAGGAGGTGAAGACAGCATTTGGCAGTGCGGGGGGGACATGGACTGATGTTGTTGTGGCCTGTGGCCACTTCGTCTGTGTAACACAATCTCCCTGTGAATCTCTTCCAGTCGCCAGTCGCTGCCAAGAAAGACAAGAAGGTGTCCTGCATGTTCATTCCTGATGGGCATGTGTCTGTCAGTGCCAGGATTGACCGAAAAGGATTCTGTGAAGGTGAGATCTGGTTTCTTTCCTTGGAGAGTGGGATGGGGGGGTGGGGCGGGGTGAAGGGCTAAGCATGAAGGTAGCAGCGCTCCTGAGGGATGAGACAACTGACAAGGATTTGAAGTCTGAAAATGCAAGAGGGGAAAGGAGCTGGGTGTGGCCCGAAGGGTCTAAGTAGGAGTATGTAATGCAGTGTGAGTGTAGATGAAGCTTGTGTAGTTTAACTAGTGAAAACTAGCTCTGAACACATTGTAGGGCACAGCACTGGTCCAGAGCTAAGGCTAAGAGACCTTAGGTCTTCTCCATAACTAAGCTTCCATCTCTCTTTTTCCAGGTGATGATATCTGCATAAATGCGGACTTTGAGAACATCTGCTCCCGGATCGTGGTACCCAAAGCAGCCATTGTTTCCAAGCATACCTACTTGGCAAACGGGCAGACCAAGGTTTTGACCCAGAAACTTTCCTGCGTCCGAGGCAACCCCATCATCTCGGGCATGTCTGAGAGCTGGCGGGGTAAAACTCTCCGGGTCAAGAAGATCAAACCATCCATCCTGGGCTGCAATATCCTGCGGGTGGAGTACTTCTTGCAGGTAAGGATCTCGCTATCACAGCAGCCCTTTATTCCTAGCTGCTGTTTAGATTCCAGCTCCATCCTGCTTTAAGAGGATGCCCACTTCTGCAGTGAACATGAGGGATGCCATTATAAGGGAATTGGACACGTACGGTTGTCCTTACATCATTAGTTAGTCTCGCTGTAAATGGGAACGTAGGCATATGATTCACTAGCTCATGTCACCTTGACCAATGAAGGATGGATTACACTTAATCAATACCATAGTTCTTTCCCCACATCACTGCAGTTTCACTAGGAATTCTAATGTGACACAGACTCTTAATTTCGTATCAGGGTAATGATGTAGTAACCAACTCTATCCTGGTCTTGTTCATACAGATCTACGCCAGCGTCCCTGGCTCCAAGAAGATCCTTCTGGAGCTGCCTCTCGTCATCGGTAGCAGATCTGGGTTTGCCAGCCGCAGCTCCAGCATGGCTAGCCAAGCTAGCTCTGAAATGAGCTGGGTGGACCTCAATCTCCCTGATGCTCCAGAAGGTGAGCTGAGTGCTAGGCTGTTTTATGGGGATACTTGCTTTAGTGTTTAGCAAAGAGGGCAGTGTGGGTGTCTCCCAGCGCTCTAAAAAAAACACTTCCATGAGAGGCGTGGGCTCGGGGGTGTTTCCCCCTGCCCCCCAAGCGAGAAGGTTCCACCACTGTAAAGTGCCAGTGTAGACAAGCCCTTAGCCTTGTATTAGGAAAGATGGGGGGGGGGGCAGAGGGGGAGTGGATTGCTTCTTCATAATGGCCTGGGATTTAGGAATAAAACTGGGATTGCTTGGTGCACTCCCCTACACAAATACCCTGTAGGGCTCACACGCTTCTCCTCACAGCACCTCCATGCTACCTGGACATCATCTCTGAAGATCACCGTCTGGAGAGCCCCACCGCTCCCCTTCTGGATGATCTCGACAGTTCCTTCGACAGCCCTATCTTCATGTATGCCCCAGAGTTCAAGTTCATGCCTCCTCCCACTTACACAGAGGTGAGATTTGGTGAATACTTGCGTGGCTGGTTTCAGCCACAAAGGAAATAGAGCTGGAAAAGAGAAGCCTAGGATTTAGCTGGGGTGGGAGACTCTGCATTCATACCAGTAGCAAGAATACTCAGACATGGCTAGACTCCTACTCTGTATTGTCAGGAAGACAAAAACTGAGACTAGAAGAGCTTAATGATCCTTGTGATACTGATGCGGATCTGTCCAGGGATGCATTAAAACCGCACTGCAGCTGCTTGTGCAAAGTGGCCCAATGGGGATGATGGTGCATCTTACTTCAGCTGAGTAGCTTTGAGTTATAGCTTATTTCTCGAGTCAATTTCCTAAACACCTGACTACAGTTTACTAGTCAGGGGAGACTGTATATCTTGGTTGAGGTTACCAAGTTAGTATTCTTCAGCAAGTGTCTAAAGACCTCCTTACTTTTCTTCCCCAGGTGGATCCCTGCAATGCTAACAACAATGTGCAGTGAGTGCCAAGAAGCAGCTGTTACTCTGTTTCTTCTACTTTCCTGGACTCACTTTATATCTGCAGTGATTGTACCTAGTCAAAGTTCAGAACGGGGTTTCAAAGCCCTGATGCGGGAAGAAAACGTCCCAAGGAAGCGTGGAGTAGGGCAGCTTCTGCCAGGCTGAAAAATGCCAGCCAGCACGGAAGAAGGCAGATGCAAAGGTCTTTCTTCTAAGATGTGCTGTGTGCACAGACTTGATGTGATGAGCGAAATGCCCTGTTGGTCAGAGGCTATCGGGCCTGGCCTGCACTCCAGAACCCTTAAGAATCTCCCTGGAAAATAAATAGTTGCTTGTGTGGAAACTGTAATGGGGGAGTACGTGGGGTGGGAAAGGTGTGTGCTCTGTGGAGAGCACTTAAGAGTTAATTTGTTAGGGAGAGGCACGAAGCCAGCAGATTCTGACTTAAAAAAAGGCTTCTATGCCAGAAAACCTACCATCACCGTGCCTTGAATCTGTTACTATGCTGTACTGATGATCCGTCATGTTTGAACACATGATCCATTTCTCAGTGTTTTTGTTTTTTTAGTGTCAAGATTTCAATGAAACCTGCTAGTTTAGGATTGTAAACGTGTTGCTCTGTAAGGATGGTTACTTGCGCTTGAGCTAGCACTGTAAATCTCAAAGCTTTTTACAATCCTCCTGTTGAGGATTTTGGGTGCTGGTGGAAACACTTCTGTGCCTTGGCAATAGGCAGAAGTGAAGAGATCAAATAGCAATTGTTGAGGGGAAGAACTGAAGGTTTTAATATGCAAAGGATATTTACGCATGTCTGTCTTTTTTTTGTTCTAACAAGCAAACGAAACGTTATCCAGTCCAAATGTCTCCAAAGCCAAGATTTTATACAGTGAGTTCAAAGCAGTGTCCTATGACTTGTTTTTATTGCTTTGGTAGCATTTATTGTTCGACTTTGAGTTTTCTGAATCTGCTAAACAAGTGTAAGCTAAACTCCATGAGCCTGTTGAGAAGAATCACTATCTCCGTCCTCTTTTGTTTTGAATTTTTATCTTCCTTTGTGCAGATAAACCAATGCACCCCCCCAAAAAAAACCCCAACCATCACTACTACTTGGTTCAATTGGCCTCAGCAGTTGCACAGAGGAGTCTGGCTGGGATTGTGCTTCAAGGACCAGCCAAGAAATAACAAACTTCTCTGTGCCCAGGCAAACCCTGAGAATTTTCTCATGCTTTCCCTTGCCTGCGGGTCCCAAACCCACTCTCTGGCACCAATTGAATAAGCTTCGATCAAACTATCTTGTGCAACGTCCAGAGACCTGGAAAAGGCGCATGGCCTAAGGGGAGCCTGTCCCAACTTAGTCAAGTTAAACCAAAGAAATGACTGGAAGGTTTTCTGGTTGGAGGGGTGGGGGCAAGGGGAGAGAAGAACTAGTATCTTAACTCTCCCCCTCAGACTGGGTCTGTCTTTTCCTTACACAGAAAAAAGCACTTCCCCCCCACCCCCACTCTTGTGTATTCATTAACCCAGCACTGTGCATGTCCTAAGTGTTTGTTCATCTGTATTTGGCAGAGCCAACCTTGCTGAGCCTTAGCAGCTGCCTCTGCCTGTCATGACACGAATCGGGTGTACTGAATTTTTCTACTGTGTTTTTTTGTATTTGTTTTTGCAAAGTTTTTTACATTTGTACAATTTAAGATGTTATATCCACCCCCGGGGGGTGACATTTTTAATAAAGACAATTGAAATAACCAAAGCCTCCATCGTTCATGGGTGGAAACTTCTCTACTGGGGGTGGGGTGGGGCAAGGGGGCGGGAGCTCGTCTGGTAAAACTGATGCGAAGCTTCAGAACTGGTGTGATTAGGATGTTGGGCCAAGTTACCACCTTACCAATTCCACTGCTGGGGGAGGAGAACCAGCAGCTGCTTGGGTTTAATAGTCTGCAACACAAAGGCCAAAACTTTCAAACGTAGGTGCCTGAGATACAGTCCCTGCCTATTATCAGTGACTTTAATTTTTAATGGCCAAAGCACCTCCAATTTCCAGTGACATCAATGGGAGCCTGCGTCCAGTTCTATTGTAAATAGCACTGTTCTAAGTGCTGAACCATTTGGCCCAGTGGAAAGGGTGCTGGGTTGTCCTGGGGTTAAAGTGACCCGTCCTTTTTATTCCCAGCTGTCAGCTAGCCAGCTGTGTGACCTAGGCAAAGTCACTGATTCTATACTTCCTTCTGCCCCTGCTTTTTAACATTGTGAAGGTGTCAAGGCTCCGAGCATTGGTCCTCTAGTGATCTCTCACAAGCAGAGAGGGAGGATACAAGTTCTACAGGAGGTCAGATGAGATGATTAGTAGTTCCTTCTGGGGTGTGTGTGTGTTGTGTGGTTTTTTGTGTGTGTGGTTAAGGGTCTGAGACCTCTATAGGCAGTTCTGCCACTGATTAAGCGATTTGCCTAAAGATTTGCAGATAATCTGTTATAATACTCCCCTAATTCAGCATTGAGGCTAAACCCCTTAGCAACCAAGGAGTTCAGATACTAGGATGACATGGAGGCTTGTATGTGCTTGATTTGTTAGCGATCTTTACCAAAATTGGTGACCATACTGCAGAGAGCCAACTTAATTCACCCCATACTGGCCTGGTCTACACTAGTTTGGTATAATGACATTGCTCAGGGGTGTGGAAAAATCCACACTCCCTGGGCAACATTGTTAACCCCAACTGGAGATGGCTGAATGGGAGAATTCTGTCGACATCGCTGTCACCTCTCGGGGAGCTGGATTCCCTATGCTGATGGGAGAAAGCATAGGGAGGGGCTTCACAGAAGCAGCGCAGCATTTTAAGCATTGATCTACACCCTGTTACAACAATGGTGGCAGCAAATTAAGAGGTCCCATTATAATTAATGAGAAGGCACATCCCTGATCAAAGGAATGTTCTTTCGTCAGTTGCATGCATAACTAAGCTTCCTATATAGCAAGGTTTGTAAAACTGACTGTTTCCTTCCCCTCCCCCAGCAAAATCGGTGTTAAGGACATATTCAAAATAACACTTTCTCTTAAGCAAATACTTGTGATGGAAAATGTAAGGATATTTTAAGATGGAAACTTTAATCCCCAAGGTCCTGTCTATTTTATGTGGCCAGTAAAAGTCCCATAGCTTGCTCTTAAGAGTAATTGATTACCCTTGATAAAAAAAAATTCTCTATCCCACCCCTGATATCTGCCTTTCTGCTACCCGAGCCGTGGCTGCATATCGCTGGTGCTGTGTGCCTAAGGGATCAATAGGAGAAGGATCAGGCCCATCATTTGAAATGCTTTGGGATGGAAAGTGCCATATTATACTTGTTTCAACTAATTTTTGCCCACAATTTAATTTTTACTACCTGCTTGTGTGGCTGCTTAAGACGTACCCAGCCGTGTGTTCAGCCAGAACAGTCCTTGCCCTGAGGGGCTTAAAATCTCACCCAAGACGGGGTCTATTTGAAATCCATGCTGCAAAGCTTATCCACAGAGAAGAATAAAACAGCTGCAGGAGGCGATACAAAATGATTTAGGAACAAGAAAGAGATGAGCTTGAAAAGATTTAAGCATCCGTTAAGTGGAACTTCACCCCTGCCTAAAAATCACCAGCGCTTCTTGCTGAGTATTCCAGAGCGCTGGACAAGAAGGAATGGCTGACACTTCTACATTCAAAGATTAGATTTAAAGGCCAGAAGAGACCATTACAGCACATATCCAGGAGGTCAGGCTAACAGGCCAGAGAATTTCAGCCAGTTACTCCTGTACTGAACCCAATAACTTGTGGTTGACGAAAGCATCTCTTCCAGAAAGGCATCCAAAGGCTTAGAAGACATCAAAAAGATGGAGATGCCACCACTTCCCATGGTAGACAGGTCCAGTGGTTAATCACTCAAATATAGCACAGCTCTGTTCTGGACCCAGTAGCCAGGGGCGTCTCTATGTCCTGAGCTACCGAACTTGGCTTTAAAAACCTTTGGTGGGGAAATCGTCCCACTACAGGCCCCCACGGTGCTACCAGGTGGCAGCGTACCGCCCCGTGCTAGGTAATTTCACCGTGGGGCTGGGTATTGGAGACACGGTGGGGAGGTCTCATCTTTCATTGGACCAACTTCTGTTGGCAAAAGAGACAGAAGCAGCGGAAGCTCTCATATAGTGGAGGAGGGGGTCACCGGCACCCAAACTGTGCCCCCCCTCTTCCTGAGCCCCCGCCCCACCCCTTCCCCCAAAACCACACCCCACTCACTCCTCTCCCTCCCCCCTTTCAGCGCCCTTGCAAAGAGACACGCTTTCAAGCTTACTCAGAGCGCGTCTTCAGGTCTGGGAAAGGTACGCTGAGGGCCACAGCTCAGCCCACCATGGAAATGCTGCACAGGACCTTTCTCGATGAAGTGGGCCATTAACACTGCTGCTGGCCTCGCACAAAGGAGGGTGAGCGGGCGCTAGAGTGTTGCGTAAATCCGATGGCTGTGGCGAGTCCCTGATTTGCAGTTCCCAGGCTTCGTGTGGAGCAGGTTTCTTTGGGAATGAGAACAGATATGGGAGTAGAGTTAGTCACCGCTGGTGGTAGACTAGCACCTAGCAGCCTTAACCGCGTGCTGTACAAACACCTAGGGAGAGGCCGTCCCTGTGCCCCGAGCTTACAATCTAGGTAAAGCTGGGAGGGCAAACAGAGGGGAAGTGACTTGCCCAAGGTCGCTGGCGGCTCTAAAGAACTCAGGTTTCCCTAGTCCCAGGCCAGGGCACTGCCCACTGGGAAACCCGGCCTGCATAGCTGTAGTGGACGTGGGAAGTTGCGGGAAGGGCACTGGCCCTGGGAAGTCGGCCCCTGGGGGGAAGGGCTCAGCAGCGGAAGGCAGGAATGGGGGGGGGGGCGGGAGAAGACCCTTTTGTTCCTGCTCGCAGTGAAACGCCAGGCGACACAGCATGGCCCACGCAGCCAGCCTCCCCCCCAGCCCCGCAGTTCATCAACAGCCGCAAAGACCTGCCAAGAGCGACCACATCGCACCGAGGCCCCTGCCACAGCGTTCCCGCTTCGCTCCTCCAGGTCCCCCTCGCTCCCTTGGGATCCCATGGGAGAGCTCGCCCTCCCTTCATGCCCGGCCAGAGACGGGGGTGAAAGTGAATGGAAAGTATTTGCTACCTGCTGCAGGATTGTTTTTCTTGATACGAACAGGGCCCAGGTGCCTCTAGGGAAGGAAAATAGCACATGCTGCTCAGAGGTCGGCCGTGACCTTGGCAAATGGTTTTTGTGGCAGAGACAAATAGCTCAGGCTTCAGTTTCTTTGCATTCCCCTCTCTGTCCGTTGCTCATTAGCAAGGCAACACCCCTGGGCAACAAGTGCTGCTAGTTAAGGAAGCGAAGGCCAGAGCTTCCTCCATACAGTGTGGAGCGAGGGGAGCTTTTCAAGCGCTTTCATTAAACCCGTGCGAATGGCTGTGTAGACGCCCCTACTCGGGCTTGAGCCAGGCTTAGTTCAGTGCAGCTTAAGTTACTCAGAAATAGATTGAAGCTAAATCGAAATAAGCAACTTTTCTTTAAGGCAGAATCAAATGCAGAAAAACTGGCAGCCTCTTGACTAGGCGACACCCATGTTCATGCTTCTCTAAAGACAAGGACAGTTTACACTTATCACCACTGTGTCAGTTGCAATAGTGCAACAAAAAAAACTTCAAAAGCCAGACTCCAAGGAGAGACGGCTGAATTGGAATTAATTCACAAACTGGACACCATTAGATTAGGCTTGAATAAAGACTGGGAGCGGATGGGTCATTACACAAAGTAAAACTATTTCCCCATGTTTATTCCCCCCCCATCCCCCCACTGCTCCTCACACCTTCTTGTCAACTGCTAGAAATGGGCCATTTTGATTACCACTACAAAAAGGGGGGTTTCTTTGTTTGTTTTTCCCCTCTCTCTCTCCTGCTGGTAATAGCTCACCTTAACAGATCACTCTTGTTATAGTGTATATATGCATGCAGTGGAAAATTATATACATCTTCCTACTGTATTTTCCACTGCATGCATCCGATGAAGTGGGTTTTAGCCCACGAAAGCTTATGCTCAAATAAATTTGTTAGTCTCTAAGGTGCCACAAGTCCTCCTGTTCTTTTTAGTGTCAAAACGGGACTAGGTGTCAGGACTCCTGGGTTCTTTTTGTAGCTCTGGGGGTCTTCACACCCATTGCGTAGTATTAAGCAGTTAGGGCAGGAGACTGGGAGCCAGGATTCCTCGGTTCTATCCCCAGTTCTGCCACTGATTCATGCCACAGTCGTGGGCAAAGTATGTCCCTGCCATGTGCCTCAGTTTCCCCCATCTGTAAAATCAGGCTGCGAGAGTCTAATTAAGTAATGCAAAAGGAACACGCAAACCCTTTGATGAGCCAAGCAGAGAGCTGGAAAGGCAGCTTTTCTGGGAAGCGCTCTTTATCTCTCCGCCGCACACAGCGCTGACTTCAAAAAGCAACTTCCCAACACGTCCGCCAACCCCGTGGGAACCAGTGCAACCCCAAACACCAACCAGCACAGAGCCAGGTGCCCGGGTCACCCTCTGATTGCAAGTTACTGCCCTCAGTACCCAATGTGTGATTGCAGCTCCCCTAGCTCTAGCTGTTGTTGGATTAGATCCCACACTTGACGTCCCGCCAGGGCTGGCCTGGTGCCCATAGGTATGGGCTGTGCAACAGAAGATAAGTTGGGTTGTTTTGGTTACTGAGTGACATGTTCTTCTCTTGCACCAGTCCTCTGCAGTCACCTGGCTCCAGCTGTGTTTTAAAAAACATACCCTGATGAGCTTCGAAAAGAATTTTCTTTCCATGAACGCCTTGGATCCGGCTTTGGGGAAGAGCAGACGCTTAGGGCTGGTTGGGAATTTTCCATCGAAACGTTCGCTGTCAATGAAAAATGGCTTCCTGCAGCAAAAGACCAAAAATCATCCATTTTCACCAACAATGTCCACTGAAAAAACAGGGTTCAAACATCCTTCCCCAGCCCGCTCCACAAACAATTCAGAGCTGGTTCTGTTCCGAAAACAGACTCTAGAAATAGCACCTGCTTCCTCAACAGATCCACTCTCAGGGGTGAGTCAGATTCTTCTCTGCATCCTGAAGTGATCGAAGTCTCTTGGTCCTATTCTTAGCCCTGCAGCACCATCCCGGCTATGGCAAAGGGAGCTGGTTTCTAGCTGGACTCGCGCATCGCCACCAGAATTTTATCACCTTCTAACTGCAGGGTCCAATGTTCAGTTATGGTGGCCGTTTTCACCATCTAATAAAGACTGTTGCACTCCTTGCACATAAGCCACCAAATGGGCTTTGATGGCACTGACTTCTAGTAACATTTACACACACACTGATGCAGTTATCCAATTTCTGGGTGAGCCAACCAGCCCCTGCTAGACAGTCCCATTCCCTCCACCACATCATTCACGTCAGCCTACAGCTTGTAACAGGAGAGGCCGCAACAGGTAGACAGAAAAAGGGCTGGGAGGCAGAACTGCTGGGATCCATCTACACCAGGCAAGGAAATAATTGTCCAGATCACATGCAATGACCTAGCTGCAGGGCCGCCCAGAGGATTCATGGGGCCTGGGGTCTTCGGTGGCAGGGGGCTCCTGCGGTAATTCGGCAGCGGGGGGGTCCTTCCGCTCCGGGACCCGCTGCCGAAGTGCCCTGAAGACCCGGAGCGGAAGAAGCTCCAGGGGCCCGGGCTCCGCGAGAGTTTTCCGGGGCCCCTGGAGCAAGTGAAGGACCCTGCTCCAGGGGCCCCGAAAAACTCTCGTGGGGGCCCCTGCAGGGTATGGGGCAAATTACCCCACTTGCCCCCCCCTTCTGGGTGGCCCTACCTGGTTGTATCATTTGGCCTTGCAACAGTTCCATGGGGCGTGACTCATCGCTGCTCTTTCTGCACTATCCATTTCAATACCTCCCCCGGCTGCACCAGGGCGCTCGGGGATAGCTGACGTACCCAGCCTTATTGCTTACAACAGGGGCGTAGGAGTCATTTCCAAAACAGAAGCCCCTGCGTGGGTGGGGGGACGTGGTGAGGATGACTGGCTGACCCACTGCAGCTGCCCTAACGGCGCGGGGAAGATCACTGTACCCTACCCTGATTCAAGGAGATCGGAGCTAAGGGCCGTCTCCTGGGCATTTCAACCAGCTCCAAGCAATACTTCGTGTGACGCTTGCTCCAGGCCCCTGGATTCCGGTCCCCCTGCTGTGGGACACCTTGGGCACACTCGACCTTAGAGTCCCCTCGGCCTCACCGGGAGGTTTAATGAGTGAATGCTTGAGCGCCGTAGGTGACCCGCAAGGTGCTGGACGCGGCCCGCTGAGCCGAGAGCAGACGCAATGGAGGATGCTGTGAACTTTGTACAACATGCTTTGTGGGGGCATGAATAGCAACTGATATCCCTGCACAGCCCATGAGTGGCAGGCGGGCACGGCTCCCTGGCTGGCACGCCTCCCTGGCTGGCACGCCGGTTGCCTAAGCCCCTGAGCTCATGGGACAGGTGCAGCAGCAGCCACAGCCAACCAGGGGAAAGGTGAGCCCAGGGATGTGGCCAAGTATGGGCAGAAAGCAAAGTTAATCGCTGGGTCACCCTCTGTCTGGTTGGGTGGCAGCTGGGATCCACCCAGGGTCTCTTAGGGAGCTCCTGGGTGGGTTGGCTTGGACAAAGGAGAGTTTGCCCACTCGCCCGTGGGTCTGGATGGATCCAGGCTCCGGCAGCAATCAATGGCCATTCCCACTGGGCTGCTGTTTGGTGGCCGACCTGAAACAAGGTTGCTGGGTCTCACAGCCACATCCAGTGGACTGGGTCTCAGAGCCCATTGAAACAACCAGAGCAATTCTGGGTCTGTCCGTCCATCCCATGAATCACTGTGCTCCTGGTTCCCATGCATCAGGAATTTATAGGACAGAGTGCCCCAGAGGCCTCTACACATGGTGCTGCATACGCACGTAGCGAGAGACAGTCTCTGTCCCGTAAAGGTTTACAATCTCTATCCACAGAGGAGGTATTACCCCCATTCTACAGACAGGGAGCAGAGGCACAGCAGAGAAGGTCCCAGAGCCTGGGCTCCAGCCTGAGCAGCTACCCTGCACTTTTACAGCTCCGGAGCCCGAATCTGCTGACGCAGGCATTTAATGACACTGTAGGCATATCCTAAGTGACTTGCCCAAGGTTTTTTCAGGGAAGCTGTGGCAGAGCAAGGACTTGACCCTTGGTCTCCTGAGTCCTAGGTTAGCTCCCTCCCAAGCACATAACTGGGATGGTGCCAAGGCTCGCCTCTGTCCCTCCACAGCAGGATCTAGCCCTGCTGACCTGAGAGGAGAGCCTGGAGCCTTTGGCACTGATCCTGTAACTTTTCTCCAGCAGGGACCCGTACAGACAGGCACTGGACTCTTGGGTCCCGCTTCACGGCTTCAGCTACAAGCCCAGCTCCCTACTTGCTTTGCCGCCTCTGCCACTCTGAACTCGATGTCTGCAACCCAAGCCTCCAGCTCACACATCCTTATAAATACCCAGGCACACGGCCAGCTGGCCCAGCAGCCGAGCCCAGAGCCCAGCTTAGATAAGAGACCCTGGTAAAGTTACATAAGATACTGTCCAGTGACAGTAAAGAGTGGCCGAAAAAGGGCAAGGTACGCAGGGGCCAGTGACTGGTGCCAGCCCCTGGCGAAGGCACGAGGTGCCATTAGTATTTGCGCTGAGTGCAAAGGCGAGTCTCTGGGGAGTATTCCTAGGACTCACAGAAAGGCCACAGGAGGATGGTCGACCCAGTGTTAGGTGCATCTAGAGGCCTCTGCTGAGTTCAGGACCGCACCGTGCTGCACAGACAGAGGCTACATACACACACACACACACACCCCCACGGCAGCAAGTCTCAAAGCCTGGGTCAACCGATGAGCTCGCAAGGCTCCCGCTGCAGGGCTGAAAATAGCAGTTTGACGTTCAGGCTCAGCCCGGGCTCTGAAACCCGATGAGGGGGTTGGATCTCAAAGCTCAGGAGCCAGCCCGAGGCTGAAAGTCTACACTGCCATTTTCAGCCCCGTGAAACCCAAGTCGGTTCACCTGGGTTCTTCTCTCACTGTGTAGACGTGCCCAAGTAGACAAGACTGAATTACTCTGAGTCCCACACTGCCTTCATTGCCTCCTTCTGTGTCCAGTAAAGGGGAATGCTGTCTAACAGAGCTGGGCCAGAACTGGATTTTTCATTTCCCAGGGAATCCTGCAAATATGAAAGACTTTTCTGTTCCAGAACAGAATGAAAGCCAAAGAACGCCGAGTTAGCCACAAAGCAAAACTGTGGAGATGTGTTTGTTTCTGGTTGATCGCAATGGTTTGTTTAGATTAGCATGAAAATGGTTCCTTCCAGTTTCAACGTCTATATTTAAAATTATATCCTAAATGGTCATGAAACGTCATAAATTCAAAGCAGTCCATTCCAAAACGATCAAAATGTTCTGCTTCGTTCCAGCCGGATGGAAATACATTCTTCAGTTTTTCTTTTGAAACAAACGTTTGTCTAAATAGACTCATTGACGCGAAACATTTAGCTTTTGACAAAAAAAAAAATCAGCATTTTCCAATGGAAAAACATCCCATCGCCCAATGCTAACGGATCCCCCCGCAGCCTAAGGGGAGGATCTACGGGACCTCAGAAACCCACTAATTTCGGGGGACAACTAATAAAAGAACAGGGACAGGAGTGCGGTCAGAGGGTCATAAGAAGGGAGCCTGACGGGGACACCGAGCAGAGAACCCCGGACAGCGCCCACTGCTCCTCGAAGGCATCAAGGGAGCCAGCGGACGCCGCCCAGAGGAACTCTGCCTGGATACGTGAACGGACTAAGGACCGGAAACAAGCCCCACAGTCGCAGGAGTCTCCATTGGCTTACAGGAACCGGGCTCCCTCCTTGTTCCAGATAAGAGATACTAAGTCGCTTTGATGTTACAGACCCACCTTGAGCAGAATCTCCCGGAAAGACAGTTCGATCTGGCGTTACTGAGACAGACAGATCTTCAACGCTCTGGTCAATTGCCTGACAGTGAAAAAGCCACCAGTGTTTGAGGGGTTAACGTGAGCTGTTGTGCATCTCCCCGTCTCCTCTGGATTCAGGGGGCCGCTGGTTCTATCAATTTTCCCTTGCGTTTCAGTCACTGGCATGTAAGAGGTACGGAGAGAGGCAGGGCCAGCTGGCTGCAGCGCAGGGTCTGGTGCAGAGAATTGTGGGTGGGGAGCTTCAGGAAGTTAGATACACCCAGCTCCCAACCAATTGAGGGCTGGGCTTCTCCAGAGCAGGTTCAGCTGCAGGGGAAGCTTCCCGTGCCCTCCTGCTGATGGGCCTTACCATGACCTGGAGGGGTAAATGGGGGCTGAGCCCCTCTCCCCGTTCACCCTTGGCCCCTCTGCTGGGGCCTAACTGGATACCTGTCCACTACTAACAATCTTCGCCTCCATGATATCTTGTGACAGTGAGTTCCACAGGTTACTGGTGCAAATTAAGTCTTTTAAAATGATTATAAAAGCAGCAGAGTGTCCTGTGGCACCTTATAGACTAACAGACGTATTGGAGCATGAGCTTTCGCGGGTGAATGCCCACTTCGTCGGATGATGTTTATATTACCATAGAACCTAAGAACCCTCATCATGGACCAGGACCCTGTACTTTCCAGTCCCACAGAGCGTCCTCTAGGCCGGGATTCAAACTGGACAGCCAGAGGCGAAGGACAACCCCCAGCGCCATCCAGCCCCTGGCCCAGATACAGAGGGTATTTTTGAAGGTGTTCAATCAGCAAAAACCACCACCCATCTCTCCCTCCAGCCATCCAGAGCAGCCTGTTTACTCATTCCAGCCAGCCCAGCTGTCCTTGGGCAGCTTAATGCTAAAGATACCCAAGCGAGAACGCAGCTTTTTTTCCAGGAAGCTGTTTACAGCCCCCGAGGGAGGCTCGAGATGGGGGAGAAGTCTGGGCAACTCCGCTCCCTATAAGGAGACAGAGCCAGGTCCCCTGGCAGCGACACGACACTGGGCCATGAATTTGTTCCCCAAAGGCAAAGGAGCAAGTGGACAACACGTAACTACTGCTAAGATCAGGGTGTTTGTTGGTCCAAGCCTGAGCTACTCTGGGGAGAGTGGATATCCCCCCCACCATGCCCAGATAGACAAGGGGACATTCGAAACAGCCCACATTAACCCTTCAACCACTGGGGGGTTTCTGACGGTCAGTCAAATGAATGTTTATGGGGCTATCCTCTGTCTATCAATCACAGTAACCACACAGGGCCAATACAATCCTTGGATGTATAAACAGGAGTATGAGAAGGCGGGGGGAGGCGATTTTGTATGCAGCATGGGCGAGACGGAGACCGGAATGGCACCTGCATTTTTTAAAGGATGTTGAAAAGTTGGAGAGGGGGCAGAAAAGGGCCATAAAAGTTATTTGAGGGCTGGAGAAAATGCCTGGCAGGGAGCTCCTTAAGTCTCTCCATGGGTTTAGTTTAATCATAAAGAACATAAGAAACAGCTACACTGGGCCAGACCATTGGTCCATCTAATCTGTCTTCGGACAGTGGTCAAAGCCAGGTGCTTCAGAGGGAATGAACAGAACAGGCAATCGTAGTGTGATCCAGCCCCCGTAATCCTCTCCCAGCCTCTGGCAATGACAGAGGCTAGGAACATCCAGGGCAGGCGGTCACATCTCTGGCCAATAGCCATTGATGGACCTATCCTCCATGAACTTACTTAGTTCTTTTTCAAACCCCATTAGTGTTTTGGTCTTCACAACATCCCCTGGCGAGGAGTTCCACAGGTTGACTGTGCATTGGGTGAAGAAGTGTTTCCTTCTGTTTCTTTTAAACTTGCTGCCTGTGAATTTAAGTGGGTGCAGCTCGAGGGGTGACTTATCGGTGAGCCAAGAACCAGCCAGGTACTACAGGAACCTGTGATCGAATAGGAAAAAAATGTAGAACAAGGCAGAAAGTTACAGCCAGACTCATTCAAATGAGGACTAAGGCACAATTGACTACCAGGGAGGGTAATTAACCAGCTCTCATTGTAGTCAGTTGGCCCAGGTGGGGAAATGAGAATGTGTGGATCCCTGTGCAAAAGAAACAGACCCCTGAGAATGCCCCTCTCCCCCCAGGCAAGGGGTGTCCCCAGCCCGTG